>NC_084886.1:12420986-13080569 GCF_958979055.1 Alnus glutinosa
CTTTGTTTTATAATTAGTTTTGGCTTGTGTAATTTGGAGTGTTTGTTATTGTTAAGGGTGATGTGCCAGGTTCTTTGGTGGAATTCGATAAGGCAATTGAGTTGGATCCTCGTCAGAAGGCATGTAGGTTATAGGGAAGTTTTGATAACGGATCTTTGTGATTTGGATATATTATCTGTTGAATTAGATCAGATTGAATTGGTGATGGTTGTTGTCAGATCTTTGGCAAAGGGGGCTGTCATTATACTATCTTGATAGGTATTAATTCTTTACTGGTCCTGTTTTCTTTGTGCCTTTGTTTGGTTACTGAGAATACTTTGGCAAAGAAAATACAAGCAGAATTTTGAACTTAGAGAAAATCGCTATTTCGAGTAAAGAGGAAAACTCTGCTCAATTTTCCCTAATTTATTCTTTTCCTTTTTCCCCATAGACGTAAACAAGATAAAACATGAAGCTCAAAATGTTGTGAGGAGATTAAAGCGGGTTTCTCTTTTCCATAGGTTTGAAGAAGGGGCAGAGCAATTCCGGTTAGATGTTGCACATAATCCAAATGACACAGAGGAATCCATATGGTGCTTTCTTTGTGAAGCCCAATTATGTGGGGTTGACGAAGCAAGGAAACAGTTTCTTGAGGTAAGTTTGTTGTTAAAGAAGCAACATCATCATTGACTCTATTGAAATATAAAAAGATTAACTTAGTTATTCATCCAGAAAAAAAAAAAAATTACCAAATTTAGGCGGCCCACACGCCTTGATTTTGAGTACTTAACTCGCCAGCCACCAACCGATGGATATTTCCCTGTGCATGAGACATGATGCAAAAAAATGTATTTATGTGCCTGCATATGCATAAATTGATTTGGTGATCCCCAACCTGACGAAGTAGTTTACATTATGATTATGCATACACTTCGATTACTAATGGGCATCTGTAGGTAAAGGACCTGGTATCCTGAACAAAGTTACTTAATTAGTGGGATTTTATGGTTCTGTCTATTTAGAGTATAATGGCATCCTTTTTCTGTCTCCAAGTGCTAACTGTGCAAAGAATAATAATGTTCATGTAATCACTTAATAACTGAATGCAGGTTGGCAAAGATCCACGACCCATCATGCGGGAAGCCTATAACATGTTTAAAAATGGCGGGGATCCTGAAAAGGTTTGATTTAATGCTTCTGACCTAAAAGTCTTGAGTTTTTTCCTGTTTCTTTTGTCATTTGAACTGGGCACATGTTGATTTCAAGAGCTACCATATAAGAGCAGTATGGTTGCATATAATTCCAAGAACTTCATCTGATTGTAAATTTTGGTTTTACTGCATAGCTTGTTGCTGCATTTTCAAATGGAAGGGAGAATGAGTATTTCTATGCTTCTCTGTATGCTGGGCTTTATTACGAATCTGAGGTTTGTTCTCGGCTTCTTAACCTTCCTAATTTGGGCTTTTTGTTCAGTTATGTTTCTTAAACATACCAAATTGAGTTCTTGCAAACTCCTTGAAAGAATGCAAATCATTAAAGAGCAGCTCGACCACACTTCATTTACAGATGCACCACAAGTAGACAACTGGCTTCTTTGTTTATATGGAAAAGCAATACTCACAACTCTTGCATGGACATGCTGTGGGCGATATGTAGTAAAAATATAATGCATAACTTGTCAATATAACTTGTGGGAATCCCATTTTCATGCTTAATGCTTATATTTTAGATTATGGGTTCGACTAGTTGGATGTTGTGTCTCTTTGCCTCAAAGGGAAAAATATGAGTTGATGACAGAGACTTCTAATAACGAAGTTGAAATATGCTCAGTAGCAGGAGGTTTTTGCTTTCAAAGCCCTAATTCTTTTTGCGTTGTCAACAACATTGCTTTTTCAACTTTTTTCTTTTTAAAGAGATTTCAAAACCAAACAAAAAGCCAGATTTTACTGAGTGGTGTCTACTTATCTTGCCATTGGAGTAAAACCATTTATATCTCATGTTTGTCCATTGTTTAAGGGGATGTTAGTATGCAAATGAAGTCCTTAGGTTTGTTCTGCAAACTTTCAGGAATGAGTTCCTTTATCCTTTGAAAGAAACTCCATGTCAACTGATGTGAACTGTCACTATTAAGATACTTAAGGAGAAGATGTTTCACCTTACATCATTTCGGCCTTCCTCAGTGGCCTAAGTTCATTCATTTATCTGTTATACCCGTTAGTCAATGTTAGGAAAGTATATCAAGGAGGGTGAACTAAGTTGGCAAAGTGTAGGCTTCTTGGAAGTATTAATCTACCATTCATACTTTCGTCAGGGAAAAATATGTTTATTGAAGGAGAATGGGGGGATTTTTAGAAGAATATTTCTTGCATGTCAAGAGTTTATCTTTGCTTGTTATTTTAGCACATATGAGGATCTGCTGTCATGTACATCTTTTATTCCCAGTTTCTGGTGATAACTCGTGTTTACCAGTTCTTGTTATAACTCTGGTGTAAAGAAACTATCCCATTTCCATTTGGTAAGTGGAAGTCCTTCCATTCTCTCTAACCTTGATGTTTTGACATTACTGATAAAAGAGTAAATTGAGATATCGTGTAGCATGCTTGGTTACTGATGAACTCATTGACAACCTTTATAAGGAAAATGGACTGATGTTATCTTTTGATTAGGGGTGAATGATATCTATATATATATTTTTTTTGCAATATAAGCTAAAAAATTTGTTGCACAAGTTTGTGTGCCCCAATAACTCTAAAATGATTGGTGGTTGGTGTTAAATGATCATCTGTCCCAAAAACTTAAGCCGATAGGAAATGATGAATATTATCATCTATTTAACACTTTCTCTCAACAAGTATGGTCTAACACGTGGAATATTTAATTGAAATATGAGATAGACTATAGAGTTAAGAGTTTAAACATATGAATTCTACTCTGATATCATGTTAAATTATTAGTTGTCTTACAAGCTTAAACTGCTAGGAAAGAGTACTAGATGGCAATCATCAGCGTAAAGCGGTGGCTGGAGACTGGCCTAGTACAACGGTCGTCGTAGGTGCCAAACACTACGGTCGGAGGACGGCTAGTAGTCAGCAGTAGGCTGAGGTTGAGGGTGGCTAGAGATGGAGCGGAGCAGTGATCGATGAGTTGGGCCGTGGATGACCGGAGTCTGGGCCGAACAATTGTTGACTATGCGTCGGGCCAGACGTTGGCAAGGTTGAGTGGTGGGCAGAGATGGAGTCGGGTGGTGGTCAACAAGCTAGGCCAAGGATGGTTGGAGACTAGGTCGAGAAATGGTCGACGATGGGCTGTGCTGAACAATGGCCAGCGGTAGGCAGGGCCTAAAGGCGATCAACATTGGGCCAGGCCGAGCACTCATAAAAACCCTAATTTACAAAACCTCCTTGTCTCATGATAACAACCTCATGAAAGCTCCTCATCCTCCATTATCATAACAATCAGACACTCACAAACACTTGCTTAACCCAATCCAACCATACACAATACGTATCAACTAAAATTTCAAGTTCCAAATAACATTACGAAAGAGTAGGGTTTTTTCCTTCTAGATTGCTTCCCCACTTCCTTCTCTTTCTTTCTTCCCTTCTCTCAGCCTCACTCTTAGTTTTTCAAGCCTAGGGACAAACATATGAAAACTTAGGTTTTTCTCAAGTTTTTCAGTAAATTGGCTCAAGAAGTCGATATAACTCGAGCTCGGTCGATCAAGTCTCATGCTCGATCCACCGAGCATGATTCGATATCATTAAATGCATGTCTTGTCGCTGATTAGTCAATCGAGATCATGACTTGCCACATTAAATGCGGATCAACTTGGATCAAATCGCCACTCTACCACATTAAATGCGTGTCACACCGTTGCTCAGTCGATCGAGATCACCAACCCCAAATCTCAACTGTTCATTTTCCCGCACGAAAATATTTTTTATAGGTGGTATGACTCTCTCGGTCGATCTAGCCCTCTCCTCAGCCGATCAAGACTTGTGTAGAAACTTGGAAATTTTGACTTTCAGTTCTGATTTTCGGTCCTTCGTGCTCAAGTTTATCATTCTTTATGTGTATAAATTTAATATTTTATCTCAATATTTCTATGCTTCTAATTTTCGAATTCCTTTATTTTTCTCAGGTGTCACACCAATAATAGCTTATTTCTTTTTTGAATGAATAGCTATTCCGCGTGGCCCAACTTAGTCAAGGAAAATTTGGGGTCTAGAGAAGCAGGAAAAGATGAAGTTTTTTGTTTTGCATATATTTTCCTAATGATTATAATCTAATCTTTGTTTGTACGCGTGGTTCATGGACTACACGACAATGCAATAACTCAGATTCAAACACCGAAATCAAATAATTTGTCTCCTCAACTCAACTTACATATAATTTTGGAATTTATGTACATGAAAGTTATAATCAAAGGGTAATTAAGAGTAACTTGCAGCAAAATGCTAGGTAACAAGTGGGTTAAAAAAAAAATTACACGCGCAGTAGAATTTTGACAGCAATTTGAGTGTCTATTGTGCCATTATTAATTGACAACGACCTCAATCATTTTTTCTAGTAAGCTTTCACGTCGCTTAATCCTATTTTAACAGTTCTTAATTGAGCTTAAAGCATCAGTTTGAGCATTATACAAACTTTTTTATGAATTTCAGTTTTATCAAAGTTTGACATTTTTGGATTTTTTTTTTTATTTTTCATTTTTCATTAAATAAAACGCAAAAGCTTCTGCACGTTTCTTTTTCTTTCGCTATCCACAATGTCAATTTGATTGAATATATATATATATTTGGATTTTTTTTTTTATTTTTCATTAAATAAAACGTAAAAGCTTCTGCACGTTTCTTTTTCTTTCGCTATCCACAATGTCAATTTGATTGAATATATATATATATATATATATATATATATATATATATATATATATATATATGAAACTTGGCATAACAAGTAGCTTGTGTGTTTGATCTTGTCACCACTGACCGATCGAGCCAGTTGGGTTTTTTTGACTTGAACGGAACAGCTAGCTTCAGCTCACCAGCAAACAACTGTTTTACTAGCCAAATTATCAACACATCAAATCATATGTAGTTATTTGTCTAAATTTGAAACTATTTAGATGAGTAATTATGATAAATTATTTATAAGACTGAATATATTTTGAAAGAAGTGAAATGTGTAATCGAGAAAGAGACTGATTTCGAAGGAGGTAGAACTCGATTAGAGTGAACTTAAAGAAAAAATGAGAAAGAGCTGATTTTGCAAGGAGGCACACTCGACTGAAGTGGAGGGAACATAAAGAAAAAATGAGTTGGGAGATGATCGTTAAATAGAAGGCACAATGACTTGTAGCAAGTGGTTACTTTGCGGTCTGACTTTTAGAATATGGACGGGAGATTGGAAGGGTCACGTTATACACGTTTCACGTACGTACAAGAAACATACTGCGATTGAAGAAACTTCACGTCATGGCCTGACATCATTTTTAGTCCAAACCGAATAAGTGGTTGGACAATCTAACTTTTAGTTGATCGTGTGGATTTTATTTACTTACCAAAATTCTCTTAAATTCAGATAAATAATTATAGACGATCTTAATTTATTAGGAATCTACATGAATGCCAATTGGAGGGTCCAGTCCAGCAAATAGCACCAATTGATTAGAAGTTATCAACTACAGCAAACAGATAGCGCAACCCACCCACCCAAGTTGCAAGCAATGAATCTACCACTTGCAAAACATAAGGCCAAAGAGATATGAGAAAAATCTTCAGATAAATCTGTGCTTGGCGCCATAAATGCTTCAATTCTGTTGGCTTGAGTGTTGTCTTGACTAGAAGTCAATTTCTAAATAGTATCAACTCGAGGTGCATTTTTTTAATTCTCTCTGTAATTTGATATCCCATCATCCCTTCAGTTTTAAGTTTCGCAAAACGTTGGGCTTTGGCCCTTGGGTTATAAAATATAGAGCATATGCCCCTAAACGGCAAAACCGCTCAGAAAAAAAAGGGCTTTGGCCCTTGGGTTATGAAATGTAGAGCATATGCCATGAGGTGACTTGGGTGGTTCCGCCACTCTTGGCCTTTGGAGGGATTTCGCAACTCTAAGGCCAATCTTCAATTATTTTTTTAAGGCCTTTTGGTGGTGGCCTAATTACTTGCCACGGGGTGGCAGGCTTCTCCTTTTTTAAATTTTTTTTTTTTTTTTAAAAGAGTCATTTTTTTTTTTTTTATAAAAGAAAAAATTGAGGTTTTTTTTTTTTCTCATACTACGTGGCATTAAAATCACAAGTATCATTTTTGGTTCACACGACCAATTAGTTGGAGTCTGTTCTTATCTATTAATAGGTTTTTGGTTCACACGACCAATTGCCGCGAATGCTTGTCAAAAAGCGTTTGTAACTAATCGTGTAGGAAATTTTGGTTTATTATTAAGAATTTTAGGTCTTTATTGGATAACGGGCAGTTTCGAATTTCGAGATTTGTTTAAGATATTCAATAACTTGATTTATAATAATGAAGTTAATTTTTTATTTGTTACTTTGTGTGCCCTCTTATTATTTTATGGTGCAATTGCTAAATCCGCTCAATTTCCCCTTCAGGTATGGTTACCCGATGCTATGGAAGGACCTACTCCTATTTCAGCGCTTATACATGCTGCTACTATGGTAGCCGCAGGAATTTTTCTTGTAGCTTGGCTTCTTCCTCTTTTCATAGTTATACCTTACATAATGAATATAATAGCTTTGATAGGTATAATAACATTACTATTAGGAGCTACTTTAGCTCTTGCTCAAAAAGATATTAAGAGAAGTTTAGCCTATTCTACAATGTCTCAATTGGGTTATATGATGTTAGCTCTCGGTATTGGGTCTTATCGAGCTGCTTTATTTCATTTGATTACTCATGCTTATTCAAAAGCATTGCTGTTTTTAGGGTCTGGATCAATCATTCATTCAATGGAAGCGATTGTTGGATATTCTCCAAACAAAAGTCAGAATATGGTTCTTATGGGTGGTTTAACATAACATGTGCCGATTACAAAAACTGCTTTTTTATTAGGGATACTTTCCCTTTGTGGTATTCCACCCCTTGCCTGTTTTAGGTCTAAAGATGAAATTCTTAATGATAGTTGGTTGTATTCACCGATTTTCACAATAATAGCTTTTTTCACAGCAGGATTAATTGCAAATCATTACTTTTTTAAAAAAAAAAAAATTAAGAAGTAAGAAATTAATTTATTTTGATTAATTATGATCTATTTTTGAGACAACTGAAAACGGTCTTTACTTGTTCCAGGATTCTTTATCGTTGCCTTGAATCGTTGGGTTTAGACATTACTAAAAGCAGTTAAACCAAATACTTTACAAAATGTTCATGTCTGGGACCTTTAAATGAAAAGTTTCATTTAAAATTTAATTGGATTTTAGACGTTGGAGTGCATAATTGGTTTTTAGATCTGAATTTTCATTATGCCTTTTGGTTTATTAAAAAAAAAAAATTGATTTTATTGAATAGGAATTACTAAATGCTAAGTACATCAGAATTCCCGATTCAATGCCACTGCAATTAAAATTCTTTTGAGTATGTTATTGTGATCAACACATGAAGTCTAATATCTAGGGAGGCTGAGTTGAGGTCACATGAGAGATTCAATGAGTTTTACCTATTGATTCTGTTAAGAGGATAAAATCACCACCTCAGAATCAGCTTCAAAATCAGTACCATGCAGAGCATCATGCAGAGGAGTGTAATCCGAACCTAGCTCAGTTTCTAGCAGACTCTCCTAGCAGCATATCAAAGCCGTTTCAATAATCCTCTAACTTTCCTCTGCATCAGCAACCCTACTTACAGCATGTCATATACAGAAATCACCTTGGAAGACAGCAGCCTAATAATCGGTCCACAGTTCCAGCTAGTAGCCGCCTGCAGTCCAGGATTCCTGGCTCCATGTTTTCTGATGTAATCAGCATAGGATCTAGTTAATTGTTTGTTTATTATTTGCACTAAGTTTCATAAGTTTGTTTTATTCTTAGCTTAAGAAGCTCAACGTGTAACTTGCACTGTATAAATAGAAACACAATCTCTGCACTTGCATTTTAACCAAGCAGAGTATTTTGAATTCTCCAATTCTTCTATAGAGTGTTTTCAATTCTTACAGATTCAATACATTAACTATAGTCTTCATCAACAATTTATATACTGCTGAAAATATGATTTTATGAGTTTATATTCATTCCAGTTGCACCATTTTGATTTCTGAACGAAATTCTGATTGAGAGCATTTTATACAGATGAAAGGTGAGAAGGAACTTATTGAAAAGGTTTTACAAACTGAAATAAATATATACCGTTCAATTTGAGATGGGACTGCTCTTATGCAGCATATGGAGGATTTTTATTACATCACATTGCTAGAGGTATGTTTCATCTATCTGAGTAATTAGATGCTAGCTGCACATGTACTTTATTGTTCTTCTGGTTCTCTTCAAGGTTGCTAAGTTAGTTATAGCAAATTGAATCAGTTCTGTTGAGAAATTGTTGATTCATTGGATTGATAGATCATATTTCTTCAGGCTGTATGCTACTGTTGTGTCTTTTTCTTTTGTTTCTAGTTTCAGCCTATAGATCATTATTGGTGATCGAATTTAAATGGTTCGAGTTTATTTTTCTTTTTCTCCTTCAGAATGTCAGATCCAATTACCAAACTGCCATGAGGTTGGAATTCCATGAACAAAGAAGCTTGTGATGTCCCCAAAGCCTGCAACAAGGCTATACATGTATCTTCCATCAGATATGTACAGAGAGTATAATTGAGATGTTATCAAACACATGCAATAGAAATTTAATCATATAGGAATCCTATTTAATCCAATCTACTAGTACTATACCCCTTATTTATACTAAATTATACCTTTCTTTCTCTTATATATATATATTGAAGCCAAACTAAACAATACTTGAAAGATAGATTTTTTTATAGGTGGGTCATCTCAATTTCAACATTTTGTAATGTTAGTTATATATATATATATATTGTGCAAGTCACTTTGGTAATTGTCGGTATCAAATTTTTCCAATAACTAGTATGTGCAGCTGGCACTAGCCAGTATATATGATCTTCTGCTTTAGGCTGTCGATGCTTTTTATAGTATGTGCTATCACATGCTTTTTAATAGTATTAAAAAAAAAAAATTGTTTCTTATATGCTTAAGGGACACATAATCCTTTTTAAATGGAATTAATGAAGTAAAAAATGTGAAAATTTAAAATATTATTTTTAAAAGTTGAAGCATAAATTAAAATTGCATGAAAATAGTTTTTTTTTTTTTTTTTTTTTTTAAAAAAAAAGATAAAATATTGGGTATTTGAAGAACATCAAGTGCTGTGTAGCTAGAGAGTATCGCGAGTAGAGGAAGCCAGAAGGAAATCAGGTAGAGAGAAAAGGCAGTACACAATCTTTTATTAGGGTGGGTATCGAGTGAGTCGTTGTCGAAAATAGCATTTCCGATTACCGACCCGCCCTTGTCGATAAAGTCGAATAATTATCCGACATCTTTCCGTTAAACTTTAATTTCAAAATTGTCGGAAAAATTGAGAAAATCGAAAAATCGGTAATAGTCGGTCGGATAAAACGGTAATACAAACACATACAGATATGCCCATAAACACATGCAACATCCAAAAAAACCAAGTAAAACTCAAAACATGAAAATAAAATAAAATTATGTGAAATATGTAATAACAATAACTACAAGGATCTAAATCAGTTAGAAAACGATAACAAAGAGTTTCGTAGATCGAAAAATAGAGAAAAGCATAAACGACATATATCTATGTTGTACAAGGTTTACAAAGAAGCAACCAGAGGGAGAGAGTTTTGGTAGAGAAGCTGAAAATGGAAGAGAAGCGAATGGCAGGTCAATGAGATTTATGAACCCCCAAACGCAGTACTTCCGATCAATTTGGTTGATGTGGGAAAGTTAACCAAGGCAAAGAAATTAAAAAGCATGGAATTTGAAAGACGTTTAAATGGACGGTTGAATGGGGGGGAGGGGCGAACGGGCTAGGGTTTCTGGGTTTAGCGGGGAGACGGCGCTGTGGGTTTGAGTTGAGGGTGATGGTTGAGTGGAGTGAATGGTAGGGTTTCCAAAAATTAGATTATATAGGTATTCAAAATGGCGTCGTTTTGTTAGTTTGTTAAAAAAACTAAGCCTTGGTCAGGTCAGGTAAGTCGGTAACCGACCTGAAAAGTTGAATTTTTTTTTTTTAATTTTGATTTTATAATTAATCGGTAGGTGATAAGCGATTGAAGTCGGTTCGGTGGCTGTCGGCATATTTTCGGTAGCCGGTAATCAGATAATTTGCTCACCCCTAAGTACACTAATTGATAGGGAGAGAGAAAAATGAAAGCTTAGAGTTTTAGGGAAAGAAAGGTTCACATTTAAGTCACTAGGCTTCTACTGTAGTCTAAAACGGTGCTGTTTTAGACTACAGATAGAATCCGAATCCCCTCCTATAAACCTTTCCACCATTCAAATTGGTAGCCCATAATTTTGCAACACCTCAAGAAGGTTTGGAGAGTTTAGAAAGATACTTTCAATATTAATGTTGCTATTGGCGGGGTCTTGATCATGAGGTTTAAGGAGCAACATTGAGGGTAATTAATCAAGAATTAATCTAGCCTCTAGCTCTAAATTTTTTTGGTTGAACATAAGATATTGTTGGATGTATTTCTTTATTTTATTTTTCCATATTTTGTAGAACATTTTTTTTGAACAAAAGATCTGAGTATTTCATTGATCAGAGATTACGGGCATAAAGCTTTTATATCACAAAGTATAAAGTTATGGAAAATCATAACTACATGCTATGAGGTTACAAAGTCATAGATATATACAAACAAAATTCTTATAATAAAATATTATCTATGACTTTCATCTTTCGCTAACCTATGTACAAAAATAGTTAAAGAGCACATCTGCTCCGAGCAGACTAGATCTAAGACTAGGGTAGCCAAATATCTTAGAAAAATTTATTTAAATTAGCCGTGAGAGATAACCCCTCACACCGAACTATCCAGGCCGTGAGGGATAACCGTACCCTTCACACCTGACTAACCTTCATCCCATAGATCGTCCATGAGGGCCGATCTATGGAGAAGAAAACTCTCATTCAAAGCAAAAACACAACCTGCAAACAGCAGCAACAACCATAGAGAAGATGAACGACACAACACAGAGGTAGATGGACGGATGCATAGTGGAGAGGCCAAAATTGCTGATCTGGTCAAAGAAAACCTACAAATAAAAAATAAAAAAAAAAAAACCAAAATAGAAGGGGGAGGGTAGGAGCGAGGAGTAGAAAGAGAAATGATGAAGAGGAGGGAGTAGATCTGCTCCCTCCCGCTTTTAGATCTGTTTTCTGAGAGTCTTTTCTCTAAGGTCGGCTGAGACAAGTCTGTTTGGAAAAACTTAGTAGTACATAGCCTTAGATGACTTAGGCAGCCTCCTAAGGCTCCCAACTAATTATTATACAATAAATATTAAAAAAAAAACATTTTAAGGCTCTAATATGGTAAAAATTTAATAAATTATTAAGGCCCCAAATTAATAATTGTACAATAAAGGTTCTTTTCACAACAACAAAAAATAAATAAAAAAAAAATAAAAAAAAAATGAAGGCTCCAATATGGTAAAAAATTGGTAAATATTTTTTAATTAAGGCCCTCAATTATGGTAAAAGTAATTACAAATTGAAAGTCTCATTATTCACATTTATAAAAAATCTTAACTTCTACAAATTATTGGAAGAATTAAATGCTTAGAATAATATAAAAAGTCTTCGAAGTGCATAAATTCTAATTATTTATATTGTATATAATAAATAAAATTACACCCTCAATCATGTGTATTTGCATTAATATTGCATAGGCCATGTCTTCATTTGGCGTGCACGAGCGTGTAGAAATAGTCATGATCGATGGAGATATTCCGTGTGCATACCATGTCTTCGTTTAGCTCTAGCTAGCTAGACATTTAATGCTTAAGAATGGCGTGCACCAGGGTGTAGAAAATTATAAATACTAGTCATGATGGGGATATTCCATGGACACACATGTACATGACTGGGGGGACTTGCCAGCCCCAAAGACTCGGGGGACTTGGCAATCCCAAAAGCTATGGAAAAATTAATTTAGAGTCTTATAAAAATATTATTTTATCAGTACTGCAGCCCAAACATTAGTTTATTAATCCCTCTTACGTCACACTCCAATCTTCTTGATTTTTTAAAAGGAAAATGATACACTTATAATTTTTTTTTTAAAAAAAAAAAACAAAAAAAAAGTTGTTTTTCAAATGATATATCACCCATTATTTGAGATTTTTTTTTATATATTTATATTTTTTATTAAGAGTGACACGTCTCATTTTTTTTATTGGTGCTGACGTGGCACCTAACAGAATCTGTTAAATGTTTTAACAAAATTTAACTCTATGGACTATCCTTTTTTCTTTTCTTTTTTTCTTTTTTTTTTTGCGTATATATCTTAGGAACCTTTGATTTTATTTTGATTCGACAGAGAGCGATTTGTAATTTAAGCCAACCATAATAAACATGATGAAATATTCATAACCACTTCATGCTAGGACACTAATAAGTATGTAAAGACGATCATGAGGTGGCCAAATATCATTTCTCTTTCATTATACCTTGGCGATCAAGATTGTCTTGCATCATCTCTTTGTACAATTAACAAATTGGTGTTGTTCGATTTGTTCTTTGTAATGCATGAATAAAAATCAGATCGTTCTATTGTTTTTCAATATTTGAAATTGGCCGGCTAGAACCTGATTGTGCTTGGTTTGTTTTCAATAAATCATCAAGATAACATTGAATTAAGGTACTCATTTTTCCTAAACCACCCATGGTGGCCAAGAGGGTGGCTCATTTTTCAAAAAAAAAAAAATCAATTTTTTATTTATTTTTAAAGATTTTTAATTTTTAATTTTTTTATATAGTGCCACTTGTCAACCTCAAAGGTTGACACGTAGCGAACCGTTAGTCTTTGAACGTAAAACTTAACTGAGGTACCAATTCAGTCTTTTCCTAAAATTGAGATATCATTTGTGATGCAATTTGAAGCTCAGAGACTAAAAAATAAAATTGTGAAAACTCAAAGACTAAAAAGGTGTTTAACCCTAATTATAATTTATTTACTAATTTGATTTTTTTAAAAAAATAAATAAAATGCATTAATAAACTACTCAAAATATAAAAGATTCATAAAACACTCAATTTCAAAACAAAAACACATTTTAAAAAAACAAAATTCTAAACATTTTTGCCTAACAAACTCAAGCTTTTTCCAATAGGATGTTTGCAAAGATGTGGAGATGGACGTTTGTGACGTCGGGTATAACTAAAATTATTCTGACAGTGTATGATAGCAACAAAAACTAAGAATTGAAGATTAAAAAAGAAATTCATAAAAAGATAAAATAACAAATATGAAATAGCTAGAAAGACCCTAATTGCCCAAATAAGCAAACAGAGAGAAATAACTCTAAAAGTGTGATTTAATTGATGCTTCAAAACTTCTTTCTAAAATAATACAGATATGTCTTTATATAGGTAGAGTTTGAATATTTTTCAAGTAAAATACTTGAAAAAAAAAAGAAAAAAAAAAGAATTAAAAATACGTAAGTAATCTTAACTTGGAGACAAAGTAAAATACTTGTAAATAAAGTACGTGAAAAATATTATTCTAAAAATAATCTTCAAATATCATGACTATTTTTTTCATTCCAGTGAAAATCTTATTAATTAAGATGTTACAATGCCATAAATTAATTCAGTATGTGACAACTCAACTACTATAGGGGCACGCGCGGAAGCACCTCAATCTTGATATAATTGAATGAATGAATGGCGTAGATGATCAACTTAATTGGCTGTTTGATCTTTGTCAAGTTAAACAAAAGACAAATTCAGAAGTAAGCGCGTGGCCTCGATCATCTACTTGGGATATATAAGACGCGCCCATGCAAAAGTCACAATTGTGGACCATCCATTTGCATGTGATCATTTTCCTAGTAATTTGTGAGAGGTACGGTACTGATCGATCAATAATGGCTATTCCAGACGAAGACAACTTGGTCTTCTTGGCAACTTCATAGAACTTCTTGGCAACTTTTAGAATGAAGGACGCGGTAATGGCGTACGTTGTATAAAGCGGGCCGGGGCTTGGGGCTTATATCCAGCTGCTTAACAATTCCGTCATCCATGGCGGTGAAAATGGTATTTCAGATCATGATTGTGCTATTGTGTTTAATTGATGCAATATTATATGTACAAGCAGCGGGTTAGCAATTAATAGTACTTCATGTCAAGCAATCTGTGGGGATGTTAGCATCCCGTACCCTTTTGGAATAGGACGCGGTAATGGCACTTCAATTAAAATTCCAACCCTATGATTAATAATCTTTTAAAAGTGATATTATTCAAATGATACTAACAGTTTTTTTTTTTTTTTGGTAGTTTAGTGAAAGAAGATGGTCTAACTTGTTGAAAACAAGAAAGCAAGAACCTGTTGGGCACGATCCTATGTTCAACCAGTTTGAGTCAGAAAATTAGTAATAGCCAGCTTAGCTAGCTAGGCATCTTAATTTTAGACCATATATCTGCTTTAATTTACGTTCAAAAGTCAAGCTGAAGCACCATGAACATTCTTAATTTGGAAAACAAATATAGACCTAAAATGCATAATAAAAGTCTCGATCTTAAGCATGTTTTAATTTGGGATTTGTTCAAAGTCGTTCTCATTCGTTTCTATCTAGATCTGAAGATGACTTGGAAAAGAGAACGAAAGCAAACAAATTAAAAAATAAAAGAATGTACAATTAATACAACATAGTATGGCAATAGAATATTATTTTTACAGGAGCAAAAACGTTTTCCATAGATGATTATAATTGGCCAATAATAGCAGTAATTTTGAGTTCAAACCTAATTATAATAGGCTAATAATGATAATAGAGAAATGCTAAAACATCTCTAGATGTTCTCCTAGTGTTCTCCTGCAATGGCATAGATGTAATTAAAAATTTACATGTATATTCTTTTGGATGGCATAAATGTAATTTTTTAATCAAAAAAATTACATCTATGTCATTCTAGGAGAACATCAAGAGAATACAAGGAGATGCTCTAGCATTCCTCATAATAATAATACATGCGATAAAGTTCATGCCATATATATTTATAGTGAAAGAATAATGCTTCTTCCACAACTTTTTAACAACTTTTAAATTAGAACTTGCACTCTCTTATCTCCTATAGTGGAACTTATGTGTAAAAAAAGAGAAGCTTTATTATTTGTCTATCTGCTAAGGCAGCTGCTCCCCAAGTCAGGATTTAGTCCTAAAATTTTTTTTTAGGAGTCTTTGTACCCCTAATTATTGCGACTGGCCATTTGGGTCTCATATTATAATGAAGGTTCTTCCTTGTTAAAAAAAAAAAAAAAAAAAAAAAAAAAAAAAAAAAACTATTTTTTTTTAGATCGGCCATTAGATATTTAGCTATGGCTCACATATAGGAAAATAGATCCAATAGTTAATCATATTAAAAAAAAAAAAAAAAAAAAAAAAGTGTTAAAATTATACAAAAATTATACGAAAGTTATACAAAAATTATTTTTCATGCCGAAATAGAACTTAAAAATTAATAATGTTAATTACAGCATCAAAAGAGTGCGCATTTGTCAATATAGCACTAATCAATTATCACGAATCTCAAGTTTAATTATGATTGCTTAATTACTCAAAATAAAAAGTCAAGTTACTTAGATATTTTTCTTTGTTTTTTTTTTTCCCCCTTAATGTTCTTATGAGTGCAACTTCTATTAGGTATTGGCATAAATGGGCTATTTTTTGCCCCCCAATATTAACACGCCACGTCGGTTTAGTACACCAGAACATATCAAAACACTATTGGCTGAAAGCACCCGATCACACCAAATTCATGAAAAAAAGAACAAAAAAAGCCGAAACTCCCCAAGACATGTTCCGATTCGCCTCCAACCGCAAAGCCGCCGAAACCCCATCCCCATCATCACCTCCTCAAGCCAACTCGCAACCGCCGCCACCACAATCGCAGTTGCCACCACCACTCTGATTTGCCTTCTACCGCAAACCCGCCAAAACCCCATCCCCATCACCACCTCCCCAACCCAACCTGCAACCCATCGAAACCCCATCCCCAAAACTTAGGCGAGAACAGTTTTTGTGAGGTTGAGTGTTAGGGGTTTGGACAGAAGGAGAGCCGGACAGAAGGGGTTTGGCACCGTCGGAAACCTGTGCTGATGTGGGTGGGTTTCCGGCCGGACCCACCAAACCCACGCCGGCGTGGGTTTCCGGCTGGATCTTTCTTTTTCTGTCGCCGGACGGACCCGCCAAACCCATGCTGGTGTGCATGGCTTCGGATTCAAGGCGAGGAAAAAAAGGAAAATCGAATTTTGAAACCTGGTTGGGTCGTCGGAGCCGAACCGGAGATGGAGAACGCATGGTGGTTGGGTTTTGGCCGGAGATGGAGAACGCACAGTGGAGTGGTCGACGGTGGCGAGCTCACGGTGGGGTTGAGGAGAGGAGATGTAGAGAGAGACGGAGGGAAAAATTTGGGGGGAAAATGGTTTGGGGAAGATATGGGTATAGAATGGACCTAAATCAGGTTTCAAAATTCAATTTTCGTTTTTTTTTTTAAAAATATATATATATTAAAAGGCAAAAGGCCCTTTCCACGTAGGAAAGGGCTGAGCAGGGGCCGGCAAGATGGCCCCCGCCTATCATTACTCTTTTGCAACACCTCAAGAAGGTTTGGAGAGTTTAAAAAGACACTTTTAATATTAACGTTGCTATTAGCGGGGTCGTGATCAGGAGGTTTAAGGAGCAACATTGAGGGTAATTAATCAATAATTAATCTAGCCTCTGGTTCTAAATTTTTTTGGTTGATCATAAGATTTTGTTGCATGTATTTCTTTATTTTATTTTTTCATATTCTGTTGAACATTTTTTTTGAACGAAAGATTTAAATATTTTATTGATCAAAGATCATGAGCATAAAACTCTTATATCACAAAGCATAAAGTTCTGCAAAATTATAGTCACATGTTATGAAGTTACAAAGTCATAGATGCAAACAAAATTCTTATAACTTTCACCTTCCGTTAATCTATGTACAAAAATAGTTAAAGATGATATCTGCTCCGAGCAGACTAGATCTAAGACAATTGAAGCCAAATATCCTAAAAAAATTTATTTAAACTGGCCGAAAGACATAACCCCTCACATCGAACTATCCAGGCCGTGAGGGATAACTGTACCCTTCACACCTGACTAACCTTCATTCCATAGATCGTCTATGAGGGCAGATCTATGGAGAAAAAAAATTCACATTCAAAGCAAAAACACAACCAGTAAACAGTAGCAACAACCATAAAGGAGATGAACAACACAACACGGAGGTAGATAGACGGATGCATAGCGGAGATGTCAAAATTGCTAATCTAGTAGGAGAACACTTGCAAATAAATTAAAAAAAAAATAAAAAATGGGAGGGGGAGGGTAGGAGTGGGGAGTAGAAATGGAAAGGAAGATGAGGAGGGAGCAGATCTGCTACCTCCCCCTCTCAGATCGATTTTCTGAAAGTCTTTTCTCTAGGGTTGGCTGGAGACAAGTCTATTTGGAAAAACGTAGTAGTACATAGCCTTAGACGACTTAGGCAATCGCCTAATGCTCCCAACTAACTATTATACAATAAATATTAAAAAAAAAAAACATTTTAAGGCTATAATATGGTAAAAATTTAATAAATATTCTCTAATTAAGGCCTCAAATTAATAATTGTACAATAAAAGTTCTTTTCACAACATCAACCAAAAAAAAAATGAAGGCTCTAATATGGTAAAAAATTGATAAATATTTTCTAATTAGGGCCATCAATTATGGTAAAAGTAGTTACAAATTGAAATTATCATTATTCACATTCATGGAAAATCTCAACTTCTATAAATTGTTAAAAAATTTCACTTATTTACTCTTTTTAAAAGTCCCATTTTTACATTCAAGAAAGTTTAAAGTGCATAATTTTTTTCTCCAACATTCATTTGAATTAAATGCTTAGAACAATATAAAAAATCTTTGAAGTGCATAAATTTTAATTATTTATATTGTGTATAATAAATAGAATTATACCATCAAATCATCAATCATATATATTTGCATTAATATTGCATAGGCTATGTTGAAAGCCTTGTCTTCATCTAGCTCTAGCTAGACATTTGGCGTGCATCAGGGTGTAGAAATAGTAGACATTTAATGCTAGCTAGGCATTTAATGCTTAAGAATGGCGTGCACCTGGGTGCATGTAGAAATAGTAGTCATGATGGGGATATTCCATGGACACTCATGTACATGACTGGGGGACTTAATTGCCAACCCCAAAGACTCGGAGGACTCAGCAACCCCAAAGCTACGGAAAAATTAATTTAGAGTCTTATAAAAATATTAATGTATCAGTACTGCACCCCCAAACATTAGTTTATTAATCCCCCTTACGTCACACTCAAATCTTCTTGATTTTTTTAAAAGGAAAATGATACACTTATCTTCTTTTTTTTTTTTTTTAAAAAAAGTTGTTTTTCAAATGATATATCACCATTATTTGAGATTTTTTTTATATATATTTATATTTTTTTTTATTAAGAGTGGAACGTGTCATCTTTTTATTAGTGCTGACGTGACACCTAACAAAATCTGTTAAATGTTTTAACGAAATTTGACTCTAGGAACTATTTTTTTTTTATTATTATTTTTTTTTGCACATATATCTTAGGAACTTTTGAATTCACTTTGATATGACATAGAGCGATTAGTAATTTAGGCCAACACAGTAAACATGATGAAATATTCATAACCACTTCATGCTGGGATACTCATAGGTATGTAAAGACAATCATAAGGTGACCAAATATCATTTCTCTGCCATTATACATTGACCATCAGGATTGTCTTGCATCATCTCTTTGTACAATTAACAAATTGGTGTTGTTCGATTTGTTCTTTGTAATGCATGAATAAAAATCAGATCGCTCTATTGTTTTTCAATATTTGAAATTGGGCGGCTAGCACTTGATTGTGCTTGGTTTGTTTTTCAATAAATCCTCAAGATAACATTGAATTATGGTACTAATTTTTCTTAAACTCTATTAATTATACTTGAATTAGTTTGTTTGTAGTTTATATTATTCTGTGTGCAAACCACGTCTTCATCTAGTTTTAGCTAGACATTTAATGTTTAAGAATGGCGTGCACCAGGGTGTAGAAATAGTCATGATGGGGATATTCCATGGACCCATGTACATGGCTGGGCCGGGTGGACTTGGAAACCCAAAAGACTAAGGGGACTTTCAACCCCAAAGCTATGAAAAAAATAATTTAGAGTCTAATAATTTTATTTTTATTTTTAACGAAAGATTTGAGTATTTCAATAATCAAATATCACAATCATAAAAGCTCTTACATCACAAAGTATAAAGCTCTGTAAAATCATAGCCACATGCTATGAGGTTACATAGTCATAGATACAAACAAAATTCTTACAATAAAGTGTTATCTATGACTTTCATATTTCCCTAACCTATGTACAAAAATAGTTAAATAGCAGATCTACTCCGAGCAGACTAGATCAAAGACAAGGGTAGTCAAATATCCTAGAAAAATTTATTTAAACCGGCCATAAAAAATAACCTCACACCGAACTATCCAGGCCGTGAGAGATAACCTCTCACACTTGACTAACCTTCATCCCATAAATCGTTCATGAGGAAAATCTAAAGAATAAAACTCTTATTTAAAGCAAAAACACAATCAGCAAACAGTAGCAACGACCAGGGAGGAAATGAATGGCACAACACGGAGGTAGATGGACAGATGCATAACAAAAATGCCAGATTTACTGATATGGTCGGAGAACACTTACAAACAAAAGAAAAAACCAGAATGGGAGGGAAATGGTAGGAGCGAAAAGTAGAAAGAAAAAGAGAGGAGAGGAGGGAGCAGATCTGCTTTGTTGAACATTGTTACAATGAAATATTATAAATAATTTATAAACTCGTTAATAATTATAATTTATTTACTAATTTGATTTTTTTAAAATAAAATAAAATAAAATGCATTAATAAATGACTCAAAATATAAAAGATTTATAAAACACTCAAATGTCAAAACAGAAACACATTTAAAAAAAAAAAAAAAAAAAAAAAAAAAAAAAAAAAAAAAAAAAAAATTCTAAACATTTTTGCCAAACAAACTCAAGCTTTTTCCAATAGGATGTTTGCAAAGATGTGGAGATGGACGCCGGGTATAACTAAAATTATTCTGACATTGAATGATAGCAATAAAAATTAAAAATTGAAGATTAAAAAGGAAATTCAAGAAAAGATAAAATAACAAATATGAAATAGAAATACCTTAATTGCCCAAATAAGCAAACAGAGAGAAATAACTATGAAAGAGTACTGATTTAATTAATGCTTCAAAACTTCTTTTCAAAATAATACAGATCTGCATTTATATATGTAAAGTTTAAGTATTTTTCAAGCAAAATACTTAAAAAAAAAAGAAGAAAAGAATAAAAATACATAAATAACTTTAAGCTTGGAGACAAAGTAAAATACTTGTAAAAAAAGTATGTAAAAGATATTATTCTAAAAATAATCTTCAAATATCATGATTTTTTTTTTCATGTGAAAATCTTATTTATTAAGATATTAAAATGCCATTTATTAATTCAGTATGACAACTCAACTACTATATTGATTTATTAATACCTTCTCTTGCATCACTTTCAGTCACTTAGCTAGAAATCAGTGGCGGACCTAGGCTTCTAAAAATGGAGGGGCCAAATTGAAAAGAAAAAAAATTGAGGGGGCAAAACCAAAAAATTGAAAAGTTAAGGGGTAAAATTTTAATTTTTTTTTTTTGGAAAAATATTTTTTTTAGGGAAAAATTTTGGGGCTTGGGGGGGCCAGGGCCCCCCCTAGCCTCCATGTAGGACCGCCACTGCTAGAAATGAATGCAATGACTTTTAGGCTTTTTAATTGCGATATTCTATAGGCCGGGGCACGCGCGGAAGCACCTCTATCTTGATATAATTCAATCTTGAAATTGAATGAATGGGGTAGATGATCAACTTAAATATTGGTTGTTTGATCTTTGTCAAGTTAACTTAAGACAAATCAGAGGTAATTGCGTGGCCTCATCTACTTCGGAATGTCACAATTGTGGACCATCATGTTCCTTGTGATCATTTTCCAGTAATTTATGAGAGGTACGGTACTGATTGATCAATAATGGCTATTCCAGACGAAGACAACTTGGTCTTCTTGGCAACTTCATAGAACTTCTTGGCAACTTTTAGAAGGACGCGGTAATGGCGTACGACTTTAAATTAAATTATAATATCAATTTAAATGATTAATTTTTTTTTTTAATTTTATAAAATAAAAAATTTGTGATTTAATGATCACTCTGAATTTTGTTTTTGATTTATTAGCTAGATACTAACGGTGTATATCTCCTTGTACATATTTGTCAGATATTAACGAATGCGAGCTCGGACCGTCACCTTGTGGTTTCAATAAATCCTGTGAAAATACTCTAGGGTCTTTCTTTTATTACAGACGGATAATTGACCCTTCGAAGCCTTCGGTTGGAGTGGCCACTATAGGTATGGATTAATGTTACACATCATTCTCTTGTCCTTTTTTTGTCATCCCAAAATTGATGTGGCTCTTAAAATCATCATTGGATCAAAATCTAAAAGTGATATATCAAAAATTCAATGGTGATTTTAAGAGCCACATCAATTTTGGGGTGACAAAAGGAGGACAAAGGGATGATGTGTAGCATTACTCATAGATATGTTACTTGGGTTGGAAAATACTTGAGGCTTCCTTGATTTTCTTTCATCTTGCTTGTTTCAATTGGTTCTACTTGCTTTGTATGGACATTCTTTTAGGAGAATTAATATAATACTTTTGGAGAAAAATTTTAAATCACATGTTTTAAGAAAAAAAATTAAAATTAAAATTAAAGCACAAATTTATAGGGATCAAAATGGACTCCCCATATTTACATTTTCTAAAAGTTATGGCTCTGATCAACTATACTCCTTGTCTCTTAAAGTGCTCATATCTCAATCTTTGAAGTATTTCCAAGTGAATGTGTCTTATTCTTTGTTATTATTATTATTATTATTTTTTGTTGAAAAAAAATTATAGTACACCTTCTAAGCAATCAAATTTTCCAAAAAATAAAATAAAATAAAATTCCTGAAATTCACTTACTACTATCTAGAGGAATGCTTCAAGTATATTTGATTTTGGGATATATTGGAATGACCAATAGTTTGCTAAGTCAACCATTTTGATGTAGAACAAAATTTTAGAAAATAATTATTCAGCTAACCAACTAAAGAAGGTGACTGAACCACCCTTCAAGATTTTTGGGGCAATTGATCACCCTAAAACGGTAGTCAGCCATTCTCATAAGCCTTGACGGGTGGTCAAACCACCTTCTCATGAGTTTTGGTGAGGTTTCTTTGGAGGAGGTTTGGTCACCCTTCAAGGCTTATGGGGTGGTTGACCACCTCTTTTGAATAGCCAACAACTCTAAAATTCTCAAGAAGCTAGTGGTTCGACCACCATTTTTCCTATAATTTTTTTTCCTCAAATCAGATGGCGTAAATAAATCGTGACCAAATAAACGATCATGATTTTAAAAGTTGCAATAGCAGGATTCAAATGGAAACCTTTAAAACCTTAATTTTTATTTATTTATTTATTTTAATTGTGTTCCTCTATCAACGAACCACTTTTAGGATTACTTCTTTTCGGAATCTATTGGAATACTACACCAATCAAAATATATATTAATATACGTTTTGTGAGAGGATAGTTTGTCAGACGAGTTTGTTGCATTAAGAGAAGATGTCTCTCTATTTTAAGTCAACATTTTCATTGAGAAAACTATTGTTATAATCTTATACTGCAATGAATAATCTTTTCCTACTACATTGCTTAAAGTAGGTATTAGCAGCGGCCTTGGGGTATTAGTTTTACTTGTTGGTGAATGGTGGTCCTACAAAGTGGTAAAAAAAAGGAGGATTAAATAGAAGAACAAGTTCTTCAAACGAAATGGTGGTTTATTGTTACAACAACAATTATCTTCACATGAAGCCAATGTTGAGAACACTAAATTGTTCAGTTCAAACGATTTAGACAAGGCCACTGGTCTTTTTAATGTGAATAGAATTCTTGGCCAGGAAGGGCAAGGTACTGTTTACAAAGACATGTTGGCAGACGGAAGAATTGTTGCAGTGAAAAAGTCCAAGGTAATTGATGAAGGAAAACTCGGAGAATTCATTAATGAAGTTGTTATTCTTTCACAAATTATTCATAGGGATGTGGTTAAGTTAATTGGTTGTTGTTTGGGGACAGAAGTTCCTCTACTAGTTTACGAATGCGTTCCTAATGGAACTCTTTTTCAATATGTCAATGGCCAAACCGAAGAATTTCCACTAACATGGGATATGCGCTTACGAATTGCAACAGAAGTTGCATGAGCTCTCTTTTACTTACACTCAGCAGCTTCCATGCCCATTTAACATCGGGACATTAAATCTACAAACATACTCTTAGATGATAAATACAGAGTTAAAGTGGCTGACTTTGGGACTTCAAGATCCATCGCTGTTGATCAAACTCACTTAACCACACTAGTGCATGGAACTTTTGGATGCTTGAACCCTGAGTATTTTCAGTCAAGTCAGTTTGCAAAAAAGAGTGATGTTTATAGTTTTGGTGTCATCCATGCTGAGTTGTTAACTGAAGAAAAAGCGATCTCTTCAACAAGAGCACAAGAATCCAAAAGTTTAGCCACATATTTCATTCAATCGATGGATGAGAACAATTTGTTTGATATTATTAATCGTCAAGTTTGGAAGGAGGGCAAGAAAGAAAAGATCATTGCGGTCGCAAACCTTGTGAAAATGTGCTTGAACTTAAACGAGAAAAAACGACCTACAATGAAAGAAGTTACAATGGAGTTGGAGTCAATTCAAATGTTGCAAAAAGCTCCTAACCTCGAGCAAAACTATGAAGAGCTTGAATATGTCCAAGCAGAAATGCACGGGCCGTGGGATGTTGTTGCCTCATCTACAATTTCAACCTCATCTGTAGACGTCCAACCATTATTATCTTCTTAATCAGTTTGAATCATTATTTGCTTAATGTCATGTTGTAGGCTATATAATTTGGAGTTTATGTTGTATTCTACTAGCTAGCTATTTCAAGAATTATCTAAGAACATGGATTAATAATATATGTCCAATTGTCTTATGGTAGTATAAGATAACCAAAAGCTCTATGTTCATTTCTAGATTAAATCAGGCCTTAAGCTGCTTTACTAAGTCTATGATTCTATGAGTAGCTGTCTTTCCTGCCTCGAGATTTCCACTACAGTTCAAGAATTAATGACAATGAAAAATAAATCTAATCCACGTTAACACAATATCAATTCATGTCAACAACTTCAAGATAAGCACCCAACCCAACTAAACTACATCTTAAATGAACAAGTTATTTGGTTAATCCATTTCACGATCAAGCAATTCACGTCAACCCTTGAGAATTTGACAAGTTATATGCTTCCTTGATATGAGATACATATATGAGTAAGTAGAAATGAACACGAAGCTAATCACTAACCAAAGGTTGAGTAAATAGTGGAAAAGAATAAAAATTCATTCAAACACAAAATTTCATTACACCCAAATTTTACACTTACAAAAAGTAACTTATAGAAAATTTTTCTTCTTCGATTACTATGAGCAGCGCGCTTGAGAGAGTTATTGAGGAACGACAATTTTTTCTTGTACTGCATGTGTGCCTCTATTAGGCTCTTGTTTTCATACTCTGGTGTGGTTTAGAACAAAGCTTTCTTTTGTCTTTTATTTTATACAGCTGTTTGAAGGGTTTTTTACACTCTCAAAATTCAGAAAAGACAATAAAAAGGGTGGTCGGACTACCCTCATGAGAGTGGCTGGGGTGGTCTGACCACCCTGAGAGTGCGGTGAGGGTGAGGGGCTCATCAGCCACCCTGTGAGGATGGTTGGCCCACCCCAACCGCACCTTTGGAGTGATTGACCACTCCTTAAACGGGTAGTTTGGCTGGACCATTTACTTATATATATATATATATATATATATATATATATATATATATATATATATATATATATATATATATATATATATATATATATATATATATATATATAAATAATTTTTTTATTTACTTTTTACTTTTTGTGTCAAACTATTCATTTTAAATGAACACTTAAATTCTTAAAATTACATGACATCTAGTCCAAAGTTAAGCGAAGAAAGCTTTGAAGTTAGTTTGAGAAAGCCAAATTCATTTGGGACAAGAATTCTAGAATTTAATGCACTTCTTTTATAGATAAGAAAAGAGTTCACGTGAAAGACCATACTTTTCCACCAATACAAGGGATTGGCCATGTTAATGTGTGGGTGGAATGCTAAAGTTCAAAGCCACCATATCAACAATTTGTACAAATAGCTTTTTTTATTTCAACGGTTTACTGTCTTCTAGTTGATCAAGTATCGATCTAATGTTTGTTGTGAGCGATAGGACTAAAACAGAGGAGCCAGAAAGAGTAGGATCGATATTGAAATGCCACTGACCCCATTATATTTGTTCAGATTTGTTGTGAGTGAGGAACAAAAAGAGCAGAAATTTGAAAATACTATTGAATGAAGAAGAATAAGAAGAAGAAGAAGAAGAAGAAAATGAAACTGCTGAATGAGCAGGCTAACTTTCTTTCATTATTTTCATTTTAATGAGAGCTGACACTGATGGAGAAAGGTGGTTCGATGTCTCTCTCTCTCTCTCTCTCTCTCTATAAGTGGATGATATTATCAAGGCCTTGGCTCCATTCTGTCCACACCTTTCACCTGTACCTAAAATGACTCAAGGGATGGCAACAGGCAACAAACCTTCTTAATATTTGGTATTTGGTACCAATTTGGGCTCTTCTGTTGTGTTTTAATTCCACCCTTTGTCATTATTTGATTCTTTGAATTTAGTAGTGCAGAGCCAGCCGGTTCAATTTTACTTCACTTTCTCCAAGACTCCAAGTCTTTTTTTCTTTATTTATTTATTTATTTATATATATAAAAGAAGACTAGGAGAAAGTCAAGTAAAATGAAACCAGTCGGCTCTACACTTTCTCCAAGTCGTCTAATTAGCTTCGTTCAGGACAAATGGAACTTACCATTCTGGCCTTATTTTATTTGGGTTTTTCTGAAAAGGGAAGTGTGTATATATATATATGTATTCGTCTAACTAATTAAGTAAAATACTATTTTTAGTCTCCATTATTAATCAAAAACAAAAATATACAAGAAAGGATAGAATAATAAAATTGTGTCTGTCATTTCCTTAAACCGTCAAAGTTTAAAGATAATGTTAGCCTTCGAATTATTATTTATTTTGTAATTGCTCTTCTAAATTTTAAAAAGTGACATTGAAATTCTATATACTACAATCACATGTCAATTAAATTAGACACTTTTATATTTTTTATTGCAAAAATACCCTTAAAGTTATTAAAAAATAACCATTTGAAAAAAATAAAATTATTAAAAAATTAAACAAAAAAAATTGAAAACAACCCCCTTAATTTATTTTTTTCAAATGGTTATTTTTATATATTTTTTAAATTAATTTTTAAATAATTTTAAGGGTATTTTAGGTTTAAAAAAAAAGTGTTTAATTTGACATGTAATTGTAAAATAGGTGATAGTTAGAGGGTTAAAGTATATTTTTTCCTAAAAATTTAATAGGTTATTTTATGTTCTGGTAATACATCATTACCCAATACCAAGTTACTTTTAGGCGTCTAAACTAAACCAAACCTTTTTGAATAAAATATTTTTCAATATAATTACATATAAAGGGTACTTAAAAAATAATTGATTTAAAATTCATTTGGAATGAATGAATCCTAAATTTATTCATTTTCACGAGGCACGAGCAACTTGATTAATTTTAAAAGTTTTGTTCTTTACCTATATTTTTTAGTTTTTACAAATATAAACACAATTTTCTGAAGTGGGACGGAAAGGAAAACAACATAAAATAAATATATATATTACGTTAATTCAAAGGCTCACCAAAATAACGATAAGAAATGGTTGAACCAGAGTTTCACGACTCTCACCACCAAAAGTGAAGAGAAATCACGTCTTCAAGAAATAAATATCTTTTTTTCATAAAAATCATAATCTCAATCATAATGTTACCATCGTTTGAATCATAGGGTTAAAAAAGACTGTTTAAATAGACTTTGACAGAATCCCTAACCTTAAATTGACTGACTTTTAGGCCAAACACATTATTAAATGTTGACTCTTAAAACATAAATTAAATATTACTAACCATTACAAAATAATACCGCCTCTTAAAAATTAGATAAAACTTAACCTTAAGCTAGAAATGAGCTAACCATAGGCTAGGGTTGGCAAAACGGGTTGGTCGAATCAACACGTTGGAATGGCAGGTCAACTCGTTTAGCTAATATGGTCATAAACAGGTTGGGCATGTCATAAACGGGTAGATAGGTCATAAACAAGTTATAGCCTAAACTCAAACCATATAACTTGGTGTCATGTTCGTGTCGAATTCGGGAATCGTGTCAAAAATTGTCAACTCTACCATATGCCATTTGGGGCCTAGTTAGCCAACCCTTAGTTGTGGACTGTTAACCTCTTTGGACCCTTCGGTTATGGGCCGCTAGGCCATCCGGCAACATTGGTGAGCCGGTGACCTTAATAGTTAGGGGCCCGTTTGATTTCATCCAGTTTGATTTCTATCACTGAGCTAATTGTTTACCAACCGCATGGTAGGAGAGAGAAGTACGTACCCCTCGCCAGGCTTGTGAACATGCAACTTCCACCCCTACTGAAGAAGCAATTTGTTGATGATTATGAATTTAGGTTCGTATTATACCCTCTTTTTTCTATGGCACCTCTCTAACTTACCCCTAAAATGAAAAAGAAAAACCTCGATCGGAGCATTTTAGTAATCAGATAATGCCCAGTTTGGTGTTGGAAAATATATAATTGCTATGAAATTCTTCGGTACATCACTTGATATTAAATGGGAGCCTTTTTCTGGTCATCTTCATGGGCATCTTATTAGTCCACATTGTAAATTTATTTTGCTTCTTTTCCTCCTCCAAGGCATACTTACAAAAAATAAAAATAAATAAAAATAAATAAATAAAAATAAAAAAAGGGCCGGCCTCAGCATGCATGTAGTGCATTTATTTTTGAGGTTTCATATAATTTATTTTTATGTGATTGATAATCAACTACCTAATGTCATGAGATAACTATCAGAAATGAATGAGTTCAAACACGGGTGACTTTCATTGCCTTTTTTATGAAATTATTGAACTAGCTAGGACTAATTAGTTCAGCATGTCCTATAGTTCAACCACTTTAAATAATAATAATAATAATAATAAATCATAGGTCAGCATATGATATGATCGCCTTGTTGCAGTCGATGAAGTCACATTGACCAAGTCCTAGTTCAGCATATGGTATGCTGATCGATCAACTAGGACTATATAAGAGTCCAAGTTCAGCATGTCCGCCTAAAAAAAAAAAAAAAAAAAGTAGCTCCGTATAAATTTAGTTTAAATTTAATTGATAGTATTTGTTAGTTGGTAAACAATTTTTAACGAAACTTTATTAAAAGTATAACTTGAGTATTATCATATGAACACATACCGTTAAATATTTTTGAATTGTGTCGATGGTTGATAAGCAACAGAAGATCAACAATCTAACACTTGTAATGCTTGTACTAATCTTCTTGTGTCTACTGCTCAACAGAACGAGAATTTTAGTCATGAATATTGTAAAAAATTAGGCTTCACAACAATAAAATTGAAATTAAGTTTTTGATTATTTTTTTGGTGTTGTACAATATTGAAAATTAAAACAAAATAATTACTGCAAATTTTAGTACAAATCCAATCATAAATGATTTTCCGGGATCTAAACTAGCTAGGCTTCATTTTATTCGGGTTTGATACGAAAGTAATTTGAAGGGTGGGTGTTTGTAATTGATTGTTTAACGCATGCTTATATGTAAGACGCGCCCAAAAGTCACAATTGTGGACCATCCATGTGCATCAGTGCATGGGATCATTTTCCTAGTAATTTATGAGAGGTAGTCAATAATGGCTGCTATATATATATAGGTTCATGCACAGAAAGAATAAACTTTAGTCCAGACAAAGACGTCCGTACAAGTTGGTCTTCTTGGCAACTTCTTTTTTTTTTTTTTTAAGAGGTCTTCTTGGCAACTTCCATGTAATTTCTTGCATGGCTAGCTACTTTTAGAAGGACGATAATGGCGTTATAAAAAGAGGGGGGCTTGGGCTTTGTTGCTTCACAGTACTCCCATTGATCATATCATCCTAGAGAGAGAGAGAGAGAGAGAGAGAGATGGTGGCCGTGCAAATGGTATTTCAGATCATTTTGCTCTTGTGTTCAATTTATGCAATATCTGAACAAGCAGCGGGTTTAGCAATTAGTAGTTCATGTGAAGCAAAAAGCTCATGTGGGAATGTTAGAAATATCCCATACCCTTTTGGAATAGGAGCTGGTTGCTACGTTGATGACTGGTTTGAAGTAGTTTGCATGAATGACTCTTTGGGCTCTCCCAAACCTGTTTTGAAGAGACTCAACCTGGAGGTTCTCAACATTTCATTAGAAGACACTTATAGATATTCACGAAGTACAGTTCGCGTCAATTATCCGACATTTTCTAATTGTACTAATAGTTCAAGCAGAAAACAAAATGTAGAGCTAGCAAACAGCTCTTTCATCTTCTCCTATTACCAAAACAGATTCGTCGCCATGGGTTGCGATAACACTGCCTCAATGAGATTCTCGGATGATTCAATGATTGGGTGCAGCTCAAGATGCGATTCGAGTAAAGTAGTGAGATATGATGATAGTTGCAATGGCATTAGCTGCTGCCAAACCACAATTACTTCGGGTCTCAATACGTTCGAGACAACTATAGATCCAATAGATCCTAGGAAGCCTGCAGTCACCGAAGGATGCAAGTCTGCATTCTTGGTAGAAGACGATTGGTTCTGGGAAAGTGGTTCATTAATAAATATGTCCTCCATTATGTCGCACGTTCCTGTGGTGTTGGAATGGGGGATTCTTGATACATCATTCAACACACTTCCAATAGCCAAGAAGACCGCAGCAGAGTACAATTGTTATGATCATAATTATATTTCAGATAGTAAGTACCAGACCTCTTATACATGTTATTGCAATAAGGGCTTTGACGGAAATCCCTATCTTGTTGGAGGATGTCCAGGTAAAGTTTTTAAAGCTGTTGTCTATTTTATCTCTTTATTCTTCCTCCTTCCTTTTCGTGTTAGATACTAACTGTACGTGTTTATCTCCATCATTACATGTCAGATATGGGCAACACTCGGGTTAAACTGCTCATAATAGGTATGTACGTTTACTCCGATCAAAGTATAAACAAGCTTCCCATTTTATTTTTCTTTTTAAAAGGTGAGCCATAAATCTCGTATATATTTTTGCAGTATTTTCAAGCGTGCGTAGTGACAAATCTTTTCTTCTTTTTCTTTCCTTTTTTAATATTTTCTCGTACACTTTCTATGTAATCAATTTTCAATAAATATATCACTAAGCTTCACTACTTATTACTATCTAGAGGAATGCTTAAGGTATAATTGATTTTGAGATATATTGGAACTTTAGGATCAGGATTTCTTGAAATTCTCTAACAATTGTAGGAGCCTACATCTCTTAAAATAGTTTAAATGAACACTCAATCATTTTGAGGCAATCTTTTTTTGCATATTCTTAAACTATCCAATCAAAGAGAATGGTCGACCTCCCCAAGTACTTTTAGGAGTGGCTGGACACCGAGTTTAAAACTTTCGAGAAATGGCCAACCATTCTCATAAGCTTCGATGGTGGTCAACAACCTCTTAAAGGTTTTGGGGGTTTGCCAAACTATCCCAAAAACTCATGAGGCCAGAGAGCCCGACCACCCCTATAAGCCTTGAGAGGGTGGTTAGCCACCTCCTCAAGGCTCGAGGGGGTGGTTCAGTCGCCATTCAAGGCTTATTGGAGTGGTCGAACATCTCCTTGGGATGACTGACCGCCCCAAAAATATTAAGGGATAGTGCACCCAATCTCGATCTCTAAGAATTGGCTAAAGAAACCATTTTCTGCAAGTTTTTAAATCATGCATGCCCGTTCATTTAAAATAATGGCTACAACTTTAAAAATTGCCGATAGAGAATTCTAATGCAAACCTTTAAACATTCATGCTTTTTTGGTTTAATCATATTTCTCCTTCAACAACCCATGCACTTTTACTATCTCCTTCTTTTGGAATACTTTGGATAGTTAAAATATATTAACTTACATTTTGTCACATGATAGTTTGTCAGGCTAATTTCTAGCATTAAGAGAAGATATCTCTAAATTTTAAGACAACGTTCTCAATCAAAACTATTGCTATAACCTTTTACTGCAATGAGTAATCTTCTTCTATTACATTGTATTAAGCAGGTCTTAGCAGTGGTAGCCTTGGGCTATTGGTTCTACTTGTTGGCGGATGGTGGTCCTACAAAGTGATAAAGAGAAGGAGGATGATTAAACAGAAGAACATGTTCTTCAAACGAAATGGTGGTTTATTGTTACAACAACAATTATCTTCACACGAAACAAAAGTTGAGAACACCAAATTATTTAATTCAAAAGATTTGGAGAATGCAACTGACTGTTTTAATGTGAATAGAATACTTGGCCAGGGAGGACAAGGCACTGTTTACAAGGGCATGTTGGTAGACGGAAAAATCGTTGCAGTGAAAAAGTCCAGGGTAATTGATGAAGGAAAACTAGAAGAATTCATAAATGAAGTAGTCATTCTTTCACAAATTAATCACAGGAATGTGGTTAAGCTAATTGGTTGTTGTTTAGAGACGGAAGTTCCTTTGCTAGTTTATGAATACGTTCCTAACGGAACTCTTTTCCAATATGTCCATCACCAAACCGAGGAGTTTCAACTAACATGGGATATGCGCTTACGAATTGCAACAGAAGTTGCAGGGGCTCTCTTCTATTTACACTCAGCAACTTCCTCGCCAATTTATCATCGGGACATTAAGTCTACAAACATACTCTTAGATGATAAATATAGAGCTAAGGTAGCTGACTTTGGAACTTCAAGATCCATCACTATTGACCAAACGCACTTAACCACTTTAGTGCATGGCACTTTTGGATACTTGGACCCTGAGTATTTCCAATCAAGTCAGTTTACAGAAAAAAGTGATGTTTATAGTTTCGGTGTTGTCCTTGCAGAGCTATTAACCGGCAAAAAAGCGATCTCTTCAACGAGAACAAAAGAATCCAAAAGTTTAGCCACATATTTCATTGAATCCATGGAGGAGAACAATTTGTTTGATATTCTTGATAGTCGAGTTTTGAAGGAAGGTAAAAAAGAAGATATCATTGTAGTTGCGAACCTTGCAAAAAGGTGCTTGTACTTAAACAGGAAGAAACGTCCAACAATGAAAGAAGTCACAATGGAGTTGGAAGCAGTTCAAATGTTGCAAAAAGCTCCTAACCTTCAACAAAACCATGAAGAGCTTGAATATGTCCAAGCAGAAATGTATGAGCCACAGGATGTCATTCCCTCATCAACAATGTCAACCTCATCTGTAGATGTCCAACCATTATTGTCTTCCCAATCGGTATAAATTAGTATTTGTTTAATGTAATGTTGTAGGCTATGAATAAACATCATCCGCTTCAACCCAGAATTAACTTCGATGGCTGTAGGGTTTTTTCTATGGTTTGAATGAGGAGAAATAAACTAGGAGAATGTTTGAATCTGATTAAAGTTTGAGAACACTTAATGTTATTGATAATAACTTCAAAGTCTTGATCATTTTCTTCCTTAATAACAATAATTTCTTCATTTGAAGACACAGTCCTCACTGTCTGACAATAATATTATTGCTTTAATTTCCATGAGAAATACTATTCAGTTATCTAATGAAATAACGATTGAAATTCATCAACAAAATGAAAAACTAAGAACAAACAAAATATGTAAAGAAGGCCAGATGTAGAGAAATGTGAAGGACTGTGTAGCACCGTAAGAGTATCAATCTCGGCCATACCCATCTTTCTTGTTCAATTCTCAAAATGAATTAATTCTTGAAGAATGAACTAATTCTAATTGACTGCGCGCCACTACAAATTTTCAATTCCCTCTAAAAAAAAAAAAAAACCAAAATAATTATGTGAGTTTTCTATACGTGGGTTGCGGCTAGTTTTCGAAATTTCGAGTGTGAAATAGAAAGAATACCAAAAGCCATCTCATTAACAAAAACCCATCAATTAAAACCAACGTTAACAAAAATAAATAAAATAACTTTTCAAATGATTGATCAAGTTCTTTATGGAAGGTAACTGCCCATCCAACAACCAGCAGTTTGGTAGTTCAAAGAAATTGAGGTTGAACCTCAAGAAAAATGGCGTATAGCCAAAGTCGAAAAATCAAGATAGGAACCATTGGAAAATTAAAGCATATTGGATATTTTGGATATTGGAGATTGGTGGAGAGATAATATGTCAAATTGTCAATAACAAAGCAGTCCATTTTCATCCTCGTTGAGACATTTTATCAAACAACTGCAAGTAATATTGTGCTTACTTCATGTGTTCTGTATCTAAATGTACACGAGTGTTTAAATCAAGTAATATTTAGACACAAACATCACCCAACACCAAATTTACACAATATATATATTAAATTATAAGTAAAATGTAGTGAATAGTAGGAAAATTGGACCTAGTGAACATCAAGAAACAAGTCTAATGCAAAGTAGATCAACATCTCGTTCGTAACTAGCTTCGCATGTCCTTAATTGAGTGATCAAAACATGTCTACCCTATGGTTGACCCTCTTACATCATGTGTTCCTTCCCCTTCATGCTCCCCGCTATTAAAAGTCTGCACAACCCATTCAACAAAACTAGCTTCTAACAATGTGATTAGTGCAATAGGGCACCCATTAGCGAAATTATATTTTCATAAATATTCATATTTATTCTTTTACATTATTATTAAGTCTTAAATCATATTTTAAGATATTTTATTCAATATCTTAAAATACGGGATATTACATTCACTCACAAGGGGGATCATCTCAGGGCACATCTAGGGACTGGTCTATACATGAGAGCAGGATGGCCACAATGGAGACATTGCTACAGGCTCAGACCTAGAGGAATGACGCCTTGGAGCAGCGCCTGCAACAACTCGAGACCGTACTCACCTCCATGGGAGTATCACATGTAAGCCCAGGTGCTCAGCAGTGTCCACCAGCAAACGGAGGTAGTACGTCGTCTGTTAGTAGTGCATCTGCAAGTATGATTAATATTGTGTAAACTGCTTATTTTTAATTTATTTTCATTACTTGTTTAAATTTGCATAAAATTTTCTACTCTTTAATTGTTTTCATTACTTGCAGGTAATGCGACAACGATTGGTCCATTGTCGCCTATTGGACGACAGCTGAGCCAGCACTCCCCCGTCGGAACACCATCGCCCGCTACACCATCCCTTGCGCAGCAATCGCCTATTGGCGAACACACGCCTGGTACGGGAGCTCGTGATCTGCAGAGACAGTCTTCAGATTTGTAGATATTCTGTGTAATTTTGTTTTGTTAGTAACAAACACGCTTATTAGTACATAATTTATTGTTGTGTTGATTTGTGTAATTTGATTTTGTGTCCATGGTAAATTTCAAATGTTGTCTTAATATTTTTGTGATATTTTTGGGTAAAATAGATTTTGTAATATTTTTGGGGAAGGAAAAAAAAAAAAAAAAAACATTTTGCCACGTGGCACCTAGCCACGTCGCAAAATGCTAGCAGCTGACTGTCGCTTCGTGTATGATAATCCACGTGGCCAGTAGTAGGCAACATGGATCAAGATCCACATGGCACAATGGCCACGTGGATTAAATCCACGCGACTGATTGTCAACCACGTAGACTACAATACACTTGGCTGCTGTCGGCCACGTGTATCTAAGTCCACATGGCTGACAGTCAACCACGTGGATTTAATCCATGTGACCACTGTGCCACGTGGACGTCTATACACGTGGCCACTGTCCCACGTGTATTAAATCCACATGGCTGAAATGTCAACCACGTGCATATTACACGTGTCTAACGTGTCACAGCGTGTTTTATGGGACACGTGGCACAATGGCAACGTGTATTCACTGTACATGTGGCAAATTGTGCATTTTGCAACACCTGGATCTACCACACCGCGCACGCATGGCCATTTACACGTGTCTAACAGTTTGCCACGTGTATTGGCCCAATACACGTGGCAACCTGCAAGTGACAAAATGCAATTTTTTTTGTAGTGGGATCTGTTTTTGTCCTTCCTTTCCATCTCCATGTACATGCACCTTCTCTCCAGCTCGGCTAAAACTCTGCTCAGATCTCCATTAAGGTCAGGCCTTCTGTTCCTTAATTCCCGGGGATTGACTTCCCAAAAATTATCTTCTTGGAGTTTGTCCTCCCGACGATCCTCCTCTCCACAACCGTAGCCATTGGTATGGTTGTTGCGCTCTTCTTCTTCATGCCCGTTTCGATTCTCCTCGGAATGGGGCTGTTCTGGCCTCCTGCATAGCAACTTGGCATTCCATTGTGTTAAGGATTCGATCTGGGCTTCTAACACTGCTATGCGAGATTGATTTCCACCGTCCGGGGGAGGGAACGGTGGAGGCTGTGGATTGTTCTGAATAACCGGCTCCATTCGGACTATGGGCTCTTAGTTAATCTGACTTCTGGAACATGTGTTCATCACCATGCTAGATCTTCTTTTTTTGTATGAGAACAAATAATCGTTCCCACAAACGGCACCAAACTATTGGTACAGTTTTCGGTATGGTGTGAATCTGCACGTTCTTCTGATGTTCTTCACGCTTAAGGGACCCTTCCGAGAGTCCTCTCCGATGCCTAAGTTAGCTTCTGTGAGAAAATAATACTTTGTGTACAAAAAAATTGAGTTTGAGTTTATACTTGAAGTATGTGCATATTTATAGGCAAAGAGGTGGAGTCAAACCTGGATTAGAATTCCTGCTCCTTGTTGATCTAGAACTGCTGTCAGAATTCTAATTGGACTTTGATCCTTTATTAGACTTCTAATCTAATCTTTCAATAGACTTCTAATCTGATCTTTTATTAGACTTTCGATTTGATTGGACCCTGAGTCCTATCCCGATTCTATCAAGAATAGGACTACTCATCAAACTATACTTGAATCAGGTTAGGTGAAAATTATCCCCAACAAGTATGATCATAGGACCATGGCCTACCAGCCATTACTTTCCTTTTGTCACCTTCTTCTTCGAATTCAATCAACCATAAATTTTCCTGTACCTCGTTCAACAGCACTCGTCCGGCTGGTCTCCAAATATTAATTCAGCTACTATATCGTTCAATTAATTCAGCTACTATATTGAACGATCATTTAACATCTTCTCTTGCATCAGTTTCCAGGCACTAGCTAGAAATGAATGCAATGACTTTTAGGCTTTTGGCGATATTCTACAGGGGCACGCGCGGAAGCACCTCTATCTTGATATAATTCAATCTTGAAATTGAATGAATGGCGTAGATGATCCACTTGGCTGTTTGATCTTTGTCAAGTAAACAAAAGACAAATCAGAAGTAAGCGCGTGGCCTCATCTACTTCGCATATATAAGATCGGACGCGCCCATGCAAAAGTGACAATTGTGGACCATCCATTTGCATGTGATCATCTTCCTAGAAATTTATGAGAGGTACGGTACTGATCGATCAATAATGGCTATTCCAGACGAAGACAACTTGGTCTTCTTGGCAACTTCATAGAACTTCTTGGCGACTTAATTTTAGAAGGACGCGGTAATGGCGTACTATACGTTGTATAAAGCGGGCCGGGGCTTGGGGCTTATATCTAGCGCGCTGCTTAACAATTCCGTCATCGATGGCGGTGATGAAAATGGTATTTCAGATCATGATTGTGCTCTTCTGTTCAATTGATGCAATATTATATGTACAAGCAGCGGGTTTAGCAATTAATAGTACTTCATGTCAAGCAATCTGTGGGGATGTTAGCATCCCGTACCCTTTTGGAATAGGACGCGGTAATGGCACTTCAATTAAAATTCCAACCCTATGGTTAAGAGTAATGCTATACATCATCCTCTTGTCCTTCTTTTATCCTCCCAAATTTGATGTGGCTCTTAAAATCACCATTGAATTTATGATAGATCATTATTGAATTTTGATCCAATGGTGATTTTAAGAGCCACATCAATTTTGGGAGGATAAAAGGTGGACAAGAGGATGATGTGTAGCATTACTCTATGGTTAATAACCTTTCAAAAGCGATATTATTCAAGCGATAATAAACAGTTTTTTTTTTTTTTTTTTTTGGAGTAGTGTAGTGAAAGAAGATGTTCTAACTTGTTGAAAATAAGAAAGCAAGAACCTGTTGAGCACGATCCTATGTTCAACCAGTTTGAGTCAGAAAATTAGTAATATATAGCTAGCTAGCTAGCTAGCTAGCCATCTTAATTTTAGACCATATATCTGCTTTAATTTTTACGTTCAAAACTCAAGCAGCATGAACATTCTTTGGAAGACAAATATAGACCTAAAATGCATAATAAAAGCCTCTCTTAAGCATGTTTTAATTTGGGATTTGTTCAAAGTCGTTCTCATTCGTTTCTATCTAGATCTGAAGATGACTTGGAAAAGAGAACGAAAGCAAACAAATTAAAAAAAAAATAAAAGAATGTACAATTAATACAACAGAGTATGGCAATAGAATATTATTTTTACAGGAGCAAAAACGTTTTCCATAGATGATTATAATTGGCCAATAATAGCATTAATTTTGAGTTCAAACCTGGTTATAATTGGCTAATAATGATAATAATACATGCGATAAAGTTCATGCCATATATATATATATATATATATATTTTGAAAGAATAATGTTTCTTACACAATTTTTTTACAACCTTTAAATCAAAATTTGCACTCTCTTATCTCCTATAGTGGAACTCATGTGTAAAGAGAGGCTTTATTATTTGTCCATATGCTAAGGCAGCTGCTCCTCAAGTCAGGATTTAGTCCTGAACTTTGTTTTTAGGAGTCTTTGTACCCCTAGTTACTGGACTGGCTCTTTGAGTCTCATATTATAATGGAGGTTCTTCCTTGTTCAAAAAAAAAAAACTTTTTTAAGATGTTGATTAGATATTTAGGGTTCACAAGTAGGAAAACAAATTCATTGATTAATCATAAAAAAAAGAAAAAAAAAAAATTGTTAAAATTTTTTTAGGTCATGCCCCTCCAGATTCGGCTTTCATGCGGTAGTGTAAACTACTTACGCTACCGCATAGATGTTATACTCCGTTTTAGACTACAGCAGAAGCCTAGTGACTTAAATATGAATCTCTCTCCCTAAAACTTTGAGCTTTCGTTTTCTCTCTCTACCTGATTTCCTTCTGGCTTCTTCTACTCGCGAGATTTTCTATACAACACTTGATGCTCTTTCAAATACCCAATATTTTATCTTTTAAAAAAAAAATTATTTTAATGCAATTTTAATTTATGCTTTAACTTTTAAAAACAATATTTTAAATTTTCACATTTTTTACTTCATTAATACCATTTAAAATTAATGTCAATTAATTTTATAAGGATATAAATTTCTTATAAATTAGGTGAGTCGAAAGAATTCAATCTTTAAAAATGTTATGTGTTCCTTAAGCATATAAGAAACAAATATTTTTTTTTTTATTAATACTATTAAAAAGCATATAATAAGTACATACTATTAAAAAAAATGTGTTTCTCGCATATTAAATGACACATGACACTTTCAAAGACTGATTTGTATAAAAATTCCTACAGCCTAATTTGTTAAAAAAATATATTTTTGTTAAATCTTTAAGAAAGTTTCAATCTCAATCATCTGTTACGATTTTCTGTTAGATATTGTCAAAATTTTCAAAATACCTATATTTTTAGGGAAAGAAAAAGGAAAAAATAAATTGCGAGGATTTAAGTGTTGGTCAAAATTTAACAGAATTTACAAAAATACCCATGCATGAATATGTTTTAACGGAAAATTCTAACGGATGGTTGAAATTGAAAAAAAGTTAAAGATGTTTACCCTAAATTGACACTTTTTAAAATTTTGGTACATTTTTGCAAAAGTGATAAAAAATCAGAAATTATAATTGCAAAATCAATTCACTTTTTGTTCATAGGTATTAATAGAAGGACATAAATTTTTAACAAATTGGGTTGTAGGATTTTTTTTACAAATCAATCTTTGAAAGTATCATGTATCCTTTAATATGCGAAAAACACACTTTTTTAATAGTATGTACCTGTCGCATGCTTTTTAGTAATATTAATAAAAAAAATATTTGTTTCTTATATGCTTAAGGGACACATAATACTTTTAGACACTGAATTCTTTCAACTCACCGAATTGTAAGAAATTTATATCCTTATAAAATGAATGTCAATTAATTTTAAATGGAATTATTGAAGTAAAAAATGTTAAAATTTAAAATATTATTTTTAAAAGTTGAAGCATAAATTAAAATTGCATGAAAATATATATATATTTTTTTTTACAAAAAAAAAAAAGAAAGATAAAATATTGGGTAATTGAAAGAACATCAAGTGCCATGTAGAGGAAGCCGGAAGGAAATCAGCGAGAGAGAAAAGGCAGTACACTAATTGATAGGGCGAGAGAAAATGAAAGCTCAAGAAAAGTTCGCATTTAAGTCACTAGGCTTCTGCTGACTGCTGTAGTCTAAAACGGTGCTGTTTTAGACTACAAAATCTATGCGGTAGTGTAAACTACCGCATAGAAGCCGAATCCCCTCCTATAAACCTTTCCACCATTCACATTGGTAGCCAATAATTTTGCAACACCTCAAGAAGGTTTGGAGAGTTTAAAAAGATACTTGTAATATTTACGTTGCTATTGGCGAGGTCGTGATCGGGTTTAAGGAGCAACATTGAAGGTAATTAATCAAGAATTAATCTAGCCTCTGTTCTAAATTTTTTTGGTTGATCATGAGATATTGTTGCATGTATTTCTTTATTTTATTTTTTCATATTCTGTTAAACATGTTTTTTTTAACGAAAGATTTGAGTATTTCATTGATCAAAGATCACGAGCATAAAGCTCTTATATCACAAAATATAAATCTCTACAAAATCATAATCATATGCTATGAGGTTACAAAGTCATAGATACAAATAAAATTCTTATAATAAAGTGTTATCTATGACTTTCATTTTCCGCTAACCTATGTACAAAGATAGTTAAAGAGCACATCTGCTCCGAGCAGACTAGATCTAAGACAAGTGTAACTAAATATCCTAGAAAAATTTATTTAAATTGACCGTGAGAGATAACCCCTTATACCGAACTATCAAGTTCGTGAGGGATAACCGTACCCTTCACACCTGACTAACCTTCATACTATAGATCGTCCATGAGGGCAAATCTATGGAGAAAAAAAAAAAAAAAAAAAAAAAAAAAAACTCTCATTCAAAGCAAAAACACAACCAGCAAACAGTAGCAACAACCATAAATGAGATGAACAACACAACACGGAGATAGATGGACGGATACATAGCGGAGATGTCAAAATTGCTGATCTGGTCGGACAATACCTGCAAATAAAAGAAAAAACCATAATGGGATGGAAATGGTAGGAGCGGTGAGTAGAAACGAAAAGGAAGATGAGGATGGAGCAGATCTGCTATCTCCCTCTCTCAAATTTGTTTTCTAAGAATCTTTTCTTTAGGGTCGACTGAAACAAGTTTGTTTGGAAAAACTTAGTAGTACATAGCCTTAGATGACTACCACAGTCGCCTAAGGCTCTCAACTAATTATTATACAATAAATATATATTAAAAAAAACATTTTAAGGCTATAATATGGTAAAAATTTAATAAATATTCTCTAATTAAGACCTCAAATTAATAATTGTACAATAAAGGTTCTTTCACAACAATAACAACAAAAAGAAAGAAATAAAAAATGTAGGCTCTAATATGGTAAAAAATCGATAAATATTTTATAATTAATGCCTTCAATTATAATAAAAATAATTATAAATTGAAAGTATCATTATTCGCATTAATGGAAAATCTCAACTTCTATAAATTATTGAAAAATTCCACTTATTTACTTTTTTTAAAAGCCTCATTTTTACATTCAAGAAAGTTTAAAGTGCATAATTTTTTCTCCAACGTTTATTTGAATTAAATGCTTAGAACAATATAAAAAGCCTTCAAAGTGCATAAATTTTAATTATTTATGTTACGTATAATAAATAGAATTAAACTCCCGATCATGTGTATTTACATTAATATTGCATAGGCTATGTTGAAAGCAATGTCTTAATCTAGCTCTAGCTAGAGATTTGGCGTGCACCAGGGTGTAGAAATAGTCATGATGGAGATATCCCCAAAGCTACGGAAAATTAATTTAGAGTCTTATAAAAATATTAATGTATCAGTACTGCACCCCAAACATTAGTTTATTAATCCCCCTTACGTCACAATCAAATCTTCTTGATTTTTTAAAAGGAAAATGATACACTTATCATTTTTATTTTATTTTTTAAGTGGTTTTCAAATGATATATCACCATTATTTGAGATTATATATATATATATATATATATATATATATATATATATATATATTTATGCTTCGTTTATTTCGACGTAAAATGATTTTCGTTGTAAAATATTTTCGACGAAATCATTTCAAATGAAATGTTGCATAGTCATAGATACAAACAAAATTCTTATAATAAAGTGTGTTATCTATGACTTTCATCTTTCCATAACTTATGTACAAAAATAGTTAAAGAGTAGATCTACTCCGAACAGACTAGATCTAAGACAAGAGTAGTCAAATATCTTAAAAAAAATTATTTAAACTGGCCGTGAGAAATAACCTCTCACACCGAATCATCTAGGCCGTGAGATATAACCCCTCATACCTGACTAACCTTCATCCCAAAGATTGTTTATGAGAGCAAATCTAAAGAGAATAAAACTCTTGTTCAAAGACAACCAGTAAACAGCCGTAGCAGCCAATGAGTAGATCGATGAATGGCACAACACAGAAGTAGATGGATAGATGCATAGCGGAAATGCCAAATTTGCTGATCTGGTTGGAGAACACTTACAAACAAAAGAAAAAACCAAAATGTGAGGAAAATGGTAGGAAAAGATAGTAGAAAGAAAAATGGAAAAAAGTAGAGAGCAGATCTACTTTGTTGAACATTGTTACAATGAAATATTGTGAAATATCAATTACAATGAAATATTATAAATAATTTCTAAACTCGATAATAATTATAATTTATTTACTAATTTAATTTTTTTAAAAAATAAAATAAAAAAATAAAATAAAATGCATTAATAAACAACTCAAAATATAAAAGATTCATAAAACACTCAATGTCAAAACAAAAACACATTTTAAAAAAACAAAATTCTAAACATTTTTGCCAAACAAACTCATGCTTTTTCCAATAGGATGTTTGCAAAGATGTGTTGATGGACGTTTGTGACGCCGGGTATAACTAAAAAATTAAGAATTGGAGAATAAAAAGGAAATTCAAGAAGAGATAAAATAACAAATATGAAATAGAAAGACTCTAATTGTCCAAATAAGCAAACAGAGGGAAATAACTATGAAAGAGTGATTTAATTTAAGGGTTAAATACCCTAGAGGTACCTGAGTTTTACGTGTTTTTAAATTTAGTACCTCAGTTTCATTTCGTATCACAGGTAGTACCTGAATTTGGAAGAAAAAATCATTGTGCTATTTCTCGTCCAAATTTCAACTTCTCGCCACGTGTCAACCGCTGAGGTTGACACGTGGCACCACATAAAAAAAATTAAAAAATTAAAAATTAAAAAATTAAAAAAATGATTAAAATTAAAAAAGAAAAAAAAAAAAAGAGGGGTGGCTGAGGCACCCCCCTTGGTCACCATGGGGGTGGCCGGCCACCCCCATTTTGGCCAAGGAGGTGGCCCAGCCACCCCCTTGGCTAGTCTGGCCGGTCTGGGGTGGCCGAACCACCCCCTAGGGCCATGGGGGTGGTTCGGCCACCCCCAGACCGGCCGGAATGGGGGTGGCCGAACCACCCCCGTGGCCCTAGGGGGGTGGTTCGGCCACCCCCTAGGGCCAAAACCCTTCCAATTTTTTTTTTTTTTTTTTTTTTCAACTGTGGGGCCCAGACCGGCCAAGGGGGTGGCTGGGCCACCTCCTTGGCCAAAATGGGGGTGGCCGGCCACCCCCATGGTGGCCAAGGGGGGTGGCTCAGCCACCCCTCTTTTTTTTTTCTTTTTTTTTTTTTAATTTTAATCATTTTTTTAATTTTTTAATTTTTAATTTTTAATTTTTTTTTATGTGGTGCCACGTGTCAACCTCAGCGGTTGACACGTGACGAGAAGTTGAAATTTGGACGAGAAATAGCACAATGATTTTTTCTTCCAAATTCAAGTACTACCTGTGATACGAAATGAAACTGAGGTACTAAACTAATACGGATATGCATTTATATAGCCAAAGTTTTGGACATGCAAAAGTTACAATTGTGGACCATCCATAATTGCATGTGATCATTTTCCTAGTAATTTATGAGAGGTACGGCTCTGATCGATCAATAATGGCTATTCCAGACGAAGACAACTTGGTCTTCTTGGCAACTTCATAGAACTTCTTGGCGACTTTAAGAAGGACGCGGTAATGGCGTATGTTGTATAAAGCGGGCCGGGGCTTGGGGCTTATATCTAGCTGCTTAACAATTCCGTCATCATCCATGGCGGTGAAAATGGTATTTCAGATCATGATTGTGCTCTTGTGTTCAATTGATGTAATATTATTTGTACAAGCAGCGGGTTTAGCAATTAATAGTACTTCATGTCAACCAATCTGTGGGAATGTTAGCATCCCGTACCCTTTTGGAATAGGAGCTGGTTGCCATGTTGATCGCTGGTTTGAAGTAGTTTGCAATGACTCTTTCAGCCCTCCCAAACCTTTCTTGAGTAGCTTCGGCCTGGAGGTGCTGAACATTTCATTAGTAGACGACGCTTATGCCTATGATTCACGAAGCAGTCCTACAGTTCGCGTCAATTATCCGACATTTTCTAATTGTACTAATAGTTCAAGCAGAAAACAAAATGTAGAGCTAACAAACAGCTCTTTCATCTTCTCCCAGTACCAAAACATATTCGTCGCCATGGGTTGCGATAACTCTGCCTCAATGAGATCCTCGGATGGTTCAATTATTGGGTGCATGCAGTCAAGATGTGATTCGAGTTACGTACTGATAAATGGTAGTAGTTGCAATGGCACTAACTGCTGCCAAACCTCAATTGCTTCAGATCTCAATGCGTTCGAGACAACTATAGATATTAGCGGCCCTGCAGTCACCGAAGGATGCAATTCTGCATTCTTGGTAGAAGAAAAGTGGTTCAGGGAAAGTGGTTCATTAATAAATATGTCCTCCATTATGTCGCACGTTCCTGTGGTGTTGGAATGGGGGATTTTTGACACGTCACTCTACTCACTTCCAATATCACAACTCGCTTCTTCTACCAACAAAGAGTACTATTGTAGTTATACTAGTTATATTTCAGGCACGGACGTCATTTTAACATGTTATTGCAATAGGGGCTTTGAAGGAAATCCCTATCTTGTTGGAGGATGTGGAGGTAAAGTTTTTATAGCTACTCTATTTTATCTCTTTAATTCTTTCTTTTCGTGTTAGATACTAACTGTGTTACATGTCAGATATTAACGAATGCAAGGAACCGGACACTTGTTCCAATTATGGATCCAGGAGTGGATACTGTGTAAATACTTATGGGTCTTACATGTGTGGGATAGTTGACACCAAGACTCGGCTTAGACAGCTCACTATAGGTATGTACGTTTACTCAGATCAAAGTATAAACAAGCTAGCTTCCCATTTTATTTTTATTTTTAAAAAGTGAGCCATAAATCTCGTATATATTTTTTGCAGTATTTTCAAGCGTACGTGTGTAGTGGCAAATCTTAATTTTCTTCTTTTTTTAATATTTTCTCGTACACTTTCTACGCAATCAATTTTCAATAAATATATCCCTAAACTTCACTTATTGATTTAGAAGGATGCTTCAAGTATAATTGATTTTGAGATATATTGAAACTTTAGATCAGGATTTCTTGAAATTATTTAACAATTGTAGGCGCCTACAATTCTTAAAATAGTTTAAATGAACACTCAAGATTTTACCAACTCAATCATTTTGAGGCAATCTTTTTTACATATTCTTCAACTATTCAATCAAAGAGAATGGTCGACCTCTTCAAGTACTTTTGAGAGTGGCAGGATCACCAAGTTTAAAACTTTTAAGAAGTGGCCAACCACCCCCATAAGTCTTGAGGGTGGTCAACAACCTCCTAAAAGTTTTTGGAGTTTGCCAAACCATCCCAAAAACTCATGAGGGGCACCCAACCACCCCTTATAAGCCTTGAGATGGTGGTTAGCCACCTCCTCAATGCTTGAGGGGGTGGTTCAGTCGGCATTCAAGGCTTATTGGAGTGGTCGAACATCTACTTGCAATGACCGACCACCCCAAAAATATTAAGGGATGGTGCACCCAATCTCGATCTCTAGGTGTTGGCTAAAGAACCCATTTTCTCTAAGTTTTTGATGACTTGATAAAATCATGCATGACCGTTCATTTAAAATAATGGCTACAATTTTAAAAATTGCCGATAGAGAATTCGATCTAATGCAAACCTTTAAACCTTCATGCTTTTTTGGTTTAATCATATTTCTCCTTCAACAACCCAATCACTTTTTCCATCTCCTTCTTTTGGAATACTTTGACGGTCACAATATATAAACTTACATTTTGTCACAGGGTTGTTTGTCGGGCTAATTTCTAGCATTAAGCGAATATTTCTCTAAATTTGAAGTTAATGTTCTCAATCAAAACTATTGCTATAACATTTTACTGCAATGAATAATCTTCTTCTATTACATTGTATTAAGCAGGTCTTAGCAGTGGCAGCCTTGGGCTATTGGTTCTACTTGTTGGTGGATGGTGGTCCTACAAAGTAATAAAGAGAAGGAGGATGATTAAACAGAAGAATAAGTTCTTCAAACGAAATGGCGGTTTATTGTTACAACAACAATTATCTTCACATAAAACAAATGTTGAGAACACCAAATTGTTTGATTCAAAAGATTTGAAGAATGCAACTGACCGTTTTAATGTGAATAGAATACTTGGCCAGGGAGGACAAGGCACTGTTTACAAGGGCATGTTGGTAGACGGAAGAATCGTTGCGGTGAAAAAGTCCAGGGTAATTGATGAAGGAAAACTCGAAGAATTCATAAATGAAGTGGTCATTCTTTCACAAATTAATCACAGGAATGTAGTTAAGCTAATTGGTTGTTGCTTGGAGACAGAAGTTCCTTTGCTAGTTTATGAATACGTTCCTAACGGAACTCTTTTCCAATATATCCATCACCAAACCGAGGAGTTTCCACTAACATGGGATATGCGCTTACGAATTGCAATAGAAGTTGCAGGGGCTCTCTTCTATTTACACTCAGCAGCTTCCTCGCCAATTTATCATCGAGACATTAAGTCTACAAACATACTCTTAGATGATAAATATAGAGCTAAGGTAGCTGACTTTGGAACTTCAAGATCTATCACTATTGACCAAACGCACTTAACCACTCTAGTGCATGGCACTTTTGGATACTTGGACCCTGAGTATTTCCAATCAAGTCAATTTACAGAAAAAAGTGATGTTTATAGTTTCGGTGTTGTCCTCGCAGAGCTATTAACCGGCAAAAAAGCGATCTCTTCAACGAGCACAAAAGAATCCAAAAGTTTAGCCACATATTTCATTGAATCCATGGAGGAGAACAATTTGTTTGATATTCTTGATAGTCGAGTTTTGAAAGAAGGTAAGAAAGAAGATATCATTGTAGTTGCGAACCTTGTGAAAAGGTGCTTGTACTTAAACGGGAAGAAACGTCCTACAATGAAAGAAGTCACAATAGAGTTGGAAGCAGTTCAAATGTTGCAAAAAGCTCCTAACCTTCAACAAAACTATGAAGAGCTTGAATATGTCCAAGCAGAAATGTATGAGCCACAGGATGTCGTTACCTCATCAACAATGTCAACCTCATCTGTAGATGTCCAACCATTATTGTATTCCCAATCAGTATGAATTAGTATTTGTTTAATGTAATATTGTAGGCTACGAATAAACATCATTCGCTTCAACCCAGAATTAACTTCGATGGCTGTAGGGTTTTTTCTATGGTATGAATGAGGAGAAATAAACTAGGAGAATGTTTGAATCTGATTAAAGTTTGAGAACACTTAATGTTATTGATAATAACTTCAAAGTCTTAATCATTTTCTTCCTTAATAACAATAATTTCTTCATTTGAAGACAGTCCTCACTGTCTGACAATAATATTATTGCTTTAATTTCCATGAGAAATACTATTCGGTTATCTAATGAAATAACGATTGAAATTCATCAACAAAATGAAAAACTAAGAATAAACAAAATATGTAAAGAAGGCCAGATGTAGAGAAATGTGAAGGACTGTGTAGAGCACCGTAAGAGTATCAATCTCGGCCATTCCCATCTTTCTTGTTCAATTCTCAAAATGAATTAATTCTTGAAGAATGAACTAATTCTAATTGACTGCGCGCCACTACTAATTTTCAATTCCCTTAAAAAAAAATAATCAAAATAATTATGTGAGTTTTCTATACGTGGGTTGCGGCTAGTTTTCGAAATTTCGAGTGTGGAATAGAAAGAATACCAAAAGCCATCTCATTAACAAAAACCCATCAATTAAAAACAACGTTAACAAAAATAAATAAAATAACTTTTCAAATGATTGACCAAGTTCTTTATGGAAGGTAAATGCCAATCCAACAACCAGCAGTTTGGTAGTTCAAAGAAATTGAGGTTGAACCTTAAGAAAAATGGCGTATAGCCAAAGTCAAAAAATCAATATAGGAACCATTGGAAAATTAAAGCATATTAGATATTTTGGATATTGGAGATTGGTGGAGAGATAATATGTCAAATTGTCAATAACAAAACAGTCCATTTTCATCCTCGTTGAGACATTTTATCAAACAACTGCAAGTAATATTGTGCTTACATCACGTGTTCTGTATCTAAACGTACACGAGTGTTTAAATCAAGCAATATTTAGACACAAACATCACCCAACACCAAATTTACACAATATATATATATATATATATATATATATATTAAATTATAAGTAAAATGTAGTGAATAGTAGAAAAATTGGACCTAGTGAACATCAAAAAACAAGTCTAATGCAAAGTAGATCAACATCTCGTTAGTAACTAGCTTAGCATGTCCTTAATTGAGTGATCAAAACATGTCTACCCTATGGTTGACCCTCTTACATCATGTGTTCCTTCCCCTTCATGCTCCCCGCTATTAAAAGTCCGCACAACCCATTCAACAAAACTAGCTTCTAACAATCTAGTGCCTTGGATCACTCTTATGTAACTTAATATAAACAGATACACACCCTAGCTTAGTGCAACCCAAAAACATCCAGGATATCAACACCATTAACCAAGCGCAGTATATATACATTAGCCATGAGTCCACTAAAGAGTAATGCTAGAAATCATATTTTTATTTTGCAACTATTTCATAATATTGATATGGCAGTCTCAATTAACCCTTGAATCAATAAGACATACCAACAACTTACCTGGCCGATTTTAGGCTAAAATGCGATCAAACCCAACAATGAGACTGCAATCAAAATAACACAAGAATTACAGATCCATTCCTCAAGGACATTTGGTCCTCACCTATGGTTAAATACATCTCACACCGCTACCATAATTCAGGAAGATCTTTCCAAACGGACCAAAACATTCAAAACACCACAATCGTGAAGTAATGCTAGGGACTATCCTTTTATCATCTTAAATTGATGTAGCTCTTAAAATTGTCATTGAATTTGAGATAGATCACTATTGGATTTTGATCCAATGGTAATTTTAAAGGCCACATCAACTTTAGAAGGATAAAAATATGGTCCCTAATATTACTAAACAATCGTGCTTAAACCTTGATAGAGAAGCTTTCTGGATATTCTCCTTATTTCCTGCAGCATTTCATCCCACCATAAAAAACAGAGTGAACCCTGCATCAAACACCTACAGCAAATCCATACCAAACGCCTGTAACTTTTCTCGACAAAATCTTTGGAAATTTCAACTCAATCACTAAGCTCCACAAAGAAAACCCATAACTAGCCTTCCAATTCGAGCAGCAATCACTAAAATCCAACCATGACCACCAACACCTAAATTGAATTGCCAATAACGTAGAAGACGACACAAATAATTTTTTTTTTTATTGGTAAGATAAACGTGCACCCAGACCCAGTTGAGACTTAAACTCATGACCTCACCCTCCACCTTGCTACCAAGGAAAGAAGTACCATTTGAGCTAAAGCTCATTAGCAAAGACGACAGAGATAATTGTCTTGAGAACATTATCAAATGTGGATATCCAAAGGCATTTTATAAGGTGACAGATATCTTCTAAGTTGATAAATAAACATCCACCGACTCAAAGATCAACCAAAACGCAGAGAAAGGTGTGCTTCAAAGACGCTAAGAATCCTCTTCATCCAACAGCATACTAGGGCCGAAACCAATGTTCCAAGCAAAACAGTGGGATTGATAAAAGTATTGTAAGCAAAACAAAATAAAAACTAATTTCTCTTCATAAACCCTCACAACTAAGCCAAAAATTCAACCATCTATCCTTTTAAGACTTCATTTTTACTCTATTCGAAATCATAAGACATATCCAAAAACAGTATAAAAGGAAAACAGTACCGACTCCGGAGTGAATTTTCTTTTTTGTTTCCCAGCAACCAAACGGAGGACAGCCTTCTCTACCATTTACAGGAACCCAATAAACACCAAAGTGCGACTAAAAGAAGGTGCCGATCAGCCACATACATATTAATTTCCCCTTTTTTTTATCAAATTTTTTTTTATGAATAAAAGCTTTTTTTTATCAATTTTTCAGCAAACAACTAGTACTTAATTCTGGAAATAAGAAATCTAAAACCACAAAAAAAAAAAAAAAAAAAGAGCTAATCAATCATTCAGCATAGTCGAAACCTCATATTATTTTTTATTCAACCATAGAAGAAAAAGTCCAACCAGCCAAACACATCGTTACTAATATGCACGTTCCTCGTTTAACACAGGAGGATTCTAACGAAGACAAAAAAAAACCCTAGAAAATAAGGGCATACATGATGATAAGGATGAAAGGGTTCAGTTAATGTCTGAGTCGTCGAAGTCGTCCTCAAAGGAGTTGAAGAAGTCGGCGTCGGCGACCTTGCTGTCGACGGAGATGACGCCTTCGCCGTAGATCTCAAGCGGGTCCACGTCGTCCACGTCCATCGCCATCGTCGACGGCTGGTCATCCATATCTCCGAAGAAGTCCATCGGCATCGGCCTCATCTATGTCTCTCTCTCTCTCTCTCTCAGGTCCTCATATCTGGGGTATTCAATCCAGGACTGGTAGGGCTTAGAGGCTATTCGCTAACGGTGCCGTTTTAGGGTCGTAGAAATGGTTAACTTATTTCAAGCTTCCATAAGTCAAATATTAGTAAAAGAATTTAGTTTGCTTGTTAATATGTTTAGGAGGTGGTTTTTCTTTTCTTTTTTCTTTTTCTTTTTCTTTTATTTTGGTATATAAATGTGAAAATTATTTTTGTATTTTTAAGAGTATTTTATTTTTGAATTATAGGTTAATATTTTTGTTTTAAGAAAAAACAAAAGATTGAAAATAAAAATTTTAACAAAAGAAGCCTTATCTTCACCAAAATTAGTGGGAAGAATGATTTCCTTTATACAACTTTTCATCTAGATTTTTTTATTATTTGTTTTTGAAAAAATATAAATAGCCTCTTCGAACTATTATCTCATTATTAATGTTTCACCTAAACTATCAAAATATGTCAATATCTCCTTAATGGCAAAAGTACCCTTCAAAAAATTATTAAAATTAAAAAAACTAAACTAAAAATTTAGTAAAAAGAATCTAAAATAATAAAAAGTTGTAAACAAAAAATAAAAAACTGATTTTTCTTCTTCGTCTTCATTTTTTTTTTAAAAAAATTATTTTTATAATTTTCATTTATTTTTCCCTTTTTTTAATTATATTTTTTTAAAAAAAAAAAAAAAAAAAAGAATCGTTTTCCATTTTAGTTTTAGTTTTTTTTTTTTCCCATTTTATGAAGACATTTTAGCCTTATCAAAAAAAAAATTAGGGTCATGTTTATTTTTTTTGTTGATCTTAAAGAAATATTCATATTTTTTAATAGTTTGAATGAGATATTAACATAATTGATAATTTAGAGAATATATTAACAATTGAGTCATAATTTTACAGAGGTATTTATATTTTTTATTATTATTATTTTTTGTCTGAGCCAACTTTTTCCTGCAATTCTTTGGTACTTGTCCAAGCTCTAAAAATGATGGAAGTTGAATGGAGGAGAAGAAACTAAAGGACGTGGCCAAATGGAAGCCCAGCTCCTCACACAGCACCCCTGCTCCATCTTCACGCATCCTCGACCTCCTTATCACCATCCAAGGCGACCCAAAACCCCTTATCCGGCCTCTCATTCTCGCCGCTCGTGTTCTACCAGGTACCGTCCCTGGAACTCCAATGCCGAAACCGCCCGTTCCTCACAGAGGTTCAACTTCGAAGACGACGAAGACGAAGGAGAAGATCAAGATTCTGAATTTGGCTTTGGAGGAAGCAGAGGCTGGAAGAAGAAGAAGAAGAGGCGGTGGTGGTCCGACGAGTCTTATTCCTCGCCAGAGATGGAGGAAGGGTCTGGTGGGATCTTCGAGGAAGCCTTTGACAGTTTCTGGATTTTCAAGGTAGATTTTTGATATTAAACCCATTTTTTATTCAATAAAAAGCTGATTCTTTTAGCTCGGTTTTGTTATTTTAAGAGAGTGAATGGGTCATTTTCGTGTGAGCTTCTCGTTGATTCTCTACTTGCGTGAATACCCTTTTTAACACTCAAAATATAGAGATTAATTTGAAGCGTAAATTGCAAGTTCTTACCCTTCAATTTAGCATCGATAGTAGTGTTTAGCAAAACGTTGGGACAAAGATTTAGGACATTACCGGGGCAGCTATTATCTTTTCTACTACAAGATTTAGTTACTCGATTGCTCTAAATGTGTTGATATTGAGTATGCTTTGTATGTCAAATGTTTGATAAGATTGGTGGAGTTGATCTTCTGTGCAATTGTTGGCTGATCTTTGGTTTTTGTTCTATTTCATTGAATACCTCAGCCACCATTCTCACAATTTGTTAAAGGGAAAACATGTTTATTTTAGATAGAGGTTTTAAAAACTTGCCGGTGGAATTTATCAACATGTTTAATGAGGAGGAATTTACGGAACACTATGATTATTAGGTCTTAAAGGAGTTTGCTTGCTATTTAAATTTTTGGTTATGTTAAAGAATCAGTGCCTTGTTTCACCAACACAAGCAGTTATCTGGATTGTCGAGCAATACTTGGTCCTTTACTCTGGTGGTGTCTATTGCCTTTGATAACATCAGCTTAGCGACTATAGTCAACTTTTTGTGCCCTATGTTATTTTAATGATGCTTCTTAGGTACTTTGGGTTTATTTTTCTCTGTATAGCTTTTGTGCAGTAGACTAGCTGAGTAGTACTTCATTTGTTCTGCAAATTGAAATTTATTCAATAATGAATCCCTTGTTAATCGAATTGACAATCTTTTATCATACCTTTAGTGTCCAGTTCTTCTTGTGCTTCCTATTTGTGATTAATATCATTTATGCAATTTACTTTCCCACGAGTGAAGTATGTAATATGTTGCTATCCAGTATCTCAACAAGGATCTATTATGACACCTCAATGACAAAAATTTAGTTACCCCATTCTCCAAGACAGATAGTCGCCCTGCAATAATATTTTCTGAGAGCAAAATCTGTATTGGTTCACTTCTGCTTCAGGATTGACTTCGTCTGATGTGTTTAACATTTCAATATATTTGCTTTTTGGTCAGTGCAGATGTTCAGATCCTATGGTTGGACACTTCCACCCATTATCATATCTTGGCTGCTAGCTTCAGGCCCAAAAGCTTTTCTTATGGCATTAGTGCTTCCCCTTGGTCAGTCAGCACTGTCTCTGGCATTTGAGAAGTTGTGGGGGAGGACACAAAGCAGGCCAAAACGCAAGTCCAGGATGAGGAGGAAACCATCTGCCAGCACTGTAAGTAGTGTTGAAACGGAGGCAGAAGAACAAGATGAAAGTCAGGAAACCAGAAAGGGAAAGGTGGGATATCAATCGTGGGTAGCAGGCAATGATGGTCCAGTTTCGAACGGTGGCCAAGATGCACCAAATTTTGGTGGCTGGGATGACCTAGATAGATCTGGATTCGCACGGAAAGCATATCAAATGACTGGTGGGTCACGGCAGACAACAGAGAAGGGAAAGTTGAGTCGCAGGGAGAGAAAAAATGGCACACCTCTGCTCTTGAGATTGTTGATTGCTGTTTTCCCATTTTTGGGTTCTTGGACTAAGATGCTATAGTGATTCCTACTAAGCACCCTTGAACTCAGAGTTGATTGGTTTTGCCTGCAAGTACTGAGAGATTGAGTCACTGAATTTAGGGGCCAATTGGTTCCTCTTCTTACTTATCTTCCTCAGTTAAGCGAAGGTCAAGAAAACAAAATTCATTGGAGCCAATTTGCATATCTAACATCCTATGATGGGTTTTGGTGATCGAGCCAATCTGTTCCTGTGAGTGTGAGGTGATGGGGCTCTCTCAGAAGGGTTCTTTCGTTAATCTCATTGCAGACGGTCCAACTATAATCTCCTGTGATCCGCTACAATTTGGTTCCATACATGGTGTAGAATTTGACATTTACTTTGAAAGAAAAAGTGATGGTAGAACAATGGATTAGAGTTGCTCTAGCATTTCATATATCGCTTATATACATATCTATAGCTTTTGCTTCTTTGTTTTTCTTTTTCAATTTTTGCTTCAGAAATCGCTTATATATAACAATTTTCTGTCTATTTTAACAACAAAGGATGTAAATTGAAATAAAATACTAATTGTCAAGAATTAAAGTTTGGAAGTATCTTTACAAAAGAATTAGTTTGGAGGATACTCCAAGTTTCTCAAGCAATTCTGCAATTTTGTTCTCTTTCGTAACTCTTGATAGCATATTCAAATTTCATAACTCCGTTGAAATGCTGTGGACGCCTTTACTTTTTCTTATAACCTAAGGGTGCGTTTGGGATTGCAATTTTATAGGGAAAAAGTACAATTTTAAACTAAATCGCAAAACATGAACCGTTTGAAAACTGCATTTTTAAAAAATTACAATTTGAAAATGCAAAAAAATGCTTATTCAAATTGCAGGCAATGGAGTATTTTTTTGAAAACGCAATATTTTAAAAGGTTAACTTGTAATTTTAAAGACTAAACTACGATTTTACCAAACACTTAACTACGTTTTTAAAAATCACTTTTTTAAATCGCACATTTTAAAATCGCACTTTTTGAAATCGCAAACCCAAACAGACCCTAACAGACCTATGGTAAATATATATATATATATATATATATATATATATATATATATATATATATTATATATCTTTCAAAAAGAATTTATACAGATGCAAGCATTGTATGAGTCTAGAACTATAAGATTATCGTCAAACAAAGCCTGCCCTTTCCTTTTATACCTGGATTTTTCCCTTGTTAAATTTACACTTTATAATTGAATGAACCCTCCAAAATTAAGTTAAACCTACATTTTACAAAGAATTCCCTCATATTCCCCAAAGCAATGTGCAATGTTAATATCCAAATATTCTGTCATCTCGCAAATAGCTGGACTCTGTTCACATAGCAAGCAGATGCAGGGTCCTGGAGGCAGTTGCAAAATCCCTCCTCGTCCTTGGGAAATGAGGTGGGTAAAGGATGGTCAGGAATTACACCAACCTGTATAGAGACATGTTGAAGGAAACATAGATGAAAGAGAGATGGTCAGGAATTACACGAACCTGTACAGAAATATGTTGAAGGAAACATAGATGAGAGAGAGAGAGAGAGAGAGAGAGAGAGAGAAAGAGAGAGAGAGAGAGAGTAACAAACCTTATCAATATCTGTGTGAGCAGGTGTCTCATAACGAGCAACAGTAACAGCCAAGCCAGAGCTATCAGATAACTCAAAAACTGACTGAATCTTGCTGCAAAGGGAGGTAGATAGCTCATGTCAGGAATTTATGATCATATTCACATTTAGAGTCTGAATTAAAAGTCATTACCCTTTCCCATATGTGGGCTCTCCAAACAACACAGCGCGTTTATTGTCTTTCAGTGCACCGGCTAAAATTTCACTTGCACTGGCAGTTCCTTTGTTCACCTAATGAAAGCTCAGTAGAGGGTATTATCAGCCTTTTTTCACCATAAATTGGATGATTAAATCCTTAGAAGATAAAGTTCCACTCCACACTCGCACATACCCAAATGATACAAATGGAAAGTTGAAAATAAGGGACTTGAACAAATCCAGAAATGAATTAGAGTCATGGAAATGCATGACGAGATTCTATGGTAAAGTATGGAAATTGGAAACCAACTGCAGGAAAGGTTTCATCTTAATAAGACAAGGGGGAAAATACACTTAACAACCCCCCCCCCCCCCCCCCCCCCCAAAAAAAAAAAAAGCTTACATGCACTTATACCTCTAAACTATACAAAGTGATACTCTGCCCTCTCCAACAACCATTTTATGGTTAACACCCTCTGTCAGCATTTTTTGGAAAATTGGATGAAAATTGTGTCACGTGACTTTTTTGGGACAAAAAATCCCCAAAATGCTCCCTTTGCTGAAGTTAGTTTGCCGATATTGCCCTCTCATAAGCAAATCAACACAAGTGTTCATATAATTTTCTAACTCAACTGATAGTTCAAATAACCCCTCAAGAGTCAAGACCACTTCCGCAACTACGACAAGAGAGACTATTCCCACCCTTACTCGGCCACGTCATCTTCAATGTGGACAACGAATCCTAGAAGTTTCAAAGACAAGTCGCCAGCCACGAGTTCAACACCAAGTCTCTACACAAGTCGTTGAGATCGTCGTGGATACCAAGATCTCTGATCCCCTCATCCCTATCCTCAACTCAGCTGCCGCAACCAAAACTTTCCTGGACATTCTTCAAAGGTTCTCCTTCGATGACATTCAAAATTGCTTTCGGGTTCGACCCTGCCAACTTGTTGCCCTCTCTTCCGCAAACCAAGTTCGCTGAAGCTTTTGAAGAAAGTGTTAAGATCAGCAGTGAGAGGTTCAATGTGTTAATCCTAGTCGTTTGGAAAATAAAAAAGCTATTGAATATTGGGTCCGAGAAGCATCTGAGAATCGTAGTCTCAAAAGCTCAAGAATTCGTCAAGAACATAATAAGAGAAAAGAAGCACGAGCTTAGAGAGAAGGCCTCGCTTGATTCCATCGACCTCTTGTCAAGGTTCTTCAGCTCCTGCCACTTGGATGAAAACTTTGTGAACGACATAGTGATAAGCTTCATACTTGTTGGGCATGACACTACATCCTTGGCTTTGACATGGTAGCTTTGGCTACTCCCCAAGAACCTACATGTCGAAACCAGGGTTCTTAAGGAAGTCAAAGAGAAATCCGAAGCACCTGTAAATAACAAAGTCAAAGACATGGCGTACACTCACGCTTCTCTGTGTGAAAGCATGTGGTTGTACCTGACTGTCTCTGCGGACACGAAGGAGCAGTGAATGATGACGTTTTTCTGGATAGGACGGTGGTGAAGAAGGGGACGAAAGTGACATACATACCATACACAATGGAGAGATTGGAGATGTTGTGGGGGTCCGTTTGGGCGGAGTTCAAGCCTGAGCAGTGGCTGAAGTGGGACAAGGCGGAGAATAGACAATAGAGGTTCGTGAGGAGGGACACATACATGTACCCAGTGTTTAAGGCGAGGCCGAGGATTTGCTTGGGGAAGGAGATGGCGTTCTTGCCGATGAAGAGGGTGATCACGGGGGTTCTTAGGCGGTTCAAGGTAGTGTCAACAGTGGAGAAAGGTGCAGAGCCAGAATTTGTTCCACAATCGATTTCCAAAGCATGAAATGTCGATAAGGCTTTTAGTTTGGATAATGGGTTTTTATTTTAGTTGATGGGATTGTGTGGTCTTATCTTTGTAAATATTCTAGGTTTGACCTTTTCATTGGAATTGTCTATTGGCAAAGCAACTTCAGTAAAGGGGGCATTTTGGGGAGTTTCTATCCAAAAAAGTAACATACAGGTCACGCGACACAATTTCCGTCCAATATGACAGAAAATGCTGACGGAAGGTGTTAACCGTAACGGAATGGTAGTTGGAAGGGAAAGAAAGGGATGGTGTAAGTTTGAGAGGGCTAAGTGTAATTTTTTTTTTTTTTTTCATAATAAAAAATAAAAAAATAAAAAAAAAAAGGAAAGAAAGACGAAAGAAAAAGAAAAAAGAATAGTAGCCCACTACTGAAAATACAGAGAAGAAATTGAGAATATAAGCAATTCTTGGTACCATGACTCTGTAATTCCATAAGAGTATAGCATATGCAGACATTTACCAATTTACCTCTCAAAACTAAGGATTATCATGACACAGTTTTATTGTATGATAGACAAAAGTTTACCAGCACAGCTAAGGGTTCTGAAGCTGCTATTGCACTGCTTCCATCTGTGTCATATATATCTCGAACACCACGACTGTCACAAATATACACAATCACACCTTTGTCCAACCTGAATGGCAGTAGGTAATATGAGAACTTGTTATGAATAAATTGGAACAGATTAAATGAAGTACTGACTTCATTTACTGAGGACTAAGAACCAGATAGCAAAAGGTGCTCCTAAAGATGTAACTACAGTACAGTGATCCCCTGAAGTTTGAACTTACAGATAATAATTGCTTCTCAAATCTTTTAAATAAGTAACACATACTACTAAGTGGTAATCGAAAAAGTTGCACAGTTATGATGCACCAACTGCATGCAAGAAGTCCTATCTTTTGGTCAAAAGAGAAAAACAAACATGCATTCACAGTGTGGATCTACTGTGGAACTCATATATACAGATGTTTGTTTTTTTCATTGTCAAGGATGCGATTCATGTGTACAGACGTATATGAAGTCCAAACCTTTCATTTGTTTGTCTGAATGAGATCCCCATGCATGGCATTTGAGACATAACCAAAAGAAATTAGATTACTAATGGAGTAAAATCTATATAGCATGACTACAATCCAGTGAAAAAAATAATTTAGTTTTAAGTGAAAAAATTGTAACTGAAAACTCAATAAATATTAAATGCCAGGCTACCATTAACCGTGCAGCCAAACTTTTCATCATTCTTGTCCCCCATTAGCGTCAGCAAAATAATACCAATTGACATGGATAAGGCACCAGAATGAAATTGAGCACGTGCAATAAGAATGGAAACTCTTTACCATTAATCCTCAGGTGTAGCTTACCAAATCTTGGCAATCTCAATTCCTTCTGGGAAAAGGCCACCACTGCAGCAAATTTTAAGCTTTAAGAAAGCCTGCCAAAAGGTAATGCTAAAAGTGGGGAGCGTTTAAAGCTTATCACCTATTATCTCGAAGGTCCAACACAAAGGCATTAACACTACTACTCTTTAAAGAATCAACTGCTTCCTTGACAGCGCCTACAAGGGATGCAAGCTTTCAGGATAAATTGCAGGAATTTATAATTTGAAATCTAAAAAGAGTATAAGTAGTACATATAGTGAAATAACTCCAAAGAATTTTACACAACTAGAAAGACATTTGATTCTGCAGCAATTACAATGCAACTTGAAATTTAACTATCTGCAGTACTGCCCTTAAGTATGTTACTGAAATTCCCTCCCTGTGTGTGTGTCTGTGAGTGAATCTGTTATCTTGGCCCATGATTCAACATAAAATTTCACACTAGCTTTAGAAGTCTGAAACAAAAATTTTGTGGCCAACCAAAATGAGACAAAAGATTGATAATTTTCCTGGGAAAAACAAGTTTTGAAGATTTCAGTATCTAAACGAGAATTAAGAAACTAAGCTCCTACGCATGAAGATATATTTTTTCCAACTTATCTGAGTAGCAATTGATTGAAGTGAAACTTTGAATAACAACTAGTTTTACTTACCAGATGCATTTTGGTTGAAAGATGTTAATTTGATATAACCAATCCTAGGAGAATCTTTCCCTGAACCAGGCACTTCGCATAGTCTTGATTTCACTGGATTTAGTGAAACTTTCTCCCGCCTGGAAGGCAGTAGTTGGTTATTCATAATCCTTTTTATTTGCTGAAAGAAAAAAAAAAATTAAAAATGCACAAAGAAAAATTACTGATCTTTTTCAGCTCAAATGACAACTAATAAGCTCGCCACCTCAGCAGTAACTCAGTGGGCCAATGGGTGGGGGAGGGTTTGGTTAAACCTTAGGTTTGATTCCAAATGTTCTTCCCAGGCACCCAAGAAAACAACAACTCAGCCCCACAGCATATATGAAAAAATAATGATGATGTAAATTTCCATATCAAAGTGAATTAGCTTAAGGAAGTGAAGTAACAAGATATACATCTTTTAAAACTATTCTGTGATATGCAGAGTTAATTTCCCCTGTAAACAAAATAAAGTTTCCTTTAGAGAGAGAGAGGGAGGTGAACTTACGTCAAAGCTACGTGCTTTATTTCAGGTCCACTACGAATGGTCAATTCCACCGAAGTTCCTTCGGGTCCCCTGCAATTTAATCAAAACGTAAAAACTTGGAGGAAAAGAAAAGTTGAGCTTCTAAAAGAACTTCTATTAATCTTGTTTACTTATGCACTAACAACACTAATATGATGAAATAAGATGTAAAATAATCATCACAAATATCTCCATTTAAAGTGTGCGCTGGTTAGTTGCCAGATTTTTAGTTGTCTGAGTTTGTTAGTAGCATAATGATGGTCTCAACCCCTCATAATGAAACTTCCATATTTACATTTTTTAATGAATAAAACAACCTGAAGTAAATGTTTAGATTTATCCACTCCTATGCATTTGAATCTGAAATTTCAACCCTTCATAATGAAACTTCCATATTTACATTTTTTAATGAATAAAAACAACCTGAAGTAAATGTTTAGATTTATTCACTCTTATGCATTTGAATCTGAAATTTCATCACTTGGTGATTTGTAGAATGAATAAAGGCTATCTGGTATTCCAATATACAAGGTAGCAGGTATTTTAAACTCAAAAAATCAGTTACAATTATCAACCACTATGCATCTAACCAAATATTGTTTTCTATAAGAATGCCTCAAAGTCAAGAATAGATTGATGATTCAAGATTTAAAACAAACTTGCAGGTACTTAATTCTTTATAGCTTCCAGAAAGCTAGGGGACACATATTAGTTTCTAAGCAAAAATGGGAACTAATCTGTTTTATAATTGTAGCATACTGTGAGATGTCACATAAATTACACAGAATACCTTGTTGAAAGGAGTTAATCATTTGGAATTTGAGTATTCATTTTGAAAGCACTCCAAAACTAATATCCAGGCACCTTATGGGCATTTATCAATATTGCCATTCTGGACTATATGACATGAAATTTAGGCCACTTTTGAACTATCACCTGATTCTTTTCAGTTTGCAAACCACATCAAGGAAAAGTAACCAAACAGTAAAGCACAAGAAAACACCATGAAATATTCTGTCTACTTTTTCTCTTTTTGTGCATGGCAGTGTGTTAACCAAAGAAAGGGACTTCTGTGATAAGTTGCAACACCATGGTCATATTGCATTTCCTTTAACAGAGCCTATGTTATTTATTGAATAACAGATCTGACAGGTTAAGAGGTTGGCAATGTAAGAAACTTACTGCAACCGCTCTGCTGCATCATATATGCCCATGGTTTCTGTACTTGTATCATCAATTGCTACAATAACATCCCCAGTCAAAATGCCAGCCCTATTTGCAGGACCTCCCGGAGCAGCTGAAATAACAAGAAGTCCAGCAGCTGATCCATCAAATTGAGTAGGGTAGCCAATTGACAGCCCTACACCTGTAAGAGCACCTTGAGTTCCAGACTGCCTTCAAAGAAGATATAACAGATTTAGGGAGAATTACTATATGTATCCAAACCCCAGTGAAGTATACAGCCCGACAGTCCATCTAAATTTTGTACATGGGAGTCTGTCATTCAAGCCAAAAAAACGTAGTTTACCAAGATGGCATGAAAAAAACAGCATCATACCCGCAAACTCTTGAACTTCTCAGGCTCCAGAAAACGAGTAAAAGGATCATCCAGTGTGGCAAGCATCTTCTTTATTGCCATATCTAAATGCAAATACACCACTAGGATTTAGACAGGTAGTGCATAGGGAAGACACAAACACTACTCTTACATAGTGGCAATCAAATCATAGACCAGGCTTAAATGTTACCCGAATTGAAATGCAACAATCAAACACAGGTTTATCACAAAACCATCTACCACATTGCAACATTGTACATGACCAATCACATTTTTTCAAGAGAATTCTTTATCTTCTCTCAAACCCATTTAACCAAATCATATCTTGCAACCTGTAAACTAGCAATTGAATTCAACAATCACATTGACCTAAAGGTGAGGTAGAAGAAATAGCTGCTACAAAACCATCTACCACAATTGAAGAATGTACATGATCAGTCACATTTTTTCAAGAGAATTCTTTCATCTTCTCTCAAACCCATTTAACACAACCATATACTACAAGGGGTATAACTTGCAATTGAATTCAACATTTCACATTGCCCTAAAGGTGGGTAGAAGAAACAATAACTGTTGTCTTTCTTCTATTCAACCGGGTTATTACTTGAACCATATGAATTATTAAGAATAGCAACATCTTAAAGGTTTATGTACTCAACTTAGTGCTCACAACTCTAAAGGTATACATAGTAGGTCAGTGGCCATGAAGGCCAAAGTTTAGGCCATGGTGAGATCTCTCATCATGCATACAACAGGAGACTGTATACAATCAGTAGATATATTGACTAAATAAAAACTTACCGGATTAATATTTGTTAAATCATCACTTATCTTAAAAGCTTGAGCTGATAGGAATATGTAAATTTAATCATTTAATCAATAGTTTAACACGCCACCTTACATGTGGTCTCAAACTCCCTTTTAATAAGTGAGGTTCAACACATGGAATGTTTTTATAAGTAAGAGTAATATCATTAGAAAAAAACACAAAACGCATTCAAGTACACAGTGGGTATACAAGAGAAGCGTCTAAGAAGGAGAAGAAAAAAGAAATAGAAAATCATTAAAGCTAATCACTAATGGAGCTAGGAACGCAGCAGTCCAAGAGAACAAAGAATAAAAGAAGAAAGCTATGAGCTCCTCAATCGTCCTTTCTTTGTCCTCTAAGTTTCTATCATTTTGTTCCCTCTACAAGCACCACAAAAGGTAAGAAGGAACCATCTTCCACACAACAGCACTCCGACTCTCCGAGAGCGATCACCCGTCCACCAGCAAGCGAATATATCTACCACCCAAAGAGACATAACCCAAAACAAACTGAAGCGACTGAAGATAGCATTCCATAAGGCGCATGTCATGCAATATTTAATTGAAACGGAGTGAATTGTGGAGTTAGGGTTCAAATTCATAACCTCTGGCTCTGATACCATATTAAATCACAATTTGTCCTAAAACCTTAAGCTGATAGGAATATGTAAGTTTAATTATTTAATCAATTCTTTAACAATATTAAACATAAAGGTAGCACAGTCATCAATTTCAAAGAGAAACAGGCCCTTTCTAACAACTTTTTCTTGTATATGTCAAAACTATATGTACCTTGGCAAGAAAAGAAAGTCCACTGCCTATCTACATTACTTACGTATTGACAACAGCCATGAGTGGATGGACACTCATGTTTAACCATTTAAATAGCGAAAAGTACATCAGCCATATAAGCATGAACCCCTATGCAACAAAAATATTTTAGAAAACTATGATTTATTCCTTGTAGAACTACTGTTGACTCCCTTCCACGTATTCAGAACCTAACTCAATTACCATGTAAATACTATTCTGTTGAGTCAATTAGCACCAATACTGCACAGTATCCAAATACTAAGAAGGAAAACAAAGTCAACATTGATAAGCAAAATGTACACACATAAGTGAATTTAACTATGGTTCTGGCTTCCATTATTTTAACACCATTTTAGCACGGAAATTCCTGCAAACCCCCATAATTATACTACTAGAAAGGGTGCAAGCCATACATGTCTGTTCTCGTGTATTCATTGGTTCATTGCGCAGAGCATTTTCTCTGTATCGAAACCAACTTTGTCCATTAAAATTTTTGTCAACATATGCACGATCAATTGTTCTCCATGCCTCCAAGAATAGGAGATTCTCTTCAGTAAGGGCCCCTGCAAAATGACAATAAATATTAGGCTGAAATATAAAGTAAAAGATCCATCCCTTGAAGATTATGTAAATTCCTTGAAAATACTTACAGGATGGACTCCTGCTAACAGCAACAGAAACTGACATGACCAGCATCACTCCAGCGATCAAGCAGACAGAAGGAATAGAGACATGCTGTCTAAATTTTTCCAAACAGTAAATCACTTTTCGAAGACCACCAGAGTAAATCCCAAATTTGAGAAGGCGTCCATGAGTTATTGAAAGAAAATCGCATTTCAAAGAAAAAAATTTATTGAACCTCATCGACTGAAGCAAGAAATTATGTTTCGAAGCTCCATCAATATTGCCCCTATTTCTCAACACATTGGGGGCATTTGTCCTTTTACACATTAAGGGACTCCACAATTGAGCTTCAACAATCCTTATGGGAAAATATTTGCATGGCAGCATCTGAAAAGAGTCCAACTGAAATTGTAATATATTTCGAGCTCTTGACTACATTCAAAATTGATCACATGCACACATCCATGCAGCAGTATCTCTCAGGATAAACTGAGTTTCTGAGGCCTTGAACCAACATAGAGTATAAGGCAAAAAAAAAAGCATATAGTACTATAACATAACATTAACAATGTAAAACAGTACTATAATGTAACATTACAGTAAGGATCCATTGACCAGTAATCTTTCTAGGCAATGCGAATCACAGGGAGTGAACAATCCAAGCTGTGGTCCAGATGCAGTAAAATATGAGGCCAAAATAGTTCTTCCAATCAAAAAATTTAGTGTGAAGTGCATGACTCACCAATGAGTGCTTATTTTCCAGAAAATCAACCTATTGTAAAGGAAAAAGTTTTAATTCTATTGATCCAAACTTTCAATTCTGCAAGATGTGCTCATTAGAATCAGATTCAGCCTTTTAACTATGCCACACCTGTGTACTTTCTAAGAAAAAGAAAATGATTAGGCCAATTCACCTGCAGCGTTGGTGGAGGAAAATTCAGTTCTTGGAAATTGGACCATGCTCGTTTTACATAACATTTTCTTTTGTCATTGTTAGATTATACACATACCCAATGAATCTTGCATCCACAACTCACCCTCCACCCTTTCTAGTGGGAAGAGGAGTTGTCTATCGAGCAACAGCTCATTGGCATCAACAGCCCAAATTTTTCCTGACAGCACAGCATTCAAAACAACAATAGGCGTTACAGTTATCAAGTAAAACTATAGTTACATGCTAGTTCTCCTCCCATCCCCTAGGCTTACTCGCGCATTAGCAGCTGAAGGACTAAACATAAATTTCAGCACCCAAGAAGAAATGTACAAGTGGTGAGTACAATTCTTTATAAGAGAGGCTTGGTCACCCGTGTCTATTAGTTTCTCTGATTTTCTTGTTCGTTTTTCTTTGCCTTCTTAGGTGTTTCCTTGTGTATACATCCAATGTACTTAGAAGGGCGCCTTACGCTTTTTATAAAATTTCATTTACTTATCAAAAAAAAGAGAGGCTTGGTCACAATGCACTCATGTCCATGAGAAATAGACCTCCGAAAGAGAATTACACAATTACCATCCAGAATTGAAGAACAATCAGTATTTCAATTCAAAACTCATTAACTCCTCCATTGTTCTTAATAAACAATAGGGTAGGCAGTGGCAATTGTTGCTCCAATATAAAAATGGTGTGTTCAAGATAAAATAAGAGAAATCCTAGAAGGCAGCTCCCCTCCAAAGAAAATACACCGAACTTGAATCAAATTACATTCCACTTCAACACATTCTCCACAACAAATACATTTAAAAAAAAAAGTCATTTTTTCTTTCTCTTTTTCTTTTCTTTTTCCATGAAATGTAAGTTATCAAGGTCAATGCTTCATTCATGAATTTAAGTCTCAGCTAGGTTCAATTCAAAGAACACGCTCAATCAGGTTGTTGCTTCACTCAAGCTTTTAAGTCTTAGAATACCAACCTTAATCCAGCAGAGTTAATCAACTTGGACGTAATTCAAGCTGAAAACAAATTCAAATGAGCCAAGCTTGACATCCATAACACTTAGCCCATAAACAAGGCCAAAAGTTGGTACACCATACATGACACCACAAGCACTACACCAATCCACACAATCACGTCATTTCTCGAACATGAACTCCACAATCCACACCAACAAAACAAAACATGAAATCACAAACCCTATTTATTTTCTCTCTTCATCAGTTCTCTTGGAATCCAAATGCGAAGTGGAAACTGGAATTTGACACAGAGTGGGAGAGAGTACCTGGGGAGTGGAGGCCTTGGAGGACCAGTAAGGGTTCTTGTAGTAGATGTTAGAGATAGCAAAATAAGGGGATAAAGAAGCAGTGGAAGAGCTTGCGAAGACCGCCATTGACAGGCCTCGGAGAGCCCCGCGAAGAACCAGAGCTCTTCTTCGTTTTCGGTTCCTTATCGTTGGTAATGGATGTTTGAAGCTCTATCTATCGTTATCCCTCCAATTGGGCCTTAAAAGTCTATCAAGACGCAAAATGGGCCAGAATCAGAGCCCAATTTTATGGTGGATGTGCTCTTATGTGAATATGGGTCTCTCTCTCCGATCACTTTGTGAGGACTTCTCTCCATATTTGATTTTAGAAAAGAGTAATGATACACATCATCCTCTTGTTCTCTTTTTGTCCCCCTAAAATTGATGTGGCTCTTAAAATCACCATTAAATTTTTGATATATCATTATTAGATTTTGATCCAATGGTAATTTTAAGAGCCACATCAATTTTAGAGGGACAAAAGGAGGATAAGGGGATAATGTGTAGCATTACTCTTTTCTAAAAACTATTTCTTTTTCTTTCTTCTCTTTGCTTATAGATTTTTCTTAGCCCTACACGATGTCGTTTGGCTTAAAACTAGTAGAGTTAAATCTCAACCGTTCGGTTTTTTCGTCTTCGATCCGCTGAAAACATATATAATTAACCGCGCGCTCTAAATAGTTTCTCCTTTTCAACTCTCACAATTAAGAAAACCGCTAAAATCCGCTACTTTCTTTTTCCTCATCCTTTTTCAATACATATATGTCATCGTCTTCCTCTCATATTTAGCCCACGTACACCTTATCCAAGAATTAAACCCAGTAAAACATATTTAACAAACCCTTTCCTCAAAACCCATCGATCCAATTAAAGATCAAGGCGCGCGGTTTCATGGCTCACGAAGAAGAAGAGCCTAAAAAGGTCCAATACCCATTGGACTCAAACTCCTACAACATTCTTCATGAAGTTGGTTTTGGTGGTAGCGCTGTTGTTTACAAAGCCGTATGCGTGCCCCTGAACTCCACGGTGGTGGCGATCAAAGCCATCGATCTTGATCAATCCCTGGCGGATTTAGAAAATGTTAGACGCGAAGCCAAGATCATGTCGCTTCTCTCCCACCCAAACATCCTCAACGCTCACTGTTCCTTTACAGTTGATCGTCGCCTTTGGGTGGTGATGCCATTCATGTCCGCCGGTTCTTTACAATCTATAATTTCTTCTTCTTTCCCAGACGGCTTATCCGAGCCATGCATTGCCATTCTTCTCAAAGAAACTCTAAGCGCCTTGTCCTATCTTCACAACCAAGGATACCTTCACAGAGACATCAAGGCCGCTAACATCCTTATTCACTCAAATGGGTCCGTGAAGCTTGCATCATCATCTTTGATGCTTAAAGCTGATGTCGCGGGAATGCCTTATTGGATGGCCCCAGAGTTACACTCGCAAAAGGCTGATGTATGGTCCTTTGGAATCACTGCATTAGAATTGGCCCACGGAGGCCCTCCGTTGTCTCGCCTCCCTCCTTCAAAGCACAAGAATTTGTCCAAGGCCTTCAAAGACATGGTGGCTTCGTGCCTCGATCAAGACCCATCAAAGAGGCCCTCGGCAGAGACTTTGTTAAAGCATTCGTTCTTCAAGAATTGCATGGGTTTGGATTTTATTGTAAAGAACGTCTTGCAGGGGTTGCGTAGTGTTGAAGAAAGGTTCCACGAAAGCAAGATTAATATACTTGCGCGGTTGACGAGCAAGAATGGCGATGATGAGGACGACGACGACGACGAGTGTGACTCAGCGAGGCAGAGTAGTATGAAAGAGAGAAGGATAATCAGTGGGTGGAGCTTTAACGAGGACGGGTTTGAACTCGACCCAGTCTTCCCAACAGAGTCCACTGACGATTCAGCTGAGAAACAAGTTCGGTTTGGCGGAGAAACTATAATAATCGAATACAAGGGAAGTAAGTCGGGTGAGTCAGGCGAGTTAATTCCGAGTTCACCGGGTCAAGTTGTGGAAGAGGCCCAAGTGGGTTGTCATAGCGATAGCGAGGCTGAGAATAGAAGAAGCGGTGGTGAAGCTATGGTGCAGGGTCTAGTGGCGTTGAAGATGAGCTTGGATGAGCAAAGGGAAACGGTGAACAATCTGATTGAGTTGGAGATGAAGAGGGAGGAGGAGATGGCTCAGGTTATAGAGAGGCTGAGGGTTGAGACCGAGAATGAGAGAAAGTGGAGCTTGGAGTTGGAGACGGATTTGGAAGATTTCAAGCTTCAGGCGTCCGGTGCATATGGCAGCTGTGGTGGTGGTGCTGATTGAAGGACGACATTTAGCTTTTGTTAATATTTCTAATAAAGAGAAAGCTGAAAAAATTATTTTCTTTGTCATGAAAAAATGCCTTTAAGGCTTTGATTCTAATAACAGAAGTTTCCGTTTCTCAGGCTTCAGATTTCTGGTGTTTGATAGAAATGTCAATCATCGAGTGGACACTCCTTAATTAATTAAGTAGGCTATACAACTATTTGACGTGCATTAGTGTTAATTCTCTGAGCACGTACAAATGCACTTCATATAAAACATTTTTTTTATTTTTTATTTTTTTTGGTAGGTATATAACACACATAGGCAAGGGATCTTTGAAATGAATTAAAGTTTGAGTGTGTGCGCTGGAACGAAGAACACAATTTAATTAATGGGCTTAAACAAAAGGAGTACTGAGAGCGAACCATTTTTCTCCGGGTGTGCAATATTTATGATTTTAGGCGTGGGAGCGAAATTTAAAAAATAAAATAAAAATTAAGGGGTCAAAATTGATAATTTAAAAAAAAATAAAATAAAATAAAATAAATATGAATTACATTTTGGGGCTTGGTGGTATTGAAGACTCCAAACACCTTACTAATTCCGCCCCTGATTTTCCTCATTAACCGATATAGGGCTCAAGGCCCCGATCTCTTAACTAGGACAGGGTTAATTTGGCCAGCTCCTATGCCAGTTAGAGGGGGTGACTAAATCATCTCATATTAATGGTTTTGGGGTGGTTTGATCACCTTAAATTTTTTTTGTTTTCTTTCTTTTCAATTTTTAGGAGTATTTTTTGTCTTATTGAAAAATATATATATGGTTACTTTTGTCTTTTTGTTGGCCTTGGTTACATGACAAATTTTTAGTAATTTAGGGGGCATAGGACTGTAAATAAAAAGAGCTGCTAGTGAACAATCTCGGGCTTGGCTGAGATAAGCTCGGCTCGGGATCTATTCATTTTATTAATGCTCCGTTTATTTCAACGTAAAATGGTTTCCATTGTAAAATATTTTCGACGAAATCAATTTCAAAAACAATAATTTTCTCGAAAATATTTTTCGGTGTTTGGTTCGCATGAAAAAATTACAAAAACTGAAAATGCAGCTGTTGCCGGAATCCGGCAACGTTAGGTCGCCGTCACCGGATTCCGGCGAACATGTTTGGCCGGATTCCGGTAGGACTGCTCCGGATTTGGTCAAATCCGGCCGGATCCCGGCCATTTTAGCCAGATCCGGTCGGATCAGTGGCTGGATCCCAGCCATTTTGGTCAAATCCGACCGGATTCCGCCTGAAGTTGGTCCGCCAGCATCTGGCGGCGGTGGCCGGATGTCGTCAGATTCAGGCACCGACAATATTCCAGTGGCCGGATGATGCCGGATTTCGGTGCAGCCTGGTTTTGAACGACCAACTACAGCCGGATTCGGGCAATCGAATATCAAACGTGCGTGCAAAGACGAAGAATATAATTTCGAAAAACGATTTACGGTTTTTAAAACCATAAATCGTTTTTCAAAAATTAAAGAAGCTTTTACGATCAAACCGAAAATGATTTTCGTTGACCATTATTTTCGCCCCTACTAAACACCGTAAAATACCGAAATCATTTTTCAGAAATCATTTTATACCGAAACAAACGGAGCATTAAAAATGAACAAAGATTGAACCAAAATTCAAGTTAGTTTGTTAAACAAGTCAAACTTGTATAACTTTATTTTTGCTATTTTTATAATATTATTTTTAAATTTGTAATGAGATCATGTTAAGTATTTAAAAAGATAAAAATGAATTTTCTTCGTAATGGAATAGATATAGCTTCAATTATTGTAATTATGAATCTTGATATAAATATATGTCTATTTGTGTGTACATGAGTGGTTTTATGTATGTGTGTGTATGAATATATATACATACTATGAGAAAAACATATAAACTCAAGATATAATTGTTTAAAATTCAAGTTAATTTATCTAATTACTCAAATAATAAATCTTCACAAAAATTAAATAACTAATAATTAGTATGATTACAAAAATAAAATAAAAAATTATTTAACAATCGCGACATTTACTTTATATATGGAATAAATAAGTTAATTGAGTAGCTTCTGAACAAGTGCGATCAAGCTTGTTTGAAAATAAATAAACAGAGTTTGAAAATAAATAAAATTTAAACGAACCAAGCTTGAACATTCAATACTTGTTTAAATTACAACCTATATATAAGTATATATATTATCTCAATTTAAAATTTAAATAAACATTATCAATTGAATGGTAATTTAAGAGTTACTTGAACCTTTTACTTTTTCTTTTTTCTTTTTTTAATAGAGCTTTCAGACTGATATGGGCTTTGGAGAAGAAATGCAGAAGGCTAGCTAACCGTTCGATTGCTCAGGAAAAGGCTAAGAGCACGAGCTAGCTTCTTGCTTAATGTTATTTATTTACCGGGTATTTTCTTATAGAGTTTTCTTAGCCCTACACGATGTCGTTTGGCTTAAAACTACTACAGTTAAATCTCAACCGTTCGTCGTCTTCCGCTAAAAACATATAACCGCGCGCTCTAACAGATTCTCCCTTTCAACTCTAACAAGAAAACCGCCAAAATCCTACTTTCTTTTTCCTCATCCTTTTCAATACATATATATATATATATCATCGTCTTCCTCTCATTAGCCCGCCTTATCCAAGAATCAAACCCAGTAAAACGAATCAAACCCTTTCCTCAAAACCCATCCAAGATGATCAACGAAGAAGAAGAGCCTAAAAAGGTCCAATACCCATTGGACTCAAACTCCTACAACATTCTTCATGAAGTTGGTTTTGGTGATGGCGCTGTTGTTTACAAAGCCGTATGCGTGCCCCTGGACTCCATGGTGGTGGCAATCAAAGCCATCCATCTTGATCAATCCCGGGCGGATATAGAAATTGTTAGACGCCAAGCCAAGACCATGTCGCTTCTCTCCCACCCAAACATCCTCACCGCTCACTGCTCCTTCACAGTTGCTGATCGCCTTTGGGTGGTCATGCCATTCATGTCCGCCGGCTCTTTACAATCCATAATGTCTTCTTCTTTCCCAGACGGCTTATCCGAGCCATGCATCGCCATACTTCTCAAAGAAACTCTAAGCGCTTTGTCCTATCTTCACAACCAAGGATACCTTCACAAAGGCATCAAGGCCGGTAACATCCTCATTGACTCAAACGGGTCCGTGAAGCTTGCAGACTTTGGAATGACCCCATCGCCCGTTGTTGCGGGCACGCCTTATTGGATGATCCCGGAGCCGGAGGTAATAAACTCGGAAAAGGCTGATATATGGTCCTTTGGAATCACTGCATTAGAATTGGCTCACGGACGCCCCCCTTTGTCAAATGAGCCCAAGAATGAAAAGCACAAGAAGTTCTCCAAGGCTTTCAAAGACATGGTGGCTTCTTGTCTCCATCAAGACCCATCACAGAGGCCCACGGCAGAGGCATTGTCAAAGCATTTGTTCTTCAAGAATTGCATGGATTCGGATTTTCTTGTAAAGAATATCTTGCAGGAGTTGCCTAGTGTTGAAGAAAGGTTCAAGAAGGGTGGTGACTCAGCGAGGCAGAGTGTACAAAAGAGAAGGAGGATCACTTGGTGGAGCTTCAACGAGGACGGGTTTGAACTCGACCCAGTCTTCCCAACAGAGTCCAGTGCTGCTGACGATTCAGTTGTGAAACAAGTTCGGTTTGGCGGTGAAGCTATAATAATGGAAGACAAGGAAGGTGAGTCGGGTGGGTCATCAGGCGAGTTAATCATTCCGAGTTCAACGGGTCAAGTTGTGGAAGAGGCGGCCGTAGTGGGTTGTCACAGTGAGGCTGAGAACAGAAGAAGTGGTGGTGAGGATGTGGTAGTACTGGAGGGTCTGGAGGCGTTGAAGAGGAGCTTGGATGAGCAAAGGGCAGTGGTGAGCAGTGTGATTTGTCAGTTACGTGGGGAGGAAGGTGGGGAGGTGATCATGGAGGAGGAGCAGATGGCTCAGGTTATAGAGAGTCTGTGGATTGACTTGGAGAAGGAGAAAGAGAGGAGCTTCGCGTTGGAAATAGAGCTGGAAATTCTCAAGGTTCAAACGTCTGGTGCTGCTGATTGAAGAAAGGACATTTAGCATTTGTGTATATTTCTAATAAGAGAAAGCTGAAATTTTTTCTTTCTTTTGGTACAACACTGCTGCCTTTGTGCCTATTATCTTCTATGTGGTGTCAGAATAGAGAGTTGCATGGTAATTGTCTTGTGATTCTAATAAAAGAAGTTTCCGTTTCTCAGTCTTGATATTAATTTCTGGTGTTTGATAGTAATGACCATATCTGGTGCCGATTGATAAGGCAACTGAACAAATTGTGTCTTTCTTTTGGTGCAAAACTTTTGCCTTTACTCGTTTCTCAGGCTTCAGATTTCTGGTGTTTGATAGTGTTAATGATGGTGCCGATAGAGTGCCATCGAGTGGACATGCACTGATGCACTCCTTAAGGTCATAGATAAATTTAGTAATAATTGGAGCAGAGTTATTAAGTCTCTAGGTCCCTCTCTTTCTTCTTTGACATGAATTAGTTCTTTGATATATGTCTATGCATTATATCTCAAGTTTTCTCCTAAGGAAAACTTAGGATTGTAATATATATGTTACTGTTTCTTTATATCTTAGTGTAAGAAAAGGAAATAAGGTCATTGAAAATAGGGAGCACTTGTTCTTCCAATGCGGGTTCAGCAAGCGCATTTGGATGAGGTTGATGGATCTTTGTCTAGAGGAGAAGCTAGTAGAGACATGGGAAGATATTAGTTCCTAGTGTGGTGCTGAGTTGCAGAGGGACTGTTTTAAAACTAGATTGCGTCTACTATGCTTAGGTGCTGCAGTCTATAATATCTGGAAACAGAGAAATGTCATTCTGCGTAGTAGTAATATACTCACTGAGGAAGCAATTATTTTGCGAATTAAATGGGAGGTTAAAGCTCGGATGTTAATTGGTAAAAGGAAATTTCAAGCAATCTATGGCAAATATACAGCTTGCTCAGAGATGGAATCTGGTTTAATCTGGGTGACTGTTTGTTTGCTAGTCGCTGAGTTGGGTTGGTCTGTTCTTTCTTTGGTGTTACGGCTAGTAGCCGTTGCTAGTTGTTGAGTTGCAGTTGGCAAGTTTTAGAATGCAGAATGCAGATTGGTTTGTTTGCAGGTTGCAGATTGCAGTTTGGCTTATTTTGCAGAATGCATAATGGATTGTAGTTGGTTAGGGTTCTGTGGATTATGCAGAATGCAGGTGGCTTGGTTTGTGTTTGCCTTGTAGGCTTGTTGGGTTGGGCTTGTATTTGCCCTGTTTTGGTTATGGTTTTCAGTTGGTAGGGCTTAGTGAGTTGTTGGGTCTCCTTTGCCCTGTGTGTAGTTTGCACCATTTTGGTGGGATTTTGTTTGGTGTTTGGTTCTATAAAGATTTCTTTCATTCAAAAAAAAAAAAAAAAACAGGAAATAAGGTTAGCAATAGGCAAGGCCAACTTTTTATATCTTTCTTTACTATTTTGTCTAAATAATCATCTGAGCTATTGAGATGAAAGTTGGAAAAGCTTAGCTGGCGCTTTTAGACTGCAGTAATAAACAATTTCTTTAATACTCTGAGATTATTTTATCAGTATTTTGATATTTGATTCTCAGTTATATATATATCCATGATCTAGATGATCTAAATATTGGAGTCATCAATCAGAACTAGCTAGATTGTTCTATGCACTCGTTGGAGACACGTCTGTCACTATTTTGGGCTTTGGAGTTAATTTGCTGTTAGTATGAGATCTTCTCATGCTGTGTTTTTGTGGATGATACTTCATTTTTCAATTGGGTCATGGTGTTATATATATTTAATTTGATTTGTTCTTTTCATTTCGGATTTCATGTCTATTTTAAGGTGGACCTTCTCTTCAAGCTTGAGTTGTGATTAAGATCAAAGCAACTAAAATCAATTGAGTGTTGTTCAAGCTCCAACCATCAAGCATTGCCTGCTCTTTCAATCCGAATTAATAAAATGGAATCTACCCTTTGGATGTCAAGAGTATTTGGTGATACACAAAAGCTGTCCAAGCAATTTGAGATGTAAAATCAACAACTAGCTAGTTAATTAGGTCAACAATTACCTAAAAAGAACACAAATTCAAACCTTATATCTAATACCGTTGCGGATATAAACTACCAGGCCAATCCCACTCAAGGAAATGTCTACTACGTGAAAAAAAATTACTTAATAATATTAGAAAACCCTAGATAACTCTAAGCACACCACGTGGCAAGCATCCAATGAACCATTTTCATGAACTGTCTCATAAAAAGGGACACATATTCCAGCACAATTACGACCATTACGCTCTCCCAAAAATCTTTTTCATTCAGTTTTCTCTCATACACTATACTGATTCAAGCATCGAGTTATTCTTCATCGGCTCACTCCGACAAGTTTTTCTACTAATTTTTCCTCTCTTTGCATGCATTTCCGATCGGTATCCCAGCATGCGGGTTAACTATATATTCTAAATATTGGACTAAGAAATTAATCAAATAGACTAAAAAATTGTGGCGGTTATGTGCAGCTCTCCACTCTTCCCTCGATCCCTACGTACGTCTCATTTTCTTTCTATTCTTCCTTTTAGAATATTTCTGGTTAATCATACCTCATCCTGCTCCTCAATTGGCAACCAGAGTGTTGTGTCGTCAGATTTTGGCATGTATGGCATCGCGCATTTTCACCCATTGAAATTAGTTTAAGTTGCGGGTAGTCATTCAAATTTGCCAATATTATAATAAGATATTTAATATTTTCTCTTCTTCTTTTGGATGTTCCAAAACGAAAGCACATTTTACAAAAACTGTTAAAATTTAATTTAATGATTACATTTAGCATTTTATATCAAGTTAAATTTTTGAAATAAGTAATGATTTAACATGATATCGTAATAAATGTCCTAAATTTAAACATTGATTTAACAAAACTAATGCAAACCATTGAGGCTTTTCCAATTAAATTAACCTTAGTTTTTGGAAACAGGAATAATTTTGTAAATAACAACCCTTACTGAAAAAGATAGGCATCTTTAATTTAAACTAGCTAGGCTTTTTTCTTTTTTTCTTTTTTTCTTTTGCACTTATGAAAGTTATATGTTACGACCTACCAGGAAAAAGTGCTGGACTCATATGCACTATCACCTCAAAATAATTAGTTAATTTCGAGCTTTCTTATAATCACTTAGAAAGCTTAGTTTCACATAATAATTAAGCAATGTGAGACTTTAACACCCATGACTATATATCTTTGTAAACCACACGCTCTATGTGGATTACTCATCTCCTTAATATAAGATTAGTTTTTTTTTTAAATGAAAATCATCTTTAAATCTTTAAATACCATATATCAAAGGATTCTTGCTTAGTAAATACGGTCGAAGCAATACAATTAGGATAGGTATCTATTCAAGCATGATGTAACAAATGATTGGGATGATTGTTTTATAATACCAATGGACAATTCATTTCATACAAACCAACTTCTAATAATGACATGTGTCATTTACATGTGAGAATTAAGTACATATTTTTTTAATTGCACGTGCTTTTTATATGTTTTTTTAATAATTTAAAGGACACATGTCACTTTTAGAGATTAATTTGTAAGAATTTTCTATGAACCAGTTTCTATGAAATTTGTGTCCAATAACAATTAGAATCACGCCTCATGAAACAAATGTCACTAGTTCAAATCTCTCCTCCCCTTTTATGTGGACAAGTCAAAAAAAAAAAAAAAAAACAATTAGGACCGGGGTGTTACATAATAAATGGTGTTCGGTTATATATATATATATATTAAGAAATTGATCTCATTCGTTAATAATATTTTTTATAATTGAGACCCTGTAAATGCACGTTTTTCAGCTCTCTCTTTCTCTTTTCTTGCAGACAACTGATTTCTCGTCGGTGCTGGGGGAGGGAGGCCAGCCTCCTTCCCCCCGGCTTTGGTTTTGTCCCTTAGTCCTCTTGGACTAAGGTTTTGGTTCCTCCTGAGTTTTCTCAGTTGAGGCTAGCTTTCCCCTAGCCTTTCAAGGCTATGGTGGTTTGTTTGTGTTTTTTTTCTTTTCTCTTTCTCTTCTTCTTAGCAGGAAGGCTCAAATGTAGGTGTTCTAGCTCGGGATTGTGGCGGTTTTCGTGTCTTTTACGGAGGTTTGGCCGGTTTTGTTCAAAATTTGGTCTTAATCTTTGGTGCCAAATCTACACTCCTCCGGTGTTTATTTCATGACACGCGCCCCCTAGCGGCGTTCACCGGCGTCGTCCGGCCCAGCTGCCGGAAGCTCAAGCCACTGCGGTACGCGGTTCCCGGCGCGTGGACGGCACGCGCCTGCCTGCCTGTCGCTCTTCGGCGCGCGTGTTGGACACGTTCCACCTTTTCTAGCCGTGCACGGCGTTGGTTAGGGTCTACGGTGGTCGCTCTTCTGCTGGGTGGTACCGGGGACGGCGCGTGTCCTCCACGCGCCGCCGTCTCCGGCGGTTTTCCGCCATTGTTCTTTCTGCTGGCAGCTGCTTTGGGTTTTTCTGTTTTCTGTGTACATTCCCATGTGTCTATTGTGGATCACAGTTTGTCTATTTGTAATGCACAAATGTTCATGGGCTTATTTGGTGTCTGGGTAGACTAGGCCAATCCTCTTATGTTAATTGTATGAGCTTTAATTGTAAAGAGGTGATTTAATTAGGGTCCTTGTAATATTTGTGGATTGTAATTAGGCAACTGCTTCAAGTCAGATTTGTTTTCTGACTTAAAGTTTAGGGGGATCTTGTACCTCTATCCTTGTACTTGCCCATTGAAGCGTTTCAGCAATATATGATAGCAAATGCTATCTTGAAAAAGAAGATTACAAGGAATCTTTGTCGCTGTACAACCAAAGATCTTAAAAGAGACTCGAAAATGCAATAGCCGTACAGATTATAAAGCAACTGTTGGTTCTTGGACTTTTGACTATTCTTTTCTCAAGTCAACAAAAGATGGCTTTTGCTTTAGTTGTTAAGTCTCTCCCGTTTTTTAATATTTTGACTGCCCACGTTTCATGCTATTGCACGGAATCTTCATCGAAGCTATTGCACGAACTTTGGCGTGCTGGAAAATTCAAAAATTAATAATAAAATTGAACATGAATTTTTGACCAATTCTTTGAGTACTTGTACATTAAAATACAAATTCAATTATAGCTGATTTTTTAGATTTAAAAGAATATTCAGACGGCTGTGGTGATGTAAGGTTACATATATAGGAAAGTCATTTTTTCCATTTTTTTTTTTTTTCTGATTTTTGAGATTCTTCCAGATCACGTAGTGGACATGGGAAGAGAACAATCTTTCAATTCTTTGTAGAAGAGTTATGGCTATTTAATAAGGCTGTTTCAGATTTTTGGTGGATGTAAAGACTCGTGGCAGCTAGACTTGCCAATATAAAAATAAAATAAAACAAAACAAAACAAAAAGAAAAATAAAAAAAAAAAACAGCTAGACCAATCTATATAATAGCCGACATCATTTGTTGAATTTTGCTGATACAGGATTGATGTGCAAGAATTGCTGATTCGTACACAATAAGGCTGTCCCAAAATGAGCCATAATTCCATGGAGTTTGGGATTGAAAACAGCCTTTCATATGAAAGTATTTTGGTTTACTTACCAAAACAAAACATATATTCTCTTGTATATAAACCTATAAAAGTGAAAGAATATACGTATTTGACTTAAAACTACAAAATTACGAATTTGGATCATCATCTTCATTTGAAATGGAGATGATTCTCTTCATTTAATATAAAAGTGAAGGTGTAGTTGTCTTTTTACGTTCTATGAAAATATAAAAAGACCACTATACTTCCACTGTTACATTAAATGGATCCTTGTTCATTTGATTTAGTTTTATCAAGACATTAAGGAGACCGGAGACAGTTAATATTAACCGTGTTGATGGGAGTGTAGTTATCATCTGAATTGTAGATAATATGTGATAAGGTGTTATAAAAAAGAAACCAACAACTGCTCCCGGTGGTGTTCAGGGGCCATTATTTGATGCCACAAATGATGGTTTGTGAATCGTATTTGTCTGAACTGGCTAAATGCCAGCAACACAAACCATATTTTGTGAAACAAGCATTTCTTTTTCTTTATTTCTTTAAATCAATGCTTTCCCTTAGTTTTTGTATTCTTTAATTATATGAATATGTTTTCCCCTTTGATAATTAGTTAATTTGTGTCCATAATAATAATAAATAAATAAAATTTTCAACGTCCCTATTCAAACGGCATATCAGATCCAATTTAATTGCTCACCACGTTAAATATAATATTCACAGGCCAAAAGAAGAATCATGTGGTCAGAATTCCCTAATTTCATATTCATTATCGCTTTTGGACAATTTGGAGTGCTGTCATTACTTTGGATAAAATCAAAACACGCCACAATCATTCCGAAAAGCACTGTCAAATCTATTTTCCCTGACCTTTCAAAAGCTTTTACAAAAGCATTTCCATACAAAAATGCTACTCCAACACGGACTCAACCATCCTGCCAAAAGACCCATACGCCCATTTTATAACACACAAAAAAATTCCCTACAATAACATATTATATATATATAATTAAAGAAAAATACAAAGGCAGCTAGTCCAAGTCTTCATTATCTTCAACATCCATTATTTCCCATCATCTACCCAACCCCCCACTAGCCCCACAAATATTCCCCTTTTTTTTTTTATACAAGATATCTTATCTCAACAATAATAACTCACGACCCATTTTGAAAAAGCACAGAAAAAACAAAGAAAAATAAAATAAAATAAAATACATACTTTCTTTTTCTTTTTCTTTTTCTTTTTCTTTTTTTTTTGAAACAAAATACATACTTTCTAATTGGAAGTGGGGGTCGTTGCACGAGGTTCAATTTTCCTCAACTGAATCCCGGCCTTTTGCAATTCATCATCTTCGTGATAAATGTAAGCGAACCCACCGTGCCGGGTCATATCCATACCCGCCATCTCGTCCTCGGCCGAGATCCGCAAAAGCTTGAGCTTGTGAAGCGCATAGAAGAGAGGACCCATGGTGGCACTGACCCACCCAACGATCACAAGGATCTGGATAACGTGGGCCGCCAGGAGCTTCCCGCCCCCACCCATGAACAACCCGTAGGGCCGATTCGGTTTGTTCGGGACCTTCGGGTACACCTCATTCACGTACTTCTCCGTCGCGAACAGAGCCGTGAAGATTATCCCCCACGCGCCGCACCCTCCATGGAGCTGCGCCGCCTCCAATGGGTCGTCGAACTTCAGCTTCTCGGCCAACTTGTTGCACGAGATCAACACCACCGCGGCCACGAAGCCGCAGATGATCGCGGCCCAGGGCTCGACCACGGAGCACCCGGCGGTGATCGCTGCGAACCCGCCGAGCAAGCCGTTGCAGACGTCGGTCACGTTCCAGTGGCCGGAGAGGATTCGCTTGCTGAAGAGAGTGGTGAGAGCGGCGGTGCACCCGGCGAGAGTGGTGGTCACGGCGGTACGGCCCACGGCGCTCCATTGGCCGTAGTAGCTACCGGAGTTGTAGGGGCTTAGGATCTTGGTGAACGAGCCAGGGTTGAAGCCGTACCAGCCGAACCAGAGGAGGAAAGTGCCGAGGACGACGAGGGACGCGCTGTGGCCGCGGAGCGCGACGGAGCGGCCGGAACTGTCGAACCGGCCGATTCTGGGGCCTTCGATGAGTGCGCCCCATAAACCGGCAATGCCACCGACCATGTGGACGACGCCGGAGCCAGCGAAGTCGATGACGCCGGAACCGAACAAAAGATTACCAGTGTTGGACGCGCTGGCCCAGCCATCGGAGGACCAGAACCAGTTGGAGACAACTGGGTAGACGAAGCCGGTGAGGAAGGAGGAGTAGATAAGGTACGCCACGAACTGGGTGCGCTCGGCGATGGAGCCGCTGGTGATCCCGGCAGCGGCGATGGCGAACGCCCACTGGTAGAGAAACGAGCTGTAGTCGAAGGTCTGCGTGGGGACATCCTTCAGGCCGAAGAAGTGGCGGCCGATGAAGCCATTGGAGGGAGCGCCAAAGGCAAAGGCGAAGCCGAAGAGATAATAGAAGAGGCCACCGGCTGCGGCGTCGAGAACGTTGGTGAGCATGATGTTCATGGTGTTCTTGGCGCGGACGGAGCCGGCGCAAAGCATGGCGAAGCCAAGTTGCATGGAGAAGACGAGGTAGGCGGAGAAGAGGAGGTAGGTGGTGTCGATGGCGTAGGCGGTGTCTGTGAACTTGTTGGAGATGGTGGAGAATTGGTCGCAGAGGTAAGCTGCGGCGGCGGTTGGGTTGGTGGTGTTGGCGCCCAAGAACTGAGCCAGTTGCTCGGCTGAGCAGGTCAGGGACGCCATGGATGCTGGGTCAGAGAGAAAGAGAGAGAGAGAGAGAGAGAGGAAGAGTCGTAGTTGTGGTAGGTGAAGAGGTAGTATGAGGTTCTTTATATAGGGGCGAGAAAAAACGAGGAGGGCTATTGTGTAGGAATGGTAAGACTTTTTTTCTAACTGGTTCACATTTGTTGTGGAAGAGATGGAGATTCAGAGATTCTACGGTTCCAGTCTTCCAGCTCATTTTTGTCAGATTCTTTTTTTTAAAAAAAAATTAAAAAATAAAAATCAATGCATTTGAATATAATCGAAACTGGTGTTTTTCTTTCTTTTTCTTTTCGTTGATTGTTCAAATTATTAAGTTAAGCTGATTGTTATTGTCAGGTGATTTCGTGGAATGGTTTCAATTGGTAAAGTGGGCATATGCAATGAATAGAAGCGTGCATACCATATTATATTTTTTTAGTACTCCTATGTACTTTTAATTTTTTACATTTATTTTTACACGCTTTTAGGTGATTTTTAATTTAATAGTAATTTTTTAAAAAAGCTTAATTTAATAGTAATTTTAAGAATCATCTAAAAGAGTATACAGTATAGTGTAAAAATGTGTGTAGCATTATTTAATATTTATTTACTCCAAGAGTAAGAGGCCGCTATTTACAATATGGAGCATGTTTGGAATTGTGTTTGATAGCTTAAATAATATTTTTAATATTTAAAAAGTTGAGTTAATTAAGACAGACTATTACAAATCTGTTCCAACATTTTATACTCTACGAAACAAAAGTTCAAGATTATGCTCTGTTCCCATTTCATTTCCCAATAAATATTTCTGTTTTTTATTACACTCTATGTATTTCTGTTTTTACTAATTAAAAGCAAAAGGAAAGTTGGTTAGAATATGACAAATGGCGTCATAAAAAGCATAATTAATTAAGTATATCTATATATTTTATTTTATTTTATTTTTGTTGGTTGTCTTTTTCATCATCGTTTCCCACATCTCTTTTGGTTGAAATAATGATCTGACAATTGCCTCAGCCCTCAAGAAACCAAAGTCTTATTGAAAAGAAAAGGCCAACCTCACTTCTTTTCATCTTTCAAGATTACCAGAGATTATTTTCTGTAAATTAAAGGTTTTTTTCATTAACGCTTTCCATGCAGTGGAAGATCACTCCATTTCACAGAAGAAATATATATAGAAAAATAGTCAGTCAAACTTTTTTACTTGGACTCAATTTTTTATTATGTTCAACTTCAGATGAATGATATATATATTGCACGTTTTTTTTTTTCTTTTTTTCTATTATAAGTTATCTGGGAATATTACGTACAGAATTCAAACATATCGAGCAGTAAGTACCGATTAAACCTTTTAAAAAATATTATTATAATGATTATCAAGGATTACTATTATTACCTTCAAAATAGTAAGATAATCCATTATTCAATTATCCAAACGGAATTGAATACTGAGGTGGAAAAACATCACTACACAGTAAGATTGTTTATTAAATGATTATTTAAGAGTAACTCATATATAAATAGGCTTGATATTACACACACACAAAAAAAAAAAAAACCTCTCAAGGTGTCTATAAAACTTCTTTACAATCCCACTACATCTTCAAAGAATTAGTAGTGTACGTATTCATACAATTAATCACGCATCAGTAATTTAGTCGAAGAGCCCTAATGAGACAACAAACAGGCAAGGGTAGCTTGTTGGAGGTACAAGCGGAAAACATTGTGATACAATCAATGAAGTATTTAAGAGAACCCAATAAAAGAAAAGTTGGAGGAAAATATGTACATACCTTAAAATAGGGACCATTACCTTAATTCATTTATAGGATTGTTGTCAATTTGGTAAGTAGACTAGATGTAACAAGGGCCGAAGGTAAAGAACCAATATGGAATGCGGTATATACTCATGAGTTGCTTTCCTTCGGAAAACACTTCAATGGCTCCTTCCTTTTATGACTCTCTATCCATGTGACCATCGATTGGCAACTCTCTCGAGGAAGGGCTGACCGCCTAACTCGTGAGACATAGCTCAACCTAAAAACAAATGGACTTATCTTGGGCCCGAGGGGTAACAGTTTTTGTTGGGCATGAGTAGGCCTTACGGGGCTTCTAGTAAATGGTATCATCAGTTGGCCCCCAATTTTCATATTCAGTTCACATTTTGAACCGAGTGATGAAAATTTTATTTCCTTATGACCTTTAACCTTTTTTCAAGTCTACTATCGAGTTTTGCGCATATTGTCAGGTTCTGTGGGGGCGTTGAACTATCGGACGAGTATGAGACACTATCAAATGAGTGTGATTTACCGTCGGTCGAGTTTTTCTTAGGTAGAAGGACAAACGGGCACACATCAATGGATCCTTAAAACCATTTAACTTTTCAAGGGGAACAACGATTTGATACTTAATAGGTCACATTCCTTGATGCTCATGTATCCTTTGGACAACAAGCGTGTGGCGCATTAAATGTGTTCTATTGTCAAGCTCATCTTTGAGATGAAAGGACTAATGGGACGCATTAACGAGGCATCTGATTACTTTAATTTATCAACCAAAGTAGTTAATATAAAACGAACCAATTTATCAATCAAACAGTAAATCTTTGAATTTATTGTTTTTATTGTTTTATCTAAGTCCTGGCATAATGCAAACATCCTAGGTATATTTTTCAAATTGGGATGGCGATGCACATCAAATTCAAAATGTTACCATTAATATCTCAAATGATTCTCTTTTGCCACGTAAAATCTTTAGGGTAAAAGGGAGATTTTTAAGTTTTGCTGCTTATGTCAATGGGTGGATGAAAACAGTCATTCATTACAGTTTGGCTGCATAACAAATATCACGTAAATTATCACGTTAATTTATAAAAAATATATAGTTAACTCCACTAACGCCCAATATAATTAGATAGATAAAAGTTAAAAAGTTTGATGTCCCCACCCTTCTTTCTCTTGTCCCATCATTTCCCATGAATGTGGGATTAGGTAAAGTTCCATTTCTCCAACCAAAGAACCCATCAACAATGGTCTCTTTAAATTCATCAAAAGGCGCTTTTAGGGGTGTAAACGAGTTGAGCTACTCGTGAGCTTACTCGGGATCGGCTCGAATAAACTCGACTCGTGCTCGAATCGATTATTAAATGAGCTATTCGTGAACACGAAAATCAAACTCGATTATTAAACAATGCAAACTCGTATAAACTCGGCTCGACTCGATTAAAGCTCGTGAACCCGCTCGTATAAGGATCGACTCGTTTATTAAGGCTCGACTCGTATATATATATATATATATATATATATATATATATATATATATATATATGTTAAAAATAAGTTTTAATTTGTTAATATATAACTTATTTGTACAATATACTATATATAAGCATGAATTAAGTAACAAATAAAAATAGTCAATAAATATTAATTGATTATAATTATTTGGTTGTATCAATATGTATATAAAATAGTAAAAGTGAATAATATTAATACTTAATTGTTAATCATATAATCATATGATATAATGACAATTCAAATACTTAATCATATAATTCATATTATATTATTTATGTAATATAATATGATTATATGATCATATAATAATATAACATTGTAGCATATAACATGTAATTATTGATTCACTATATTCAATGTTATAACTTATAAGTATTATTATTAGATACTTATGAATCATTACATCACCGTCATCACGTGATTCAAAATCTAAGATCATATGAGCATACAAATAAAATGATTAATTATTTAGATACTTAGATACACTGATTAAGTATGATGTAAGATTTTAAGTATCTAATAATTATTAATAATACTTAGAGTCTTAGATACAATGATTAGGTATATAGATTATATACATAAGTATGAATTCATATTAATTATACGAATTATAATAACACTTTTTAAACTTAATCATATTATTCATATATAATGACAATGTAATTCATATAATCCCAAATTAAGTTATTAGGATTGGTCGATTGGTTCGATTGGAATTACTAATGTGTTAATTATGATAATAATTTAGGTGTTATCATTAGAATTTAGATCATATGATATAACATTGTGCATTTGTGCTACATAACCATTAGATATGAATCATATGATCTAAGAATTATCATTAGACTTTAAAAAAAAAAGAAGGTATTATTATCATTTGATATATAGAACCATATGAAAATATAATTATTATAATTATTAATGTTTTAACTTAATATTTATATTGACTATTGTTACATTTTTTTTTATTTATAATTAAATGACATAAATTTCCTACAAACCAGTAGGTATGAAATTTAATACAACTCACATATAAGATTAACATGTGTCCCTTAACATGTGAGAATCACATGTTTTAATAACAAGTGCTTCTTGTAAGAATTCAATGTCCCACATGACCTGACACATAAGACAACTTATTAGACTCGATCTTAATGTGTAAATTAATCCTCCTTTATTAATTGTTGGTTAATGGTTAATTAATACACCTTAATAAAGTGTTGGTTAATTAACTACGAGAAGTTAATGATTCTTATTAATTAATTCTAACTTTGATGGAAAGTAGAATTAATGGTAATAAAAGAACAAATGTTAAATTCGTATAAGCTCGGCTCGACTCGACTAGACTTAATTATTACCGCTCGAACTCGGCTCGAGCTCGTGATGAATAAGCTCGAGATCGGCTCGGGCTCGTGATGAATGAGCTCGAGCTCGTAATGAATGAGCTCGAGCTCGGTTCTGGCTCGCTCGAGCTCGGCTCATTTACACCCCTAGGCGCTTTGCTTCAAAATGGAATCATGCATCTTGGAATTCTTTTCTGTCTCGGAAATGAAAGTTCTATATTTTAACATTCTACTAACCAGCACCAATATTCTAAGTGCAACCACCATTCAGTATCCACTTACACAATTTTGAACTACCTATCAGAATCTCTAGATGGAATAAACAATAGGGAGTTGACACGTACCTCACATTCTTTGGTCCATCTGCGATTCACCTCTATTGCAAATCAATCATGTGATCCCACAAATTTAATGTTTGATTTAAATAAATAAAAAATTGCATTTCTCTAAACAATAACACCATTAAAGTTCTTTTATTTATGACTTACTGGAAGGTTATGGGGGTTTTAGATGATTAATCACATAATGAGTATTAATATGCGGTTTAGCCTGGATTCTATATGTTTGTGAATGCTTTTTTTTTTTTTTTTTTTTTGATAAAAAAAGGGTAAGTACTAAGATTATTCATTATAGAGTAAAACTCTCTATTTAGGTGTGACCAAAGTAATACCTTACCCGCTAAGTACTAGTCAAGAGGGACTTAAATAGATTCGTAAAGAATTTTGAAATTATTCGTGGGTGTTTCTTATAAGACGAGTCGAGCCACAATCGAATTAAGATCCTTTCAAATTATGAAACCCACCTAACCAAATAAAAATTGAATTGTTCAAGTATTTAGCCAGATAAGTGAGTCCAATAAACAGTCTTTCACAATCACCTGATCCGCTCCGATCTGATTTAAGTTTAAGTCCCACTTAAAACATAATAACAAAAAACAAGGGAGCAAAGATTAGTGGACATGAGTTGAGTCTCGTTCCCTTAACATTATGCCAATACCACTAAGTCAACACCTACGAAGGTGTAGGTGTACGTTTATGAATGCAATTAATTACTAGTGTTTGCTTAATAATCAAATGGGATGCTGTCATTGATTTGACCGTTGCCCTCCGTGCTTTGAATGCCAACGAAAAGGAAAAGATTGTTTGATTATTCTAAGTGGAAAAAAGTAATCAAATTGCATATTGAAAGGATTCTCGGTTTCTCACCAGGGTATAACATGTCAAGGAAACAGAAGTTGGCAATTTTATTTTATATTTTTTCTTCATTTTATTGTTTATTTCCAAATAATAAAAAAATCTCTCAAATAAAAGAAAACATCAATATATATCAAGCTGACCTCTAATTTGAAAAGGTTGTAGATAACGCCAATGGATTCATTTCTCTTGCCCTATTTTATTCAAACAATTAATAGTCATTGCCTTGACCTCCTCAATCCCCTTTCATCTTAAAATAAGGTCAGAACAAAGAAGGGTACCCATTTTCTGAAGCAAGCCAAACCACGCAAGAATGTTCCTTCGTCACTGTCACAGCATTGACTAAATGCACGTTCTAATTGTACGCAGCTAAGTACATTCAAAATAATTTTGTACCTCTTGGTTTTCTTTCCTATTTTTTTCTGACTTTTTTTCTTTCTATATTTAGAAAGATCAGGCCTGTTTGATAATCCCCCCTTCTTCTTTTTTTCACTTCTCTCCAAAAAAAAGTCAACATCAAAACATTTTCATTTTTTTTATTTTTTATATCACATCAATTATTTATTATTATTATTATTATTATTCAAATTAAAAAAAAAATTACTACAAAAACAAAATTTTTTCACTTTTTCATAAAATAATTTTAAACTTCTTCCTACTCCATATTACATCAATCACATTTTATTTTTATTAAAAAAAAAAAAAAAATCGCTCCACAAGGATTACCAAGCAGGGCCGTGGTCAAATATCAAGTTTGAAATATGAAGGCAAAAGCTCTGATTCGTCCAGAAACAACTTTATGGACAAACCTCTTCCGTGCGGCATAGGGTAACTACAAACTGCTATAATGTTAATAATCAGAAAATTTAATTATCATATTACAAATTCCAGAGTTGTTTATTAATATCTGAAATGATTCAAAAAGTCCAAAAACTTGGGTCAACACGGTGTACTTCTAAAAAGAGATATTACTCAAAACCCGACAAGGGCGGTTAAAATTAAATAAACATTTTTTTTTTTGTATTTTTTTCTCCTCTCATTTTGAAAATTAATGATTTGCATCTATCTGTCTTATTACGTGAATTCAACCGATCTAATAGTTAATTTTTAAATTTAAAAAAATAAATAAAAAAGACCTAAATATACTAAATAACATGCCTCGTTAAATAATGATTTATTGCTTTTTTAACTATTCAGATGGAACTTTTGATAAGGTCATATACATAGTATCGCCAGCTTATGCTATCACTGCTTAGAGTACGTTTGTTTGGAAGTAAGAATTTGTAAGGAAAGATTACGATTTTAAACCAATTGTATAAAATATATTATTTAAGAGTACATTTGAAAAAAATTACAATTTGAAAAAGTCAAAAAAAAAATAATAAAAAAATAATATTTTCAAATCACATACAAATGGTACATTTTTAATGTAAATTTGAAAGCCAAATCACAATTTTACTAAACACTTAACTGAATTTTCAAATTGTACGTATTAAAATAAGACTTTTTGAAACCGTAAAAATTGTACGTATTAAAATAAGACTTTTTGAAACCGTAAACCCAAGCAGACCTTAACTAAAACTCTTATAAAAGTATGTCTTTGGTTCACAATAGGCAACTTATTTAATAACCTCAACGTGCATCTAATTTATACGTAACGTTCTACCGAATAACCATTAATTACTTTATCAACCAAATCTTCTACAGAGTAAATTTGAAGGAAAAAGCGTCTGCAGCTTCTAGTTTCTCTTTGTTGGTGCATCAACTGCTATAAACGACAAGAAGAAGATGCATTTTATAGGAGATCACGAGGCTTATGATCACAGTCGTTAAGACTATAAATAAATATTAATAGTAATTTCCGTTTTGGTACACCAAAAAGGGCGTCCATTGTCACACCAGCCGTTTTTATTTTTGGTTAATCACAACTCTCTAGAAAAACCAATGTAATTTGCTCACGATATTAAGCAGATAACATTAAAGAAAAAATAAAAATAAAATAAAAGTCGGCACAAATCATATCTGTATAATATTATAAGTCAACGGCTTATAAATCCGAAAGTTCAAAATCTGCTCGGAAAATGACAGCTTATCTAAAAGTCAATGGCAAAACTGAATTCCAAAACCTCCATCACCGGCGATATGCCTTTCACACAATCAGCCAGCGCAGAGAAAACAAATACGCAAGATGGAACCTGAAATATATATGCGGCTATCTTATGTCTAAGTCAAGCCTAGCCTCTTTAGCTTTTCAACTTGTACTTGTTGTGTACGAGAGATGTCCATCCAGACTAATTCAATGTTTTGTAATGCTAATAAATCTAAAAACTGATGTTATATATACCAACTTTAAAAGTGAAGGCTTAACTTGCATTCAATGAGTAGTAATAGTTCCATTTTTTTACTTTTGATGTGTAAACTTCAGAGAGCCACTCTACTCCATGCCCATTTTCAGCTTTTTCTTCTGCTTTCTTCGCTGATCACGCATACCTGGAAGAGGGAAAAGAACAGTTATGAATGTTGCCTCCCTCCACCTAGTTAAATACACATGCACAGGAAAATGGAAAATAAGAAAATATACGTTTCTTCTCCTCTTTTCTCTTTCTCCTAAGATTCTCCACATTCCTTCGTTTTTCGGCCATCTCTTTCACATCCGTATGCATATGCACCTGTTAGAGATATACCAAAATATAAAATGCCAGAACTTGGAAGAGGGAAAAGATCGCAAACAGACTGATTCAGGATGCTTTTACATCTATAATGGTAAGGGAACAACACGGCATATGAATAAAAGAGGTGACTCAAGAATTGTCTAATTCTACATATGATAGGGCCAGAGTTTCCAATGAGAGTTGGATCAGTTTTTGCTACTGCCTCAATTCATTAGGCTACACTCCAGCATGTCAAATATACCAACAAGACAATGGATGTTGGGCCTACAATAACTCCCTATAATTTTTTATCAAAATCATATGCTGGAATATAAACTCGCTATTAACGCTCATTTATCATCCATCACCTGGAAGGCATAATTTTCAATGTTGCCAGTATATAACTATCTTGATATTATTTTCTGCAAAAGCAAATGCAGTAAATAATAATTTAAAACAGTCAATGTTTAAGCAGCTGGTAAATCTACTTGCGAAATTTCCATTTACACCCAAACTTCAAAAGTACAGTTATATAGACATATATCCTTCTAGGCATTACGGGATCTTCCGTAAGGCCTCTTATGTGTGCAAACTCCGACAAGAGAGTGAAATGAAAATTTTAATTCCTTTGTTTTTTTTTTTTTTTTGTTGATAAGTAAACTTCCATAGAAACTAGTAGAGTAACCATTAAGCCAAAGGGTAAATAACACAAGATATGGACACTACCTCATGACCAGCACTACGAAGTGCCTGGAGTGGCTCCACACAATCCTGACCAATAACCAACAATTTCCTTCTTTTGTTTTCTCCTGAAACCCCGCTGCCACCAAGTTTTTGCCTAGCAAGTTGTTCAAACTGATGTTGGACGAGAGGTGAAACACCAGCCTGAAAAAGAAAAAGAAGTACTAATTATACTTCAAAAGTATTGGAGTGAGGGGATATGACATAAATAATAAGGTGGGAACAGCATAATAGGTTATATATTGAAACCAGAGCCGATACTCATACCATACAATTAGATAGATCACTAATAAAATGTAGCATATATTACAGTTCCCCCCAGCCCGGACCCCAAAAAAAAAATTATCACCCACATTCTTAAGTTGACCTCTAAACTACAACTCACCACAACTTGGACCTATAAACTACCACAATGTTTTGAGTTGCTCCCTATGTGAAAATTGGCTATTATTTGGAATGAAAAATCGTTAGCACATGCGTCTGATTACCAAATTGCCCTCACTTAAAAAAAAAAAATTAACACATCTATTCAGAGGGGCGACCACGCGGCCACTCACCTTTTCAAAGGGGACGGCCGCCTAACATGTTTGTTCAGAGGGATGGCTGCATGGCCACCCCTCACCTATTTAGAAAAGGTAGTCGTGTGGCCACCCCAGCTGTTCACAGGGGGTGGCCCTGAGCGTGGCCATGCTGCATGGCCACATGGGGTTGACAGCGGGGTGGCCATGCAGCAACCCCCATAATAGAGGGGGTGGCCGAAAAGGTAGTCACGCAGCCACCCCAATTGTTCAAAGGGGGTGGCCCTGCGCATGGCCACATGGGGTTGACAGAGGGGTGGCCGCGCGGCCACCACTCACCTTTAGAGGGGTAGTGCCCTCTGTTGAGGCAGGGGGTAGCTGCACAGCCACCCTTGTGTAATCTTTATGTCAGTTTTTTTTAGGGCAATTTGGTAATTCAGGCACACGACTAAGGCACATGCTAACGTTTTCCATCCCAAATAAATGTCAATTTTGACACAAGGGGGAACTCAAAATCTTTTGTAGTTTATAGGTCCAAGTTGTTCCTCCACCACGAACCCTAGTTCTACAGCAGTATAGAAAGGGTAACCAAGTAAATAAGAAAGATTTCATAAATGGTTACCCCTGCCAAATAACGACGTGAAAATGTTCTTGGTTGCAACGGACGTGACAAAAGCATATTGAGCTCCTGCAATTTGAAAGAAAATAAAATGAGCTTATGTAAGATTACGTTTAGTAAAATGAATTGGCCAAACTTCTAGATTGTTATAAGTTTTAACTGTGACAGGCAGTACAAGGTTAAAAGGAGAACATCCAAGGAAAGAGGAAACCTGCTGCAACTTCTTTAATTGTATGGAAGTAGTTTTCTTTTGCTTGAAATTGTTCACTATTTCCTCCTCGCTGTCATAATTATCCATTACTAATTCCACTGACTCTGCACTTCGTTCGAGCCAGCTTTTATTTGCCTTCTCCTAGAAATATGAGCACACGCACGCGCACACACAATTTACAAATGAATTAAATGTACATAGCAAAATAAAAGGCTTTATGAGAGAAATTAAGCTCGACACCGAAACACGAGTTGTAGGCTTGTAGCCACAGATGTTAATACTTCTTTTACACAACAAAATTGAATTTTGCAGATAAATTATCATCAAACATTAAGGCTTTAGAATAATCAACGATATCCGTGATAGATTAAGAAGAAAAGGTAAATGAGGCATTAAAAAGGAAAGAATGTGTAAACTATCGTAGAAAGAAAAAAAAAATCTTATTAAAACAAATAATGAAAATGATCACAGAAACTGTAAGGCATTAAACACAGCCAGCAAACGCTATAAACACAATGACAACAAAATGTTACTATTTTAATATTTACCATGCAAGAGTAAAAATAAGTTTGGCATCAGCATAACTGATGCACAACAATTTGACATTTGGATCGGTCCAACACATGTTGAAAGCAACGAAAGCTCAGTTTCAAGAAACCAATGTTGACCAGGGCAGAGGCCCAGCCCAACCCGACCCAAAGCTACAGTGGCATGTAAGAACTCAAAATTATATCAGTATAAGATACATAACCAGATAGGTTAAAAGTAAACACCTGGGAGTCCTTCCGCAAAATTTTGTCTATTTGACGTGCAAGAGATAATCTTTTTTGGACTTCTGGTATGTATGCATTCTCTAAAGGAAATCGCTGAAAACTTTCCTGAGTACAGGGAAAAGGCTATGCATGTAAGCCACAATTAAAAGCTATATTAAGGTAATAACAAAGAACTAACAATGATAAGTGCTATTGTTAATCTATATATTTATACAAAGTAGAACCTACCCCCTGATTCCCCAAAGCCACAATTAGTACTTGATATTTTTTTCATTTTGTTCAGGTATAATTCAATCAGGAAAACACCAAGGCCCCGTATGTGAATCATGCATTCGAGTGTAAAGAGGCATTAAAAGCACCATTTTCAGAAGAAATACCTTGGAAAATGATTTGCACAATGAAGCAAATTTCGATGTCTCGTTTGGTGCGATTAGTGCAATAGTGCACCCATCAGCGAAAGCTCTAGCAGTTCTTCCACTTCTATGAACATAAACCTAACAGAAGCATAATTAACAGATAGCTAAAATAAGGTGAGAATTTTAAAGAAACACATCAAAAAGCATCCTAATATTAACTTACTTCAGCTGAATGTGGCAGTTGATAGTGAACAACAGTTCGAACACCGGCAATATCAAGGCCTCTTGCTGCAACATCAGTTGCAACAAGTATACCGTGTTCATTTCCACGAAAACGATCAATTGCCTGCATTAAACACAAGAGGGTAAAAAGGGAAGGCAATGAACAAGAAAACAGAAATTAATGTATAAACTTGACCGCATGGTGACAAAAGGAAATTGGTAAGATAATCGAGTCAAGATAAGATAATCAAGCCAATTTAGCATTTGACCATGGTTTTCTCAAAATGCTGCCTTCCAAAAAGGAGAATTGAAAGAATCGAAGTTTTAAATTAATGTCTCTAAAGAGCTCAAACAATTATGATTAGACAGTTCATTTAATGAGTGGTCTCAGCCTGTTTTGCATTTGTAACCCTTAAAAACTATCTGCACTATGTTTTCTATCATTTCTTCAGAAAGAAGAATAGAAGCTAAGACCCCATCTCACCCCACCCCACTCATTTACCATCTGAGCTAAGGCGCCACAGACTAGATACAGATTTACGTTACACACAAACAATAAAGCCTTGTAACCATGTTAACTGGCAAAAAGAATCTCTCTCAATTTGCTTGCTCTCATGTTTGGTTCTAAATAAACACAGAGAAGAGACTATATTCTTCCAATGCAGCAGAGTCTCAGACTCCAATATCAACATTCTCAACAGTTACTAATGACTAAGAGCCCTTGTATGCAAACACTGCTTCTCGAAGCATACTCCAGCAATTCCTGACTATGGAACCATTAGTAATATCAACAATCTAAATCATGCTTTCCTTACACTTGATTCAATCAACAAGTTGTCTGACCTGATTTTGATTCATCCTATATCAGGCCAGAATACTTTAAACAGTTTTTAACTCTTCATTTGGAGTTGTTTCAACAACAGATTACAGATATAGAAATATGTTACTAGCAGTAAACAAAAGCTATACCATCAATTAATGCCCTATTAAGTGTAAGATAGTTGTGAGACAAGCTTAAGCAAAATAATTTTTACCACCACTACAAACTGTACTTGAATCAATTACCTTATTAATCATTTTTTTTATATGTAAACAAAAAATTATTAAAAAAGCGGAAATGCACAACCCAAGTACACATGAAGTATACAAGAGATACACCTAACCCAAAAAAAGATAAAAGATAAAGAAAATCATGAAAGTTAGAAATATAAAAGTAGTCAAAGGCAGTTGTCCAGTAGTAAAGAGTATTAAGGAAAAAAGTCTTTAGTTCTACTACTGTCCTTTTGCGGTCTTCAAAATTTTGATAATTTCTTTCACTCCAAAGACAACACATAAGGCAAAACGGAACCATCTTCCACATTGCTGCACTTTAAAGACTACCAAATAACCCTCTTCAACATGCGAAAAGGTTTGCTACTCGTCTAGGCATAACCCAAGCTAGCCCAACACGACTGAATATAGTATTCCACAAGGTGTGGAATAAACCAAAATGTTCACAATAAGTAAAGCTCGCTAAGATATAGGGTGCTAATAGTGACCATAAAGTAATAAACACTCCTTCCGTGTCATAGTGATGCAAAAGTGCCACATTATACGCTATACGAGACCCTAGGAAAACCAATGCTTACATAAACAGGTAAAATACTGGAGCAGCAGCAAAACTATCATCACATCAGCCTTCTCATGTGCATAGAAGTATGCAAATAGAGATGAATGCTGCTAATAATTCAAGGAAAAAAACCAACCTTCAACCGAGCACGCTGCTGCATTTGAGCATGTAATGTCCAAACATTGATGCCAAGAATACGCAAAAGGGAAGAGATATGGCGCAAAGCTGCAATTGATGTACAGAACACAATAGTGCGTCCTTGTCCATGAACACTCAAAATATAATACAAATAGGCATCTTTATCTTCTTCCCTGCATCTGCAAGCTATAAAAATTAATACCATTCCATTGAAGAAGGCATTCCACTTAAAAGATAAGGTTTTTAACAGTTGAGTCTGAATTTCAAATAACTATAGTAGAAGTCCTGGGGCATATCTGAAGGCCACTAGTTTATGGTGGAGGTGTAGTTTAAGTACTTGACACACTACAGCCCAAAATGAAAGTCACTACACTCCATATGTAAAAAGATTCTAAACATCTAGAACCTTTCACTAGGCTCCATATGTACACATGAATCTTCCCACCTGGAACATGAATACGTATTGATAATAGGCAAAGCATAGAAGGTGAAACTAACAAAATAGATGTTCACTACTTTAAGATATCAACTACCTGAATTTAGGATATCAGAGATTTAAATGAAGACTTCAATTTTATGAATGGTGATAAAGCCCAAATTATTACACCTAAGATGAATGTATTTGCCAAAGCATGAAGCGGTTTAGAGTATGCAGAGACTTGAACCGATTCAAACAGAGTATAAACTCAAATTACACTTACGGGAAATGATAATAATAACAGTAGATAAATAAACATAAATCAAACACATACTAAGTTTTGATCAGGCACACAGTAAATTTGAATGAACATTGGAACAATCAACTTACATGCATGTATATAAAAAATCTGGCATTAGCAAAGTCAGTAGAAAAATAGAAAATTCAATGAGGTATGATAGAGGATGGTTTAATTGGTAAAGCGAATTGGCATTTTCGAAGAAAATATTTCCATATAGCAGATGAAAATTACATACTCAATAAAAGATTCCTCAAGCTTATCTGCCACAATTGATGCATTCGTCAGATCAATGATGGCAACATTAGCTCTTATTCCGGCTCGCTCAGAGAGAGTTTCTATAGAATTTAACCCATCAGTCAATGACTGCTTTGGTTTTAGAGTACCACGCTTTAGCTTCTTACGAAAATCAGCAGATAGTGCTATGGTAGCAGAAAAAACAAATGTCTGTCTTTTCTTTCTCTGGAAGCTTGAAACTGTGACACAGCTTTGTGTATTTTGAGAATGGCCTTCAATTGAGCCATTGGTCACAGGAAGCATGTCAATTATTGACTGCAACTCACGAAAATGTCCATTTTCAATCATTCGATCAGCCTCATCCAGCACAAAAAAGGACAAAGAATGTAACTGCAAAGCGAAAATAGTGAGTCAAACAAAATGGGTTTGATCAATTCAGTACCTCAACAAATAAAGCACCAGAAGACAGGATATGAACTATCCAACACTTTTGATAAGAATCTGCACACAAATCCAAGAATATGACTATGATAGTAAATGGAATTGAACTATGAAATATAAATTCTATTGTTTGGAATTACAAACTTTACTGCTTGTAAGACTACACCACTTCCTGTGGCATTAGAGACAATGATGGAGCTCAGTGGTACAAATCAAAAACAACAATGGTGGAGCACAGTGGTACTCCAATGAACATGAACAGTTTGCAGTAGTGACAGAAATGCACTTTGTTGTTTGAATATCTATTTTGTGGCTCACATGCAACATCATGTTGGTTTAAGTCTTAGGTGGTTTTGAAGGTCAAGCCATTACGAGTAGAATTAAAATAAGTTTTAATACGAGTTTGTAATTAATGAGAAATGGTTAGTTTTGTAATCGTGGGCACATCTGTAATTTTGGCAATTGCTATGGATTAAGGGTTTTTTGGGTATCGAGTCAAGTCTAAATTTTTTTAGAAGATTCTAGGCATCTTAGTTTATTTTCTTTCGGTCCCAGTTCACCTTCTATTGGATTTTATTAGGTCTTTCGTTTAACTAGGAATCCTACACCATGTCTGTCAACCGTTTTAAAAAATGGTTCTCTCTTCTTGAAAATGGAAAACACTTTTCAAAAATTATTATTCAAACAAGTTTTTTCAAATAGGAGCCCCACAAAAAATAGTTTTCATTTTTCATTTTCAGAAAACGGTTTTCAAAAGACAAAAAGGGTTTTGTTGATTATTTTCTTAAAACCAGGATTTATAACTGATCTACAAATTACTATTTAAAAAAAAATACCACTATCACATATCTTTAAAATTTCGATTCCTTATAAAAGAAACATATCTATAAAAATAAAATAAATAAAATAAAAAAAGAGGAACTAGTATCACATATTTGTCTAGCGGCCACAGCGTGGCTGCCAAAACAGTCTAGTGGTGCCCATTGCATAGCCGCTGGATTTGTCTAGCAGCCACACGGAGGCTGCCAGAACTATTTGGCAGCCATTGCATGGTCACTCTATATGTCAGATTTGTCTGGCAGCGATGTGGTTGTTGCCAAACCTTCAAGCGGCCACCGGAACCATCTGGTGGCAACTACGTTGCTGCCTGATCTGTTTGGCTACCGCGTGACCGCCATAATTGTTTTTGGCCACTCAATCTGTTGAATCTATATGTGGGGGCCGCCCAAATTATGGTGATGGAAGCAGCAAATAGATGGAGATAGTTGTGTAGCAAAACTCATGACAACAATACTAAGATGTAGAAGCGTCCAAAGTACTGATCTAGAGAGTTTTTTTTTTGATAAGTAAGTACTGATCTAGAGAGTTGAGGTGATAGTGGTTCCTATGATGATGATTATTGCAGTGCCAAGGTAGCAATGGTCGGACAGATGCAGAGTTGCCATGCTCTGGAGAGATGTAAGTGATGATGGTGAAAACAAAGCGTCTAGCTCTTGTGAGAAGTGGATGGGCAGTATGTTGATGTGGCAGCACCCTTAGATGTTGCTGAGGCAAAAGTTTTACGGTAGGCCATCCTATTGCCACCAGTGATGGTGATGCTTATTTAAGAATCAAAAATCACTGGAAGTGGATTTCCCAATTATGATATGGGCAAAAGAAAGATTGTTATGTGTAGTCTTCATGCGTCTTAATTGCATTATAGCTGGAAAACTATTCCAACTACACAAATAATGCCCATTATATTCTACCAAATAGCTGCCCAACTGCATCAGATTTGACTATTTCAACCACAAATCTCCTAGTTAAATTCTGGCCTGAATCACAAGGCTCCTCTAATTCATCTAGCTTCAACCCTCCCCTCCATATCCAATTGTACATTCAGGAATAAAGTTTTTTTTTTATAAGTAAATGCAAATTTTATAAATAACACCGTAAGGCGCCCCTAGTACACACGAAGTATACGAAAAAGTAACACTTCAACACCGGCCCGCCCCAAACAACATCCACAAAACAAACCAAGCCCCTAAAGCTCTCAACCCACAAGCCTATCTTCCTGAATATGCTCCTCATCAAGGGCAGAGAGGAAAGCCAGTCTTATCCTCTTGCCCCTTGGACACCAACCCCACCGTGGAACATAACAAACACCACTCCAAAGGAGAGAAAGGCTGGACACCACCAGCAGAAGGAACCTCAAGCAACGAAGTAGAGAGGTGAGATGACCAAGAATCACCGCGATCAACCAGAAAAGGAGAGGACGAGCTCGACTTGAGAAACCCCCGCCTGAAAAAGCACACATCATCATGCTCGCCTTGACCCACAACCAACTTCGGCTTCCTCATGTCCTTACATTTGCGCTTATACTGAATCAGTGTCTTAGGCGCGGAATCTTCCAAGGATAATATTGGAGGAGCCCTAACTTCCGGCGAACCAACCTCAGGCGAAGATTGAGAAAGAGAAAACCCTGAACCAACAGAACCAGAACCCAGAACCAATCTGCTTCCTTCCTCTTCCAAAACCCAACATCAACGGTTTCCAACGCCACAGCCTCCTGAGCTGCAGGAAGGGGTATGCCCGTAAGGCCAAGAGTATATAACAACCACTCTTCAGCGGCAGCACTGACAACCACCTTTGGACCTCTCTTAGCCTTGGACTTGCGGAAGTAGAAATTCGGAGGCTTAGACGTCAACATTAGGAATAAAGATGAAGACAGATTGCTATTAACTTTCTTTTTTAATTAAAATAAAGTTCAAGGTTAAATAAACATCTAATTACCAATTGATGCTTTTCAACTAGATTTGACATTGACGTGTTTAAAATGTATTCTTGCTCAAAGAATTCCCAAGTCCATAATTTGATTGTCTTTTAATTTGAATTGAGTGTAGTTTTTTCTAAGTTTTTTGTGAGTTAACTCTCCCTTCCCTCTCCTCTCAACTCTCATCTTCCTCTTTCTCTCGCCGCCCTAGCGGTGGCACGTGAAAGCACGTCAAGCTAGGGGTCTGCTACATTTCGTCATCCAGGAGTTTGTCTGCTGTGCGGAGTCAGTGTTTGAGCAGCAGAGGTGTGCTTTCGAGTTGCTCTGGTTAGATCGTGAAGGGGCTTTGGCTAGCGAGTTTTTTGACTGGGTGGTTTTCTTCTCTGGTGATGGTACGAGTTTCTGTTGGGTTGGCCGTCTGAGCTTGGGCATGGAGAATCAATTCTTCATAGAGGTAAAATCGTTCGCCTTCTCGGTAAATACAAGTACGACAGAGCTCCAGATACAAGAAAGGAGGACAAGCTATGATGGAGCTGTCTCTTTGGGCCCGAGGTGTGTGGCTTGGCTGATAGAGATGGTGGAAGAGGTTATGAGGTTTACCAGAGTCGAGGAATACGTGAGATCTACTCGAGAGGCTTCAAATGTCGTCACCATCAAGAGGGGAGGTAACAGGGCTAGTTGTTTTCTGGAGGTGGTGGTTCAAGGTGAGGGGGGCCGAAGAGGGTTTATCATGCTACCGGAAGATCGTGAAAGGCGAGGATGGGGTAGATTCTCCGGGGAGCTGAGAAAGGTTTTGGCTTTTTTGTAAGCCATGAAAGGTCCTCCCTTTTCTGGCCTTGGTCCTAGGGTGGAGCAGTCTTCTGAACCTACAGCGAAGAAGGGTCCTTCACAGAATCCGTTTCAACAGTTGGGTGTAGACGACGGAGAGGGAGACGGTCATGCTGAAGCCATTCCTTCAACTGTTGAGGAAGGAGGTAGGGTGGTTCAGAGCAAGAAGAAGGCACTGCTCTCTCTCCTGTGGGCGTGTAAGGGAAAATTCAAGAAGGTTTTAGGGGAATTGGACCGGACCATGGCTTCATTTTGGGCTGGCCTAGTAAGGTTTGCGCTGCAGTTTGGGCTAGGTCGCACACACAAGCCCGTTACCATTCGTTAGCCTTGTCGGACTGTTTCCAAACGGACTTGTAAGTCCAATCCCAACTTCAAGGATGGGTCTGAGCCAAAGGAGTTGTCGGAGGAGTTGTCGAAGCTTTCAAATCAGGTTTCGAGAACACCGAAGGCGTTGATGGAGGATCTACCGGAGGTGTCTCTGATGGTAGGTGTAGCTCCAATAAATCTGGAGGGTACTTCGAATGGGTCTGGTTCGTTGAGATACGATGGTGTCGATGGAGCCACCTCATCAACGGTTTTCATCTAGACAGCGCCGGAATCTCAGGATTCGGTCCTTCCTTCCACAATGTCGGCAAGACTCAATGACTAGGGGATTCAGGCTGTAAGTATTTTCCGACGAGGCTTTCTTAATTCTCGGCAGCCGGTAGTTATGGGTAAAGCTCTAGGTACGGCTTCTCCCCCCTCTGTCCACTCGAATTGTTCTGGGTTGGTTCTAGACAATACGGATCCAAGCAAGGCCGTAGATACGGCTTCCTCCCCATCCGTAGGTGGGACTTCTAACACAGTGCATGCAGAGGCTTTGTGTACCCCCAGGAAGGTAAAGGGTAAATGGGAGATTCAAAACTTGGAGCGCTCCATCAACTATGATACAAAGGGTGCATCCAATAGGCAGGGGAAAGGCAAATTCAAGTTATTTAGCGTTGAGGGCTTTGGGGGTTTTTTTGGGGCTTTGCTATTTCGTAGGGTTTGGGTTTGAGGGTTTGTCAAGTTTTAGGTTTGTGGGTCTTGGGTTGGAGGGTTTGGGCTTTCCACTTGTTTTGGAGCCTCTTGTGTATACTACTTGTATATTCAGGAGCGCCTGTCGCTTTTAATAAATTATTATTCATCAAAAAAAATTAACTTGAGTGCATAACTTTATGAGGTCGAAAAACCAATTCTTTACATGCCAATTTATTAATTGTAAGTTTTTGCAGCAGTAACTGATGTGTCCAAATAACTTACTAAAAGTTGTCATGCAAAAGCACAGGAATATGCACAAGTGCAGTGCACTGCACTATACCATTTATTCAAAGACTAGGTAAACATAATTGAATTGAACAATAAAAAAGTTAAACCAATTATCCTATGGAATACTGAAATGAACTCCCTTACATGCAATCTGCAACAAGTATCAGTAACTACCTCAACAAGATGCTTTTCTCCCCCTGATGCAAGTTCCCACAACCTCCCTGGAGTTCCAACAATAATCTCAGGCCTCTTTTTTAGGAGTCTCTCCTGCTTATCTGTCGACATTCCACCAACAATAGGAACCACTCTAATATCTGTTCCATTGGCTACCGCCTTGAGATGATCAGTGACCTGAAATAGAAGTAAAACGGGGAGGGAGCGGGAACAGATGGAAGATTCAATTTCACTTCAAAGCTATAAACCATCTGATCTAAAAGAAGCAAAAGCACTAAAATAGACAAACATGGACTCCGAGCTACCAACATTTTTTTTTTTTGATAAGTAAAAGTAATTTAAAAAAGAAAAAAAAAAGTGCAAAAGGCGCAACCCAAGCGTACAAAAAGTATACAAGAGAAACACTTAACTAGGAAAAAAAAAAAAAGCTCAAGAAAAACATGAAAACTATAAATATTAGAGTCAAACGCATTTGTCCATAAATAGTCTTAAAGAAAAAATCCTTTAGATCCCCTATTGTCCATTCGATCATTTATTTCCCTCCAAATACACCACATAAGGCACAACGAAACCATCTTCCGCATAATAGCATCCCGAAACCTACAACGACCTTTCCAGCAAGCGAAAAGGTCTAGTACTTGATTAGGCATAACCCAAGCCAACCGTACAAAGGCTGAAAATGGTATTCCATAGGGCATTAGCCATCTCACAATGGAAAAAAGTGGTCCACTAATTCTCCACTTTTCTTACATATACAACACCAATCAACCAAGACGTCGCTTTCTAAGATTATCCATAGTTAAGATCTTCCCCAAAGCAGTTGTCCAAGCAAAGAATATCACTCTCAAATAGCCTTATTTTGCCAAATACTCCTCCAAGGGAAATGAATGCTATCATGGGAAACAAGGTATCTAACTCATCTAGCCAACTATCTTAGTTTCCCCAACCCCAAGAGTGAATGCAGCAGTGACGTACATTTTATTCAAACTAATAGGAATATTACTCCTTCCCACAATGAGAGTCCTGCTTTACTTTCATGTTTGTCCGAACATGAGTTTCTGTCATCCAAAAGAGTCTCTTTTTTTTTTAAATTTACTTACCCATTTAACCTGTTACTCATTTGGTACTCTTCACCATCAAAGTCAAGGGGTGATTTTAGAAAGAAAAAAATACTGAAAGGTGAAGGGTCAACGCATTTATTGTTTCTCCTTAATGAATCTGCCTTTTGCAAACAAGATACTCATTATGGGAACAATGGAGTAGGCATGAATGTCTCTGTGCGAGTTTGCCTACAAAGGTTCAGGCAGTTTTCCCACTAAAACATGCTAGCCAACTACATAAAGTTGTTACTTCACAGAGAAGCCAGAAATGCTGCAACAAACCATATCCCGCTTCCAGAGATGAAACAAAGTAAACAGATGACCAGAAAATAAAGCAGATTCAAGCTAAGTAAAGGAACATAACTTCATTTACCAGCTTGCTAGCTCTAGCTAACTAGCTAAGAGAAGGTGTATGAGCCCAGATTTCTGCAGCAATTATTGGACTAAACACTAGACCATATTTTTTTTTATGAATAATAATTTTATTGCACTAGATCATATTTACTGGTTCACAGGCTTGATTTTATTGTATTGAAGGCATCAAGTAGCTTTATATACAAATTTAAGTTGGAATTCATTCAGCAGAGTTTGTGTCCGGTATGAATTCAAATTCATTCCATATATTTCGAACCCCAACCAGCGTACTTAAATTGAATTAAATTAAGAATTCATATGAATCCTTAGCAAAGTATCAAACCTATTCATGATCGGATTTGCTCTTACTGAATCCACTTGAATGACCATTTTTACCAAATTGCAAAAATATCCCCACTTTTTATATATACTTGAATTCACATCATCTCTATTGCAAAAAAAAATAATAATAATAATAAATTGAATAGAATTGAAAAATCAATTCATTAAATTTCATTAATGAATTGAATTTTAAATTCAAATTTCCACTCACTTACCGTATTTAATTAACACGACTGTGAATTCAGTTCAATCATAAATTGGTTCCAAATAGAGTTAATTCCTCATTCTTTTTTCGTGCACACCCTCAACAGATAATAGTTCTTGTTCAGTGGTCACGTCTGTCTGACTATTGTGTGTCTACGATGATGGAGATGGCTCAAATTTTACGATTAATCTATTCTTAGAGAGTTAAGAGAGGTTTGTGCCTTCAAATTTTACAGTAGCTGATATCATTATAGGGCATCCAAGCATGCTCTTGCTTATCACAACAAGCTAGGGTGATGTGAAATTTATGCATGTACATATATGTATGTTTAGGTGATTTGTATGTAAAGTCACTCTGTCTAAAACCCATGTGAAGTCATTCTGTCTAAACCAATGCCATACTTAATGCTATTTAGGCTCCAATAGTCCAGATCAGACTCTCTAACAGTGTTCATGCACAATTGAGAGATAACATAAACAGAAGCAATACATAAAGCATTTACAAGTACCTGAAGTGCAAGTTCCCTTGTAGGAGTAATAATTAGAGCCCGTAAAAGGCCATTTGGAGCATAGTTTTCTGCTTCCTCCCCCTTTCTCTCAAGCATCTTTCCGGCCTTTTCTCGTTCCTCCAAGAGACGCTGCAAAATTGGCAAACCAAAAGCAAGTGTTTTGCCAGAACCTGTCTCTGCAGCACCAACAACATCCTGTCGAATAAACAAATAATAAGGCTATCAACTTAGTGTCATTAACACCCACGCACCACCTTAAGCAAGAACCTAAACCAACCTTCCCTTGATGAGCAGCAGCAGGAATACAAGCTTTCTGTATTGGAGTTGGTTCCTTGAACTCAAGCCTGTATATTGATTTCATGAGCAGGGGATGGAGCCTCATCTCATTCCATGCATAATATTGAGCTTCATCAACCAACTCTTCTTCGAGATCTTCCTTGCCATGGCTAACTACAATAAAAGTTGCACAGTTCATGGGAGACATCTCTTTTACTTTCGCATAAACTTTTCACTACAATCCTACAAATATTATGTTGTATGCTTCAAACCTTACACAGTCAGACTACACATACAATACTCACAATAAATTGAGTTCAACAATGAATCATCGACATATATAGAAATTAAAGCATAAACAAAAGGATGGTGTTTCTGAAACAGAAATTGCTGGGTGTGGTCAGATGTGGGTAGTTTAGTATAAAGAAAGGTGCCAATCCCAGTACTATGCCAATAAGAATTTTCCCACTTTGCCAAGTCAATTTTAAAACTACTACATTATCAACATGACAATTACACAATCATAAAATAAAATAAAATAAAAAATTGAATATGACTCGCGAAATATCAACTAGGTTTTAACTGAACAAAAAATTTAGAATTCACCTAGGGATTAGCACATACATTGATGAAAAAATTAATGAAACTAAGTTCAATTCTGATCACCCCTTATCATTGACGAGTAAAGATTCAAAAGAATTAATCAGAAACTTGGAAAAGAAAAATGAAAATTGCACTTCCCAACCCAAACTATAAGGTCATTTGCAATGTCCTAAAAGCAATTCCTAAACTGTGATTAGTCGCAATGTCCCTCCACTACTAAAATTTTAAAATTTCACCAATTTCCATCATATTTAACTTTAATTTCTAGATGCTTATCAAGTGATCACCCAAAAAAAAAACGAAGTGATCATGTGAATAATGTAATAAGCATATGAATTTTAAGGTTTATGGCAGGAAAATGCAATTTATCCCTCCCCCCCCCCAAAAAAAAAAAAAGTTATAGATATCAAAGATACATCAAGCAGAGTTTGACACCGTCACAAGTATTGATAAAGTACCAAACCGTAACACATTAAGAGATCAAAAATGTGTATACTGTATATGCAATTTCAATACTGACCCAGAAATTGATATATTAACAAACCATTGACAAAACTGTGGTAACAAGTGCCCCATTAAGTTTAAAAGGTGACCTATGAATTAAGGAATTTCCAAATAAAACATATACAGAAATCAAAATGAACCAAACTAAAACACTCATGACCGACCAATTCAGAAATTGATGAATTATAAAACCATTAACACGGCGAGAAGTCAAAAACTACTGAACTTAAATTGATATGTTACCTTTTCACTAAGATATGCGGATCTGACAATGTAACAAATATAGTTATATTGACCCACCAATTATAGTGGAAAAACTAGCAACTCATCGGTGTGCACAGCGAACAGTGTATAAACTGTGTTTAACATTAAGCCAGAAACTAACCAGCTAGGAGTTCCTCGTCCTTTTGGGTTTCATTTTCCTTTTGGTTCGTCTTCTTCTTTTCTTTCTTCTTCTTCTTTTTCTTCTTAGTCTTCACATTCTCATCCTTCTCCATTTTTTCTTCAACTTTGGCCTCCTTCTCCATCCTCTCTTCAACTTTAGCATCACCAGAACTGCCATCATCATCACTGCACTTCCGTTTCTTCGATTTCCTACTCTGCTTAGCTTTTTTCTCCCCCCTATTTCGTACCTCAGGTTGAGGAATTTCTAAACTGTACTCGGCCTCAACAATCTCTTCGAGTGAAAGAAACCCTACATGCATTTAACATTACAAGTTATCATCAACCAACGGACAAACTCAAACCCTTATAAATCCTAATCCTCGGCTTTCTCACCAAGGAAAATTCAGGAAAGAATATAATTTCAACATCATAATTCAGTACCAACTAAGCTCAAAATCAACCCATTGCGTAATTTAAACCGAGCTTTAGAGCGTTTCTATACAGCAAAGACCAATATCATGAACCATGAACAAACTTAAACCCTAATTTTCTGTTCTCTTTCTAATAAAATGTATGAAGAATATCACTTAAAACCGCCAATTTTAAGTCCAGAAGCAAAAAAAGGAACAAAACTTGGAAATTTTTCATTTCTTTTCCTCGGTTTTCGCGCCTACCAAACAGACAAATTATACATTTTGGAGAACATTATTGTCCGCTCATCTGAGCCTAACTACAACTATTTCGCTTGGCTTAATTGAATTTTCCATTTATTCCAAATAAAGAGAAACCTCAAAAACAGAAAACATAAACTCAAAAAACTTCTTCTTTTCTTTCCTTTTCTTCTCTATTTCTCGGAATCCAACAGAGCAAATAATTAAATCGATGAACGAGGCCAAACCTCCTTCGAGTTCGTTAGTACCAACGACCATAGAGAAGGGGTCGTCGTCGGGGAGAGAGGAGCTCCATGGGAGTGAGTCGAATCGCTCCAGCTCTATGTCCTGTACAGTTCGTTTTCTCCAGTGCTTTCTCTTTGAAGGTTGAGAAGAGAGGGGTGGGGGTTCGGCAGCCATGGCGAAAGAGTACGCTCAGTGCTTGCCAACACGCCCACTGCGGGTTTAAGCGGCGGGTTCTTTAGGCCCAAGAGGAACAACGTGCATTAGGACTAGGGCCGTAAATGAACAAGTCCTTCGCGAACCCCCTGGGATTGGTGCTGATAATTTTTTTTTTTTTTTTTTTTTTACAAGCCGATAAATTCGACTTATACGGAATCCACTTATGCTCGTTTCTTAAAATGTTTTTAAAAAAATATTTTTTATTTTTTATTTTTTAGGGGCAAAAATAATAATTAACAAAAATTATTGGTAACCCAACTACAATCGAAGATCTCCGAATTTTAATATTGGATTGCCGGAATCCGGTGGCAATGGCCTGATTCTAACAACTTTGTCGAATTCTAGCCAATACAGCCAAATTCCAGTCATTTTGTACAAATGTAACGATAGCAACTGCACGTCACCAGATTTCGGCAACAATTGCCGGATTTCTTTTTACGTCGTTGTTGATTTTTTTCATACGAGCCAAACGCAAATATATATATATATATATATATATATTTTTAAGAAAATTATTTTTTTCTAAAAATGATTTTGTTAATAATATTTTACGACGGAAAAAAAATTTACGTCCAAATAAACGAAGCATTAAATATAGTTTATTTAACATATTTTTGTGCTAAAATTATAAAGTTATGCTTAATTATTAAATTAAAAATATCCATACGTTGGTGAATATAGGTTATATAACTTTGGTTCGACTAATTAACTAGTTTAATATATATGTGTGCGCGCGCTAATTAGTTAATAAACCAACATATAAATCATATGCCACCACCTAGGTGAATGAGATTATGCGATCCGATAGACATAATTTGACAATTAAAAATATAAGACACTAATGAGATACGGACATTACGATGCATATAAATGTAAAGTCCATTGATATGCACCATGATAATATTGGGTAATATCTATTCTCATATAATGTAAAGTCGCCGATAAGATGTGTCTTGAAAAAAAAAACCACTCAGGAATTTGGCCTTACGAGAAGTACTTGATTGAAAATTCGATGCAAGTCAACACATTATTTATATGCTTTGACTAAAGTCATATGTTATGATTCTAAGCATCACAAATGGCTTAAATGCAATATTAACTATATGTATATAAACTTTAAACACCCTTTCATTGTAAATCGGTTTTTAATTATGAGTTGTATCCAAAATTTGTATAATTGTATCATTTGATATCAGAGCCAATTATTACGTTAAGTATTAGATCTGACTAAATTCGTATAGTATGAGATCGAATGAATTGCAGCTTTACGGTCGAGTTATGAAAAAAGCAACTTATAAGTTTGAATAAAGTGTCGTTGTATTATGTATGTGCATAATATCAAGCCATTGAATACTAGTATATGAGCAAAGTCGCCACAAGAGAAATATCTATTATCAAATAAGTGCCGATAAAGTGGGTCCATTAGACATTGATTGCTAAGAGTAGTCTAAGTGTTCTGCATGGTTTAAGTATAATATTAACAATTTGTATATAAGTTAATAGACACCTTTTTGGAAATTGATTTTCAATTGTGAGTTATACTAAAGGTTTGCATCATGGTGACGGTGGTATGGGTGTGAATTATGTTCTTAACCGCTTGTAAGTAATGCCATCCACTTAAAATATTGTGATTCGAAGTCACCTCCTAATACATTATTGGTGAGAGAGTATATGTGATAAAGGGTTCGATCATATAAACAAGTGACAAAAACGTGCGCACGCCCCGTCATGTCACCATTTAACGTTTATCTAATAGGTTTTATGGTGAAAGTTGGCATGGGGCAAAATTTTGGTACCAGGGTAACTCATATCCAGTTGAAAATCATATCAATCACTATTATAGCTTGTTCAAATGGAAGATCAATGAATGTGATGGGTGATCACTCCATAATATGGTGCACCCTCACACACCATAGTCTCCTAATTAAAGGTAAAACTTCTTAAAAAGCATTGTTAAATGAACCACTTAGATCATGCAAGGCAAAATAACTGTGCATACGTACAAGAAGATTTGCATACTGTTGTAGATAGTTTTCGGTACGGTGGCATGAGCTTTTTTAAAGTTCTTCTTCCTTCCTGTAAAATAATAAAGATCTATAAATAAGTTTGTTGGAGGTATCAACTAGTCCCACCTCGATACTTAAGTTAGTATTTTGAGAGAATTTATGTCAACTCTCAAATAATAATAATATTAACTAGAGAATACATGATGGTTTGTACATATTTATAGTGAAAACGTCAACTGTTCCCTCTGGATATAGAGGGAATCACTTATCTGATTTGGAGAGATGATTCTGTGATATCTGAAATCCCTCAAATTTTGGCATCGTGAAACTGTCACGCCTATAATATTCTCAGGTATATCGAGGTCTTGGTGTCTCCGAAATACTCTTGGGATTTGATATCTTCCTGGCTTATTGCACGTTGTTCTTGGATGAGCTTGAACTTTCATTTGTCATCCAGTAGATTGCGTAGTTGGTCTTTCTTAGAATTAATATGAATAGATGGGCTTGTAATTAATAAATAAGCACATCTATTAACTGTTTTGAATATTTCCTGACACATACGTCAAAATTATTAATAATATAAGCAACTTATATAAAAAGCTCACATAGTAAGTGCCTTCGCAGCCTATAATTTGGAAAAAAAAGAAAAGAAAAAAAGAATAAATACAAAATGAGTCAACGTGGTTATCTTAAATTATAAATCGTTAATTGTCGTATAAAAGTGAATTCAGAGGTTCTTGCTTCATTAGGATATGCAAAATAAATAAATAAATAAATAAATTTAGTCACTGAAGTCAAATTCTGTTAAAACAATTGATGGATTCCATTAGGTACCATGTCAGCGGCAATAAAATGACGACGCGTGTAATCCTTAAAAAAAATGTGTATACATAAAAAAAAAAATTATTAATTTTTGTTTTTAAAAAAAGGAAAAAAAGAGAAAAAGAAAAAAGAAAAAAGGAAAAGGTTGGCCAGTGACCCACCCCAAAGGTGGGCATTTGGGGGGCAGGGGAGGCGGCAGCTACCCCTTTCTTTTTTTTCTTTTCTCTTTTTTTTTTTTTTTTTTTTTTTTTTTTTTTTTCAATTTATTTATTTTATTATATATATATATATCTTTTATTAAAAATAGCACATATCGCCGTTTTATCAATATTGATAATAAAATTCATAAAATATTTTAACAAAATTTCACTACAAAAATTAAATTGTTTCTTTTGGCATTTCTTAGGGGCCTTTAAATTCAATTCCATTGAGTTTTAAAAAAATAAAGGATAATTGCACCGTTGGTTTCTGTGGTATACCATAATTATTTTTCACTCCTTATAGTTTAAAAAGTTAATGGGAGATCCCTGTGGTATGCAATAATTACGTTTTACTCCCTGGGTCGATTTTCCGTCCACAATTTTGACAGAATCTGTTAGCCCTACACGTTAGCATCACGTGTCGCCAATTTAACGTAATTATTACATACCACATAGAAATCCCATAAACTTTTTAAACTATTAAAAAAGAAAAATAATTATATCATACCACAATAACAAACTGTACAATTATGTTCAAAAAAAAATTTGAATCTGTACCAACAAGATTCCCTCCCTAGCAACATCACGTCCGCACTGTCATAATAATGTGTCCGGCTGCTTTATGAGTGTTACTGTAGCAGAAAAATAACTATTCTGTAACTCTCGTAACAAAAGTCGCAAACAACTCTTTTTCGCTTTATTTTTTTTCATTTTTCTCAGAAAAAAAAGTTAATTTTTTTTTTTTAATTTTTTATATCACATTAATAATTTTTTATATTATTATTTAAATAATAATTTTTTTAAACGCGGAAGGTTGAAAAAATTGAAAGAACTTTGGAGGGTAATTGTACTTTATTGTTTTTTTGTAAGGCTCTTTCCCTTCCAATACATTATACCTCCGCTCCTTTTCCCACCAACCAAACATGTTTCCAGTACGATGCAACTCACAGTTTATCCTCAGGCTAAATGTCCCTCAAACCCAATCTCAACACACCCACTATCACTATCTCCTCTATTTGTCCCCATCCCCACAGAAATCCCATACCCATTAAATACTCAATGCCCTTGTCATCCTTATCCAAATCCCTCCTCTTCTTGCACCCAAAACGCCAATTCCACATGGCCAATTTCACCACTCCCAAGGCTCGCCTTCGGGGCGTCGTCTTCGACATGGACGGAACCCTAACCGTCCCCGCCATCGATTTCGCCGCAATGTACAAGGCCGTGCTCGGCGAAGACGAATTCCGGCGGATGAAGGCTGAGAACCCGTCCGGGATTGACATCTTGCACCACATTGAGAACTGGAGCCCCGAGAAGCAGCTCAAGGCCCACGAGACCATCGCCGATTACGAGCGCCAGGGCCTTGATCGCCTCCAGATCATGCCCGGTCAGCCATTTTTTCATTCATATACATCATATGGTTTTATTTGCTCCTGTTGGTTGTGTTTTCCTTCTTTTTGGGTGCCGAGAAACTGGAGGAAAATGATAGGAAAGTATGATTAGAACCTTACGACAAAATTTGTCAACTCAGTTTTTTGTTGTTGGTAAGATTATTGGGTTTGTTTGATTGCAAAATGTAGTGCAAGATTAGAAAGTAATGTTTGGGCTTTTCACATTTTTACATTGATTGGGCTCAAATTCAAGTTTTATTCAATTTCTGCTTTATTTATTTTCTAATAATATCAGTCAAATGGGTCTCTTTGCTACCGACCGTAAACGAGTCGAGTCGAGTGGAGTCAAGTGGAGCCAAACTTTAAGATTTTAAGATTGGCTCGTTTATGAGTCGAACTTTAATAATCGAGCTCGAGCTCGAACTCGAGCCGAGCTTTGAAATGTGTGTTCAAGCTTGTGTGTTAATACTAAGTTAATTAATAACTTAATATGTTTGTTAATACTAAGTTACTATATGTTTATACACACATTATGTGTGTATATGAGCTAGACTCACGGGCCTTAATTGAATCGAGCGTGCGAGTTGGGTTGAGCTTTATAGTTTATACGACCTAGACTCGCGAGTCTTAATCGAATCGAGTTTCGTTGAGCGAGCTGAGTATGTGTTACTTAATAATTGATCAGGTTTCTACGGTTACGAGTGGGTTTCTGCAGTCATGAATTAAGTTTAAACGAGTGGGTATCGGGCAGGTTGTCTAACAGACTGGTTTATTTGCAGCCCTAGCTATGGATGTTTCGAATTGATGAAGTATATGTTTTTACAGCAAGTATGCATTAAGTGTATGATGGGGTTTTTGAATTTTATACATTATTGTCATTAATTTTTACTAACAAATAGATTCATTAAGCTTTATTGGGTGTTCTCTCTCTCTCTCTCTCTCTCTCTCTCCCTCTCTCCCTCTCTCTCTCTCTCTCTCTCTCTCCTTTTTCTTTTTTACCTCTGATATATTTAACATATGTGATAACTGAGTAACTGGCATAACTTACAATATTTTTGAACAAATCTGGTGCAGGTGCAGCAGAACTTTGTGGGTTTCTTGATTCAAAGAAAATAAGGTGAATTCAGCATAGTGTCAGTCGTTTCTCTGTTCTTTTTGTTGTTTACAATTATCCTGTGTCTGCAGATAAATATTTAATCATTGTCTGCTTGAGTTTGTGACTTTTCTCAGCCAAAATTTTGGTTGGGGTGTGGGTTTACGTTTTATGCATTCCATTTTCATGTGCAGTATCTAGTAAGATTTTTTTTAGACAATGTTTTTTGGGATTATTTTACATTTACCTGAGTGCATGCGGTTCAATTTGGCCATTCTAAATTAAAAATGCTGAAATTATATTTGGCCCAGATGAGTTATGAATTTGACCAATTGCCTTCCCATTAGTTCTACCTGTCATTTTTCAAGGATCAGTTCTGTTAACATTTTCTTTTTTGCATCATTTCTGGAATTGATAAGGTCCATAAGGAGATTATAATTAGGCACTGTATGCATGTAGTCATACCAATTTTCCATTTTTCAAAACCAACCTAATAGACACTTATATGAAGTGTACTGCTCAATGCGTATATGAGTAATAAAGTTAATGGCTTTGGCATGTTTTTTGCCTAAACTGGATGTAACTTCTTCCAAGCTTGTTTAGTGGTGACTAATGGAGTCTATTAAGTGTAGCAATCAATATACATTAGGTTCTATGTTGTAATTATGTTTTCCTTTTTCAAGCTACAGTGATTTTGTTTGATTAACTGTTTTTATTAATTTTCAGAAGGGGATTAATTACGCGCAATGTTAAGGCATCTGTTGATTTGTTTCATCAAAGGTTTGGGGTAAGTTATCCAAGTGTGCAATCTAATGTTTATATTAATCTCGTCTTCTTTTTCTCCATATGTCTCACTACAACTGACTCAATGAAGTGTATGTGAAAGTGCCTTTTTTGGGAAAAAGAAAAAAAGGGGTATAGAAGGTCTGGCATTCTTAGTGGTCTGTTGTGTAGTTAACCGCTTGTACAGTAAGGCTGACCAGTTTTTGCAGTAAACAAGACAGTTTCTGAACAAAGAATCTTGATACTCCCTTGTTAACTCTGATCTCATTTTAAGGAAGGGAAGTTTTAGGGTCTGTTTGCCAACCCTTTATCTTTTTCCTTTTTCCTTTTTACTCAAAAAAGTCAAAACATTAATAAGTAATTTTCTTCACAAAACAGTCACAAAAAACTCAAAGCTCCGTTCAGATTTATGTCACATCAAAACACTTTTTCAACCAAAACACAAAAAACAACCCTTAAAAAGGGTTATCAAACGCCACTTTAGTTTTTATGTGTGCTTGTTCTAGTCTCCCTGAGCTTGAATGCCTCCTTTGACCTACTTACCTCCCAGATGTCAATTCCGGCAAGACAGAAGAAGGTTGTTTTTGCATTAAGTTGACTACCATGAAGTTTTGAGTTCCAAGACATCTAAACCACATGTAGGATCCATTTCTTACAAGCTTGAGGCATAACTTAGATTATCCTAGGAAAGCAATTATGGCAAAAACATCAAATTGGCAAATATCCAGAAATCGATTTTGTCAAATAAACACTCCTGGGGTTGCTGTAAACTCATTATAAATGAAAAGCAGTGGACCCTCACCCCCAAAAACACTTTTTACCTTTCAAAAGTGGAATTGAATGGGTACAAATATCAATATACTGCAGTAGGGTACAAAAGAATTGGATATTAACAGAAAAGAGAAAAGCATTTGACACGTATAGAGATATAGTGTTGTGTTCAGATATGAGCATACTCCTTTCATGCTGCACACTTAAGTAAGCTAATTTCTATATGCTGATTCTATTTCCACCTATTTGTCTTCTCGATAACTAAGCTCCAAACTTACCCTATTTCGCACATGTTAGTCTGTCAAGATTCTCTTCACACAGGTCTGTCCATGCACGATCTGTCATTTTCTTTTTCTTTTTTGCATATATGATCTTGATAAGCTAATTTATTATTGATAGCTCTTGATGAGATAAAACTGTGTTACTTACCCAAAGAGAGTTGTGTTGAATTTTATTGGTCAACTAAATTTCTCTCTCCCTCCCCCCACACCTACTCAAAGGGAGGTTTTTTTTTTTTTTTTTTTCACACGTCCTTCTCAATTAGGTTTATCCTATGGGTGGTGCACTTCAATATCCTTTGTAATATTTGTGTTAATGCAGATGACATTTTCTCCGGCACTAAGCAGGGAATTCCGTCCTTACAAACCAGACCCAGCACCCCTACTACATATCTGTTCAGCTTGGGAAGTTCTACCAAATGAAGTAATGATGGTGGGTGATAGCCTTAAGGATGATGTGAGTTCTCTCTCTCTCTCTCTCAGAATTAATTTTGTAATTATCTTCTTGTTGCTTTGTAAAGTGCTTTCATTTTTTAGAAAATTGCTAAATTGGTCTCCATGGTTTGAACTTGTAACAAATAAATTTATGTGATTTCAAAATGAGCTTATGAATTCTTCTGCTATGATTTGTAACAAAATGATCCCTCCCTACAAATTTCAGCTATTTTTCTGACTGAGACCTTATGAAATTATAAATCTACCTTCAAATAAAAAATATAAAAATCTAAAATAAAAAAGTTTTGGGGTTAGCATATAGGGGTGATTCAGCCACCCCATTTGACCGGTTTTGGGGGTAGTCAAAAGGGCCTGGGCCCAAAGTCAGTTCTGGGGTGGCCGAACTACTCCCATAGCCATTTGAGGGTAATTCAGCCACCATAGGAGGCCGGTTTGAGGTGGTCAAACCTGCCTCATCACCCTTGGGGGCAGTTCGGCAACCCCCTCTGGCTGACTTTGGAGGTGGGCACTGGCCGGTTTTTCGGGGCAGTTGGCTACCCTAATTGGGCCACCCCCAAACCAAGGGTTTTTTTTTTTTTTAAAAAATTATTTTTCATTTGAGGATAAAACTATAATTTCACAAAGGTTCTATTGGAAAAATAGTTGGAATTAGTATGGAGGGATCATTTTGTTACACAGGCATATCCCAAGAATTTATAAACTCATTTTGAAACCACATGAATTTATTTGTTATAATGTCAAACTACAAGGACCAATTTAGTAATTTTCTCCCTTTGTTTTTTCACTTTTTTGCTTGCCAATGAGAATTATACTGGTACATGTTTGCGTGTGTGTAGTATGCATGCAATTCAATTTGAAGAGGTACAATAAACATTAAATGGGCCCAAATTAGATATCTATATATAAAAAGATAAGATCATTGCAATTACGACCATCTGATTTCTCACAGCACATACTTCTGACATTGATGAGTTGCTATAAATTTTGCTTGCTTGCTTGTATTTTATGTATTTTCATTTTTCAATATATCTTGGGTTATAAAGAACTTCCTATGAATAATTATTAACTGTCCTAAATGAGGAGGCCAGGAATTGGTTGCTAATACCCAACTTTTACAGGTGGTTTGTGGGAAGCGAGCAGGAGCATTTACATGCTTGCTTGATGAATCAGGGAGGTATGACTCCCCTGATTATGCTACCGTAAATTTTAAGCCAGATTTCAAGGTGTCTTCTCTTACTGAAGTTCACTCTCTATTGGAAGAACATTTCGACCTAGCACCATGATCTCCAAACCTGTTGACCACAAAGGCTTTGAGCCTTTGACCCTTCAAAAAAAGGAGAAGCATTTGTTTGTGCTTTATGCAGGGAAGACGTAGGTAGGTTAGAATACTTTTTGGATGGCTTGTTCTCAGAAAGATCTCGAAAAGGGTCAAGATGAAGAACATAGAGGATATCAAGAAAAGCCACTACTAAGCAAAAAGACAAAGGCTTGTTCTTCAGTCCAAATCTGAGTTAATGAGTTCACCTTTTATGTTCTGGTGGAGTTAATAGAAAGCAAATTTGCTGGACATTACCAAATCGATATTTGTAGTGGCTAGAACCACTTTCAAATACATTGTTAATGCCCATCTTGGTGTGGTTCACTTGGATGCAAGACTGTTGTATTTAGGGTCTGGTCTCATTGGTAACTTGGGTTGGAATGGGCTTCATGTTCTAATGTCAGGCTCAGGCTAAAGCAAGAAAAAATAAAAAATAAAAATAAAAAAGAGATACAAAAGATAAAAATAAAACAGGAAAACTTTTAATTGTTTGAAAACCGTGCTAAAATTTTAACTGTTTGGAAGTATATATATGGAACAATTTACGGTTAAGGTTCAGACATACTTCGTGATGGACATGAATATTTTACAAATTGGTTTGTGAGAAATTTTTTACGATTTACATATAAAGAGGACACGTGTTCTTTAAATATGTGAGAAGCACATATTTTTTTTTTTATTAATGCTATTAAAAAAGCATGTAAGAAGCACATGTTATTTAAATAACATGTGTTTTTCACATGTTAAAGGATCTATATCAATCTTACGTGTGGATTGTACGAAATTTTTTACAAATTAATTTGTAGGAAATTTTAGTCCCATGATGATGCCTAAGAATTAGCCAAAACGCGCTCATGGGAAGCTTTATGAACAACATGAAAATTGACGCCAATTAAAGGACTGAGAACTATGTGTTAGCTCCAAATTAGTAATTAGTAATTCCTGCTTCCATGGACCAAAAATGTATAGAAACGTAAATGATTGTACAATAAAAGTTTATGCTTGAGGTGCTGCTCAACAATCAAAAAATAAAGATATGGCAAAAACTTAAAAAAAAATTGAACTTAAAAGATTTTTTTGTTTTATTATTTTATATAATTTTAGTGAAAAAAACAAGAAAAGAGAGCAAACGCCCACCGTGGGGCTCGAACCCACGACCACAAGGTTAAGAGCCTTGCGCTCTACCAACTGAGCTAGACGGGCTTGCTTGCTCGGTCATTTAGATTACTTTTATATTAGATAATGTGACGGCTAGTCTGTTTCTCTTTTTTTTTTTTTCTTAAAAAAAAAAAAACCTAGTCTATTTCTTTGGGGTACAGCTAACTGAAATGGCGTCCACGTCACCACACAAATCAGAGATCATTCATTTAAATATTAGAGTTGACCATTGACCAAATCCCCACCAAGCCTCCGTACAGCCTAACCCATTTATATAAAAACCCACGTACCCCACGCCCCTTCAAAATCCAAAATTCGAATTTTCCCTCATTTTTTCTGGAAAAAGAGAGGCCTGAGCTTAGGTAACCAAGATAGAGCACGAGAGCTCAGAGGGAAAGAAAAAAAAGAAAGATTGTCGGAAATGAATGATCCCAGTAGCAATAGCAATAACAATAACAATCAAGAACTCATGCAACTGAAACCAGAGGAGCTCCAAGACTCGGGGGAGCCGCCCTTCGCCTTGCTCCGCCTCAACAACCACCAACTCTGCACCTCTTGCGGCTGCTCTGGCTCCAACCCCATATTGAAACGACGCTCTCCCTCGTCGTCTTCCTCTTTCCAAGATCCACTCCACCCTGACCCCTCCCACTCCGAACCCAATCCCAAGAGGCTCTTCTTCGAGCCAGACGACCTCACCCTCCGTGGTTTCTCCAAGGTCTCCCTCGGCCCCTCACCTCCGGCCCAGCCCCATTCTCCTCTCCGCCGCTGCGTTTCGGACCCGGCCCCCGCCACCGCTTTTGTCTCCCCTCCGATGGCCCCTTTTGCCGATGCCTCAGTTTTTCAGGTCCAGAACCCGAACCCGAACGCTCCTGATCACTCTCCGGAGCACGCGAGGACTGGCATCATCCCGGTAACGCCGCCTTCGAACACTAGGTTGCCACCTCTGCCGCCGTCTCTGTGTCGGTCGGTGTCCGACCCTTCTCCGTCGCCGGCGAAGGCCTATTCACGTTCGTCGAGTTCTGGGGATGTAAGTGTGGGTTTGGCCAAGAAACAGACTCCCGATTCCAAGGTTTATACTTCACTTTTGGATTTGTATTTCACTTTCTTTTAGGGTTCGATTAGTAAAAATGGTTCTTGAATTTGATGGGTTTTATTTTAATCTCGAATTGTAAATCTTTTTCACTTTTTGTTGCAATGGAAATAATTTTGGGTATTAGAAGAGGCTGAGAAGGATGAAGGCTTGTATGAGAGAGATAAGCAAGTGGTGTAGGGAAGTCGCGCGTGAACCGGGCGAAGAAGATGCAGAAGAAAAAGACGCTAATGCCGCAATGAAGGTTTGTTTTTTTTCGTTCAATGTCTCTTTTTGGCTGCCTAGAAAATTTGAGAAAATGAAGAAGAAAAGAAAGGAAACCTGTGTTTTCATGTCGTTTAATTTGTCTCGAGAAAATGAGAATTTTACGGCAATCGGGTCAGTTGCCGAGAAATGCGCGCGGTTCTTGTTCTTGGTGGTAATTTCTTTTTATCTATTTGACTATTTCCCACATTTTCTCAACCACCAACCAGAGCATACATAAGTTTTCTTTTGTCTTTTTCTTTCTATTTCTTTTTATATAGCGACAGAATTTGATGTGATTTATGTAGTGTTGTGTGCTAATCATTTTCGTTGCAGGATGAGTCTCGGCCAGAGATCGAGGAATCTGTGTTTGTGGAGAAGGTGGGAGAGGCCCTAACCGTCCATTTCAAGTGCCCCTGTGGCAAAGGCTATCAGATTCTTCTCGCTGGAAGAGACTGTTTCTACAAACTGATGTAGATTGAGATGATACATCCATCAGTCGCAGTTCTCAACATTCTCAGGTTTTTTTTTGTTATTTGTTCGATTCTTTTAGTATTACCTCCTTCAAATAAGTAGTCGTCTTTTAGATGATCAAACCCTCACCAGTTATAGTACTTGTCACTCTGTAGGTCTTCGTCTTTGTACAAAATCTTTTCTTAGATAACACCCATGTTCAGATGGAGTGAGTGCTCATTGTTTTTGGGTCTCAATATTCTTACAGATTGATAGTTGTTGGTGAATTACCAATCATCTGGTTGGCTTGTGTCTTTCCAACTTGGTTGGGATCGACCATTTTCCTTTTTTCTTTTGAATGTAGAAGAACATGATGATGTGAAGAAGATGGAATTGTACTTCATTGGAATCAGTCTCCGGAATTTTAGATGAATGAAGGCTTTCCTGCTAGCTGCTATTTGGGAACGATCGAACAAATTGAGTGTATTTTCATTTCTGACGTCTGAATTGCATGGTGTAGTAATTTGTCAACTCCCAAGCCTCCTGTCTGTCTGTGTACTTTTGTCAATTTTTCATCGTCCTGAAGAAAGTTTATAAGAGGATTCTTTTTAGAAAGGGTTGAGTTTCATATCAGAAGCAACGACAGAGGTGTACATGTGCTTTCATAGCGACCAATTAATAGTTGACTTTGTGTTAGAGTAATGCTACACTTACGATCTGCTCACTTCCTACGTCAGAAAAAAAAAAAAGAAAAAAAAAAAAGAGAGGAAGCAAAGAAATTGCACCCTCCTCTTGGGAAAATATTGATATATATGGCTGGTCCCATTTTTTGAAAAATTGCAAACATCAAGATAATTTATTTTTTAAAATTATATTTTGACGGGTTAAAAAATTGAGACAAAATTAAAAAAAAAAAGTTGAATAAAATCTGAATAGAATTTAAATTCTAAAAAGCAGTATTTAAAAAATATTTGAAAAATAAATTTTACCCAAACATTAATTTGCACTTGGAACCAAAAGTTTTGGTGTTATAATCAAGTCTCACGGCTTAAAGCTAAAGGAGTTGTTAATTAATAGGTTAATTGTAATTTGATTTATACAATCGAATTCACGTTTTTATTTTTATTATTATTAATATTTTTATTTTGTAAGTACATCAACAAAGAAATTACTTTTTGTTCTTTATTTTAGCTAAAAAAATTAATTTTTATTTACTTTTTTTTTTCCAAAAATTTAAACTAACCACTTTTTCAAAACACTTATATTTGGTTTTTTTTTTTAGTTATTTATTTGTACTATTCTATTTAAATATTGTTTATTAAAGATTTATTTGTTTTTTATTGAGAGGAGATCGAGAATAATTGAGATTAAAAAAATGCTTTTAAAATAATAATATTTTACTAACTTTTAGTTAAAATAAAGAACAAATTTGCTTATTGGGATGTGAATGCTTACTTTTAATTAAAATAGAGAACAAATTTGTTAAGCTGAATGTGAATGCTCTTGTAGTCTCTTGTCTAACACTGCTTGCTTTTGTTTAAATAAGTGTTGTATGTATTGTTGTATGTCATTGTTAGATAGTGAGCATGTTAGGAAGTATTATTTATTAGGTTATTTAGTTTATTAGTGTTTTATTATTTTTCTAGTTATTCAGTTCATTAGTTGTTTTATTGTTTTGTGTGGGAAGGACGTACTCTTAGTGTCAACCGTGGGTAAGAATAGATTTAATTATATTAGTAGTTGAGTTCTAGTTCACGTTGAAGACCGTTTCTCGTGAGACTCTTTCATTGTATTTTATTATGGAATAAGAAATCAATCAACTAAATTATCAAATATTGTGTTTGTGAGTCGAGAGAAACTTAGCCTCTAATTGCTCATAAAAAGTCTAAAATTCTTCAAAAATCCTACAAATCTATATTCTTATTAGTTTCTCATTCCTATCCTTATACAGGCTTAGATGATCAGTACTCAATAGAACTAATATTTTATTTTATTTTTTATGAAAAAACTTAATAGAACTAGTTACTTACTAAACTGAGTGTTGTTATTTTAGTATACTCAGCTGATCTGACGTGGCATGTTTAATTTATTTAAAAAAATAAAAAATAAAAAATTGATAGATGAATATACTGAAAAAATGGAGTGAATGCAACGTGGCTGAACCGAAGTTTTCGGATCGAACGAGAGAGGTCGGGTTTTGCATGCAAAGGACTAACTTTGCGTCTCCCTTACTTGATGGAATCATGTACAGTCAAGTGCTCGTGATTCGTGAAACAGCAAGAGGCGGCTAATGGCTATCGAATAATCCAACAGTTCTAACTTAAAATATACAAACCGACGGTGGAAAAAGGCCGGCCTTTAGAATATTCCTTATAGGCAACCATTGCCTACGCAAACTCTTCACTCTAAATCCTAGTACTAATAGATGTAGTACCCCCACGCGCTTGGTTCGCCGACGTCCAGGTTCCAGTCACCTTTCCCTCGCTTCTTCTGGCCCGAACGTGAAGAAACTGCGCGCGTGGCTACCGAATAGACACGTCTACTATGGTAGTCACTATCATTCCCTGATCATCACGGAAAAATTGACCCCTACCGTCGATTGTTGGTCCCAATCTCCTCCGACATTGGGCGCGTGGGGGCGCCTGTCAGCCTGGCGGGGCCTCCAAAATCCTCCCCAAGGAAAACAACAAAAAAGTGGGACAGGCCCAAAACATATAGGGAAAACACCCCTCTTGTTTTGCAGTTTCTTTCCGATTGCAAAACCCTCTCCTACACTCTTCTAGATCTCTCTCTTCTCTGTAAGTCTTAAATTTAATATATTCTTTCTTTGCCTTTGAGCAATTCACAGGTGGGTATGCAACTCACGTTAATGGTCTGTCTTTAGTATATCATAAGTCTTTGTTTATTTATAGACTCGATACTGCATAAAAACATCAGAAACAAGAACCTCAGTTCCATCTGTTTCTTGATTAGCAGGTTTTACGGTCTTGCTCTCACTCTAAATCCGCATACCCAAAACCATGATTTACCCAACTATTTTTTCTCAAAACCCATTTGCAACAGTGATGCCAAAGTTCTATATCCCCCCACCAATGCCATCTCTCTCCAACTCCAAGCCCATCCTCTGTTTCCGCCGTCAGAACTCCAACATCATCAACGAACCCCCAAAACCCGGAACCCGTTTCAGAAATCCCATCACAGTGAGCCCAAGTCAATTATATCTGAACAAAAGCAAGAAACAGAGGGCATATGAGGAGAGAAGAGGCGTTTCCCCAGCGGGTAGTCGGCAAATGTTGCTTTTGTGTGGACTTGGGTATTGGGTACAGGGTTTCAGGTGTTTCCCATGGCTGGCTCTTAGCTTTCACATGGCCCACAATCTTAACTTGAGCCCTTCATCATTGCAGCTGGTGCTGAATTCTGGTAACCTCCCTATGGTGGCTAAGCCTCTGTATGGAGTGTTTTCTGATGCTTTATATGTTGGCGGCGCTCGAAGAATACCTTACGTTTCCATTGGAGGTTAGTTACCATCTATTTGCCTTGTCTCCATTATTCATTTCTAGTTCTATTTAAGACATGTATTTCCAAGATCATGTTCATTTGCCTTGCCTTTTTTTTCCCCCAATTTTCATTTGTGTTCTGCTCCTAAATTTGTTGCCTTATGTATCAGTTTTAATTTTGTTGTGTCTTCTTATTGTGAATTGATGTTGTTGATGCTTCCCGTGTTCTTTCGACAAATTCTTCTAGCTCAAGGTGGTGGTGGTGGTTTATGAGTTTTATCATTAGCTCTTTTTTTCTTTTCTTTTATTCGATTTGTCTGCTTCCTTGTTCAAAATTCTTTCAATAGAGAATAGGAAGTAAAGATGACTAAAAATGGATTCCTTGCAATTAAAAAATTGTTTGGGTGAATTTGACTTTTACATTTGAGTTGTAAAAGGCTAGTCTAAGCTTAAAAAAAATGGTGGTAAATGGCATATACAATGTGTCGAATCAAGAAACTCGGATTGAACATATTTAAATTTGGATAAGTGAAAATCATATTAATATCTCAAAATTTCTGGGATTCTTATGCATGCCATTCTCGGAATCCTATGTTCTTTTCAGATGATAGTAATTACGTGTAATCTTCTGAGAATTCTCTAGCAATGCAAATTGACCCTTTTTTGTTAAACCAAGGCTAAGCTTCAACTTAGACTCGAACCCATTATATCCAGTTAATAGGGAACTCATATAGACGACACTGATAGAATCCCAAACTTTTCAGTTCTTTTGCAGATCTTGTCTTGGGGACCATTAGCACTGATCCCTGTTGCTGGTGAAGCGCTTCCAACGCTTATGGCTTGTGTTCTTCTCAGTAACCTTGGAGCATCCATTACAGAAGTCGCAAAAGATGCTCTTGTTGCAGAGTATGGCCAAAAACACAGAATCAAGGGCCTTCAGTCTTATTCATTCATGGCTTTAGCTGCTGGTGGAATCCTAGGAAACTTAATAGGTGGATACTTATTACTGAAAACGCCATCTAGTACCATGTTTCTTGTGTTTGCAATTCTACTTTCTCTTCAACTGGGAATTTCGGTGACAACAAGAGAGGAATCTCTTGGTTTAACACAGCTGCCAAATTACAGTCTTGCCAGGAAATCTATCTCAGAAAGTATCAGAAAACAGTTCTATGATCTTGTAACTGCTATTAGTGAAGAGAGCATCTGCCGCCCCCTTGCTTGGATTGTAGCTTCTATAGCTGTTGTCCCAATTCTTTCAGGTTCTATCTTTTGCTATCAAACACAGTATCTACATCTTGATGCTTCAGTCATTGGGATGTCTCGAGTTATTAGCCAGTTGGTGCTTCTTTCAATGACTGTACTTTATGATCGTCATTGGAAAAAAGTTCCCATGAGGAAACTGATTGGTGCGGTGCAGATTTTGTATGCCTTTTCCCTTCTTCTTGACCTTGTTCTGGTAAAACAGATCAATCTTAAATTTGGGATGCCCAATGAGGTGTTTGTTCTCTGTTTTTCGGGTTTAGCAGAAACTCTTGCGCAGTTTAAGCTCCTTCCTTTTTGGGTGCTATTAGCGAGTTTATGTCCTCGGGGTTGTGAAGGATCTCTCACTTCTTTCTTAGCATCAGCCCTGTGTTTGTCATCGATAATAAGTGGCTTTTTGGGTGTTGGATTGGCTTCTCTTCTTGGAATAACATCTGGGGATTACTCGGGGCTGCCTGTGGGAATTTTGATGCAGTTCCTTGCAGCTTTATTTCCTTTGGGATGGATTCATTGCATACCCACATCACAAGCTGTTGCTGACGAGGAAAGGAAGAGAGCTGCGAGTAAAAGAACTCGAAGAAATAGAAGGGTCGGAAGAGTGGTTTTTAGTTCATTTTATGCTTACCGGCGTGAAAGAGAATCTGAGGCATAGAGGTGAGGAAGCAAAAATGTTCTACAGTTGCTATCTTTTTTTTTTTTAGAGAACATGGTAGAAGAAAGGAAGCCTAGGATTGCTCGAGTTCCATTTATCGTGTTCATGCTCTTAAACCGAAGCCTTGTACATGGATTCATCTCATGATACTGCCTCTGAGTTCTGACTATCTTGTTTCCATCACAAAGGTAAGATGTTTCCCCATGTTTAAGGGGCCCCTGAAAGAGGCAATTATTTTGTTGTATCGGAATTTCTGTTTCAGAAATGTATATAGTTTTTAGTTCTGACTTCTGAGCAGCTAATCTCACAAGGAGTTCCTCATTTGTTACCCTTTCCCAGGTCACAAAGTCATCATTTTTCCTTTTATGTGCACATTCATACGGATGCATATAGATTGCGCCGTCTATTTCTTTGGAGTGTGCATGGATGTACACAGAATGCGCTTCCGACGCATGAAACTGGTGGCTTTTACTGATAAAATAAAGGCCAAACCAACAATTGAAATGGTTCAGAACTTGGTGGTTAAACTTTACTGCAGTGATGGTGCCTTGAGAGGAGGTCCTGCGCAAAAGGTATTCAAAAGGAAGTTGATTATGGATTATCAATCTATAAACTGCAACGTTGTTGATGTCACCATACAGAATCAACTCTTGAGCAAGGCTGATTGACACTTTTATTTGAATCTACAGGTATTCATTGTGAGCGCTGTGAAATGGAGAGGATCCTATTCTCTGTCCAAGTGTCATGAGTCAACAATAATTTAGAGGCATCTATTTGACATCGGTGCAAATCTATAGCCTTTTCTTCAATTTTGGTAGTTTTCCCATGTAGTGAAATAGAGGACAAGCAGTTGCAGTCTTGGGTGTCGATAAGAGTTTTTGTTTAGGTTGTGTTAGTTTTAAGTAGAAAGTTTTTGTTTTCTTATGTGGTCATTCGACGCATGCCACATCAGCAGGGGTGAAGCGGGTGTGATAAAATAGGTGTGAAGATAGATTTATTCTTTTGATTAAGACCCTGAAAATTCAAAAATGAGATTGAAAACATCTTCAAGTATTTGGTTAGCATGGAAAATCTTTTCATGCTAAACTATCAGAAACCGCCTATTCACCACAGGAAAATGAATGCTATTACCAAATACACAAGCCAGAGCCACCATTGCCGCTATAACCCAACTTGTCTACCACTTCAACTACATTGCAAAACCTTGATACATATGTCAGTGGGAAGCATGGCCATAGACGCTATTGAAGCTCTCTCCTCCATTAGGTTCTCTTTGTTGTAGACCAGGCTTAGAAGCAGGGCATTTGAGTGCTCCTTTCTCTCAGAGATCAAATATTTGGACGGATTCATGAAAACGATGGTGGTGCAACTGCAACTCCTGTTGGGTGGCGAAAACCAAAGAGTGCTGACATTCTAATCGAGGGAAGAAAAGAGGAAGAATTGGGTAAGCTTCGGCTCTGTATGGGTGTTCAGGTCACAAATGTATACCAGTGGATATACCATAATTCCAGGATCTTATTAACATAACCATCCTCCTGCAAGGAACAAAATTAAGATGTAACCTACAATACAAGCTAATGCCTCGTTTGGATTGCAGAATGAGTATTTCATTAGGAAAATGAATAGTGATTACTGAGAATGAAAAAGAGTGAAATGAAATAATTATTTCAATTCTTTAGTTTGATGACAATACATATACCACAATTAGAATTGACCCAAAATTACTAAAAAAAACTCCACATAATATATATATATATATATTTTTTTTGTTTAAAAAAAAGACTCAAATCTTAAAATTATATATATATACATTTAGACCTTAGATCTGTGGGTGATAGATTTGATCTAAATTCTTTGTTTTTGTTTTTGTTTTTTTTTTAATTTTTTTTTAAATTTTTAAATTTTTTAAGTTTAGTTTGAAAAAATTAAAGAATTTTATTTTATTTTATTTATTTATTTTAAATGTTGCTTATTCCTTTAGGAATAACTATTTCTCTCAAAAAATGAGAGGAATAGCTATTCCTCTCCCATGAAATAACTATTTCAAGGAATAGGTTTCTACCAAATAAAAAAATAATTATTCAAAGAATTTATTTCGCGAATCAAACGAGGCCTAAATCTTGAAACCCCGAAAGTGTGACTTAATACAAACGTTAAGATCTGGAATCATTATTACAAGGATACAAATTTCCTTCAAACTAGGTGGAAGGCAAAATAAATAAAAGGATTCAAATCGTAGAAAAATTTGTAATTGGTAGAATAAGATGAACGGGAATAAAAAATCTTTCATATGTTGTCCATGAGTATGATTGGCAATTTTTTGTACGACCTGCGAATCCGACATTAAGCAAGTACAAAATTAGTAGGTTAGGGATGAAAAGTCCGACCTGTTTAACTAAATAAATCAGGTTAAAGTTAATTTATATAGTCTTATATTAATGTCTCGATACGATTCTAACTCTATACGCAACATGTCCGTGGTTGCCAATCCCATAGTTATTTTGAGTCGACCTGTGGGTTGAACTTAAAGCTGAAAGTTGCGGTATAAGGGTCTACGTTGAGCATTAACAAGTTTTTCCAGCCCGTATAATCCTACCTCTGATCGCATGGCCTTTCAAGAGTATGTCTCAACCCTTTCAGCCCATAAGGCAAGTGACTGAGATCCAATCCATAAATTACAGAGTACTGTCTTCCGCACTGTATAATTCAGTCAAGATGCCCCTCAAAACATCTTGGAATCCATGAAACAGCCTATTTATCCATCAAATGCCAACACATCTATACCATATATTCAATATCAGAAGAAGGACTAGCTCCCTTCATTATCGGAACAAGGTAATCAAGCATCTCATAGATTGAATTGGAGCAAGGATGTACTTTATCAGCGACATAGAAACAATGAGTACTACTATTAATGCTAATCCAACTGCAGCCCGGAGCCTTCCTCAAACCTCTTTCTTTCATCATCGTTCTTACTTCAGCTACAACATCCCATCTCCTCGAAGAAGCATATAAATTTGATAGCGAGATAAAATTCGAGGGGTTCTTCGGTTCTAGCTGAATAAGAAATCTATAAGCCAGATCTTGGATGTCAGAATTCCCGTGCATTATAGAGGCACTAACAAGAGCCCCCCAAACACTTGGACCAGGTTCCACAGGCATTGATTTAATAAAATCTAAAGCTTGATTTAGCTGGCCTGATCTGCCAAACAAATCAACCACACAAGCACAAATTTCAACTGTTGGTTTAATTCCATACACATTTATTACTGAGCTATAGATGTTGAGGCCTTCAGTCACCAACCCTGACCTTACACATGCAGAAAGAACCACCACTATTGTTATCATGTCTGGTTTGATCCCATGCTGAAGCATCTTCTCATACAAAAAGATGGCTTCCTTGCCCCTTCCATGTAATCCGTACCCCGAAATTATTGAGCTCCAAGAGATTGCGTCTTTACAAAAGGAATCGTCCTCAAAAACTCTCCTTGCACAATCCAAGCTCCCGCACTTGGAATACATGTCAATCAAAGCATTATATAAAGATACATCATGATACAATTCCTTTCTGATTGCAAACCCATGAATTTGTTTCCCACCTATTAAACCACCATGTGAGCTACAAGCAGGAAGGATGCTCACAAGTGACACTCTGTTGGGCTCTATTCCATCTTTCACCTGCATTTCATGAAAAAGAATCAATGCTTTGTCCGAAGCTCCATCCTGCACATAACCATTGATCATCGCTGTCCAAGCATAAACATTTCTACATCTCATTCTGTCAAACACCCGTCTACCCACAACAACTTTATTACTCCTTGAGTACATATCAATCAAACAACACCCCAAATGAACATCTGACCCCAAACCCAAATCCAATTCATTCTTCACAATATAAGAATGAAGCTCCCTCCCATAATCCCATCTCCCACCATCACCGCCACAAAGAGGCAGCAGACTCGAAACTGTAAACCCATCGGGTTTCACCCCATCATTCTGCATATATTTTACTACCTGCCATAATTCCTCATCAAAACTGCAACCCCTGGAGTTCGCATAGCCCGCTATTATTACATTCCAGGAACTTGAATTTCTTTTCGGCATTTCATCAAACAACTTCCGGGATTCACTAAATTCACCACATTTACAGTACATCGACATCAACGAATTCGCAACAACCGTATCCAAAACAAACCCGATTCGTAAACTCTTCCCGTGAATCCATTTCCCAGCAACTGAGTCTCCAATCTCGCCGGATGCTTTCGCGAGCGTTGCGAGCGTATAATCATCCGGTATTTCATCACTAGAGCACATTTCGTGGAATGTATCAAAAGCCTCATTATAGACACGATTTTTCACAAACACATTAATCAAAGAGTTCCATAGGTACACATTCTTGAGCTCAACCCAGTCAAAAACGAGCCGTGACCGAGCTGGGCTTCCACATATAGCGTACACGGAGATGAGCTTCGTGGCGAGGAAAGGGTTTTGTCCGAGCCCATGAGTGAGGATTTGAGCGTGGCATTCTAGGCTGAGGCTCAGAGATTGTTGGTCTATCGCAAACTGAAGAGAATGGAGGGGATGGAGAGGCGTGTTGAGCACAGTGGCAGAAGAGTAATAACGGGAGATTACAAGGGCAAATGTCTTGCGTGCAGAGGAGGTGGTCATCACAGACTTCACAGTTGGCATGAAGATATGAATTTGGCGGGTGTGTGAAGAATGAAGATGGGTGCTATTCAGAGCTCAGGATATAAATGGAATTTCACTTTTGTAGGGAGCGACAAGGGTTGTGTCGTTTCGATGAAAGGACAAAAGGGTAACTCCGTCCAACAAGTGCAGTTTTATAGTATTATTATTATTATTATTAATTTTTTTTTTTTGTTGTAAGTTATTATTTTTAATTTTGTAACGCAAACATCTTAAGGATTTTAAAAGATAAGAGAAAATCATTTTTCTAATGTGATAAAAATAGTTTGAATTATTGGAATTGTACCTCTTGATATAAATATATGTGTTTATCTGTTTACATGTTTGTGTTTGTGTGTATGTATATATATGTGTTGGTGGGTATAATGAATATATATATATACATATTATAAAACTTACACATATATTACGTCAAGATTAGATTATTTAAGATTTGAGAAAATTTCTCCAATTAATTCAAATGATAAAAATTTAAAATAAATAAACACTCCCGATATTTACCTTATATAAGGACTGAGTACGTAATTTAATTGAGGAGCTCCTGAACAAGTTCGAGTTCGTTCGAAAAATAATTGAACCAAGTTTAAACATATTATCTAGCTAGTTGAATGATAAGTTCGATCGAGTCCGACTTGTGTTCGAAAAAAAATTAAACGAACCAAACTTATACATTCAATACTCAGCTCGCAGCACAAGATACAAAAGGATGTAGGAAAACTATATCTTACAATAAATAAAAATAACTATATATATATATGGATTCGCATGCATATGAATACCAGAAGTAAAATCCTTCTTCAATCGGTTGATTCATTCAGAAAACTAGGAAGGAAAGTATCGACAGTACGTTGATTGATTCAAGAGAATACTCAAAATTAGGAAAATATGAAAAAAGAAAAGAAAAAAAAAAAAAAGCTCAATGCATGTCAACTTTATATTGAGGTTTGAATATGTGATAGCATGGCACGTTTCTGAATTGCTTGATCAGTTGATATGTGTGTATGCATTCCATATTGTTAGCCCAAGTTTGAATCTCTTGAACGTATCCTCATTTGTTTAGTTATGTGTAAGAAATTCTCTCTTTATTGAAAAAAAAGACCTGATTAGATTATACTAATATAAATATTCTTCATTTTCTTTCTCTGTCTTTTGCTCGTGGCCGGAAAGAATTGGTATTTGGTACGGTAGCATAATGCCTCCAAGTCCAATTAGGACGTATATACTAATGAAACCCAAAAACCTTCTAGGATATAATTTTTCCCCCCCTTTTTTTGTTTTTGGTTAAGAATGTGTGCTTTAGAATTTTTTTTTTTGAGCACCTAGCTTCTAAAGGATGGTATATATATATTGATCACTTAATATTGGAACTGATTTTAAATATAACTTTGGGAATAGATTGATGGAGGCTAATTAAGATCCAAAATAACGCTCAAATATTCCTGTTGGTTTTAGAGGAAATTTAAAGCAAGTCCTTTGTTCTAAGATCTTTCTAAATTGTATCTTCTCTGGATGAATTTAGGGCAAGCAACACCGATCCTCTAGCCCCAGTGTTGCCGGTCTCCGGCCATTGTCCAGGTACATCATCAACCTTCTTGGTAGCCCCCTCCCCCTGGAATAGTGAAATTGAATTGGGATGCTTCCATTAATTCTAAGGAGGGACGAAAGGGGATGGGGTTCATTGCAAGGGACTGCCATGGTGAGATCTTGAGAGCACGGTGTGTTTCACAAAAGGTTCGGGTAGAACCTAACATGACAAAAGCTATGACGGCACTGTATGCGGTGCAATTTTGCAAGGAGGTGAGTTTTTTTTTTTTTTTTTTTTTTTTTGCAGTGATTTTTGAAGGAGATGCTCAGGAAGTAGTGAAGGCCGGGGTCAATTCAAATCTCCCATATTTTTCCTGAATTGGTCATTTTATAAAGAGCATCATTCATGAAGTGCGTTATTGTAGTTATTCAACTTTTCATTTTGTCTCTAGGACTTTAAATTCTGCTGCTCATACTTTCACCCAAGAGGCAGCTTTTAATAATGTTAACTATACTTGATTAGAGGATACTCTGCAGAGTATTGCTCATATTGTAATTAGGGAGTCTGTCCTAGATCCTTATTATGAGATCAGTTTTTTTTTTTTTTTTTTTTCCTGAATGAATGAAGATGCATGCAGTTTCTGATAAAAAACACACCAAAAAAAAAATAAAATAAATAAATTAATGCGTGATACTTCCAAAAGAACATTTACTTTCACTAGATCGTAGAAACCTCTGCATGTTTAAATATTTCTCTGGACAACAATATATAACATGTATAACATTTGTCACGAATCCAATATAATTTAGAACCTTTTTTTTTAATTGACTGATATAGAACTCACGCAGGAAAAAGAAAAAAAGATATAGCACTCAATCAGTATAGATACTCCTCTTATATATTTATGTATGTTGATAAGCTTAAAGCATGAGGACTTTCAAATGAACAAAAAAAAAAAAAAAAAAAAAAACTTTAAAGAAGATTCAGGAAAGAAAAAAAAGACATGCAAGATTTGAAATATATATTTATAGATATCCGCAACATAGAGAATCTAATGCTAATCTTAAGACAAGATTAATAATTCAATTAAAGAATAAACAAGATAACATTTGTTTATACAGCAGTCAAGCCTGCACAAAAGAATGAGTTGTACGGATGTAAAAGTATGTAGTATATGCTTAATTGTTTTTTTTTTTTTTTTTTTGTTCTTGGATGCTCTAATGAGAGTTGTACGAGCGTAAAGTATGCAGTAATCATATGCCTAATTTTTTATTTTTTATTTTTTTAAATGTACTAATGTCATGATGTGATTAAAGAAGACTTTCATTCTAAAGGACACGTACCGGTGTTACTTGGTTCTTTTTATATTGTAAATTTTCCTTTTAACCATACTTTTACCTCCATTTGGTTAAAAAATATATACTATGAGCTAAAAAGGAAAAGCAAACTAATAAAAAATGTTGAGAACGTAAAAAAAGAAGCCTTTCTTTAGTTTCTTTGAATTTATCTTGTACTTAAAAAGAGAATTAATCAAGTAAAGCCTCGATGAACACTAGCTAGCAGCACCGTACCACTAGGATTCATAATTTTTAACAGAAAACTAATTTATTTAATGAAATGAATCGAATCAAGATTAACTTATATAATTTTATATCTATATTTCAATACAACTCCAAAAAAAAATGCTGATATTTAATATATGAAAGTTTCCCAAGAGCTTGTCTAATAATGGACAACAAGTAAAGCAACCCTACATGAAGTTAAAATGTTACACGCGTCATTTTTGGACCAGTTTTATTGACAAAATACATAATGGTTTGGTCCCGGATTGCATCATTAACAACCCGAAGTACTTGAGACATGTTTGTCAAACCGAAGCAAGCTCCTAGTTAAGAGCCTTCTCATAATTTGATGACAACTTGTTATAGAGGGCAAGTAAAATTGAAAACTGGTCAAATTTTAACAGAAGGGAAGTAGATTGTGTAGACTAGCTTTGGCTGTGGCACTGGCTGCATTGAAATTGCCATGGACATCGTCATCCATCCACAGTCCATCCCATATGATGTCCTCGTTTGAGGCCTCAGGCACATTGCTGTTGAGCAAGGAGTAAAAATAGCTTTGCTCCTCAGATGTGTTGGGATACACGGTCAACGAACTGTCCATTTCTTGCCTCACTTGAGGTACTAGGGAAGTGGCCTTATGGTCATTTTCATCGAGCAAGGCCATGATCCTTTTGATGTCCACTTGATTCAGTAGTAGTTGTTGCTGTTCGTGTTGCTGCTGCTGCTGTTGCTGCTGTTGTTGCTGCTGCTGATGAAATTGTTGCCTCCTCAGCAGGCGAGTTTTTGCCTTCTCAGAGGCATCAGAAGGGGCTTTGGCCTTTTTCTTGAAATGGGTCCTCCAGTAGTTCTTGATCTCATTGTCAGTTCTTCCTGGCAAGCTTCTTGCAATTGTGGACCACCTGATCAATCGTGATTTAGTACAGAAGTTTTTTAAGCTCAGTAATTTCGAGATCATTAAGCTTGGTTTAAAGAAAGTTACCTGTTTCCCCACCTCGCATGCAGCTCTAGAATTATGCTCTCCTCATGAGGGGTTATCTGCCCCCTCTTGAGGTCTGGTCTCAAATAATTCACCCACCTCAATCTACAGCTCTTCCCATTCCTTTTTAACCCTGCACAGGCAAAAACACAGAAATATATATATTATTTCTCAATCCAAAGGGTAGCAAAATAGGCTCAGATAGTTGCATTACAATAGCAACAACTAGCTAGCTTGGCTGTCTATTTTTTTACTTGACATCATTACCTTGATAGAATTTTTCCCAAAAAAAAAGATACCCAATATACACGTAGAAAGGTAGGAGGAGAAGTGACAGAATTTGAGGTATATATATATATCTATATGAATGGAAGTGAAGTATATATTATTACTTACCTGCAAGCCTAGCAACAGAGTTCCATCTTCCTTCACCATGCAGCCTGACATACTCAATAAGCAATCTATCTTCCTCAGCAGTCCAAGGACCCTTCCTCCAGCCCTCTTCTTCTATTATACCCCAACCCAAATGGCCTGCCATGACACCCCAATTCATGTGAGAAAAAAGAGAAGCAAAAGCTTTGTGTATATGACGCTTTGTAATGTTTGTCTTCCAAATTCTATGGCGCTTTGGGTTAGTGCTTGTGGCATATTTATATATGCTCCAAACCCCTTTGCTTCATTCCATCAGTCAATTAATTGAAGTCATTTTCAATCACTGTTCAAGGTACGGGTGATCTATATAACATTGCCATTGAAGTGCCCAAAATACCCTCGCCCACTTTTCTTTTTTCTCTTGATTTTTATCATCTGCATACGCGGGGGGTGTCATTTGAGGGATCCAAATATCTGCTCACGGATTGGGTGACATGCTCAAGTAAATACGTTGATGCTAAAGTAAGACAAAAGAGAAACAGGAATCTCATCGCATTAGGCCACGTATGGGTAGTGCTTATGCATCTAGACATTATAGAAATTAAAATGGGACCATCAAATATGAGTGGGTGGTGGGTTTTTTTAACTCGGAAAAATACGACAACACCAATGGGTTTTCCCCAGCTGTTCTATTTGCTTACTTCTTAAGGACGCCGATACATGAAATCTCGATTAAAATGTAATTAATTCAAATAGAAATTTTTGTTGGATGCCATTTTTGGGTATTGGGGTATTAAAATATTGAGGGTATTGACGATTTTGGCACGTAACATAGGGGCACGCGTCGCCTTTCGGTCATAGTGTTGGAAACGAATTAAGCCTCTATCCATTGCAGCCTAGCTAGGGGCGGCACTGCTATGGATTTTCCTTGCTCGATCTACCTCTTGAGCTTCCATATTCAAACACAAATTCATTTCTATTTACTGTCTGAATTATTTTTTATTTTTTTTAAAAAAAGAAACGTGCAGAAAAGGCCGGAAGAGTCAAGTCGAACAGAAAGCTCGGTGGTTTGGTGAGGTAATGCTGCGTTTTGGGCATTAGGAATTTTATACCTTACACGGTCCACCATTGAATGATAAACGCGTAGGGATGATGGTACGCGGCATCACCAGTAAGTTTGATTACGCCGTTGAAGCAAAATCGCCGATCTAACTATGGAGCTCAGATCTCTCGTTTTCTTTTTAGGACCAGATTCAGCACTGATAAAAAAAAAAAATTGTTAATATTACTACTGTAAAATATGTGCGCTTCCAGAAACTCTTACGTAAGAGCATCCGATGTGATGACTGATGACTCATATCATATGCTTTTCGTCACTTATTTTGGAACTGAAGAGTACACCTCCGGCAGCAATATATATTAATTAAATGGTGGATTTTTAACCTTTTTATTTTTTTATTTTTTTATTATTTTTTTTTAATTTTTTATAAAAAGAACAGGTTCTTAAACTATGTGGCCTTGCACAAAAGAAGTCCTATTATTATGCATGTTTCTGAGTTTATTTTGATTTTTGATTTGCTCGATTCTTATTCTACTGGGTTGATGTGGCAGTATTCATCAAGTTTTGAAGTCAGCATTTTTTTAAAAAAATAAAAAATAAAAAAAATCTAACTTTCATCTAACAACTGACTGAAGTTCACATCACTAGGCTTAAAGAGCAGGCATGCATGTATTCTTATGCCTCATTAAAAGTTAAAAAAAAAAAAATTAGAAAACTAAAATAATAATAAAAAATAAAACTTTAAAAACTTTATTTATTTTTTTTTTTAAAAAAAAAAATTGAAAAAAAAAGAGTGGCTTGAGCCACTCTTGTTAGGCCTGGGGTGGTTTTGGCTACCCCTTACGGCCGGTCGAGGAGTGTTTCGGCCACGTCCAAAGACCAAACCCTTAAAGCGATCAACAAAAAAAATAAAAATTGATTTTGAAAAAGAAGGAGATCTCCAAAAAGATATGTATGATAAGCATTATGATTTTTGGATTTAGCCTGTTTTAATTACCTTGAAATTTAGGTTGGTTATTAATTATCTACTGTACAAGGCCCCCTTTGAAAGGGTAAAACCTTGGAGCAATTCAATTAAGTAGCTTGACCAGTCATATTTGGGGCTTTAAATTCAAAATTAAGAAAAGATTAGAGACCCCTTTTGGGCCATTTGCCCTTTGTCTTCTTGCACATGTGTCCCCATATAAACCTCCTCAATATTCTTTGCAATTATTATAATTATTTTTCTTTCGGAACCATCTCCGACCTAATTGCACGGAGGCTTCGTACTCTCATGGCCCATTCTATCGATTTGTTTAATTTCATCAATTAAATTATCCCTAAACCCGTGTTTAGAACGGATAAACAAAAGAAAGTGAGATAATTAAAATACTCGTACTAAACAACCTTGTTTAACAGCTAAGCAGATTAAGTGTACGCTCAAAGGTACGCAAGATAGAAGAAGATCTCGTGCCTCCTTATTCTATACTTTTTTTTTTTTTGTTGTTTTCTTTTTGCAAGTCTTTTCAGAGGAGATTGGGATGGGGTTTGTGGGGTTACGAGCGGCATTTATTAATAATCTAGTTTCTCTTTTGTTTTATGTTAATTGGAAGGGGATGCTGTGCCACGTCATAAGTTTCTAGAAATATTTTCTTCTTTTTCCATCCGTGTTAACTCAATAATGTAGATTCACATGATTTGTTGGGATCAGAATTTTTGACTCGGTTCTAACTCGGCCGAGTCTGTGCACTAGAAATATATATTATATGTTTTTTCTGTTAGATTTTTATGTTGAGTCAGAATGCCACTAGGAAGCCGACCCAATCTTTGTTGTGTTACTTTCAGTTGTTTATAACGATGGAAATAGAAATTATATTAGAATTAGTATGATTACAAAATCTTAATTATAGGATTAGATCTACATATAAGATCTGTTTTAATGAAAAATGATGAAATTTGATCGTTACTGCAAGAATAATTAATATGGAATCTATTATTTCAAAAAAAAAAAAATTAATATGGAATCTATAATAGTTGTTTGGCTCTAATTAATTATTGCTCATTCTATTGCAAACTTAGTCTAATTTATAATCTATCTGTTATTATTAAATCGGCTTCAATAAAGAGAACTTTTGGTGTGAATAATTGAAAACATATGTGGTCACTGGTCAAGTTTTTTTTTTTTTTTTTTTTTTTTTTTTTTTTTTTTTTTGTGTGTGTTTTTGATTTATGTTCTTTTGATAAATTAACAAATAATTCAAAACATAAAATAGAAAAAATTGCACTATTGGTCCATGTGATTTTTTTTAAAAAAAACCTCCTAAAACATGCCCACTAATTTTTTCTTTATTCCTTGGAGTTGGAAGAATCCCAATAATACGAATGGATAAATACAAGTGGTAAGTAATTTTTTTAATTTAGTTTATTAAACTGACATTTATTATTAGAGTATATGATTTTTTTTTTTATATATATTTTTAGTAAGATTAGCATAACATGTGATTCTTGCATTTTTTTTTTTTAAAATGCACGTAAAATCGCATGCTCTAAAAATAAATGTCAATTACTAATGGTTTACAATATTAATAAATGAAATGCATGTCCTTTATTTTGCATGAAAATTTGAAGGCCATAAAATCGTATTTTGTTGGCTTTAGTTTGATTGAAAAAAGTGTGTCTCCTTGATACGCGGTTATGCCATCTATCTTAGCTTCTACCGAATCAACAACGTAAGAAAGCATTTTCACCAAAATCTCTTAAACTAAAGCTGCTTTATCTTCACACAGTAAAGGTGAAGCTAGCATACGTACGGGCAAAATCTGTCCGACCAGTTGTTGTACAGGCAGTCCTTGGCTGGCATTTCGCTGGTTAATTAATTTACCTTTTTACTAGCAAACTTTTTAATAGCCAATAATTAACATGCTAAGTGGCAATTTATAACCTTTTCTTATTCGGGATAAAACAAAGATATAACCCCAGAAATAGCATGCATATATGCACGATTACAGGATATTAAAAAATATAACAATATCTAAGCTCAAGATAAGAATAACATGCAACTACATGGTTATAAGATTTGCTTCAATGGCAATGGTGAAGATCGATTTTATCATCTCAGCTAGAAAAGAATCCAGTGAAAAGATTTTGGCCCAATTAGAAAATTTTCCCACAGCTTAATTCCTTGATGCTTTTGGGATCCATGCATGATAGTAATCGACTAAAATTTTACCCTAATAGTAAATATTTATGCCTGATCGATCTACCTTATTGTAATCGACAAAAAAAATTAAATTTTGTACACGCCAGTTTAACAAAATTAACGACATAAAATGGTTTACAATTTTTCATCGTTTCTTGTAACAAAGAACGTTAAAAATTTTCATTATTAAAAAAGAAGAACATTGGTGAATATTTACACTATATTCATACGTACGTACACTAGGATTTTAGTAATACAAAACATTTCATATATTCTACGAAAAACCAACTTTCTTTCATATCTTATAGGTACATATTCTCTAATATTCATTATTTTACTGTTTTTTGAGAAAATTTCTCTGTACTTCTCAAAAGATAAGTGAATGTATATATATATATATATATATATATATATATATATATGTATATAATTATGGAAAAGACACAGCTTATACTATATATAAGCTGTAGATCCATCGAATATAGATTAACAAAGCTTGGACCTTATCCTATATAAGCTGTAGATCCATCGAATATATATATATATTAAAAAAGCTTGTACCTTATCCCATATCAAACGGTTGTTGACAGTTCATGGATTACAGACATACATACAAATATACAGACATATATGCCAAAAACAACCAGTAACTTCCGGCGAACTTTGGTGGCAAATTCCAGTAGCGGCCAGCGATCTCTAGCAACCTCTGGAGGCGGAGAAGAATAAATAGTGAGAGAGAATATGTACAAGAATGAGAAGCTTAATCAAACTCAAAAAATAGTTTACAATATTAAAAATAGAAATCATTTTTTTGAAGATTAAAGAAACTTTTCTTTTAATCATCATTTTCGGTTAGTCACATCAAACACTAAAAAATACAAAAAATAATTTCCAACAAATACTTTATGTCAAACCAAATGAAGCCTAGCTGTCCAAATTATTGTTACATTAATGAATGACGGGGACATAATTAATAATGTAATAATTGTTAAAATATTAATTAAATGTTTAAATTTATCATTTTTTATTACCTTAAACTTCTAAGATAAATGGCAGTTTAACATTAACATACAACTTTTTTTTTTCATTACATATTATTCGTATGGTCCATTTTTTGCTAGTATGACAAGTGAGACAAAAAAAAAAATGGCATGTAAAGTGTGATGCCGTGACGCACATGGAGATGGAGGCCATACAAAAGAGTGGACGACAACCCAGGATTAAGAACATACACTAAAAAAGTTACTCCTGTCTTTATAATCAATCAAAAAAAATAAAAATGAAGAATTGAAGGGCAAACTGAGATATTGTTGAAGGTAGGTAAGCTGGATCGATTTGGATTAGTGATCTCATGGCTGTACTGCAGAAAATAAACCCTTTTTGATCTGCAACTTTGACTCAAAAGTCTCCTGGAGTTGACCGTAGCTATCAAGGCCGGTTAAAAGGAAATGAAAAACATATTGAATAATTAAAAAGATAACCCAAAAGATCGGGGTTTGAATATGACTCGCTGTAGCCAATCACAAAATGGGTCAACTTAATTTCCTTTGACCGTACCTGTCATTTATATATTAATGCCACACAAAAAAAATAAATAAATAAAATTACGGTTAATGCTGCTTACTATTGAGGACCTAATTTTGTTATAAAGATTGATTGCCTTACCATATAATTTTTTTTAAAAAATAAAAAAAAAATAATGTAAGAGAGTTTAAGCGTTGACCAGTGTCTGAATAGGGAAATGCTAGAGATGAGTCTTTCATTCCCCTTGTCACCCTCTTTTCCTTAAAAAAAAATTGATTTTTATTATAAATGGGTGACAAGGAAGGATGAAGGGTGCATGTGTAGAAGGACTCGTCGGAATAATATCCAAATCGACTTTTCAAACATGTATTATGACTGAACCACAAACTCCCCCTTACAACATATATATATAAAAGCACTTACCCCTTTGCACGACCGACCCTATAAAGTTGTAGGTAAATGATGAAATGCACTATTTTTTATCCATGTAAATGTTAGGAGTTTAAATATTATCTCTATCATTTATTTTTTATTTAAATTAAATATTTTACGCGTTAAGATATGAGTTTGATTCTACGTGAGTGAAATTGTAGAATAAATTTGTCATTTTGTATTAGTTTAAATTTTTAAGATAAAATGTTATTTAACATGGCATCAAAACAAATGTCTTAAGTTCGAACTCTGTATTCAAAATTCGCATCTCATTTTAATTAAATATTTTATATATTGAGTCTCATTTGTTAGTAAAGAATTTGAGTTTACGCGTGAGGTGGGTGAAAGTGTAAAATAAATTCCTCAATTCTGATTTATTTTAGTTTTTGAAATAAGTGGTGATTTAATATAGTATCAAATTAAATGTCATTACTTATTTTAATAAAATAAAATATTTGAAATTCATCTCTCATTTTAATAAAATATTTTACATATTTAACATTACTTTTAAAAAAGAGTTTGAATCCACACGATATGGACTTGAATTCACACGTGGGGGGACGCTTTTTTCTTTTAAATAACAAGATGAATAAGAGAGAATGAGCCATATATAAACACGACTTATAAAGGTACTTCATCTATATAATTGTTGGCTGAAAGAGAATCCATGAAGCTTATAAATTCATTCATTTTTCGCCCTGATGTGAGATAAGCCCAATTTATTTATTTTAACGCATGCAACACAAGATAATTAGGTAAAGGGAGAAATGGCGAGCATGTCATTATATTAACTTTTACCATTCTTGCCTCCTTCTTCTTCTTCTTCTTTTTTTTTTTGCAAGATTAAAATACATTTTTTCAACTTGTTACGTACCTTGTGAAAATTAGAATTCCTCAATCTTAGTAGTAACAAAAAAAAAAAAAAAAAAAAAAAAAAAAAAAAAAAAAAAAAAAAATCTTGACATGTACGTATAAGTATAACAAGGAATAGGTCTAAATGGTATAACAGTAGTTACATACATCTGTAACCTCATAGCTCGGTGGTTAGCAAACAATGACCCCCAACTTCAAGGATTCTAGGACGAGCAATTGAACCTAAAGACTCATAGTTGATATATGTAGTCACTTGTATTAAAAATTTTGGGACACCAAATGATCATCAATTTTTATTTTTATTTTTGTTTTTTCCAAAATAAAGTGATTATTGTTATTATTCGTACGTACAATTAACTGTAAGCCGATAGTCCAGGTAAGAAGACCTGCAAAGACAAGAACAGATATGAGTGACTCGCTGGTGATACTGGTGGAGAACACTCTGATGCTTAAGTCAGTAAGGTATTTAAGAGAATCTAATTATAGGCAAGAGAGTGGGAAGGAAAAACTATGCATACCTCAAAATAGGGTTCGTCACCTTTATTTATAGGACTGCCTTTGTTATGACAAATGGGTTTTTATTAAGCAAGGACCAGAGGTCAAGAGTCTGATATGGAAGGCAATCTATTCACATGAATAGCTTTCTTTTGAGAGATGCTCAAACGAATCATTCTCTTATTGAACAAAGTCTAAATAGGCAAGACCGTTAATGAAGGGATACATTTCCCTCCGTTCAATAGCCTCGATCATTACCATATATCTATCGGGCAAGCTATGATCGGCAGTCGGGGGACCTTCTGACGATGATCTCATTCGAGGGTAGAGATAGACCCTGTGGGCTGGGGTAACCAGATTAGTTGGGTTTGAGTGGGACCTTAGGGACTTCTAGTATATTATTCTACTAATTGAGGTCATATACATGTATCCTATCTACATCAAAAACTTTAGAAACAAAGCGCTAACCAAACTTGTTGTCGTCTCAATGATCTTCAATGCTTTGGCTGTTGGGCACTATGTACCGACCAATCCGGCCAACTAATTGTATGATATAAGTGAAAAGCAGTAAAGCTCCAAGAGATAGCATTTTTAATGTTGTTTTATCCTAAAATGTCTCTCGCTTAATTAGCAGTGCATCAGTGTGATAGAGCCCAGAGAGCAGCTGCTATCCATGAATGAATGGCATGAGCAATTCATTAAGCTTTTTGACTCGAGAGCATCAAGGATTATTATGCTCCAATTCTGGTCAAGCAGTCAACCCTTTGGGCTTTGAGTTTATCCTCTTTCTCTAACATGCCTGCAACACGTTTGGGTAGGCAAATATTGCCATCATCCTCTTTTTGGCAGATACATTTGTCATCATCTATGATCTATCTTCAATTCACCATATTAATCAATCCCACCATTATATATATATGCTTGTCACTGCAACACCAAGCTTTCTTTCTTTATTTAATTATTTCTTTTCAGGAAAAAGGATAAAGCTCCATAATTGCTCCCATGACAGATCTAACACTCAAATAGGGTCTCAAATTTGTTCAGTTGGTCTCACCCCTGGATAAGATCGATAATCATCAAACATTTATTCATTTAGTTGAATTTTTATTCATTTAGTTTCGCTAATGTGAAGATTGGGAGTGCGTTTTTTAACAATTGCGTAAAAAAATATGCGCTTTCGAATCGTAGGCAATTAAGGAGGTGTGTTTTTAAAAACGCACGATTTTAAAAGGTTAAATTGAGATTTTATCAAATGCTTAACTGAATTTTTAAGAATTGTGTTTTCAAATCACACGTTTTAAAATCGTTATTTTTAAGTTGCATGTTTTAAAGTTACAAATCCAAACTCACTGTTTGTATAGCTTAGGAAAAAAAGATAAAAGAAAAAAAGAAAAGAAAGGCTCAATGTCTAGAGGACTCTACTTTCTGGATTTGGCTTAGATACTACAAAAAAAAACTACAGTATATACAATATAATTTTTTCAACGGTCCAAATTTAATTCATTAATCCAAGTTTTTAGATAAATATTCTTAACTTTTTAAAACCATTTTTATACCTTACTTTCATCATGAGGTCCATTTATAAGAACACCTACACCTGATTCATTTAAAATGGCCCCACTCTTAGTGTATTATGTTATTCCATTTTAATAAATAATTATAGATATATGTATGCCTACTATTTTTCACTCTAAAAAGTGGGTTGAAAACCCGTTTGGGAACACTTTTTGTCTAAGCTTCTACTTTCTATTAAAAAAGAAAAGGTATTATCAAATAATTCAAGAAATACTTAAAATTTCTTTCACCTTTCAAGAAAAGGCATTATCAAATCAAAACATTTTTTTTAAAAAAAAAAAAAAACAAAAAATACCCACTAAAAAGTTTTGCCAAACGAGCTCATTTTTAGGGAAACAAAATAACGTTATAGAATTAGTCTTAGTGGATATGAAAGCTATTAAATAAATTTTCAAATGAAAAATTGTTGCCAATGGTCAAAACTCAAAAGTAACCTAGTTTGCAAAATGTTGGTATCCGTCACATATCCAAAAATTAGGATGAGTATCTCCTACAATTATTTTATTTTTTTTATTTTTATGAATTGCACATAATTTAGGCAAGACCACAAAAATGAGGCAGTTAGACTCGCCTACCCCGCAATCCCTTTTCTATGAAACTATCTGAATTACATGTAATTAAAACAATCCACCTATAGAGGATCCGATCCTTTTTATCTAACACACCATGTCATTATTGGTCATTATAATTAGGATATCAGTTTTACCCATAAATAGAGACCACTCAAAATGTATTAATAATTAAACAATTTATGGGAGTCTTTGACAATGCATGTGTGCATGGAAATTCATGTTACATTTCGACTGATAAAAATCAATTCGGGAATAAATCTTCTCTCAGGTGTGTGACTAATCACTAATAAATTGGTGTGACTAATCACTTCTTCTTCTTCTTCTTCTTATATCATTTTCACCACCTGAAAATATCATTCACCTGAAAATATCATTTTCACCACCTTTAAGCATATATCAACAATTATTGTGCTTTGATATATTGTGACTGACATTATCGTGGACTCTAAGTGCTAGTGGAGAAATCTAAAACAGAAAATTAAATGCTCCTTAAGGTATGTTTCAAACTCAATTTCTTTTTTTTTTTTTTTATAAGAAGTTATTTACGTACCCCTATCAATTCCGATGAATTGATTATTAGAGTATATTTAGATTACTATGAAGTTAAGAATTTTATGAGAATTGTATTGTCTTTGATAAAGATTAGATTGACTTGAATTTAGGGATTTGATGATATTGAATCATCCTAAATTAAGATATTTGATTAGGATTATATTTAATTTGTAACCTTTATAAATAGAGCATTTTGTATTGTAAACTCATCAAGGAATAAAAGTAAAATATAATCCTTTGGACTTTATCCCGTGGGTATAGGTCATAGAACGAACCACATAAAATTTCTTGTGTTCTTATTTTATTATTCCGCTATTTGTCTTTATTTTTCCATTCGATTATGCATGTTTTGTTTCATTGATATGTAAGGAGTTATCGGAAATGTTTTTCTAAAATACAATGGAACTCAGAAAAACCTTTGAAAGCGTTTTGCATAAAACAAAACCAAATTAACCAGAACACCCTCAGAATTTCTATTCTAGCAAAGACAGTGAGAGGGAGATACAAATTTTAATTTTTAAAGCTTCAAAAGAATTTTGAGAGGGACAGAATAAGAAAAAAAAATAATTATGTCTTAAATTGGTCTGTAATGGACTATATATAATTCAATTTAGCAGATTTAATTTTTATTTATTTATTAACATACATGTAATTTTGTAATTAGCAGAAAATAAATGCAAATTCAACAAGTATTAAAATATGACAATCCGATATTAACAAGAAATTAATCTTGACCATTAGATTAAATTTATAATTAATGATTATTTAATTATAATCGTTAGATCATAATTATTAGTAATGATTATTTAATTTTAGCCTTTAGACTAAACTTAATTTAATCTTACAGTTGACTTTAATAACGGTCAAGCAAATCCAACCATTGGATCTATCTCAGAAGTATCCTACGATCTAGATCAAATCACCAGATCGTATAATCACGACAGTCCAAAAAAATTAACGGTCATGATTTGATCACTCCGAACTCCAATGATTCGTGCTAAAGTACGCCACTAGCGCCTATTTGGGAGTATTGCTTACTTTAAAGCAATAGTTTGATGTGAGTTGGGCATTATAAATGCTTAGTTTATTTATTATTATTTTTTTTCATGTACTTTTTCAAATCTCTTTAAATACCTTTCATTTTAAAATAAAAGGTATTTATTTTGTATATAAATTACATTTGTATTTATTTCATTTAATTATATCTATGCCATTCCAGGAGAACACCTGGGAAATAAAATAAAAGGTATATATATGTCATACAAATGAGTAGTTAATGTAATACAATTGGACTTAAATTTATTAGGTTAAGCTTTTGGATTGATATGGTTTCCTAATGTATACCCCATATAATTATTCCTAATACATACAAATTAATATTTGGGCACGCTACTCTTACCCTTTAACCTTTAATATATTATTCTATCATTTCTCATGGAAATATATAAAACCATGAGCTTGAACAACAGTTAAATTTACAACTTTTTTATTACATCATATATATATATACACACACACACGAATTACCATGTTGTATAATATTGCTCTAACCTGCCTTTATAAATTACCATGTTTAGAGGTGGAATGATGAGTTTACGACTCAGTAAATAAATAAGTTAGGGCTGATACGTGATTCCAAGGACATTTCTTAATTCATTCATAAACAACGGACACTAGACTGTACTAAATTTTTTTGAGGGACTAAAGTTTGGAAAAAAAAAAAAAACATTTAATTATTATTATTATTATTTTTTTATAAGCAAATTTGAAGAGTAAAATTTTCTTTAACAATAATTTTTTTTTCTTTTTTTTTTTTTGGGGTGGAGGAGGCCATGGCCCACACAAGCCCCAAGCTTCGTCACTGCTCAAAAACATACATAGAATGGCTTTGTGGAAATCGTTGTAACATTTTATGAAAGCATTATTTTGTAAACACTTTATCATTTTGCTGAAGGCATAAAATCATTTCACTAAACATTTCTTTATAAATATCTTATAATTTCGCAAACTTCTTTCGTAAATCAACCCGACTTTCGTAAAATACTGAGAGGCTCTAGCTTGTGCAGTTACTTTCTTTCCTATTCCTTTTTTTTTTCTTTTTTCTTTTTTTCTTTTCCTTAAACATACATACACATCATGCCATATGATCGATCGCTTTGATTAACCCTCAGAGTCAAGGTTATGCTTGCAAAATCAACCCCTTAGCTTTCAACAAGATTGCCCTCAACACGTCTTTAATTTATGGTAGTCGCTTAGGGCTTTGGCGGAGGATAAATCCACTATGGGCCACACCCTCTGGTGTTATGCACTGCCCACCTTTTAGAAATTTATAACCATTTTATTGCACACACGGTACTAGTGTATTATGGATAGAGTTAGTAGGAGATTAGAATTTATGTTGAGATAGAGTCGTATTTAAGAAATAATAATGATCTTTGTAGTGCGTTTAAGCAAAGAATTTTATGATTGTTTTTAATTTGTTGTTTAATGTTTGTTTAATTTTATCCACCCAACCCTCACCATATATAGGATGGTGGTTACCTCTTTTATCCTTTTTTTGTTGGAAAGATATATTAAGAGTGATGAACTGCTGGCTTAATCCTCTGCATTTTCCATTTGTTTGACAATGCAACATATATTGGAGGTTCGTGTAACGGCCGTCGGTGCGTGGCTGATATTTCACGTATTAACAGATCTGTACCTCACAAGATTGATTAATTATGAGATTATTTTTTCAGATTGAGCTGCGGTGAACGCCTGGAAGAGATTGGCACTGCAGGCGGAGACGCATGCATGGCGGTGTTTGGGCAATCGGAACAGTGAGATTGTTGCCAGAAAATGTCAAAAACGTTTGTTGAGGGCCATAGAAGAGTGGCTCAGATCATACCGTGTTAAAATTGTATATTGAATCACACTTAGGGTGCGTTTGGGATTGCGATTTCATAGACAATAAGTGCGATTTTAAACCAAATCGCAGAACATAAATCGTTTGGAAACTGCATTTTTAAAAATTGCGATTTGAAAACGCAGATTTTCTGCGTTTTCAAATCGCAGGTAAGATGATGCTTTTTTGAAAACGTAGAATTTTAAAGGTTAATTTGCGATTTTAAATGCTAAACTGCGATTTTGCCAAACGCTTAACTGCGTTTTTAAAAATCACTTTTTCCAAATCGCACATTTTAAAATCGTGATTTTAAATCGCACTTTTTGAAATCGCAAACCCAAACGGACCTTAATATTGTACAGAAGGGGCTTATATATACAGGTCAATAATAAAATACAAACATATATGTAATCCGTGTGGGACATAATATAATACTACAATACACATGATCTAACACTCTAGCTATCTATTGAAGACCTATGTGAACTCCAAAGTGAATACGTATATATTCAGATTGAGCTGCGGTGAAGGCTTGGAAGAGACTGGCACCGCAGGAATATATTCCAAAACAAGACCATAAAAAGAAGCAATACTAGCTAGGTTGTTAATAACTGGTAGAATAAAATGCACAAGCACGAACAACATGGTACGTGAAAGATACTATCGTTCAGAGAGTTAAAGTTGTGATATCGAACAGTTGCCCTAATGTAATGACGTCTAGTGGCTCTGATGACAGAGGAGGCCTACCCGTTGATAGCTTGTGAGAGACTTGTTCCATTGTCGGCCTGGACTGCTGACAGGCATTTAGGCAAGCAAATGCTATCTTAGCAATGGAGAGCACTTCTTCGGTTACTCGACCCCTAGGAGGTGAGAGGCGTTGGTCCAACAGTTGATTCAGTGTTATATGATGGGAAACTGTTGATGATGATGACGATGATACGGAGGAGATGAAGCTGCCTGGATGCCTTCCCATTATCACTTCCAATGCTACCATCCCAAAGCTGTAAACATCGCACTTCTCATTCACTTCCGTTGTGTAAGCAAGCTCTGCAAAGAAGATATTAGCACATTGTATGGGTGAGTGGGTAGCGAGGAGGACTCATTAGCCATTGCCATATATATATGAAAGCTTACCTGGAGCCGAATACCCGAGGGTGCCTGCATATGATGTGAAATTGGATGAGTTAGGCTTTAAAATCCTTGCTGTGCCGAAGTCAGAAATGTGAGCTTCAAATTCGAAATCCAGCAGTATGTTATTGCTTGATATGTCTCGATGAATAATAGGAGGTGAGCAGTCGTGGTGCATGTAGGTTAAAGCTTTGGCAACACCTCTTACAATGTTCACCCTGTTAATCCAGTCCAATTCCATTGCCTTAACCTCACTGCTTAATTTCTTTCTCAAGCTTCCCCCTTCCAAGAACTCATACACCAAATATGAGTATCTTGCATGTGAACAAAAGCCGAAAAGCTTTACAATATTCCGGTGTCTTACTTCTGTTAAAGCAGTAATCTCACTGCTAAAGGCTTTTAGATTAGCCACTATGCCATCCTCTGATTGGTGAAGTTTCTTCACAGCAACAACTTGACCGGTTGGCAGCTCAGCTCTATAAACTCTTCCACATCCTCCCTCTCCAATGATGTAGTTTGAGTTGAATGCCTCTGTCGCTTCAACAATGCTTTGATGTGCTATTTTTCCATCATAGCTCCATGTCACAAACAGATTTTCATTTTCTGCATCCCTGGGCTCATCTGTCTTTCTCACTTTTTTGAAACGAACACAGTATATTCCAGCAATGATATATAAAAGAAATAGAGTGCCCAAAAGAGAGACTGTGATCAAAATCATGGCTCGAAGGCTTATCTTTTCACCAGGTCTTTTGCTCAACAAAGAAGGGCAAGCCTTCAAACCAGTGATGTTGCCACACAAATCTCTGTTATGTTCTAATGCTGCTATTTGTGCCCTGCTGAAAGCTTTGTTGTTAGGAAGAGGACCCTCCAATTTATTGTATGATATGTCCACGGATGTCAAGCTTAACATTTCACTAAAAGTGGATGGGATCGAGGTGGACAGAAAGTTGTGGGACAGGTTTAACAATTCCAAGTAGTGTAAATATCCAAGCTCCCATGGAAGCTTTCCTGTGAGCAAATTGTGGCTAAGATCAAGATATTGGAGATTGCGTATGTTGGCAATCTGTGGGGTGATACTTCCCCAAAACATGTTCATGCTCAAATTCAAATCTGAGAGTCTTGAGCACTGTGCCAATTGTATGGGAATTGATCCACTTAGGTTGTTTGCTGCTAAGTTAAGTTGACCAAGACTGGAGAGCTTTCCAACTTCCGTGGGAATATTGCCTGAAAGTTTATTATTATTCAGTTTAAGAAGGAATAATAAAGTCAACGCCCCCAATTCCTTTGGAATCTTTCCTACTAGGTGATTTCCGGATAGGTCAAGCAACTGTAGTTTATTTGCTTTACCAAGATCATGTGGTATTGTACCTGAAATTCTATTGTTTGAGATCTTCAAGCTTGTTAGGCTTTTGCATTGCCCCCAGTTGTTCGAAAGTTCACCATAGAGCTTGTTATAACTCAGATTGATGTAATTCAGTCTTGGATATATGCCGAAATCTTTGGATATGTTCCCTTCAAGCTGATTTCTATGCAGCTGAACTCTGACTAATCTGGTACAGTTTCCTAAACTCTTTGGAATAGGACCGGAGAAGTTGTTTGCATGTGCAGCCAAGTGTTTAAGTGCCCCATTGGCGCATATATTTTGTGGTATATAGCCAGACAACAAGTTCTCAGCCACCAAAAAAGCTACCAAAGATGTAAGATTATACATTTCTGTAGGAATGGAGCCACTGAGTTTGTTCGTAAACAAAGCTAAGATAGTGAGGGATGTGAGTTTTCCTATTTCTCGAGGGATGTGGCCAGAAAATTGATTCACATGCAGGAGCAACTCTGTAAGGTTGTTCAAATCTCCTAGTACTGGAGGGATGTGACCAGAAAATTGATTGAAGGACAGATCCAACTGTGTGAGCTTGGTCAAATTGCCTACTTCCGGAGGTATGCGGTCAGATAGACTATTATAAGACAGATTCATAACTAGGAGCTTTGTCAAGTTTCCTATAGAAGTAGGGATTGAACCTACGATATTGTTTTTTCCCAAATTTAGCTTCATTAGAGAAATAAGATTTCCCATTTCCTGAGGTATAGACCCATTTATCTCATTCTTATCCATATAAAGGTATTGAAGACTCGTCAGCAGACAAATCTCCGATGGAATATTTCCAGAGAGACGATTAAGACTCAAGTCTAGGTGATTGAGTTTGGAAAGATTACTGATATGGGGTGGAATGGTTCCATAAAAAGAGTTGTTAGAAAGCTCGAGGCTGACAAGGTCGGGGAATGATAAGAAGTTGAGATATTGAAGCGTACCTTGTAATATATTATTCCTTTTTGGTTGTGGCCTTTATATCACATTTACGGTATTTACTATGTTTATTATTTTTTCAATAAACATATACGGCATTATGGATATTTCCATTAATTTAGATTACCGTAAATATGGAATCGGTATTATGGTTATTTCTATTAATTTAGATTACCGTAAATATGGAATCGGTTAATTGATTTTAAAATCAATTAACGATATTGTTTCCTTGATGGAAGGAAACAAATACGGTGTTTACCATTTTGAGGGTCCCTAACCTAGCCTATAAATAGAGTGCCTGTGTACACCATCAGTACAGCCATCAAGCAATAGGCATAGGTTAGAAGATCCCTCAAATAATCTTTCTTGTTCTTCAGATGGATCGTGGAGACGCTTGAGCAAACATGGCTAGAGGTAAGCCTGAATCCTGTTTATTCGTTTTCCGCTGCGCATGTTAGATTAAATAATATGTTGATTATTTCTAACATGTGGTATCAGAGCCAGCCTCTATGCTATTTTGCTTAGCATATAATTTTACTATGTGTTATCAATATTGAATCAAGTATTTTTTATTTGTTATCAATATTGAATCAAGTATATTCTATTTGGTATTGTTCACTTCTGTTTGTCAATATTGTTTGAGCAATATTTCGTCTTTTGTGACATGATAGAAATGTATTAGCGATTATTTTGTGAATATTTGTTGTTCACGTACTGTTTGTGAAAACCCATAAATTTGATATAACTACTTTTTGTTTTATCACTATTCTGTGTATTGTGATATACTGCCTAATTGTGAGTTGTTGTAATCTTGATATGGGTATTTTCATAAAGGGGTGGCGGCTAGGGTTCCATTTTTAGGGTTTTCAACCCATCTGGAACATTACGGGTCGGGTTGGTTGGTGACTGGGTAGGGTTTCGACCCATTAAAGTTTTTGGGTTTGATATATTTTCGGGTAGGGTTTTTTAAAACCCATGCAGTTTTGGGCCATTTAAGTGGGCTGACCTAGTTTAGGCCAGCACTATACATAGACCCAGAGGCCTGACCCGATTAAGTGGGTTGACCTAATTGCCAAATACAGTAGCCCATTTGGAGTCTTGTGACCCATAAGCCCAACCCAATATACTAGCCCATTACAGTAGCATTTAAATAAAAAAAATAAAAGATTTGACTCATATGGGGTTTGAACTTGGGACCTTCTTGTCCATAAAGTGACATGCTTCAAACCATTGAGCTAAGCCTAGTTTTATGCTTTCACATTAAGGTTTTATTCCCTTTATTATTTACAGTACTGTGTATTAAAATTATTGTTTATTTAATACATGAATTGAGGAATATATTTTTAATTTTAAATTTATATTGTTTAAATATAAATTGTTTGATGCCTAGACCTAAGAATAATTAACAATACCATATATACTGGTGTGTTTACAGTAATATCTAAGAATGCAATGTCGGGGAAAGTTCTGGCAAGGAAAGTCTTGGGATTTAAGTGTGTCCGGTGTGACCCCCCTCACTTTCCTGGGAGCTCATCTGCTTGCACCTTGGAAAATGCTGTTTACCCCATTTAAGTATTGGTTTGTTATATTCCTAAGAGGGGGCATCTATAAAGTTGTTAGATGTTAATGAAGTAGCAATTATCATGATAATTTTGGGAGAGCCACAGCATCCCAATTTTGAATGACAATTGCATCAAGATTACACACACGTAATTATCATAATAATTATGGGAGAGCCAAAGCATCCCATTTTTTGTATGATAATTACATCAGGATCACACGCATGAACCTCATAAAGATTTATTAGATATTCATGAATTACAGCGTGATTATTATGATTTTGGGAGAGCCAAAGCATCCTAATTTTGTAATAATTGCATAAGAATCGTACACATGAACTTCATATAGAAAAATTAACATCGTATTGTAATTAACTCATAAATTTAATTACCTATCCCCAAAGGGAAGTTTTTATTTTTATGACTTAATTAGAATGAGATAACAAATTTAGTATTAAAAGTAAAATTTCTTTCGGTTGCCCAAAGGTACGAAGAATTTTATTTATTAATATTTAAATTTATTAGTCTTATCAATAAAGAGTAAATTTCATGCGTGATGCAACCTTTGCCCAAAGGTAGGTTGAAATTTACTATTTAAATTGGCATTGGCTAATTTAAAATAAAGTTACTTCATAGCATTAAAGTATTTATTTTAATTTTGGGTTATTGCAGCTATTCCTGTTACTCTACCTTTTGGTGGTTTTATATTCCAATACATTATGATAATATTTTTCTGACTGGAAAAATGATTGATATGCTTTTTCATTTGGGGTGTTAAAAATTTTGGTACTCCGTGTGGACAAACCACCTACTCCCGCGGAATTAAGTACGCCACGTGAGATTATTAAGCATGAACGGTGGGAGTGATTTAATCACTTAAGTTAGATGTACATGAAATCTCATGTCACTAAAGTCATCAGGGATTTATTCCTGAATGTTTTAGAGCCAAAGTTTTATAAAGGTTGTTTATGAACATTTAGTAAGTTCAAACAAAACTTGGCCAGCACCCTAATAGAAAAAAAAGCTTTAAAGACAAACTTTTTATAGTTTCTAAAGTGTTTATAATCTCATTATGGGAATGAAGGATATTATAGCTTAGCTTAAGTCCCTAAAGATTGAGATTTTTTGAGTCATTGTTGGTCTATTTCATTTTTTGAATTCTCTCTTCTAAGTGTAGAATTTTATCTTTTAACACACATAAGGATAAATGGTTAATAAGTGAACTTCTAACCATGTGTGTTCAAGAATATGAGAGAATCCATAAAGTGTTCACATGATTACTCATGTCAAGGGAAAGACCAATAAATGCAATCATGTCCAACACTTATAGCATGAGAATAAGGTGCCAATAAAGTATTATGGCAATCAAGATACCTATTTCTCATGAAATAAGGAAAATTAAGGGCATATAAAGAAAGATTGCATGAAGTATAAGAAATGACTTAAAATAAAGATAATCTCATATATCTAGTATGTCGTGAATCTCTTTTAGTGACTCATTCAAATATATTGTGGATTGATTATGGTCCACGTTGTCAACACTGCAGAGTCTTTTTAAAATGAATAACACGTGTTTATAATTTGAGCTTGTTGAGATCTATAGGTTAATTTTAAAATTCAGTTATAATTTTGACCTCAAAAATGATTTATATTCCATAATCTTTTTGAAATATATTTTCTAGTTTGGCTTATTAAAAATTTCAATTTTTATTTTAAACTTGAAATTTTTCTTATTTTTTGTGGAATATTGGTTGGGGTTTATTTAAAGTCTATTTAAAATTGACATACATCCCAATTTTTGAAACAAAATTATTTGTTTATTTCTGCATACTGATGTTGACGTAAAGTAGAGTCTTTAAGAATTTAAAAATGCTCTTGTTATGGCTTTGGAGATTGAAATATATCTCCATACAGAAAATAAAAATCGGTGATTTACTGACTTTGGTACTTGTGTGGATTGCATAAGGGAAAGCATACCAACAAGACCATTAGAGGTGCCAAAGAGAGCCTTTTAAAATTCTTGAGATCATGTACATTGAAATATATTAACCTTTCCATACTCATTGCCTAAATGGTCAGAGATATTTTTTATCTCTTTTAGTGATGACCATATAAAGTTTATGTATCTCTATCTTCTAAATATTAAAGCTGGGGTATTGAATGCTTTCAATACCTATAAGGAAGAAGAAGAGAAACAATATGAAGATCATAAGATCTAATATAGGCATAGAGTATTAAGGTAGGTACACACAAAAGGAAATGATTAGTAATACTAATCTGCTATCACCCTTATAGAGTAAAGCTTTGAAGACCGTTGTGTATATGTTAAACAGGATTTCATCTAAGGTTGTCCATAAGACACCTTTTAAAGTATGAAATAGATGGAAGCTTAGTTTAAATTATTTACACATATGGGGTTGCCTTGCTAAAGAGAGGATTTATAATCCTCGCCTTAGAAAATTAGATTCAAGGACAACCAACGGATCTTTTATAAGCTATCTAGTAAACTTTAAAGGGTTTTAATGTTTTATTATCCTTCGTATAATCTTAGAGTTGTTGATTGTAAAATTTCTAGAGGATGCAGAACCTAGTGGGAGTGCTCATTCACATAAATTGGAATTTGAGGAAGCACTAGAGTTGGCCAAGTCTCCTCCTCATAGAGGATGATTGATTGTATTCAGGAAAAATCAGATTGATTATCCTGAGCCACAATCATTTCTAGAACAACCAACTCATACAGAATAGGTTCAAAATCTATTCTCCCATTGCAAAATGCAGAGGAAGTAGAATTAAGAAAATCCTATAGAATAAGTAGATTAACAATTCTTAGTGATTATGTTGTATATCTCCCAGAGTCTGATGTTGACGTTGGACATAAAGATGATCCAAATTTGTTTTCACATGCTATGAATGGAGAAAACTCCTCATTGAGATTCAGTGCCATGAAGTGAGAGTTAAGTCCATGGCTGAAGGGTCGAGCTAGACTCGTAGCCAATGGTTTTACTCATAAGGAAGGCATTGATTATCGTGAAACATTCTCTCCAGTGTCTAAGGATAGTTCATCAAGATGATCATAGCATTAGTAGCTCATTTTTGATCTAGAGCTACATCAAGTGGATGCGAAAACGACTTTTCTGAATAGGGATCTTAAAGACGAGGTTTACATGAAACAATCAAAAGGTTTTATAAATAACAGTCAGAAAGCTTGTAAATTAAATAATTCTATTTGTGGGCTATGATAGATCTCTCATCGGTGATATACTTTTTACAAGGTAATTGAAAACCTTGATTAGTATATATACCTTAAGGTCAGTGGGAGTATAGTAATCTTTCTAGTCCTATATTTGCAAGTGGTGATTTAGGTTTGCTACATAAAGTTCACAAAACTTTGAAATGAAGGATTTGGGTGAAACCTCTTATGTCTTTTGACATAGAGATTCACAGAGACATAAAGAATATTAACATTGTCTCGGAAGGCCTACATTGAAAAAAGTTTTGGGAAAATTTAGAATGAAGGATTTGCACCTTCAGTAGCAATTAAGAGGGACTAATTAAATACAGATTAATATCCCAAAAGGTATTGGAATAAGGGCAGATGAATAGTGTCTGCATTATATATAACCATATGACTGACAATAAGTATATTGAGTCAATAAAGTGCTGCAAATAAAGTCTTGCGGTATATGCAAGGAACCAAGAAGTACAACTTAACCTAAGGATACACTTTCCATTTGAAGGTGGTTAGTTGTTCAGATTTGAGTTTTGCTGATTGTGTAGATAGTAGAAAGTCTATTTTAGGGTATATATCTTTTTATTGAAGGAAATATCCTAGAGATGCAGTATGCAGACTATAGTTGCTACGTCTACCAAGAAGGCTAAAAGTCTAGCGTGCTATGAATTTAGTACACAGGCATGATGGTTGAGACATTTGTTGAAAGTCTCAATCTTGTCGATTTTACAGTTAGACCATAAAGATACTCTGCGGTAATTCTACTATAATCTTCTTTTATAAGAATAAAGAGTAAAAGCAGAAGTAAATCGACATCAAGTATCTCAGTACGAGAGATAACATTAAGAGACATAAAGGGTCTATTGAGCATATAAGTACTGAATTAATGATTGCGGATCCCATGACTTAAAGTTTACCGGTAAAGAAAGAATAAAGTCATGCGGAATATATGAGACTCATTAATTCATTTTCGCTTGGTTTGTCTCTTTTTGGTCTATAGACATAAAGTTATTGTAATAAAGATTTTTTGTGCACATTTGTTATTTTATCCATGAGGATAAATAAAGTTGGACCCGAATGACTTATAGGAAGTTCATTCATAAAGCTTGATTATCCATAAGGTACTCATGTAAGGAGTGTTTTACATCGTGATACATGGAAGGGACGACCTAATTTTATAATGGTTTTACCGCCATGATTCGTGTGAAACATTTCTTAACTGAGTTGGAGGATTCCATAAAAGATTGGCCAAAACTAAAGAACCTAATACCATATGGTCATGTGTTATAAAGTCCAAGTGGGAGAATGTAATATATTATTCCTTTTTGGTTGTGGCCTTTATATCACATTTACGGTATTTACTATGTTTATTATTTTTTCAATAAACATATACGGCATTATGGATATTTCCATTAATTTAGATTACCGTAAATATGGAATCGGTATTATGGTTATTTCTATTAATTTAGATTACCGTAAATATGGAATCGGTTAATTGATTTTAAAATCAATTAACGATATTGTTTCCTTGATGGAAGGAAACAAATACGGTGTTTACCATTTTGAGGGTCCCTAACCTAGCCTATAAATAGAGTGCCTGTGTACACCATCAGTACAGCCATCAAGCAATAGGCATAGGTTAGAAGATCCCTCAAATAATCTTTCTTGTTCTTCAGATGGATCGTGGAGACGCTTGAGCAAACATGGCTAGAGGTAAGCCTGAATCCTGTTTATTCGTTTTCCGCTGCGCATGTTAGATTAAATAATATGTTGATTATTTCTAACATACCTCTCAAACCTCTACTTGTGATGTTTATATGCGTGACACTTCCAGAATCATTGCATTTGATTCCAACCCACTTGCAGGGGTTATTAGAAGAAGAAGAAGCGGTGGAAGGGAGGAGCATTTGAGTTGAATTCTCAAGACTGTCTTTCCATCTCCGAAGAGCCTCTGCTTGTTCTTTTCTTCGAGCCACCGAGGAAGAAGCTCGTGCAGAGGAAACATGGCTAAAATAGATGAAGATGATGATTATTTTGATTGAAAACAAGACCCTGAATGGAGTGAGCAGGTTAGAGAGTGGTTGCTTAAGCAAAACTGACATGCCTTCAGCTGTGGGGTGAAATTGGTTTGCTAAAGCATCAGTGATGATCAAAAGGCTTTGATGTCGGTCTGCATAGGGTCTTAATTATTTAAATGCTTTCTTTTTCTAAACTAAAAAATAACACAATTTTAATAAATATCGTTTTTATCTTTTATGACATGTTGCTTTCCAGAATAATTCCCTTTTGAAAACATCATTAATAGTGCATTCTACATTGTTTTCTTTTCTTTTTTGTTTTTTAATGAAGAACTGTTCGGTATTAGTTTGAAAAAAAAATATATAAAGCTGGATAATACTTGTGAGAGAAAGTATAACAGGATAGAAAACTTAAAAGACAAATAGTAGAATAATAGAATAGAGACAAGAGAATTTTATAAGGAAGAGAGAGAAAGAGAGAGAGGAAGAGAGAAAGCGAAAGTTTATAATAGACAACATTGTGCTGCTTTAGTTCATTGCATTTTTTTGCTTAATCTTTTACAATACAAAAACTTCTATTTATAGGGTTTAAAATGAATACAAATATGGTAATCAAATCCTCATCAAATATGGTAATTAGATCCCCATGATTTGATTACGACACACCATAAATATGAAATATTACAATACCAATCAAATATGGAATATATGGAAAGTATATTATACTTTCTATATATTCTAGTCCTTCATATCTTCTAACATCCCCCTTCAAACTCAAGGTGGAAGATTCTGGAATCTTGAGTTTGCAATAAATGCTTATTCTTCTTCTTTTGGAGATGACAACGATCAACGACAGTCAACGACGATAAATGGAGGAAGTCGGCGACGGTGAAGATGCGCCTTAAATATCAATGGGCCAACTATGGGCCAAAGAAAGTGAAAAGAAAAGAAAGATTGGGCCACCTATGGGCCAAAAAGAAAGTGAGCCAAATATAGGCTAAATAAGGCATGATATCACTTTTCAAATGCCAAAATAGAATGGGCCAACTATGGGCCAAAGAAAGAGAAAAGAAAAGAAAGATGGGGCCAACTTTGGGCCAAAAAAAAAAAAAAATGAGCTAACTATGAGCTGAAGAGAGCATGAGTTTTAGAGAATACCTCAAATGTCAAAAGAAAGAGAAAGATTGAGTCAATAACAAAAAATAATGAGCCAACAAAGGATATTACAATAATGAGATAACAAAGGGCAAGAATAATATGGGCAGTTTGGCCTCTTTTGATTTTGATTTTTTTTTTCTTTTTTTTTTTCTTTTCTTTCTTTTTTTTTTTTTTTTTTCATCTTCCCGAGACTACCCATTGGGCATTCACTACCAAAACTACATCCTTTTACTTCTTCTTCTTCTTCTTCTTCTTTTTTTTTTTTTTTTTTTTTTCATCTTCCCGAGACTACCCATTGGGCATTCACTACCAAAACTACATCCTTTTTCTTCTTCTTTTCTTCTTCTTCTTCTTCTTCTTCTTCTTCTTCTTCTTCTTCTTCTTTTTTTTTTTTTTTTTTTTTTTTTTTTTTTTTTTTTTTTTTTTTTTTTTTTTTTCCATACCTTGCATCTGCATCACACAAATTGTTTAGAAACGCAGGTTACGCAGCACACACTTCCTTTCTTGCTGAACCAGGAAACGGCACCGGTGCTTCTGGACGGTGGACTGACGCTGTCGAGGGCGTTGGTGGCGGCGACGAAGGCGAGATGGGTTGCTGTTGGAGAGAATTGCTGGAAAACGGTGGCTCACTAGTGAACGGTGATGGTGGGCTGCAGAAGCGTGGAAGGAGGCTGGAGGGACTGTGTCGTGTGGTGTTGGAGAGGATGGCCAGAATTGGTTGCGGCACCACTGAGGCGGCGGTGGGCTGGAACTGGTTGCCTTTGCTAGTTGCTGGGTGGGAGAACAGTGGAGAAAACGGTCTCTGTGTTGTTGGGTATGAAAGAGAGGGCAGAGGAGGTGTTACACTTTATGTGTGGCTGGACAAATAGAGGGGAAGATCATGTGTTTGACAGAAAGACGCAGAGAAGCTGCAGAAAGAGAAAGAAGACGACGTTGGTCGATTTTGAAGGCTTTTTTATTTTTATTTTTATTTTTTTTGGAGAAAAGAAAGGATATTTTGGGAGAACAGTGGAGTGGAGAGAACTCTTTCTGCAGAATTTGAGTGGAGGAACTGAAATGGCGTGGGCCATATTAGAAAAAAAAAAAAAAAAAAAAAAAATTTAAGACAAAAAAGGGATAGAAGAGAGGATCTTGAGGCTAAGGTGTTTGACAGAAGTACACTAAGAACTTCAAGAAGGGAAGAACGACGTTGGTCGATTTTCAGGCTCTGATACCATGAGAGAAAATATAACAGGATAGAAAACTTAAAAGACAAATAGTAGAATAATAGAATAGAGACAAGAGAATTTTATGTAAGGAAGAGAGAGGAAGAGAGAAAGCGAAAGCTTATAATAGACTACATTGTGCTTCTTTAGTTCATTACATTTTTTTGCTTAATCTTTTACAATACAAAAGCCCCTATTTATAGGGTTTAAAATGAATACAAATATGGTAATTAAATCCTCATCAAATATGGTAATTAGATCCCCATGATTTGATTACGACACACCATAAATATGAAATATTACAATACCAATCAAATATGGAATATATGGAAAGTATATTATACTTTCTATATATTCTAGTCCTTCATATCTTCTAACAACTTGAACATAAAGTTGAAACTCACAACTCATTAAAATTGTAATTGTGTAATATTTATGACTTGAATTATGCTGTCAAGTGTAATGACTTTCTAAACTAAATCTATCGAATTTGATTATTGAATATTGTTGGATTTGCATTGATCGACCCGAATATTGTTGGCCGATGTTCGCATCCATATCTCTTAATTGATTTCTAGTTCTTGAGTTAAGGATAGAAAGTGTTCAGAATTTGTCCATGCCTCAGCAATCAGCATAGTACAATTACGAAATTTCGATCTCATGATAAAAAATATTTAAAGTAAAGAGATATTGGTAGGAAAATCTATGGAGTTCTGAAGAAAAGTTTCATGGGTAATTATCTTTTTTTCCATGAACTATTGGCCTATGTCATTTTGACCCTACGAACTATCCCTTCGATCAAAAAAGAACATCAAACTATCATTTTTACATACTTTGTCTCCTTCCGTCAGTCTAATTCATGCAAAGACTTAAATGTCCTAACTCAATTTCAAAAATTACCTAAATATCATCATCTTAAACAAAAAAAAAAAAAAAAAAACTGAAAGAAAAGGGAGTAGCGGCAGCCACCCCCTGAGGTGGCCGGGTGGCCGCACAGCCTCCCCAGAACTTGGGTTGGCCACACGGCCACCCAGCCACCTCAGGGGGTGGACCTCAGGGGGTGGCTGCCGCTACTCCCTTTTCTAATAAGTAATAATAAGTAATGGTCAGAAAAACATAATAGCTAATTAATGTTTATGGTGTGAAAATGTCAAAGCATGTGTCACTTAAATAATCCTCAATTAAGTCAATAAACGTGTGGGGCTAATTCTCTCTTGGACTGGTTTTGGCTTAATTTTCTCATTTCTGCTCCATTTTTCAGCACCAACAGACTTAAAAGTCTTATAAAATCTGAACGGATCTTCAACGTACGTAGAAAAATCAGCAGTGTGTGAAAGAGAGAATTAAGTGCGAAATTCTCACTTCGTTTCTCACAGTTGAAAGGCGGCACGGCACCGAGAGAAAGAGATATTTTTCTCTGTATTGAAAGTTTTGAGTGGTATTCTGCCTAGTGCCTACTATATTTTGGATGGCGAAGTGCCATGCAGTGCTTTAGTACCGTCACTAGAATCATTTATATCTGGTCTCACCTAAATACCTAATAATGAACTAATATGAGATTTAAATATTTGGTCTCACCTAAATACCTAATAATGAACTAATATGAGATTTAACGTTCATGGCCGTCTTTATAATCCGTTCACTGTTCGTGGGTTTTTCAAAAACATTCCTAAGGGTATGCTTATATAAATTTCAGCTATCTTTGAATAAGTATGCGCAACCCTCCAAAAGCCAAAGCAATTCAAACGGCACCTATTTAACTAAACTTGCTATTATACCAATCTCTTTAATGTTTTCCATCAGTGGCACCATAGAGCTCGACGAAGGAATGAGATAAAGCTTGTTAGGTGATCACTTCTTCCAATACCTTTTCATTTTCAGTGATCCTATGACAAGGAAAAAAAGTAGTAGAATCTCATAAATATGCACCAAGCTAGCATGAATGATTCAGAATGATACCAAGAGAGCAATCTCATATTCATCTACAAGCTGTTTTGGAAATAATTTTAGATGGTGCACAAAGTTTTTATTGAAATAAAATAATATCAATATGAAAATTAACAATTAAATAAATAATTGTTAAACAAATAATTGATTGAAAAATTATTGTTGATACTAGACCATATTGATCCGAAATAATAATAATAATAAAATAAATACTGTACAAGAGATTAAAATTAAATTAAGGAAAGATCTCACAATACTATAGAATCACGCAAGAGCGTTGTCCTTAAAGGTTGATTCGTGCCTCCTGGAGTGTATAACTCGGTGTGATCGGATCTCTTGACACGCAACCTCCCAGGATTAGACTATAGCGTCTATCTTCGTTAAGGACAAACTTCCAAAAACGAATATCAAATAGAACAACCCTTTGATCAAAGTAGATGAGGGACTTAAGAAGTTTAACTTTGTAAGTTCTCAAACCTTAATATTTTGTTTGTTTTTTCCGGTCATATGGTAAGGAACTGAAGAAGAAAACTGAAAACGTGAACAGGGTTACGGCCTAGGGGGAAAACTGAAAATTTGAACTGAAGTATGAAGAAGAAGTGAAGAGGACGTCACGATTAGATTTTAGAAGAGGACTCTCCGTCTCTCACACTGTCTGGAAGAAGAGTCTGGAGAACTAAAGAAGATAATACAATAAAAAATAAGATAACTTTTGGAAGAAGTGTCTAGACTCAAGAGAAGAGAGTACAATATAAAATAGGATAAAAAATTTACACTGACAGACTATTGACTCATTGACTTATAAGGAGAAAAGACTCAAATTTTGTACAAATTTGGTGAACCATGAGAACTTTTTTTTTTTTTTTAATTTTTATTTTATAGATATGAACCGTGAGAACTGAAGCCTAAAGAAGAAGTGAAGACAAATTTAAAATTTTGTATAAATTTTGTGTCATTTGTGTGAAATTTGTGATGTTGATAAATTATAATAATGTTTAAAATGATTTTGAAATTTGAGAAAGTTTTAACCATTAAAAAAAAAAGTGCGAAAGTGAAATCATTGTCAATTTGTTATATTGTGATTTGTGAGTGAGCATTTTCAGCCATGAATATTGTCAAAACTAGGCTTCGCAACAAAATTGAAGATGAGTTTTTTACGGATTCTTTAATGGTGTACATCGAAAGAGATGTTGCTGCAACAATTAGCATAGATTCAATCATAGATGATTTTCGGGATTCAAAAAAATGACAGGTTCCATTTTGATAGATGTTTTGACTTAAATTTGATGTATTATGAAACACTTATTTTTGTATAATTTCTTTTCTTTTTTTTTTGGTCAAAAGTATCTTGGCCCCTGCTCAAAATACTTCATGGCTCCGTCCTTGATAACCATGATTTATAAACTTTACAAGTCAGGAAATTCTGCCAATGTGTGACTTTTTGATATGCTCCTTCACGGGTGGCATTTTAAGTCATACCAAAGACCAATGAGTGCATTTATGAATCTGTCTTTGATAAGAGAAATGATACTCGTACACAATTGTTACAACAATTCTACAACAGCTTACGTGGAAAGTAAGCTTTTCATCCTTTTTTTTTTTTTTTTTTAATATCACAGTAAGAGTCAAAACCGGTTGGGGGGAAATGAAAATTTTCATTTCCCCCCAACCGTGAACGCACCCCCCCTCTCTCTCTCTGAATTCTCTCCGTACAGTCCCTGTCCCCAGCCCCTCCGTCCGTCGGAAACCGCCGCCCCCAGCCCCTCTCTCTCTCCCGCTCGCTCCGGACCGCCGCCCGCAGCCCCTCTCTCTCTCTCCCGCCGGATCTGCCTGCTCCGTCCGTCGGAAACAGACGTCCCCAACCCCTCCGTCATTCGGAAACCGCCGCCCCCAGCCCCTCTCTCTCTCCCGCTCGCTCCGGGCCGCCGCCCTCAGCTTCTTTCTCTCTCCCGCTCGCTCCGTACCGCCACCCGCAGCCCCTTTCTCTCTCCCGCCGGACCTGCCTGCTCCATCCGTCGGAAACAGCCGCCCCCAGCCCTTCTCTCTCTGTGGCCGGATCTGCCTGCTCCGTCCGTCAGAAACCGCCGCCCGCAGCCCCTCTCTCTCTCTCTGGCCGGATCTGCCTGCTCCATCCGTTGGAAACCGCCGCCCGCAGGCTCTCTCTCTCCAGCTCGCTCCGGACCGCCGCCCGCAGCCCCTCTCTCTCTCTCTGGCCGGATCTGCCTGCTCCTTCCGTCGGAAACTGCTGCCCGCAGCCCGTCTCTCTCTCCCGCTCGCTCCGGTGCCGGTCGTCCCTGTCCCTCCGGTAACTCTGTTTCTCTCTCTGAAATTATTGGATGGTGTTGGTATTTTGCTCAATATGCTCTAATTTGCTTACCAAAAGAAAAACTTAGGACAGACGTTAGTTCAATCTGATGTCAGCAAATCAGACTCGTAATTAGCTGATGTCATTGGAGTGTTGAACCTAGAAGGGAGTTAAATCTTTCTTATGAGCTTGTAGTTTTTAGCTCTCTACTTCTAATAAATTTGTTAGATATCCTTTGCCGTTACCTGCTCTTGATTTGCAGTATGGTCTGGCTACATTGTGAGCTTCTTTATTTAGATTATAAAATAATTGTTTCATCAGGTTTTTTGTGTGTTCTACCGTTGGCATACAGGCTGTATCTGATGATGAAGCTGAAAGGTATGAGAGGGCGTTTATTCTCCAGCTACTAGGTTCTGACGGCTCTAGTAGTGGCAAAGAGGTACTACTTTCTCAGTTTAGCCCTTTGATTTGTATAGTTGAATGGTCTTGTGAATCGGTTGTTCTGTGTAAGACTTGCTAATCAGGATATGTGGTTTATGAAGTTTAACAAACTTTTGGACATTTTGACATGTGAGCAAATTATGCAAATGAATATTCACTCATTGCTATGTATGTCGCCCTTACCTATTCGATGTTTGGGCTTCTTGTGGGGTAATTTAGCTCCTACTTATGAATTCTGGATTTCCCCAGCTATGTTGCATGAACATTGGTATGTTTTCACATGTCAATACTTGGAAATAGATCTGGTTGAGTCTTGGGATTGCTGAAGAATGCTTAACAGATGTGCCTGTTTAGCTTAGCATGTTCATCATGGTACTGAAATGACATGCCTGTGGTATAAAGAGGTAAGAAAATTAGCATATTGAAACAGCTGCCTTTGGTTATAATTATCTTTATCGGTCTGATGCACTTGTTAGGTATGTGTCCCATTTGTACACGGCATGGGACATCATACATTTAAAAATCTTGGTTCTTGGATATGGCCTGTTAAACTTGCATGTTTTAGATATTTTAACCCCAAAGAACTGAGTTGGATGCATCTAGGTTTTTGTTAGTATATGGTGTTTGATTTTTGTAGTAAATTATGCTATAAAGAGTTGTGCTCATATTTGATTTAGGCCACTTTTCACATGTTCTGGTACTTAGTTTTTACTCTATTTAGACCTTTTGAATTGTAAGATGATCAAGTCCCTGATTACGATTTTCTGAAGTGGGTCTCTTTATTACAGTTTCTTAAATAGTCTGAAATTGCAGAGTATGTCTTCGTGTATTGATTTACTCTGTTTTATTTTGTTGTGCTGTTACACTTACTGACATTACAAGATTTGTTATGGGTTCTCTTTGAATGGACTAGGATTTGAAGACAACCAAAATTGGAGCAAGCTTAGGCTGGAAAACCTTGCATCTAGAACATTAGCAAAGGTATGTCTGTTAGCCTCTTGCAAAATCATGTTGTAATGTGCTTATATTGCCATGGCATTATTCCAGATAGGCCTCCTTTGCATGCAAGATCCTCTGCTAATACATGCCATTCAATATGATAGTTGATTTATTAGATAATTGCTTGACATGCTTAACCTATTAAAGAATATTCTTCCCTAAAAAAAAAATTAGTCAGTATTCCTATTGGTGAATGACCCAACTTTAGGAGTTAAGGACCAAAGTTATTTCAATTGTCAGATTGTTCATGAAGATGAAGACTTTTGATAATTGTTCTGTTTATATTACTTCTTTGTATTTATGTTTTACATAAGAAGAATGGCTGTCTATTTTTCTATTGTTTGCTGTTCTCTATTGCTTGGCCAGGTTGGTATGGCATGAATTCTCTGTTTTTGAAAAAATTGAATAGGCAAAGTTCTTTGGTCCATGCTTTACATGTGGGTTTGTTTGCTTTAAAATAAATATGAGGATCTCGGCATTGAAAAAAGGGCAAGAGTAGTTTACCCGATTGGCATGATTATTATTATTATTATTATTTGATTTTTTTTGTGTAGGCCCGAAAAAATGTCAGTAAATAGTGATGCGTCAATACCCCATCCATTATGTTACTGTGGAGTGCATGCACGTTTAAGGTACTCATGGACTAGTGACAACCCCGGAAGAAAGTGGTACGGTTGTATAAAGTATAAGGTAATTTTAAAATTAAGGGTTAAATACCATATTGGTACCTGAGTTTTACGTGATTTTAAATTTAGTACCTCAGTTTTGTTTTGTATCATAGATGGTACCTGAATTAAGGGTAAAAACCCATTTGGTACCTCTGTTAGATTTTCCGTCTGAATTTTAACATCTCCCCACGTGTTAACCGCTGAGGTTGACACGTGGAACTAAATAAAAAAAAATTAAAAATTAAAAATTGAAATCTTAAAAAAATGATTAAAAATAATAAAATTTTAAAAAAGAAAATTAAAAAAAGAAAAAAGAAGAGGGGTGGCTGAGCCACCCCCTTGGCTGGTCTGGCCAGTCTGGGGTGGCCCAACCACCCCCCTTGGGGTGGCTCGGCCACCCCATGGTAGAAAAAAAGAAAAAAAAAAATATTATGGGTTTTGGCCCTTGGGGGTGGCCGAACCACCCCCTAGGGCCATGGGGGTGGATCGGCCACCCCCAGTCCGGCCGGTATGGGGGTGGCCGAACCACCCCCATGGCCCTAGGGGGTGGTTCGGCCACCCCCAAGGGCCAAAACCCATAAAAAAAAAAAAAATTGAGGGTTTGCCCTTGGGGGTGGCCGAACCACCCTCTAGGGCCACGGGGGTGGTTCGGCCACCCCCATACAGGCCGGCCTGGGGTGGCCGAACCACCCCAGTGGCCCTAGGGGGTGGTTCGGCCACCCCCAAGAGCCAAAACCCATCCAAAAAGAAATTGAGGGTTTGCCCTTGGGGTGGCCGAACCACCCCCATGGGCCACGGGGGTGGTTCGGCCACCCCAGGCCGGCCTGTATGGGGGTGGCCGAACCACCCCCGTGGCCCTAGAGGGTGGTTCGGCCACCCACAGTCCGGCCGGTCTGGGGGTGGCCGAACCACCCCCTAGGGCCAAAACCCTTCAAAAAAAAATTTTTTTTTTTTTTTTTTTTTTTTTTCAACTGTGGGGTGGCCGAACCACCCCATAGGGGGTGGTTCGGCCACCCTAGACCGGCCAGACCGGCCAAGGGGGTGGCTCAGCCACCCCTCTTCTTTTTTCTTTTTTTAATTTTCTTTTTTGAAATTTTATTATTTTTTATCATTTTTTAAAGATTTCAATTTTTTATTTTTAATTTTTTTTATGTAGTGGCACGTGTCAACCTCAGCGGTTGACACGTGGCGAGACGTTAAAATTCGGACGGAAAATCTAACAGAAGTACCAAATGGGTTTTTACCCTTAATTCAGGTACCACCTATGATACAAAACAAAACTGAGGTACTAAATTTAAAATCACGTAAAACTCAGGTACCAATAGGGTATTTAACCCTAAAATTAATTATTTGTGCTTTATGTTTTCCTTAGTAATTTATGACATTTACTATTATGTTTTAACGCAGAAAGCTGGGGATTGTGATTTTTTTATGTGGGCTGATAACCGAATGACTTCTTATGAGAAGAGATTGGAGGAACATATGAGAGACATAGAGGAAGGGAGACGGGCTGATATTAAGAAAATTGAGAAGATGACAATGGCCAATATTGACAGACTTGAGAAACTAATTGAAACAAGACACAACGAACAATATGAGAGACTTCGGTTGGAGTTGGGTCTTAATAGAAAGATGTTTTGGGCAGCAGTAGTTGTAATCATTTTGGGCATTGTAATTTATTTTAGTAGTTATAGCAGTTCTAAAGTTAGCTACTTAATGTTAGAATGAAGGATGAAAACATTATTAGGTTAAAAATTGTCATTGTCAGATATTTTATGTTCTTATTAGTTTCAGAATAGAAGTGGTTAGGCAGAAGTGGTTGAATGAAACCTTACTTTTGCCACTTGGATTTCCCCCATATATAATGATTGACAGGTCTATTTAAATGCTATTTAACATCTCTTTTCTATAGTAGTAGATATGTAAGTGCATTAGCAACTTTAAATCTGAAGGAGGAGATCGAAGAAAATGATCAAATGGCAGTGCTATGTTCGGGTTTTTGTCGTCATTTGACATTGGTCTTTGTTGGGTAGTCAAGAAAGTTTTCCATTTCCTCTTTCTTAGCCACCAAACAAGAATTATTTCCACCAAAAAACAACTAAGGATGATGATTTCAACCAAAGACAAAAGTGCTTGGATGGTGATTTCACTAATTTCCACATTTCTATCCACCCTTTGTAGCAGACAAAGACAACTCCTCCAATATCAAGAATTGACCTCAGAGAATCATATCTTTGCAAATGGAATCTAATTTTAATGAGTATTTGGCTGTCCATTTGAATTTAATCTACTACTTTAAAGGTTTCGTTTCCGTCAATGAAGGATGCCAACTAAAGAACTACTGTGAGTCATACATAGACAAACAACAATAACACCACCACCCACAACAATTAACATATCATCATGAGAATAGAAGATAATTAAAGAAACGCACAAAACTGAGCTCCGAGTCTCATCGTGAGAATTGGCACTAGATTGAAAGCTCTATTTTCATTCATACAAGCAAAGGCTCATCAGTTAAAGACAACCATAAAGTGACAAAAGTGGGTCACATAAATTCATATAAAAGCTTCTCTACAACAAACCCTCCCCAATTAGACTTGCTCCTCTGCAATTTAGAAGCTGGATTCTATCATAGGAACTGACCCACCAGCTGCCACGCTGCAATCATTTTTGAAAAACAATAAATACAACAAGCAATAGCTATTCAACAAATAATAATCTTGCAACGACAATGACTAATCTTGAAGCAAGTTTCTATTCTATTCTACTCACCCTGAATAGGGTCTCAAGCTTGTTTTTCACAAGATAGTACTCTTGTTTTACTTGTTGCAGACATCTCAGGCACTTGCAATCCAACATCCTCTTTGATACAAAAATATTTTTGTCTTCCAAATTTCAGATTCAATTGCTGATAAAGAAAAAGAAAAAGGTAAGAGTATAATAACTCACCCTTCAGCGTTCTGTTCCTCACAGAAGTTGCGGAAAGCAACACAGGCATTTTTGACTCTCTGAGCACCCACGCTGTTAACCAGAAAACACATTTGTTTCTCAAGTAAAAGAAGATTAAAAAAAAAAGTTCTACATGACTGATAGAGTACTCTTTTGTTTTTATTTACATACTAAATCAAATTTTCTTAAGAATTTGAGTGTGTAAAAGTGAGGTTCAAACAGAGTTGGAGAAACATTAAAAGAGCATAATTACTTGGGTAGAAACCAAAGATTCTAACGCAGACAAGGGAGTTGTCTTTTGTTTTTGTTTTATTTTTCGTTTTCATCCTTCATTTTTTTTTTCTCATAAAAACAAAAGGAAAAACAAAGCTAGTGGTGGATAAAATAACTGAAATTTATGTGTACCTGGCGCTGCTACCCTTGAACTGGTGAACATGAGCATCAATCTTTTTGAAATGAACGCTTTGCTGATCTCTGTAGAAAGAAAAAGGAAAAGGAAAACCCCAAGAACAAAGAAATAACTTTTATGCTCAACTCAAAAGTATCCAAAACCAAACCATCTCAGAAAAAAGGAAATCCAAGAGGATTATATGAGTGAGAGAGAGAGAGAGAGAGAGAGAGAGAGAGAGAGAGAGAGAGAGAGAGAGAGAGCTTGGATCCTCACAGAGCTCTGGTGATATCATTGAGAAGCTTCTCAGAATCTTTAAAGAAAGAGTACACAAAAAATGCCTGACTTCTATGTGGCCATCATATACAAACATTAAAGGACTTTCAACTGATAAGCTGTTTATGCAGTAATTTAAAAAAGTCAGGATCAATGGATTACAGTCTGACTTGGATAACAAGTTTGACTTTAGAAGAGTTAAAATCAAAACAAGCTAAAAACTTATGATCATTATGTGCGATACTGAAATATACACATATCCAAATTACCTTTTGAAATATTGGATAGTTAGCTTTGTATCTTGTGCATGGAAATGCTAAGATCTCAAAACCTGCAATCACCCAAGACAATCCTCAACTACAAACAAACAAATTTAAATAAAAACTAATATAAATGATCTAGTTGCGGTGCACAGAAGGCAATATTATGAACACAAACCTTTGTCCATGTATCTGTTGTAAAGCTCAATCAACTGGGTGTAGTTCGTATCTGAAAACCCACCGTTTATTCAAAATCAACCAACCAAAATGTAAAGAAAAAATAAATAAATAACATAAAAAAGAAAATAGCATACACCGTCCAAAATTCACCTACATCTCTTTAGCTAGTACACAACATATATGAACATCATATAAGAACCAAAAAAAAAAAAAAAATTACTATAAAATAAAATAGAGTCGTCAATCTTTTCCAATACATCCAGGAGTCCATTAGCTCCATTACAGCTCCGACACAAATACCATTAACTATCATATTGGCCTCAAGGTGGAAGTAAACCATTCATCAGAAGACGTATAGTTGACCGCATAGCATCAGTAATTGTCGGCAGGACACTTATATGGTTGAGTGCGGCATAGACTTGATTGAAGATGGGCCGCACATGCATTTCAATTGCCGGATCAGTTGGAATTATGGAATTAAAAACGTCTGTCACCCAAGCAATTATTTCGGCTGGGTTGGTATTGAAACAATAGGGTAAAAGCCAGAACAACTGGAGTAATACTTCTTGACTCAAAGGCAGAGGATCCATAGTCAAGACCCACCGTATATCAACCTGAAAATCAACGTTAATATTCAGACATCTAAAATGGATGCATTTTAATAACACAATACTATCAATTGATTTACCTGGGAGCATAGCCAATTCACAATTGACACATCACGCATTTGTAAGGCTGTACTGAAAGCCTCTTGGTATTTGTGTTGGCTTATCAATGTAGATAACAAATTTATGGGGTCCATTGACAAATTCACCTAATACACACATGATTCGTTTCCCTTATTGTACGCATATGAATGAATGCCAACACAGAATTTGAAAAACACAAATTATACCTGAGAAAGAATAGAATGATGGTGACTACTGAACGTGTGAGCAACTGTCGATGACGAAGCGACAGAATCCTGCAAAAACAGACACTGAATAAGTACGTGAAATATCAAATAATTGTCAAAAACCAATTAATAAATAAAGAGATGTTGGCTAATCACCTGAGTACTATGATCGTGAGCTGCAGAAGGCATAGAAGGCAATGGAGATTGACTAGTGTTGTCTTGATTTTCCGTTGATTTGGAGGCCTACAATTAAAAAATGGTTTATGCAATGTGGAGAAGTACACATGTTTTTTAAGTAAGTAAAATGTGGACAGAAGTAATAAAAAAATTAAATAATAAATAATAAATTCACTAACTTGATTTTTTCGTTTCTTCGTTTTATCATTGTTGTTTCTTGGTGGCTTGCTCGATACTTTGGATTTCTTCACCACTGTTTCTATAACAGACACCTTTCTCTTTGTTCGTGGTCTCCCTTTACAGTCAATCTTCACAGGACTAAACACCTTTTTGCAGCTAGAAGATGCGACAGTAGCTGGAATGCCAAAAGATTGATTTTCGCAACGCCACAACTCTTTTAATTGATCAATTTTTTCCATTAGTTCCATGCAACGTTTCTCTGTGTTTACTGACGTGAGCGACAATAATTCTTCCAAATTGTTTCTCACTTTGTCATGTATTTGGGCATGTGGATTATCACTAATGGCATCATAACTACTCGTAACCTTCGAGTACTCTCGCTTAATATCTTTCATCCATCTGTCAAGAACATATCTTTGTGGCAAAGTTGTCACTTTCTTTGTCCGTAACACGGAAAGTGAATGCCTACATAGGATGCCTTTTACTTCAAACAATGCACATGTGCACTTCACTTCGAGTTCATTTTCATTGAAGTAAACAAGAAATGTCTTTTCTATTAAGTGATCTCCAACGGCAACATATTCAACAACTTCGATGGTAGAAATCGCACCTTCACTTTTGAGAAGAGCGTTATTACAAGACATCATTTTCACAAACTGCTCATGTACTTCTTTGAACTTCGCATTTGTGTAAACAACTTGAAACTGTTTCTCTAATTGCAAGGCGCTTATACATAAGATTGTGCGATTGAAAGAATCGAAATCAGCACGTGCCTCACTCTCGACCATTCTCCTTAAAGCGTTATCATATTCATCAACAAATTCTTTCAATGTGGTTCGTGAGTGTACGTAACCATCAAAAAATGCGTTCATACTTTCACTTCGCTGTGTAGTACTCATTCCCGCCCAAAACGTATCTTTCATGTATGCCGGCACCCAAAATGTCTGATCCATATATAACTCATTCAACCATGCATTATCATGAAGATTATACTTCTCCAGAAAATCTTTCCAATTTTCCTCATATTCTTCACATGTTTGAGAGTCATACAAACATTTATTTATGGCACCCTTAATGCCATCAAAATTAGCATGTGATCCAAACTTTTCAGGCAATTTTTTTAAAATGTGCCACATACAATATCTATGACGACTTTCAGGAAAAGCAATAGCGATTGCATTTTTCATAGCTCTATCCTGGTCTGTCATAATTGCTTTAGGGGCTTGGCCATTCATGCACTCCAACCAACATTTAAACAACCACACAAATGTGTCTGTATCCTCTCTTGAAATTAGTCCTGCCCCCAAAAGTATAGATTGACCATGATGATTCACTCCTACAAAAGGAGCAAATGGCATGTCATATTTATTGGTCAAATACGTTGTGTCAAACGTAATAACATCTCCAAAGAAATCATACGCTGCCCTACTCCGTGCATCAGCCCAAAAAACATTTCGTAACCTACAATCATCGTCCACATCTATTACGTAGTAGAAGCCACTATTCTGCTTTTGCATTCTTCTGAAGTAATCACAAAGTGCTTGAGCACCACCTTTACCAAGATTGAGTTCTCTTGCCTTGTTAATATAATTCCGACAATCTCTCTCTCCAAAGGAAAGATTCTCAAACCCCCCACTTTCAACAACTAATGAATTGAAATTTTTACACAAACGTATTCTTGCTCTGTCATTTAGCTCAAGTCTTCTTTTCGCAGCGTCACTAATTTTCTTATTGCTTCTAAAAAATCTCACCTTGCTCGGGCTTAACGAATGATTATGCATCAACTCAACTTTACTCAAAAACCACGTTCCATCATCACATAAATTTGCACAAATCCTGGCACCACACCCTGTTTTATTTGAAACTGGAATTGGCTTCGCACAATCACTTGTTTTAGGTCGCTCTGCACCTCCACGAGTACATATAAGCATTACGTAACCTTTTCTACCCTTCTTTTTTCTCGAACTTCTCTGCGCTATACCAAACCCAGCTGACTTAGCATACTTCCTATAATAAGAACAGACTTCGTCTAATGAACTAAATGTCATTGATTCTTTCGGTTCTTCAACTTTCTCATCATCCTTTAACACCACAGGTAGTACCACATTTTCTTCCTCATCATTCAACTCTTCATCTGAAATAAATGTCATTAAATCCTTCGACTTCTCAAATTTTTCACCCATATCTATCCAAAAAAAGTATACAAAATGTGTTTATAAAAAAGCCTAGAATAATAATAAAGAAAAAACAAAACAAAACTATAACTCAAACAAAAGTAAAAAAACTAACCATTTTGACGATCATCTTGATGGGTTAGATCATCGTCAAATTCACCCTCATTATCCAATCGTGAACTTGAAGAGTCCATTTAGAAAAGTGCTATATTAAAAAGTAATATAAGTTAATTGAATGAAAAAACTAAACTACATAAAAGCTAAGCTCATAACCTTAAAAGCATGTAATTTGACAATATTATACAAATTAAACTACATAAAGGCAGTCATAGCACTAGCTTTTTAATGCCTTCATTTTTCCTCATGGAAGTCTGACAATAAAAAACCATAGAAATCGCGAGTATGTTTTCCTCATTGTACAAAAGATGGGGCACTTTTCACTAGACATATAATGACATTGAACAACTGATACAACAATTGTTCATAAAAAAAAAATAAATAAATAAATAAAAATTGTTTAGGATCTACTCAAACTTAAATAGACAAGGATCCAGGCAAAGTCACATATGATACCTAAACCAACCAGACTTGCGAGATAAGTACATTCAGATTTACTAAAAAAAAAAGATAGAAAACTAACTCAAGAACCAAACTGATCAAGCATATACACATGCGAATGAATGCTAAATGAATTTTTAACCAACATCAATTAATTAAAAAGAATTTTTTTTTTAAAAAAAAAAAAAAAAAAACACAAAGAAATAATGTTATTTACAGATTATAGGTTCCAAGAGAGAACACCCATCAAGGTACTAGTGGACAAAGGGCGGGCTTTGGATGAGCCGTAGTAGACTCGAACATCTTGGGTTCGATTCCATACTAGGAGTTCTCCTGGATTACTTGATACATGGTTCTGAGGGGTTGGGTTGTGTGTCTGAGGTTTACTCTCCAGAGGTGGGTCTGAAGGGCCCTACCTTGGTGAAGTTCCATGTCCTCAAAAAAGAGAACAAAGCAAATATCTCCCTTGACAGAGTATGTATCTGGATATTTTAGCAAAAAGAAGCTCAAGACAAATCCTCCAAAACAAACTAAAAATGAAAATCAAATCCTTACTTACCCAAATAATCAGCAGATTGAACTAACGTATGTCCTAAGTTTTTCTTTTGGTAAGCAAATCAGAGCATATTGAGCAAAATACCAACACCATTCAATAATTTCAGAGAGAAAAACAGAGTTACCGGAGGGACAGGGACGACCGGCACCGGAGCGAGTGGTAGAGAGAGAGGGGCTGCGGGCGGCGGTCCGGGGCGAGCGGGAGAGAGAGAGGTGCTGCTAGCGGCGGTCCGGAGCGAGCGGGAGAGAGAGAGGGGCTGGGGGCGGCGGTTTCCGACGGACGGAGCAGGCAAATCAGGCGGGAGAGAGAGAGAGGGGCTGCGGGCGGCGGTCCGGAGCGAGCGGGAGAGAGAGAGGGGCTGGGGGCGGCAGTTTCCGACGGATGGAGGGGCTGGGGACGGGGACTGTACGGAGAGAATTCAGAGAGAGAGAGGGGGGGTGCGTTCACAGTTGGGGGGAAATGAAATTTTTCATTTCCCCCTAACCAGTTTTGACTCTTACTGTGATATTAAAAAAAAAAAAAGAAAAAGGATGAAAAGCTTACTTTCCACGTAAGCTGTTGTAGAATTGTTGTAACAATTGTGTACGAGTATCATTTCTCCTTTGATAATGCATGTGGAATGAATTTCACATACATAAATCTTATACCAAATATTAATGTGTGTACCCATAACGTGGATACAAATATCATTAGCACCACACCAAAATCCGTATTTGGGGCTCTCTCTCCATAAATCTGTGAAGGAAGTGATCGAGAGCAGATAAGAGAAGATTTTCTTCGATTATCTGGTAAGAATAAACGCACCGTTTTATACTACTGAAAAGACAAAAACACCTGAATAAGTCTTAAACCCTTTACAATCCAGAAAGGGTAAAACGGTAGTTATCGCCTCTTTGTATATAACTATAACTTCGACATGGAGCAGGGTTTCTTCTCGAGCTTTTAACGCCCCCGTCGATCGCGCCTGTATCTCTCACGGCTTCGCCTGAGAACCAACCCACTGGCCATCGTATTTGGCTCTCATTAAAGCCTCTTCACCAAGAGGTAATGTTCTCAATTGCTTTATTTTTTTTTCTGAAAATAATTGGTTTTTGAGAAATTTTTGGGGGTTTTGGATTGTAACTTTTGAATTTATCTGTTGTAAACTTTGAACCAAACATGACTTTAAGTTCTCGTAAAAAATGGCTATCTTTCACAAAGAGTCAAAACGCTTTGTTGCTTAATCATATGTTGGATTTTTGTATGGTGTTTTTTTTTTTCTTTGGAATTTTGTGAATTATGAGACTGGTTGGTTATGGCAAAGAAATTAGGATTACTTTGCAAGAAGAAGAAAAGATGTTGCTTTGATAGGTTTAGCACGAAAATGAGAAACTGAGCGTACACACAAGTTACTTGTGTGCAAATGTTGTTTGGGCTACTGTTTGTGAATTTGATAGTAGGATATAAATCATTTTTTTTTTTTTAAAAAAAAAAAAAAAAAAAAAAAAAAAAAAAAAGAAGAAGAAGAAGAAGAAGAAGAAGAAACATTCAAACTGTAATTATGTTTAAAAAATTGCAATTATGTGAAATTGGGCAGCTTTTTTTTTTTTTTTTGTGTGTTAGATACTGGAATGGCATATGTGAGTGACTTACTGGAAGACTGTTTTGGTAAGGTTATTGGAGAAGAGATATGTTTGAATTTGCAAATTGATAAAACCCGGCGGGCGAATTTTACATCTCCAAGGGTGTGATTACAAAATGATGATCTTTGGAGGACATTCGAATTCGAGAACTGGAAAGAAAATAGACAAAGTTTTAGTTTTTTTTTTTCCTTTCAATGAAATTGATTAAGTGGGAAATATGATGACGTGTGTTTATTCCCAAAAGCTTAAGTATTTTGAAGGGATAAAAATTTGCTGCAAGAAGAGCATCCTTTTTGTGGTTTAGCCCCTTTAACTGAACGAGGTCAATAAGCTTGTTACCTCCCTTCGTTTCCCTTTTAAAATGGTTATTAGAGGAAGGAAATGTATGCAATTTCTTTTTATTTTTTGGTAATCCGATTTACTTGCCCTCAAGTTCCCAGTTTTAAATGGATTGTAAACCGGAAAATTCAGAAATCTATGTAAATTTTGATATTATGCAATAATGGACAATCTCTCTCTTATTCATTCTTGCATCATTTCAATCACTGTGCAGATGAAGAAAAAGAAGCAAAATCCTGTAACTGATTCCAAACCTGATGCTGATTTGAAGTCTATCATTCATCAGCATTCTCTGTTCTTTGACAAGTTAGTTGAGTTAATCCCTGCAAAGTTCTATTTACCCAATGATGATAAGGATAGGCCATGGTTTCAGGGCCTCAGCAAGGCCAAAAAAGCTTCGGCAAAGAAGGAATCAAGGGAGAACATTAAGAAGGCTCGAAGAGATCGTTTGGATCCAGAAAAGTCTTCCACAACAACCCTTGATTTATTAAAGCAAAGCTTGGAGAAGGAAAAATTGAATGAAAGCGGCGATGAGGAAATTGAGATTAAACCTATGCTGTCTGGCCTTGAAGGTAATGATCGGCAGGTGACGTTAGAGGAACTTCGGCTACGGCTGCATCAAAAAATCGAACAGTCCCGAGCAATTCGGAATCCTGAAGTTTCAAACAGAGCAAAGAAGAGGAGTGGGATAGACAGCAAGAAAGGAATTCAGCAGAAGAAGCGCAAGAGAGAGTTTGTTTCTGAAGAAAAGAAACCAGCAACTAGTAGTTCTGCAGATAAAGTGGAGAAGGATATAGTAGAAGCTTCAAAGGGACTCGCATTTGGTCATGTCAAACTTGGGAATGAGGAAGAGCATGGAAAGAAGAAAAAGGCAAAACTTTCAAAGTTTAAGGAGCTTGAAAGGGCAAAGAAGTTGGAAGAAGCGAAGAAAGATCCTGGGAAAGGTGAGATTATCTCGAAGAAGCATTCGTGGAAAGCAGCAACAAATAGAGCAGCCGGGATGAAGGTTCATGATGATCCCAGCCTGTTGAAAAGGAGCATACAAAAGGAGAAGAAGAGGCATCAGAAGAATGCTGAGAAATGGAAGGAGAGGCTGCAGACCACAGTGAAGATGAAAGCAGAGAAACAGCAAAAGAGATCAGAAAATATATCACATAGGATTCAAGACAAGAAAATGCGGAGAATTGCAAAAAGAGAGAAAAAGCTAATGCGTCCAGGATTTGAAGGTAGAAAGGAAGGTTTTATTAATGAAGGTGCCTCCTCCTAAACTTTGTATGAGTTTCTGCCTCTTTTCTTGCCTTTTCGCCTTTGCTTTTAAATGAGTTGGCATAAATTCATGGAAATTTTTACTTTGGAGGGATTCTGCTGTATAGATCCCCCACCCTACCCCTTCCTTTCCCCTCTTCGCCTCTTTAACAAAGTAGATGAATGTTTTTGAAGAATTGAGTTTCAATTGATAGCTGCAAATGTTTATCGTTGAAGTTTTTTTAGCCTAAAGGAAGTCAACGCCTGAAAGTTGACACAAATTTAAAGTGTATTGGGTTCGTGGGGCTGGCATCACTATATCAAAGAAATTATGGTAAATCTGCATATATATATATATATATATATAGTTTAATTTTGTTGGCTTATCTTAGAAGTATTATTAAGAGATAAAAGGAACAACAGCGCTGACAGTTAGTTCTCCATACTCTTCTTAGGGAAAATTAAGAAAGAAAAAAGGCTATGAAGTGCTCTGGATCCATCTGAAGATTGTTTCCAAGTGGTAGAAACGCACCTCATGGATTGATCTCACGAGTGGTAGTACTGCAGTTTTTCACTTCGGTGCTAATAACTTCTTTTCTTTTCTTTTCTAAGCACACTTCGGTGCTAATAACTTGTTATTTCAATTGGTTATCTGAAGGCGTTTTTGGTGTTGCAGTCCCTGTAGTTATGCCATGTTGGTCTGTTTCTGCAGTTAACCTCGTACTGAAAAGTCTTTTTCTTCTTTTTTTTATTGACGGGATGATATAGTAAAGTTAGTAGGAAGAGGATTTTATGCCTCTGATTTTCTAAAGCTGGCTAAGTAGTTCCTTCTAGGTAATATCATATCAAGCAACTCTTTTGTCAATGGTGCTGCACGAAAGATACTTAGGGATGCAATCAGTCGACAGACCTAATTGTTGTATTCGTTCCTTTTCCGCTTTCGGATAGAATGTGTCCGGATAAAGTTGGACCGGGATCCCAATTCCCTGTGGGCAGAAAATTTCAGGAGATCTAGTCTTATAAATGCACCCACAGTTGTGAAAAGAGATTTCAATTTCATTCCCATCCCGAAGATTCGGCTTGTTAACAACTACAAACAGAACGTACAAATACAAACGACACTACCAAGTGGATCTTTGTCACTATCAAGGGAGAGATCTAACTGAGGATATAAATCAGTGGAAAAAAAATGTCAGTCGAACTGGCAGTAGCGGCATAATGTGCAATGTTGTGAACGTGTCAATTTGCGCTCCTGTCAATCTTGGTAGCTAAGTGTCAAAAGAGTTGAGGAGACCAAGAATGTCATAAATAATTGGTGCAATTTTCCGATTGGTGGTGAAATGTGGTTTTTGTAAGCTAATAAGAATGACTGATAAGGAATCTCCCCCAAGAAGGAGGTGCCAACAATGTAGCGCTTTGGGCTGACTTATCAGCAACCAGGGCCTCTCCCTCTCCTTTAGTAGGGTCACAAGAAGGATCCAATGTGACAAGGCAAAGAGGATGGGACACATCAGTGTTGGTAGCAATGACACCAAAAGCAGAGAAAGTGATGCGAATGATTGCGTCAAAATTTGAGGGTGGGGGAGTCGAGATGTGATTTTTGGTGTGAGGTATTTTCAGGCTTTGAGGTGGGCTTTATCCACGTATACAAATGTGTATAGCGATTTTAGGATATATGAATACAGTTAACAACCTCTTTCGCATACCCTTTATAGTGTATATATATAAATTCACCAAAATGTCATTATTTTAGATTTGGTATAGATTATGTTTACATTGGTTTGATTGGCCTTATGAAATTAATATATTTTCAAAAAATTAAAGCAATCGACCTAAATTATTTTCAAAATCATTTTAAAAAAAGCTATAATAAAAACCCAAATAAGGCAAAAAGACTAAAATATGCCCAATACCTAATGGACAGAAATTTCCTACGAACCGGTTCGTAAGAAATTTTTTACAGCCCACATATAAAAGTAACATGTGTCCCTTAAGCATGTGAGAATCACATGTTTTTTATTAATGCTATTAAAAATGCATGTGAGAAGCACATGTTATTAAAAAAACATGTGATTCTCACATGCTTAAAGGACACATGTCACTTTTATTTAAATGAAACGTGTCACTTTCATTTGTAAAAAAATTTCTATATAACCGATTTGTAGAAAATTTATGCCCATACCTAATAATATCCTAATTGGATGCCGTTAATAAAAACATAATGATTGGAATATCCAAAGATATGATGTAGCTGCAGCCGCATTTTACATATGATGAAAATATCTAAAGTAATATCTGTAGCTGCAGCCACATTTTACGGATGATGAAAATATCTAAAAGTAAAAGTAATATCTGTAACTACAGTCGCATTTTTACATTTTACGGATGATAATTGCCATGTACACCTCTACTAGCTAGAGAGGGGACGTGAGAAAGAGGTGATCATATATCTCAGTGGAAGTCACAAAGAGGACATGAACGACTCGTCCTCAAGATTGAGGAATGGGGCTAGAGTAGATCTTAGAACGGAGGCATTCCAAATGATTTTCCACATGAAAAGTTTAAGCCTTTGGTGAACTTAAAGCTTCAAAAAAAAATTCCAATCATTTGTTGTGAGTGGAGATTTCGTGTTGTAGGGTATGGATGAGGTTGTAGGCTTAAAAAACTGAGAAATTGATACGTAGTGGGAAGAGGAAGACCCTTCTATTAAGGCTTCATGTCTTAAAAAACCATATAGATCATAGTAGCTTGCTTTGCCCAAAGGGTTTTGAGCCCGGGAGAATTCTAAAATTTAGAAAGTTGTACTAGTAATCATTCATGTAGATTTTGGTAGACAAGGTTACAGATTTTATGGTTGTTCCTTTAACATCAGGCGCATCGCTTTATGTCTATATATATAGAAATCCAAAACAACATTTCATCGAAAAAAAAAAAAATAGAAATGCACAACATAACAAACGACTTAATTTAGATAGGACAAATTCATCACATAATATGTACATGATGGTAAAAGAAACCCATCTACTTCTACATTATTAAACGACCCTAGAACCAGCAGTTGCAGTAGCACCACCCTTGTGCACCGGTTCACCGCCGGTTGTTGGGCCCCTGGCATAATCTCCGTCGCGGTGACCGGGGCCGTATTTGCTGCTGATTATCCCGGCATGAAGCAACAAAACGTACAACAATTGGGTGAATGTCAGAATAATTATGAATGCCTCCACTACCTTCAGCCTCCATCCTCTGTGCCCTCCTACGTGTATCTCCTTGCACGCCAACCTGCAAGGTTTTGTTTTAAAACAAGCAAGCATTTGGGTGATCAGTTCATATTAGCAATTGTGGACACAACGAAGACGCGCGCGCACGTGAAAAATTTACCCAAAAGCTAGCACAGTCACGGCCCATGCCACTACTGCTGTCGATCCTGCTGCGGCTAGGCTCTCGTTCCTCCAAGATCTGATATGGTAGCCTCCCAGGAACTTTGATACTACTCCAATAACACCAGCCAATAAGGCGAACAACAAGAAGAACATTGTCGCCCCATTGCCCCCAAAACCTGTACATTTTTTGTCACCAAAATATCAAACGGACTGAGCACCCCAAAGTAGTGCGTGTGTTGTGTTTGTGTGTGTGTGTCAAAGAGAGAGAGACAGAGACAGAGAGAGAGAGCTTACTAGGATGGTTGGTCTGGCCATTGATAAACCTGTTAAGACACCAGCTAGCAAAACCCACCACGAGAAGGTACATGAGCAAGTTTATAAACAGCAGAGGAGCTGCTATGGTCCTTCCCACCGCCATCTTTCTTCCTCCTCGGAGCTCTCCGAATAACCCTCAACACCAAACAAAGCGTCTCTCTCTCTCTTAGCTAAAAGAAATCACACCCACTTCTTACAAAGTTCGTCCCTTGAAATTTTTCTGCTCTATGGTTTGGTGGCAAAGGTTTATATGCAAGAGAAGAGGTAACAAGTCTGGGACACGTGTAAGCCAAACCAGGTTTGCATGTGTGCTTTTGGTTACAGGTGGGGGGACACTTGTCAAGTTTGATCTTATCTAATGCCAGGAAGTCTTGGCTAACTCTTGGATTCCCAGATGTTGAATCCAACGGTGCATTATCCACAGAATGTCTCTAGAACGTACACCTCTCACCTCCATGGTCCACCACCCCCTTTGGCCCCACTGAACAGGCGGCGCAAATCTTGTGTGTCTGCTTGTGATGAACGTCTTTATGATCTTTTAATGATTTGCCCTTGGATTCTCTTCTCTTCTCTTCTCTTCTCTTCATTTCTTTCAAATCATGATTCATGGGAAACTATGGTTGGTTTATAGATATATATGATGTTGATAGGAATTCTGTGTTCGCTTAGGGGAAAAAAAAAAAAAGAAGAATAAATAAGTTAGAGATAGGTTTTCTACATAGTTAATAACACTGTGCAGAAGGTTTTGTCTAGAGCTCTTTTTGTGGAATGGTCCTTGCCGTTCAGTGGGCCATTGTAGACGATGTGGGCGCTTTAAGTTTTATCCTTGAAATGATTATGTCTATGGAACCTACACAAGTTTAATATAAAATAAGGGAAATAAAATTTGAAAGATTTGACTCGTTTAATTAAATAAATCAAATTAAAATTTATTTATATAATTTTATATTTATGTCCCAACATAATTTGAGCAAGTGACATTTAGGGTTGAAATTTTTTTACTCGATTAGCAAACTCGACACGAATTTAACAAGTTAAGATTTATGGATCTGACCCGACTGTTTATTTAAATAAATCGAATTAATGTTAAACTATATAATCCTATAGTTATGTCTCGACACGCAAATACAAAGTGTCACCTCTATTCATATATGAAGAAAATATGCATTCCCTACCCATATATCGTTACTCTTCTTTAACAGAATCTTGGAAAAAAAAAATTGAGAATTGTTCTTCAATCTTTTGTCCAAAAATAAATTATTTTTAATAAAAACATAGTTGTCAAACGGTCACGTAATATATATTCGTTCATAAGGAATTTATTATTTGTTCGAGCCACCAAGAATAAAGTTTTGTTGAAAATCCTCCAATCCATTCTACTAAATTAACATCTTTCTTTAAATTATACGATTGTTGCATGCATTTTTAAAATGAATGTGATTTATTAATTTTATTAAAAACTTAAAATTTCTTCATAGCAAAATTTCTTTTCTTTTTTTGGGTTGCTAAATTTTTAATACATAAGTGTTACGACTAACATGTCCACCAAATCCTTTCGAGGCTTGTGGCCCTTCTTTCGCCTCTCGGTTACGTCATTCTTGGTGCGCCTTGCCGAATCACATTAATTGGCAACCATTTTTCTTGGTTTTTGTGTTAATAATATATAGGGCCGCATCATTTATTTGATGCATTCCTTTTGAATTTTTGTTTACCTACTCTGATAAAATTAATTCGGGATTTTTTGTTGGGTTGTCCAACCCTATGTTTTTCTTTGTTGAAGTAGTTATAAAATAAATAACAAAAAAAATGTCCACCAATTTGTTGATTCATTGTTTCTGTGAATGCTAGTGCAATTTATAATAGCCTTCTTAGCATCACTCTCATTTTTTGTTGGGATTTGATTATTCCACTACACTATCATAAAAACTGCACAACAACCTCTCACATGAAGGTGAGCTCCAGTGTGTGGAACTCACCCTCATGTGAGGGGTTGTTGTACAGTTGTATTGGTGTTGTAAATCTAATATTTTTCTTTTTTGTTTGTCCCCCTCATTTTCCGGACAAAATATATAATAAGAAGTTGGGTAAAAGCGTCATTTAAGGCATTGGTGGCCATGCCCAACCCATGGGCTTGTCCGTACATTGGGCTTGGGTTCATGGTGCTTGTAAAGGGTGGACGTTGGCTCGGATCAGATCCGGCTCATGTCTTTTTTTCTTTTTCTTTTTTTGAGGAAAGATTCGGCTCATGTCAATCTTAAACATGAAGACAAAAGCAACACTCAAACTATATTCTTTCTTTTTTTTTTTCAGAATTTTTTTTTTTTTTATAAAAAAAAAAAAAGAAAGAATAAAAGAAGAAGAAGAAGAATAAAACTATATTCTATTTTATACAACACTCGATGATCCTCTCCCAAAAAAAAAAGATTATTGCTCTTTATAGAGGAATGGAGGATAATCCGGCCAATAAAAAGAGAATCTTCTTACCTCTTTTTTTTATTTTATTTTTTATAAACAAAAGATAAAGAATGCTACTTTTCTTTACTTTTGAATAAAATAATGTCTTTTATAGCCGTCCCTAATTTACTTTGAATAAAGTAAAATCTATTATTTTTGGAAGCTAGTAAAGGCCCTAGAGGGTTCGTTTGATAAAACTTTTGAAACATACTTTTTTTTAAAAAAAAAATATTTTGATATGACATAAAGATAAAAATAATTTTAAATATTTTATTAATATTTTATATTTGAAATTGTTTGTAAATACTTTTATTATTATTTTCTTTGCTAAAAAGCAAAAGGTTTATCCAGAAGAAATTGATTTAGGTGCTAAAAAAAAAATTAAAAAAAAAAATTATAACATATCTCCAATCGTTTTTCATGAAAAAGAGAGTATGAAATTAGATTTAAAAAATATAGAAAATGTGTTATATCTTATCTTGAGAAATATTACATATTACCACTGTATATTTTTATTTTGTCCTTCCAAAATTAATGTAGCTTTTAAAATTATTATTAAATTTATCTCATCCTTCCATCTAATTTATAAGATCATAACATTTGATATCATCTAGCGAAGATAAATAGGTAAGGCTTTTTGATTGTCTTCGGTATAACATAGTGCTTTTATTTGATTACACCATTTTTTTTTTTTATTTGATTGTATTCGATATAACTATATTTTGTATTTTTTTCTTTTATTTATTTTGCCCCTTCCCTTTTTCCTTGTAATTCATTAGAAAAAAAAAATGTGAAAAAGTATTATTCAAGTTTGAGGTTGTTCTTTGAGTTCAACTTGACATAAACATAAACTTGTTAAGCTCACGACAACTTGATGAGCCAACAACTTTTTTTATAATAATATAAAGCACATGTCACAAAAGGGTATGCCACCCACTATTGGTGCAGGCGTACGTATCAACAATGACGGACCCTCGGCCTCCGCATCCGCATGAACATCGCATGGTCGGCCCTCAGTCCAAGTAAAAACAAAAAATAATCGCATTCCTCAATCAAAGCAACGTCTAATTAACCAAAACGGGCTCTCTTGCCGACACACTCTATCTTCTAACGAGTAATGATTCACTACTACTTAAATAAATAATTTTTTACTATCTTACTTATGTGACAAGGTGGTCTCTCACCTTAATTTATTTTTAAAAAATAAATTAATTCAAAAAATAGTGGGGGACCACCTTGCCACATAGGCAAGGTGGTGAAAAGTTGTATCTTTATGTGGCAGTGAATCATTATTCTTTTCCAACCATCTTTCTGACAAAAACTCATGGCAATTATTTCCCCAAATGTTCTCCATCCTCCCCATGGCATATGTGTAGTAGTTCAGGAATGGAGTCAGACATTTTTTAAGTGAAAAAGGACAAATAAAATTTTTATTAAAATAGGGGACAAAATATGAATAAAAAATACATTATATTTGAAGATTAAATTAATATATAAAAAATAATAATAATAATGCATTCAATATCAACAAGAAAATAAACAACATAAAATACATAAAATAATTGTTCTTATTAAATTTTAATTCTCAACTCAAACACCTATTAAAATGAAATCCAACGTTCTTTTAGATTTTGAAAATTATCTATGATTGTATATGTCAAATTCTCCAATTGGTTATTTAGCCTTCTAATAACCAATTTGTTTGCAAATCATCTACGATTTAATGGTGCCTACTTTCCTTTTCTCATCTTTTCACTTGGTATTGTAGCTTAATCCACGCCAATAGTAATTCATCCACTTTTGGCTATTTCAGCTATTGGGTTTACTCATTCGGCTCCCATTTTTTTTAAGAAAAAATTATAAAGAACTTCACTTATAACTCATGATCTTTCATTACTTTTAAAATAAGGTATCCAAACTTTAAAAAGTGTTAACTTTGGGTATCCATCTTTCAATTTTTTTCAATTTCAACCCTCCGTTATAATTTTCCGTTAAATCCAATCAAAATTTTCAAAATACCTCCGTGTTTTGTTTTTAAATAAAATTATAAAAAAAATTTCAAACAATCAGGCATGAGTATTTTTACAAATTGCATTAAATTCTGACAAACACCTAAATTCTTGCAAATTTTTTTTTCTAAAACAAAAGGGGATATTTTGAGAATTTTGATTGGATTTAATGAAAAATTCTAACGGAGGGTTGAAATTGAAAAAAAAAAAAATGAAAGATGGATATTAAATTCTGACAAACACCTAAATCCTTGCAATTTTATTTTTTTTTTCTAAAACAAAATGGGGTATTTTAATAATTTTGACATGATTTAATGAAAAATTCTAACAGAATATTGAAATTAAAAAAAAAAATGAAATATGGATACCCTAAGTTGACACTTTTTAAAGTTTGAGTACTTTATTTCAAAAGTTATGAAGGGTTATAAGTGAAGTTTTCAAATATATATATGTGTGTGTCTATATATATATATATATATATATATATATATATATATATATATATATATAGTAACTATAGGAATTTCCCATTATCACAAATAAAATAGGGTTAAATTAATATATTAATACAAGAGTCAGATAGGTCTTTTAAAACATTCATATCGGGTTATGATTGAATTTAACATACGAAATTTGCTTTGCTCGGGGTTCAGATATCACACTCACTTGTCCTCTCTGCCCAAGACTACCTATCATGCACATCTCAGTTCTACTTCTATGCTTATAGCTCTCTATCAATGCTATTGCTACTCTCTCAAACTCCTTTCTCTCTCTATTTCTTTCTTTCTCTTATTCCCTTCTATCCCTCTCTAATTCTTCTACTTCTGTTCTCTGTCGACTATCGGCCTCTCTACTTCTAGTTTTTTCTCTTATTATGTTTTGTTGTTTCCTTTTATTTTGCCTCAGACTCTAAGGAAACAAGGCTTTAAACAATGAAATAGTTGAGATCTCTCTTTCTATTTATGTCAAAATGAAATCGTGAGTGAAGTGTGAGTGGAGAAGAAGAATAAATTCAGGGGCGGGCCTTTAACCAAAGCTAACAAAAATTAAAAATCAAACCAAATATTTAATTTTTCCAAACTTTTGTCGGGCCTAGATCCCTTTGCTTGGCATTCCTCCTGCCATTAGAAGGGGCCAAAATTTCTCATGGATAGGTGCCAAATAAGCTGAAAATCAATTTACACCTTGTTAAAAATCAAACAAACTGGGGGGGGGGTTGGCCCATACTGGGCACCCTCGGCCTCAGCTGTCTTTGTGTGGTACGTCACAAACCAACAAGTTGGAACAGTTTTCCGAACGGGTGGAAGGCTAAGTCAAATTGCACATGTAAGATAGAAATTAACAAACAAAAGAACTAGTCAGTGTGTGTCGACAGATGATAGCTCCAATGTTTAAGTCAGAAACTTGTGTAAGAAGAAAGTAAGGACTTAATAAGTCGAAGTTTTGCCGAGGGCCCAAAAGTCCATGTTACTTGGTTGGAGTTTGTCTTTTATAGTGGTTAACCGTTGAGCCTTGATCCTTGGCCTTTACGAATCGTGGGGTTGAGACTATAAAGGTAGGAAGCTGGTTCCCTTGAAATGTGGGAGATCGTGGGAGTGAATCCTGGGATTTAATTGGGTTTGTTGTTGAGAGCTTTATTCCGCTGCTATACCTGGCATAATAGAACCGAATTACTGGGTTCATTTGTGGCTTCGTTGTACCTGGATCCATAACCGAATTGGTGTTGTGGGACATCCATGTAGCCCAATTCCCAACAGTTACCCCACAATTACCTTATCTCACATGTGAGCAAGGATAATGGGAATTTATTAGCTATGGGATTGGTTCCAACCTTTGGAATTTTGTTGTTTGTTACCACTTAGTGCGCCAATTTGTTTTTCTCAACTTTTGACATTTCATTATGCGCGGCTTTTGATTGTCGAGTTTGTGGTTACATGAGTTTCAAAAATCAAAATATTTAAAGTCTCGTACCTTATGTCAAGTCACTTTTATCATATTCACTATTTTTCTTCTTCCATCTTTTCATTGTCAGTTTTTCGTCCCATTCTTTCATTATTTGTCTTCTTCATTTTGCCATTATCCGCCATTTTTTCCCTTCTCTTCTTCTTCTACACCAATTGCTTGGTATCACCTACACAATTTTCATCGTTTTTTCTTTCTCATAATTATTTTCTTTCGGGCCTCTGTCGCTCGGATTCCTCCATTCAAGCTCTTCACCGATTTGGACAACCCTATTAACGAGATCTTCCACTTCGCCTTTCCTTTTTATTGAACATGTTGTTCTGCATCTTCGTTTGAGTGTTGAGTATCTGCTGGTTCATTTTGGGTGTCACCATATTCCCCCTCCTTTAATTTCAAGTGCTATTTGTATCATGGGTAAGGTTGATCTCGACTACCCTTCAGAGAACTCTGACGGTACTCCTGAATCTCCAATCAAAGATGTTCCAAAGGTTGTTGCGAAGTTCAATCATTTTCATGCGACTCTATGGTGGTATGTCCTTACAAAGAAGGACGAAATCGGATTAAGGGAGGCTTATCAAATCCCGGATTCTATGACCCTCTGATTTGTTGATTTCAACAAAAAGGCTTTGGTGAGAGAGATACCGAGATGTGTGCCTCTATGAAATCAAGGTTGAGTTTAGGCAACCATTCCTAAACATTTTTTGGGAACTCTTCTGCCAACTCAAGTTGGCTCCGAGGCAAATCAAGCCCAATGGATGGAAGTACTTGATGTCTTGCTGCCTTCTATGGCCCATGGCGTTGGGCAAGGACTCTGTGTTGACAATCAGAGAGCTTTTGGCTGTCTACTACCCAATTAAGTCCAGTGAATGGCTATGTTCTTTTGAAGCTTGGGTCACGAAGTTGGTCTTTGTTCTTATTAAATACTGAAGTACTAAGAAGTGGGAAATCCGTTTTTTCTTGGTTTCGGGTGATGGTTGGGAATTTTATCCGTAGGATCTTGGCACCTCTTTGGCTCAACATAGACTTCCTTGCTAGTGGGTTGCACCCCCTGGATCCTGTAAGTTTTCAAACCCCTTTTGCATTTCTTTTCTCTTTTTAAACTTTGTAACCTTGATTCTCGTTGCAGGGCCTGAAGCTCCTCAGTTGACGAATGTGGACCAAAAGAGGGTTGACGCCGTTTAGGCTTGGTTCAATAAGAATGAGTTGTTGTTGGACTCGAACTACCTAGTTTCCAAGGAGAACTTGGAGGAATTCTTGCTTTACCCTTCGAAGAAAGTTAAGGCCCCTGCTGCTAATAAAAAGAAAGCAATGCTCGGGAAGGGCAAAGGGAAAGTAATTAGCGCCTTTCTTGAGGATGCAGAAAAGATTCCCAAGAGAAAGGAACTAAAGGGTGACAGGATTACGATTCCTAGGCCTATGACTCAACCCCCAAGGGGAAATCCTCCGAGGTTCCGAGCTGATCCCCAAAAACGAACCTTCCACTACTCATGTCGAGAAAAAGCACAAGCACCTCGAGATTAAGGACGATGTTGCCAAGAAGACCAAGGCTTCTAATCCACCGAGAGCATATTAAGGTTAGTATTTTAATTCTTTGCTTCTTGATACTTTAGTGCATAGACCTGTGCCCAAGCCCGAATTCAGGGGTTATTGAAACCTATTCTAATTCGGCAGTTGCTCCCGAGTTGGAGGAAGAGGATCCAGCTGACCCAGAGTGCAATCTTTTACTGCCCCATAAGTCTGATATGGGAGGCTCGTTAAAGTTATCAATCCCTACTTTTGAGGCTCCTACTGTAGTTTCCAAGGTGGGTTCTCCATGTTTGCCTCATTTTGCTTCTCAAAAGAAATTTCACTCAGCATATTGTGCTAAAGTGACTCTCTCCGAGACGGTAACTTCCTGTGAATTTGTTTGAAGTTTTGTTATAGAAATCAAGAATGACGCACCCAAGGTTGGCCATACTATCACTGACAGTGATCTTGTTCTTGAATGGGGTAAAACACTTCAATTGTTGATACCCAAGTCCCTGCTAAGAGGGTGGAGCAGCCTCTGAGAATGGTGCACACTAAGCCCACCAATTCCGAATTACCAAGGAGTCCTCAAGGGCCACCGATGAGTCCTTCCGGAAGTAGAACATCTAGGACATCTGGGAGACAGGTCCCTATCTTTTCGCTCAGGGATGGCCTTATAGGACATCCACTTGTTGCTTTGGGCAACATCATTCCGAAGGGTTACACCCACGGCGCGGGTCGAGTCCTTCCGGAGAGGTTTAACGATATTCTTATTCATCATCAACTCTCAGTAAGGGCCCGTCCTCCCAAACTTGGGTTTGATTTTTTATATATTTAGGTTAAACTTTCTTGGTCTACCATTCTAGAGTGTTGTGAAGACGGTGAGTTTGCTCTCCAAACACCGAGACTTCATGACAGAATCGCCCTTTGAGGTGAATGCCTTGCGTGACAAGCTCAAGGCTTTTGAGGATGAGGTTCTTCGATTGAAGAACTTATTGAAAGAACGGGATCAAGAGCTTCTTTCTTCCGCTCATAGACAATCCTTCATGGATACACAAGCAACCCCATCTGAGTGGATGCATACTGCACTTGATGCTGCCAATGACAATATCTCTTCATCGAAAGCTCAGTTTGCTGAGCTTGTAGCTATACATGCTGAAGTTCTGGAAGAGCTCTGTAGAATGAAGAATGCCTCGATAAACGTTGAGTTAAAGCTTGTGGCACTTGAGGCGAAGAAGGCATCTTTGAACTAATCCTTGTGAAAGGTTTGGAATGAGGCTACTGAGAATCTTCAAGGAATGGAAAAGGCCAATGGTCGGTGCTCTGGTCTTGAGGTGGAACTAAAGAAGAGTCGTTCCAAGTTTCACCATTTGAAGAAGAGGCACCACTTGTATAAGGCTAATTCTCATAACTTAAGCAAGTCTCTTACATGTCGCGAATCAGGGATCAAGCCTAGGTTTACGTTTATCTATGGGGGTTTGAGACTTTTCGAGAGTTAGCTTTGAACACTTCAATTGAAGTCAATATTGACATTGTATCATTGTGGGCTTTCCCTATTGACCCAACAGATATTAAAGAGCTCGTGTCTCTTGGTTAAAAGGAGTTGCCTGATGCTGAGGGTCTGACTATTTTTAACAAAACTCCAGGGGTTGACCGTAAAGTGAATCCGGATGTTGAGGGTGATGTGCTAACGTCCAAGAGTAACCAGATGCAATAGCTTTCTCAAACTCACAAGCCACTCCCTAAGACTTGGAACGAACAAGAAGTTGACAACGTGAGCTTTATTTCCAACAGTGGTGTGGGCCAATAATTTTAGAATGTATATAAACTTTTTGTTATACAAACTTTTGCACTTGTAAAGCATAGTGCGTAAATAAATGAATAGTTTGCCTTACAGCCCACTCGTTCCAATTTAATCTCTTTTTTTTTTTTTGTTAGGTTTCTGAGTATCCTATTTTTCTTTCAAAATCTAAGTAGACAAGTGATTCTGAGTAGCATGTTACTTATCCCATGATTGGTAGTTAACTTGCCTTTTAGACAAGTTATGCCCAATGTTTTGAGGTTTAGGTAAGTTTGAATTTATTTCTTCCCTTCTTGCAAGCTCTCCTCCTGCTGTCAGGATGGTTTTAGTGTAGGGGTAGTACCCTCGAAATTTTCTTGCCACGAGTGTATCTTGCATTTGGGAAAATGTTTGAAATAGTTGAATTTCCCTTCAATGCCATAAGAAGTTCTCGTGCAAAAGCTTTATTTGCTTTTTTAAGGTAAGAGTCTTGATTCTTCCGTGTTGAAGAGGTGATTGGTTTCGGGCAAGGGCTTGGAAGCTCTCATATCCAAGAACCTTGGAGGCAAAGGTTCGGAAGCTTTCATGCCTAGGTATCGAACAAGGGTTCGGAAGCTCTCATGTCCGAGAACCTTGGAGGCTCGAAAAGTCTCATACATAAGTCTTAAACAAAAGCTCAGAAGCTGTCATGTCTGAGAGTCTTTGTGGCAAGGGCTCGAAAGCTCTCATGCTTAGATCTCAAACAAAGGCTCAGAAGCTCTCATGTTCGAGAATCTTGGTGGCAAGGGTTCGGAGGCTCTCATGCGTCAACCCTTGGCATAGGCTTGGTTGCTCTGATGCCAAGGGAAGAAAAATAAGTTTTGTCTTCTTTGTTTGGTTCAAATAATAATAATTTGTGAAAAACCACCCAAGCACATGTATGCCATATAAATCCTAGAAAAATCGAAACTTAGTCTCTTAGTTCAAGTAGAAGACTGAAAATTCAATCCAAGAAGGAAAATGATTCCAAATTCGTCCAGATTTGCGATCCTTTATTGTGGGATAATTTTGGCATAGTAAATGTCCGAATTAAGAAAAACGTATTTCAGACAAATTTGTTGCATTTTTTTTATTAGCTTTCTAATGCTGCTAATTTCACCGCAATCCGATACTTGAGCAGAAAGTTATGATTAAAATACGAAGACGTGATCATCCTGAAATCTTTTCAAAAACAATAGATTTTACAGATTTCTCTTTTCTGCAACAAACAAATCCAAAATTGAATTGGATTTGGATATTTCCAAGATTGAGTTTGCAGATTTCAATATTCTTGCAGCAACTGGTTCTTCCCAAATTTGAGTTTGCAGATTTCAATATCCTTGCAGACTTTGTTCTAAGCTTGGAATTTGATGGATTTTGAATGTTTTTCTTCCAAAACCTACAAAATACAAAAACAACACAAAATATCAAACTATAACAAAACTAATTAAGAGATTAACATATGTGAATTAAAGGGCTTGAATATGCAATATTCAATACTTATCAGATCTCTCGTCTCGGAGACTTTGAGAGTCGGATTGTAACTTTGTAAGTTCTCAAAACTCTAACTTCAATGTATTTTCTTAATTTTTTCCGGTCATTATAAGTCATAACTCATAAGGTGAAAAACTGAAGAAGAAAACATAAATGGGGGAGGACTAAGGAGCTACTCAGTAAAAATAAAAAAAAAATAAAAAATAACTAGAACTGGCTGAACATGAGTTTGGAACTGGCTCCGTCCCTGCTTTTTGCACCGGTAAAACGAGCTTGTTTGGCTTGAAAGTGGTTTGGGTTTGGGTTTGGGTTTGGGAGTGGAATTGGGAATGTGAGATACAAAAACAAGGGAAGAGAAAGAAAGGAAGATGAGAAGATAATGGCGGAAAGAAGGCGCCATTGGTGGAAGAGGAAGATTGGAACTGGAAAATTGGAAGTCTGTGAAAGAGTCTAGAGACAAGAGAAAAGAGAAGACATAAAGAGAAGAAAAGAGGGAAAAATTCAACATTGAAATAAAGTGAATACACTAATAAATAAAGTATGAAAAAGTCCAAGTCCATCACCACTAACTCGTCACTCGTGAATACAGAATATGCTAGTCCTGACTCCTACCCACGGACTCGTTAATTGTGAGAACAGTGAAAGTGATTGTATTTGTGTGGATGGTAATTTGTGTTGTTGATAATAATATTTAAAGTGGTATTTGAAATTTGACAAAGTTCTAACATTTAAAAAAAATGTGTGAAAGTGGAATCTTTGTCAATTTGTGATTTGTGAGTGAATTTTGTCTCTTTGAATCATGATATTCTTGAATGATGACTTGGAAGTTGGGGGGTTAGGAAAGTGGTCTAAGTAGAGTTGATGGATTAATTAAAAAAGAAAAAATGGGTGAGGGTGATGATTATTAAATAGATTAAATAGTTTGTTCACTGATTATTGAATGCCTTGTTGACGATTTTTTTATTTTATTATTATTTTAGTTTTTACTTTACAGTATTATAAAATTTTGATTTCGAAAATTGTTGATTTAATCTGATTTTTACGACACAAAACAACAATTAATTCGCAACACAGAAGTGGTGCAAAACCACTCAACGCAAGTTGCACTTTTTGAGGTTAGTTTTCTAAGCTCAATTCCTAATATAAGTGGTATTGTAATTTGGATATTATGGTTATTAAATATTTTAAATATTGGTTATTATAGCTTATAAGTGTAAACAATTAATTGGAGAATTTGACACGTGAAAGCTATTATATTTTATTGTTCTTTATGTGAATTTGTTAATTGCTAACTTTCAAATATTTTTTCTTACTTTTCTAAAGACTTTAATATAACCATGTAAATTTATTTGTAGATGATGGGAAAGCCAAATACAATACTTGACTTTTTCAAAAGAAAAAATGAACAAAGTTCAAATGCTTATGTTGGTGATGCATCATCGCCAACTTCTGATATCTTAGTTTCTGAAAATTCTTCTAAAAAATCTCGAAGAGTTGGGATCATTGAATTTGAGATTAGTTCATTGGAGTTTGATCCTTGATTGCGTCCTCAGATATGAGAGTATAATGTTAATCAACGAGATGAAATTTGACGAGCTTACATTAAAGCTGGTCCTTACCAATATATCCTCCCAAAGTACACAAATCTGGAGATGAAAATTATCTTCATAGCTTTCAACCTTCGTGGTTCAATCTATTTCCTTCATGGCTTGAATATTCGCGTGATGTGATAAGTCTTGAATTATTCTATTCAAGATCCCTTAATTTACATTTGTTATACCTAATTTGTGTTGTAAATATAACATTTTGTTGTAGTTTTGTGTTATGTCTTATTTTCAGGTCTTAATTGAAATCTAATTCAAAACACCTGAATTAGACCTGAAAATACATCAAGGGTATGTTAGTCAGTTTCAAAGTTCGAGTTTGCTCCTACCAAGTGAAGAATCGGCTAAGGCAATTCGATCGATCGTCTTTATAATCGATCGATCGAAGTTGATCAGTCGAAGAAAAATCGATCGAGCGAAATGCGATCGATCGAACCAGGACAATCCCGACTGCGATCGATCGACTTTATAATCGACCGATCGATTTCTCCATCTTCCAGAAGATCAGATATTTCCAAATCTTTGTGTGATCCAAATCATAAGTTAGATTCTATGAATAGAAATGGACGACGACCAACTCTGTTTGTGTGGCCCAAATTTATTCTTGATGGTTTCTTTTGTAAATCCAAATTCCTATATATGTGGAATTAGGATTTAGGTTTAGTTTATGCATCTTTTGGGGGTTTCGAATTTTCTCAGGTGTATCAACTTAATTTCTTGTATTTTAGTTTCCTTTGATGCAACTCTCTGGACCAAAATCCAGAGAGCTTAATTCATTTGTTGTGCTTCTTTTAAATTTCATGTTCTAGTTTAGTTTTGTATTTTCTTTTCTTGTCTTTCTTGTAATCCGAATTTCTTAAGTTTTAATCTATTGTTTTAGTTCATTTTCTTCTTGTTTCTTTACTGTTTTCATTAATTTTAATGTTTAGATTAGTTTATTTCATGCCTAGCTAATTTAGTTCTTAGGGTTTGATCAAAATCATCTCCAAAAACCATGAAGTGTTCTTGATGTTCTTGAGTTTTTCTAAATGTGTTTGATGATTATGAAGGGCAAGAGGATCTCAAAACCCATGCTAAAAAGTTTTGTTTTCAAGATTCCAATTTACTTATTCATGAAAAATAGTTAAACTTGTCTATGAGTTTTCTTAGATTTCTTGAATAAAATCAACGTTCTTGAAAGATAACGATGTCTTTTGCAATGGTTCTATTTGACATGATGTGTGTTTACCTATTAGAGTCACCTTATAGGGTATGCTAGGGAACACCGGTCATTTCATACCTTTGGTAGTACAAAACGTATTTCCATTGTAGGTTAATCTTTACATGGAATAAATCGGTGTGAAACTAGATACCTTATCATTGTGGTCTAATTAGGGTATTCATGTATTGTGTATGCTTATTAGGATGTTTTATAGGGTAGTAAGCTAGGGAGCATTAATCACTTCACACCTTTGGTAGAGTAAATGTTTTTCAATTGTAGTTTAAACCTTTACATGGTAAATGTTTGATGTGAAACTATGTGCTTTATAACTATGCCCTAACAAAAGTATTTTCATGTCGAGGTCGTCATAATGGTTGACGCCCGTTACGTGCTCATATCATGCATGTTAGGAAAATCCATATAGAACTTAAGCATTTCATTGGTTGAGGATTGGATGAGATCAATACCCTAAATTTCTTTTAAGTTTGTTTTCATCTTTCGCTTTCATTTCTTCACTTTACTTGTTGTAACTTCAATTCTACAACATTTACTTTTGTTTTCTTTTCCAAAGTCAAGTTACATACGCTCTATAAGTATCCCGTTACGCAAAATAACCCCCAATCTCTGTTTTTCGATAACCCTTACTATAATACAATTGATTCGTACTATTGCGAAGTGGTAAAACTTATAAATTTAAAATTCACGTAGCCGGTTTGCGGCTACCATAAAGATGCAGCATTTTGTTTACCATGTTTTCTCTTTAATAAGCCAACTGGGCATCCTATGTAACGTATATTCACTATAGATGGATTCAATATTTGGAAGAAAGTTAGAGATGGAAAACATTGTGCTTTTCTCAATCATATAGGAAAAGATCCTAATTCATTTTACAGAATTGCTGAGAGGTCATACGAAAACTTGATGAACCAGTCTCCACACATGCAAAATGTGTTTGAAAATTTCACTTCTGAACAAATTATAAACAATCAATTGCAGTTAAAAGCCTCAATTGATGTTGTTCGAGTGCTTGCATTTCAAGGTGTTGCTTTTAGAGGTCGGGATGAAAGTGTGGATTCAACGAATCGTGGAATTTTTTTTGAAAAATTGAATTTGATGGTTTCATAAAATGAACAGTTGCTTAAGTGATAGCTAAAGCTCCAAAAAAATGTCTCTTACACATCACCAATAATACAAAAAGAAAATTTATATATTTTTTCAACCAAAGTGATGGAGGCAATTCGCAAAGAAATTGATAATGCGAAGTTTTTGCAAAATTGTCGATGAAGCTCATGATGAGTCAATGAATGAACAAGTAGCTATAGTTTTAAGATTTGTCGACAAAGATGGTTTTGTGCGGGAACCTTTTTTTGGGCTTGTTCATGTCTCTAATACTGCGGCATTAACCTTATAAAGTGGTATATATTTTGTATTGTCTCAACATAAGTTAGCCATTGAAAATATTCGATGGCAGGTATATGACGGCGCAAGTAACATGTGAGGTGGGTGGAATGGGTTGCAAACTTTGGTTTCAAATGATTGTCCATATGCATACTACATTCATTGTTTTGCACATCGTTTGCAATTGGCATTAGTGGCGGCACCAAAATAAGTTATTCATGTTCATAAATTTTTTACTAATTTGAGTTCTATTATCAATATTGTTTGTCTCTCATGCAATCAATTTGAAGAATTGCAGATTGCCCAAATTGCTGAAATTGCTTACCTGATTGAAATTGATGAGATTGAGAGTGGAAGGGGTCCTAATCAAATTAGTACTTTACAACGGGCTGGAGATACTCGTTGGAGTTCTCACTTGAGATCAGTTTCTGGCTTAATAAAAAAATTTAGTCCAACTTGTGAAGTTATTATTAAAATCATTGATGTAGGAACTACTTATTCTGAATGAGCAGAAGCAAATTCAATTCATCCAGTAATGACTTCATTTGAATTTGTCTTCATCTTACATCTCATGAAATAAATGATGCATATAACTAATCATCTATGTCAAGAATTGCAATCAAAATATCAAGACATTTTAAGTGTCATGCATCTTGTTTCATCCACTAAAGCATATATCCAACAATATAGAGATGATAAATGGGATGATTTACTTACCAATGTGAAGTCATTTTGCGAGAAACGTAACATAGATGTCCCAGATATGAATGCTCGTTATGTTGAGAGACGAGGTCGAGCTCGCCATCAACAAGTCGACTTTACAATTGAGCAACATTATCGAGTTGATATTTTTTGTACCACAATAGATTCTCAATTGCAATAATTAAATCACCAGTTTAGTGAGCATGCGATGGAGTTACTTATTCTCAGCTCGGCTCTTGATCCTCAAGCCACACATGAATATTTTAGAATTGATGATATTTGTCAGTTGATAAACAAGTTTTTTCTACTAATCTTGAAAGTGAACAGTTGGAAACATAACTTAACCATTATAAGCATAATGTAGTTCAAAATTCGAGTTTCCAAGCACTGTTCAATATTTCTGAATTGTGCCAATGGTTGGTTAGTACCGGAAAATCAACTATCTACCTACTTGTTTTCAAATTATTATACTTGTGCTTACTCTTCCCATTTCTACCGCAACTATAGAACGAGCATTTTCAGCCATGAATATTGTCAAAACTAGGCTTCACAACAAAATTAAAGATGACTTTATGATAGATTCTCTAATGGTGTACATCGAAAGAGAAATTGCTGTAACAATTACCATAAATTAAATCATAGATGATTTTCGGGATTCAAAAAAACGATTGGTTCTATTTTGATAGGTGTTTTTGCTGAAATTTGATGTATTATGAATCACTTATTTTGTATATTTTCTTTTGTTTAATTTTTTTTTCTTTGTCAAAACTAAATTGATACTAATTTCATTTTTTTTTATATATTTTTAAAATATTTAATCTTAATATATTTCTCATTCATGCTTTAACCCCTATCTCTATCTTAATATATTTGTAAGTCATGCCTTGGCCCTTGCCCATAGCACTTTTTGGCTCCGTCCTTGGTCATAGTCATAGAGTCAAGTCATAGTAGGTCTCTAATGTAATCGACAGTCTATTATTCCTCTATTTAAAGGAGGAACTATCAATAATGAAAGGGCAGTTGAGTATTATTTTTTACAATACAGTTCACTATGTTTTGGAGGTCACGACTTTCTTGAAATAACAATCGGAGGTCACATCTCACTCAAAATAGCTTATATCTTTTTCTTGTGTTTTTAACTAGTTGGTTCATGTCAAACTATATTAATACCATATAATAAAAATAAACATACATGACACATAATGAAAATTGGAGATAATCTTTTTGTAACGACTTAAGGAAAAGCGCTAGTCACATCTGCGCTATCACCCCAAAATGACTAGTCAATTTGGAGTTTTTCTATAATTCATAATAAATCTCAGTTTCACATAGTAACTAAGCAATGTGTGACTTAGCACCCATGAGCATCTCTTATAAACCACACACTCTATGTTGGCTACTCCTTATCCTTCCAAGCTGTTACACTTTCTTCCTCTTAAATATTTATTTTCTTAAATGAAAAAAGAAAAACAAATTAAGAATAAAAATATTTCAAAAAATTGAAGATTATAAATTCATTGAATAAAATGAATTATATCATGTATTTATAACACTAATTGAGGCTAAAAAAATTGAGACCCATCTAGATAAACTAATTTATGGGCGTGTGAGAGCGCATATGAGGTTGAAACCACTTCTTTTTACCACCAAGTATATATTGAGAACTAGGGGTAAAAATGCGGATGCGGTTATTAGCAATATTTGCATTGCATTCGCATATTGTGGTTATCACTTATAGGCATCCGCATCACACGACTACTATCCGCATCCGCGCGTTTATTGCAGTTATTACCCACTATCCACATATAAGGTAATGAGAGTTTTGAGCATTGAAGTTGTAATTCCTACTTCTAGTAAATACACAAATGCATTATGTATTGCTGAACTTTGTTATTCGTATCACACTTGCTAATGATTTTTCTATGAAATTTTAATTTCATACATTATTTAGCTTATTGCATCATTTATCTATAATTGGTGAAGGGAAAAAATAATAATAATAAAGAATGAACATATAAGACAATTAAATTTAGAACAAATCAGAAGAGTTTTCTAGCAGCGAAATCCAACAACATTACAAATGATGTCGTTTTAATGAATTTAATTAAATATACATAATATATAGCATATATAAAGCGAATGCCGATACCGCATCCGCATACCTTAAACCCGCAATTTCTATTCATACGCTGATAGTAATTTTTGCTAACTGTATCCGTACATGTGAATAACGGATAGTAGATGTGGCAGTTATTCTCCGCCCGCATTTTCTCCCCTATCAAGAACTATAGAATCATGTAAGTATTATCTGTTGAATAGAAAAATACTCAAAGATGTTTCTATTGGAGGCCGAAAAAGAGTGGCTTTGATTTATGTTGAAAGAAAGAGAGAAAGAGGAAATATGTAGAAGAAAATTTGCACTTATGAGTGAGTAAAACTGTATAATATAAATTGATTAGGCATATGTAGAAAAAATATGTACAATGATTAGGTCTGTGCTAATGAAAAATGGACATACAATAAGTACAAAATCAATAAATAATATAAATTGATTTACAATAATTATGGTGAATCAAGTATGAAAGGAATAAGGAATATTCTCATAATATTTCGAGAATATTATGATAATATTTTAACAATATGAATGGATCAGGAATAAAAAGGTTCACAAGGGCCTCAAAGTCGACGCAATCCAACTTACAATTCAGCAGCCTGGTCTACAGACCACAGTTAACCAACAACGTGTTGAGACTCAAAAATGAAATCGACCCCCACGTATAGAAGCAAATGAATAAAAGATTTTTCTTGTTAAGAAATTAAATGGAAAAAATAAAAATTGCAATAATGGGCTTTAAGGTTTCTGAATTTAATGAAATGGATATTATCGTCTATTTATTTTAAATGAAAAATCAAGATTTGAAGTTAGTGCATATAACGGTGTATATGAAGTTAATGCTGACACATCTTTTAAAATTTAAAATAATATAAAATTATGTATACCATTAGATGTATTCACTTTAAATTCTAATTATAAAATGAATAGAATCAATTTCATTTGAAATGAAAAATATTATACAAAGGCGAAGCAAAAGGCAGTAGTTTAAACAAAAAAAATAAAAAATTATTGCAATGAAATTTTTTCAAATAAATTAGAAAATATATTATTCAACAAGAAATTGACTATATTTTTATTTGTTTTTTTATTTATTCTAATTAATTAAGGAAAATGGTTACGTGGGAGGATTATTTTCACTCTTAATCCAAAAGGAAGAAGAAGTGGGCAACCCTATAAATGAAAAAATGATAGGCTCTTTAATAATAGACTCAAAACAAACTAAAACGGTGCTAAAATAATTACAAATAATAAGAAATAGGTTAAACAAATGACTCGATCATTTTAAGGGACTGCACAATGTAGTTACATAAACTAAAAATGTAAAGATTAAAACAAGCTTATATGTACCCCCACTAAAGAACAACAACAACCACTTAAAAGAAGCTGAAACGGTAAAAGTACTGATAAAGTCCGAATTGCTCGTAACTTATAAACTTTACGAGTAAAAAAATCCAAATAATATGTGACTCTTTGATAATTTTAGGGGTACAATTCTAACAAATCTAACGAGTATATAATTTTTTTTTTTTTTTTTTCTTCGAGCAAATATAAAATGGCACGTATTTTTAATCGAGATGCATGCATTCCTCAAAGTAAGCACTCTGTGCATTGGACAAGGACAGCACAAAGGATAACTTTCTTTTTTTAACCGTACAAAGGCATGGATCTATCCGATTAGATTTTAGAATTATTTGGCTAAATTTAAAAGAATTTAGATGATTAATTATAAGAAATAATTTATAAAATTTATTTAACTAAATAAAAATTAGATTGCTCATTGTCTAACTACTTATTGGATCAGGTAGGTCTTATAAATGATCTCTCACAATCACTTGTTTGAATTCTCTCAAATTTAGGCAAATAATTATAGAGAATCCTAATCTGGATCTATGTTGCATTATTTGACTTCGAGTAATGATTGTTATACAATTTTTGACACAACTCTTGTATAATTTCAATAATTTTTTTTTTCAAATTAATGATTAGATATGTTTTCCTATGTTTGAGTCCTACATATCCAATAGTTAATTTAAAAAAAAAAAAATTATTAGAGTTGTACAGAAATTATAAATGTATCATACCTCATTTGACCCCATTTATTTTATATTCATTTAATTGTTAGATTCATCGTAGACTACAACAGATTTACTCTAAATTCAAGATAAAAGCTCCAATTGAATAATTAAAAAAAAAGAAAAAGAAAAGAGGAGAAGGATTGCATCTCTAATTGTGCCATTAATACGTACCTATTCAAGAATGAGACGAAGAGCCTTTAATTGAATAAAGGTGGCCCTCATGTTAACTAATCATTTAATTTGAACCGTTTTGGAAAGGAAACTGAAGTTGACCACAAAGGTTTAGAGCATATTTAGCAAGGTATTTAATTTTAAAAAAAATTTTAACTAAATAATCTACGTTTTATTATTTTATTTATTATTTTTAAAAAATGTCATACATCAAACTCTTTAAATATTTATTTATTTTAAACAAATATTATTATTATTATAAATTTTGAGAGCAACCACTTTACCTACCATTTTTTTTTTTTATATATATATATATAAGATTTTAATCCCGTGCTAATGGTATTAATGCTCCAGCAATGGTGGCTAGTTTAGCTACCCAAAATACAACATTTTTTAGTTTTTCTATTAAATATTTCATTACAAATTCCAACATGACTATTTATTTCACTCTCTAATTTATTTAAATATTATTTTTTAATTATTTTTTCCCACTTCTCTCTCTCACGCTCCCCCTCTCCCTTGATTTTATTGTCCAACCCAAATCCCCTTTGTCCAGCACTGGATGAACTCACGATTTTAGCCTCCAAATTTGATTTGGTTTTGTTTTGCCTTGCTGGGTTACGGAGTGTTGAATGGTTGTAGGCTTCGAAGTTGTTTCATAGCCTTGGTGATCCACTTTTCTGGCTTGAGTGGAATTTGTTTTCATTTGGTTATAAAAAGGAGTGAACCAGAGAAGGAGACAGAGAAACAAATAATAATAATAATAATAAATTATTTATAATGTGAACAGTCAAAAACAGGAGAAAAAAATTAGTTTGCCTATTCATTTTGAAGAGAAAAAATTACCCATAAAAGTCAAATTTAACTATTATTACATCTTTGTCCATACTGCTGCCGAAGATGCTTCAAAAAGAGAAAAAACCAAAAAAAAATAAAGTTTGGGCTCCCAAACCAAGACTAAAATTAATTAATAAAGAAAAATGGGCTTCGCATCTCTCCAATGCAACTGACATCTCATATGACATGCAATAAAAGTGGCCAACAAGTGGTATATAGTTGGTCCCACAAAACTAATGAGATCACACAAATTTAATGATAATTTTTAAAATTAAGTGAACAGAAGATAAATAAATAAAATAAATAATTATTTTAATATATAAATATAATCATGCCTAATAAATAATATTTATTTTACGAACAAAATTTAAAATTTATTTTTTTAAAAAATTAAATAGAGTGATGTAGTGGAGACCCAAGGAGTCATGGAGGGTAAAAGTGTAAAACAAACAATCAGAGCAAGACAAGCTCTTACTTACCTTTTTTTTTAAAAAAAAGACATTAGTACATTTAATTAAAAAAGGCAGCTAACAAGTTTAAAGCAAAAGAAACTAAAAACCTAATAATCTAATAAAAGGTGGATCTTTCTCACTTACAATAGGAATTGAGGGTGGAGTGAGGAGCAATGAGAATACGGCTATAAAGAGATTTGGCTGCGGCTCAATGTACCATTAAATGAGTATAGAAATTTACACTTTTATAATTTTTTCTAACACTATGAATGGAGACCATAAGAGAGTCAATAATGTCATATATTATAGATAATATGTGCCAATCAATGGGATTCTGTGGATATTGTAGAGATAGAATTACCACTTGAAAGTCACCCTCAATAATAAAATTCTCGAGATTGAGAAGGCAAGCCATAGAAGCAGCTCTACCTACTATTAGTTATAGGCTAATATCTCATGCACAACAGTTGCACAATTATTGTATAGGAAACAAGAGACATGTGGTGGATCTTATGTGGGACTCATGTGGTAGGACCTATTATATAGGATCCACCCATATCTCTTGACTCTAACTGTTGTGCAGGAATCATGTATCTTACTTATATTGTAAAAACACTCTCAAAATCCCACCAATCATACGGAACAAGAGGGTTTTTGGTTTTCCATCTCAAATTATAAACAATTTTAATAAAAAAGGGCCACGTTGAGATGACTGAAACCTATCACCAACATTTGTAACAAATAAGAAAATGAAAAATAATTGGAGAATAAGGGGCAAATTTGTAAATGATTGTCGGTCTGTAACCACTTAATGTGATATGAAAAAATAATAAATATATTCTTATACTTAATTTTTGTTCAAATTTTGTCCGAAAACAAAAAACTGTTAAATATCGCATAAGCATTAATTTTTTTTTCATCCAATAATGATTATAATTGTCACATTAAAAAGTGAATACTTAAAAATATGTGTACTACTCATCTTTTATAAATTGACGATAAGATACACTCCTTATATTACAGAATTGGATCTCGGAGCCGATTCATAGTTAGGATTCCTTTAAAACAATCTAAGGATTACAATTGGCCACATCATCGAGCATAAAGTTAACGACATATCAACTCCCATCCCCATCCCCACGCCAAGCACCACCACCTTTGCTTGCTTGCTTGCATCTCATTAATCCTACAAGCACCACCAACACTATAAGCTACGATTCCAGCGCTTCGTTCGATGTTTAGAGTATATTCTCTTAGAGGTGTAATTTCGGGCCGGTTATAACCTGTCGAAAAATCGTAATCGAGCACCACACGTCTCCAAAAAACCGATTTGGTATTCGGACACCCAGAGCCGGAATCGGTTATTCATTTCTTATAAATTCGGTTATAACCGGGTAATCCGCTCCGGGTGTATATATTTATTAAAAAAAAAATATTTACCTATACTACCCTTACCCTAATCCAGTAAATTCACGATTTCACCCCTAGGAACTCATTACAAGGAACTTCCAGAGCATGGATATTGAGACTTTTCACAATTTCACTTTGGGAAATGATCCTTGCACTTTTAGAGTACAATAATGGTACAACAACAAGACATATTGGGGTGGGACCCAATATTTGGGTCCCACCCCAATGTATCTTGTTGTTGTACCATTGTTGTACATTGTGAGTGTTTTGATAATTTCTCTTTCACTTTTATTTTCAATTTTCACTCACTTTCTTTTATCACTTTATACTTTCCATACTCTTCTTCACACGGTTCTTCGGCTCTAAGGCTAGCTCTTCCTAGTTCCTTCTCCTTTAGTTTTTCGGCTCTTCATTTCACTGACTTCAACGCCGATCTTCACTTTTCTTTTCTCACTTTGATACTTTCCACTAGTTTCCAGACTTTTCTTCAGATTCTGGCTCCGAGTTTACACCCCTATATTCTCCCTCCCTTTCTCTTTGCTTATTTTGCTTGTCTTCATTCATCAACATCTCTCCAAGGTATTTCTCTTCTCCTCCGCCTCTTTTTGTCTTCCCCTTTCTCTTTTCTTACCTATTTTCTTTTTCCTCCATAATGGCATCCGAATTGCCACTCCCACAGGACGAGAGGAAAATCTATATTGTCCTAAACATTCTTATGGTGTTTATGCTTCATTTCGTTTGTATTTGTTGGTGGTACCACAGTAATAACCTGCTCTACCTGTTCGTATAACTTCCCCCTAAAGCGAGAGGGTGAGAAAGATGCAATTGGAGCTTACATCAGGTAGAATGTCGTTACAGAAGAGGAAGACCTTGTGGGTGGTGGTAGTGGGATTGAGCCACTGAGTTGGTGGGGTGGTGTTCATGGCACTATCCATTTAGGGATTCGTCAAAATTAGCGAAAATCAACAAATTATGGTGATTTGTGGAGATTTTGGGAAAGTAGGTTTTCTGAAATTTGAGTTTTGAAAGCTTAGAAAGAGTGGATTTATTTTTTTTTGAAAAAATATATCTGATTTCATTCATGAATAATAAGAACCACCAAGAGCATCAAAGCTCTACATAAACAGAGTAGAAATCTATGAGAATACAACCTCCCTAATACACTATGGAAGGAATTAACGTTTTATTTTCTCTCCATTAACTAGCTGTTTGTTCTTTTTAAGGAATTTGGCAATTTCTCATTAAAAAGATCTTAGCCATGAAGCTGCTCTTCTCCATTTCATGGAGAGGATTAGATCCTCTCCATTTCATAGTCCATATTAGATATATATGTTATAACACAATTTAAAATTTTAAATAACGTATCACTATATATGTTTATTAGATAAAACAAAACAAAAATATTGACCATAAATGAATCATTTTAATTTCACTTGAAATTAGGGTTGATTAGGTAAATTTCTGATGCATAAGACAACAAGTTTAGGTTATACCTTTTTTGTGTTTAAATATTAATTAAATAATATTAATTTTAATAATAACCATATACGTATTTTCTAGTAGGCATCAATAATTAAAATTTACAAATAAAAGAAGCACTATTTATAATATAAAATTATATTATGACTACAATAAAATAAAATTTATAATGTAAAACAATAGAACCTGATTTATCAAATGAACTACGTACTTCAGCTTCATTTTGCGAAATGATTATTTTACTCTCAATCTATATAAAGAAAGACAAATTTCCATAATAATTAGTTATTACCATCAAATATGGTAGACCATAAATGAGTTTTTGGTAATTAGTAAGTATAGATTATTATTATTATTTTTTTAAGAGACTTGCTATTTAATATTCTCTTGTTTTTTGTCTATCTTTATCCGGTAATGTGGTATTACCAATTCACCTTTAGATTAATGAGACTGATGAGACTTTTAATTAATAATTATTTTTCAACTATAATTGGTGACCTAAATTATAGATTATTTGTTAACTTTTTTACCATATTAGAGCCTCAAACATTTTTTTTTTAAAATATTTATTGTACAATTATTTAATTGGGGGCCATAAGTCACATGAGGCTTGAGTTGATCTTGTTTAAAATGAAGACGATCATATTCTAGACCAATAAGACAAAGGGAGATCATACAAAAACATCAATTACACACCAATTACACATTTTTCTCTCACATGGATAGGACTTACCATCACGGAAAATGATAGAGTTACAACAAGTGCACTACAAGTGCACAACTCTAAGGCACATGTGGTGGAACCTACATGTGTGGACTTCACTTCAATATGTCTTGGAGTTGTGCACTTGTAATGCATGTATCATTTCCCTGCCATCACATATGTCTTACTTCATGTGAGTGGGGTGTGTGATGTGAGTGTTTTTTTATCATTACTATAAGACATGACATATCGATGATTCTAATAGTTATAAAGAATATCGTTATGATTAATTTTCTTTAACAATATCAAATGTATTATTTTCTAAATTTTAAATAGCTCATGAATATTCTAAAGTTAGCAATAATATCTTACGATTAATTTTTTTCAACAATATTAAATATCTATTTTGTTTCTCTTAATTTCAAAGAGCTCATGACATGGTGTAGGGAAGACTCTCCAAGAACAAAGCAATTCTCCACTTAAAAAAGTTTTTTGATTCTAAAAGAATGTTTTGATCCTAGAAGTTTCGATTTGTGTTAAAAGTGAAACATTGTTTAGAAAATTAAAGTTTTAAAGTCGGATTAATTAAATAGTTAAAAATTTTAAATTTTGTGAAATTCACTTTATGTTCTCCAACTGTTGCGAATTAAAAACACTGAAAAAAGATTTGATATATATTTTCTTCATTTCTAAAATGTTTGGGCAGGTTTGAATGTTTTACTATTAGACCACTCCCAACTCCCAATGGTTTATACAAATTTATATGCAAAATAGATAATAAAAACTTACTTTTGCTAGTTTAACTAATTAACCAATTTTAGAAACCTCATCCATTAGCTTGTCTAAATTGTATCTATTTTATTAAAATAACATATAGGGGTAATTACCTTTTCCCCCCATGAACTATCGGCCTGTGTCATTTTTCCATCATGAACTATCACTTCGACAAAAAAAGAGCATCAAACTACCATCTTTATATACTTTGCTCCCTTCCGTCAGGGAATACCGTTAACTTGGATGGAATATGCCATTTTTTACCGTTAAGTTCGATTTAAAGACCAAAATGTCATCTACAGTAATTAATAAAAAATATTAAAATTAATATATTAAAAAAAAAACTGAAGGATAAGGGGTGGCTCGCAGACCACCCCGCCACCCCCTTTTCCTTCAGTTTTTTTTTTTTTTTTTTTTTTTTTTTTTTTTTTTTAAGATGATGATATTTAGGTAATTTTTGAAATTGAGTTAGAGCATTTAAGTCTTTGCATGAATTAGACTAACGGAAGGGGACAAAGTATGTAAAGATGGTAGTTTGATGCTATTTTTTGGTCGAAGTTGTAGTTCGTGGGGACAAAATGACGCAGGCCGGTAATTCATGGGGGGAAAAGATAATTACCCCTAACATATATTTTTAATTTTATTCATTTTAATTAAAAACCTGTCTCCATAAAAAACACCAAATTAACAAATTAAGCAACCAATCACCAAGAATTCCATTTTTTTTTTGTTAAAAAAAAAAAAACTTTACTTTCCCTTTGTTTTCACACCAACCCTAGCCTTAATAATCAACACGTTGCCAATAGGGTTGAGCATGGGGCGGGAATGCCCATTTTTTGGCACCGCCCTGCACCCCTGCGGGTTGCAAAAATCGTACCCGCGAACCGCACAAAATGAGGAAAACCCGTGCGGTGCGGCGTGATGCGGGGTGGGGTGATGTGGGGCGGGGGGGTACGGGTTGTGCGGGGATATGCGGGATTTTTCCAGATACATGAGAAATCAAACCAAAGCTAGATTTTTCCAGGAACCAAACAAGAAAATCAGATTCAAACAAATCACAAAAAATGATGAGAGGTCAGAGGGGAATCATTCAATATTGGTCTTGAAGTGAGTGTCGACGATATTCTTGCCGTTCCCGGTCTCCTCGTCAACCTTGATCTGGAGCTTCATGACATCTCCATAGGATTGGCGACTTGGCTAGGCCTATCAAGCTCTCCATGGTCATCTCTTCTTTGAAGAAGAGATGGGAAAAACTAAAGAAGAATGAAAATAACTGAAGAAGAACGGGGCTCCAAGGTCATCTCTTCCCAAAGAAGAAATGGGAAGAACTGAAGAAGAACAAAAGAACTAAAGAAGAACGAGACAGATGCAGGAAATCGTGAAGAAGTCTCGGGAAGACGAAGAAAAGAAAAGAAAAATGAAGGGGGGAGGAGGGGTGCGCCGCAGGAGAAGTGTTTAGGGATTTAGGGTTAGGCATTTTAATTGTTATTATTATTATTTTTTTATTTTTTATTTTTAACGCGGTACGGGGCGGGGATTTGAGAAAAAAAAAACACTAAAACCCGCGCCCAGCCCCGTCCCTCACGGGTTGGTTAAAATCCAACCCGTACCCGTTAAAAAACACTAAAACCCGCGTTTTTAGGGGCGAGGGATTCGGGTTTTTGCTCACCCCTAGTTGCCAAGCTTGAATCCAGGGCTAGCTGGGAATCTGACGACTTGACCTGCATGCAATTGCCCATCGAGAAACCGAACAACACTCTCCATATACTGTGGATGAAACTCAACCCCACGATTGACCTCGAATTGACTAGGTGTCGGTTCAAGCAAGAATGCCAGCAAATGAAGCAGCCACACGGCCTTGGCAAGCACCAATAACTCATCGTAAAATTGAGTCCTGGTGTGGTTTCCAACCAAGACCTGACATTGCTGCTCCGAGTCTCCGAACAAAGACTCCTCTATCTTGAGATGGACAATGGAGAGGTATTTCTTAGAGCAAAACTTTGCTGAAGTGGCAGGGGAATAAGATTCCAAGAAGCTCGTGGTGGGGTCCATGGCCTTCATGTCGCGGTATTGAGTGAAGCGGTCAAGGTTGAGGAGGGAGGAGAGGCTGCCATCCATGTAGAAGATCTCGTGGTCGATATGTGGGATTCGAGAGCGTATTTGGTGTGATGGAGTGCAATGAATTAAAAAAAAAATGATGAATCTGTTCACATATTCAAGACAAATCATTTTGGATTTTCAATAGATAAATGAATGGAGGAGTGTTTTATGATTTTGCTTACTTATTCTAGCTATAAAAGAAAAAAGAAAAAAAGAAAAGAAAAAGATACATAATCCGATGAGAATGCTCTTACATGTAAAAAGTCTTATATGTTTTTGAAAAATCTCAAGATTGATTTGATTTCTTTTTGCAACAATTCAAACTTTAACTAATTGTTGTTCCGAAGTGGTTGACAAATGAATATACAGTTTTTTTTTTTTTTTTTTTTTTTTTTTTCTCTCCATAAATTGACATCTACTCCTTAAATTTTAAAGCAATCGTGAGAAATTAAGACAACCACTTCCAATTTTTTTTCAAATAATAATTATTTAATCAAAATACCGATTAAGTTAATTAAGAACTTTTCTCACGAAACATGTCAGCATACAACTTTTCTCACGGTTGGGACCCAATCGTAGCGCAGATCATGTCATCCACATAGCGTGTCATGATGGAAATGGTCATTCATAACCCTTTGCAAACCTTGCTGTCCTAAGAGCACCGTAGCTCTGTCCCTGCCTCGGACTCCCAAATTTCTTACCGTCGACATTGAGGGGCATTTCCGTCACACAACTGTCCAAAATTCCCAACATTTTTCAGTTTCAAAATCTTCTGTCACTTCCCCCAACAATACACACAGTTCTCTGTGTCTTCAAAATTTGCCATGGGAAATACTCCAGAGATCTCTCCAAAACCCTAACGAAAGCGAGAAGCCCACCAAGCCTTTCATGCCCTAAGCTTGAGCTCGTTGTCTCTCTAACGAAATGGGCTCTCTTATCCCCTTCCAAGACCTCAATGTCCTCCCAGACCCACCCACCACCACAACTGCGATGCTAACCCCCAAAATCGAGCCAAAGCTGGAACCGTTGGACGAGCCGCTAGAGAATCTCCAACCAACGCCGCAACAGCAGCATCTTCAACAAACTTCTCAGGGCTCGTTCTTTTCCAGCACTACCCCTGACAATTACTCGAATTCCGAAAATGCCCCTCAACCGTCGGGCATTTCCTCCTCCGAGGACAACGTGTACTCCGAATTCTTCCGCGTTTCGGAGCTCTTCCGCTCCGCCTTCGCGAAGCGCCTGCAGAGCTACGGCGACGTTATCGACCCCGATTCACGCGCCATCGTCCCGGTCCCACAAGATAGTAACGCCCTCGAGAGCATCAACCACAACAGCAACAACCAGGTCTCAAACGACGTCGTTTCGCGGAGGCGGTCCCACCACCAGCGCTCGGGGGAGCTGGTGCGCGTGACCGATCTCGGCATGGAGGACCAGCGGTACTTTCGTGACGTCGTTCGGCGGACGCGCATGATCTACGACTCGCTGCGCGTGTTCTCCATGATGGAGGACGAGAAGCGCCGGCTCGGAGATCCGGGCCTCAGCCGGAGGCTCCGTGGTGATCTCCGCGCCGCCTCCGTCATGCGCGACCGCGGCCTCTGGCTCAACCGTGACAAGCGCATCGTCGGCTCCATCCCGGGGGTCTACATCGGCGATCTCTTCTTCTTCCGGATGGAGCTCTGCGTGGTCGGCTTGCACGGCCAGGCACAAGCGGGAATCGACTACGTCCCCGTCAGCCAGAGCTCCAACGGCGAGCCTATTGCCACCAGTATCATCGTCTCCGGCGGGTACGAGGACGACGAGGACGCCGGGGATGTGATCGTCTATACTGGCCACGGCGGGCAGGACAAGTTCTCGAAGCAATGCGTGCACCAGAAGCTGGAAGGTGGGAATTTAGCTTTGGAGAGAAGCATGCATTACGGGATTGAAGTGAGGGTTATCAGAGGGATCAAATACGAGGGGGGCGTGACGAGTAAGGTCTATGTTTACGATGGCTTGTATAGAATTTTCGATTGTTGGTTCGATGTGGGCAAGTCTGGTTTTGGGGTTTACAAGTACAAGCTGGTGAGAATAGATGGGCAGGCGGAGATGGGTAGCGCCGTTATGAGGTTTGCTCAGAGTCTTAGGACTAGTCCCTTGGCGGCGAGGCCTGTGGGTTATCTTAGCCTCGATATCTCGATGAAGAAGGAGAATGTGCCGGTGTTGCTCTTCAATGACATTGATGCTGATCAGGAACCCATGTATTATGACTATCTTGTGAAGACGGTGTTTCCGCCATTTGCGTTTCATCAGACGGGGAACGGTACTGGGTGTGATTGCGTTTCGGGTTGTGTGGATGATTGCTTTTGTGCTATCAAGAATGGGGGAGAGTTTTCCTATGATCACAATGGGATTCTTGTGAGAGGGAAGCCTCTGGTTTTTGAATGTGGGCCCTTTTGTAGGTGCCCTCCTTCTTGCCGGAACCGCGTAACACAGAAAGGGTTGAGAAATAGGTTGGAAGTGTTTAGGTCGAGGGAGACGGGTTGGGGAGTTAGGTCCTTGGATTTGATACAAGCTGGTGCTTTTATATGTGAATATGCCGGGGTGGTTCTGACGAGGGATCAAGCCCAAATTTTTTCCATGAATGGTGATACTTTGATTTATCCCAATCGGTTTTCAAGTAGATGGGCAGAATGGGGGGATTTGTCTCAGATATTCACTGATTATGTGCGCCCCTCGTATCCCTTAGTTCCTCCTTTGGATTTTGCAATGGATGTGTCGAGAATGAGGAACGTTGCTTGTTATATAAGCCATAGTACAACTCCGAATGTGTTGGTGCAGTTTGTGCTATATGATCACAATAACTTGATGTTCCCTCACCTTATGCTGTTTGCAATGGAGAACATCCCTCCTTTGAGGGAGCTCAGCCTTGATTACGGCGTGGCTGATGAATGGACAGGGAAGCTGTCTATCTGTAACTGAAGGTTTTTGAAGAGTTGATGCATTTTTGAATGTGGTGTAGCACAGAGTCCGGAGGACATGATGCACTGAGGTATACATCAACTTTCTATCTCAGTAAAAGTTGCATTTTTTTTTTCATATTAGTATGCACTTTTTCTTCTTCTGATTATTAAGAATTACATGTGGTTGATATCTTTCCTCTGCTTTCTTCTAGCTCTAGTTCAATGTCGACTGTGTTGTGTATTTGTAGGTGCCAGGGGTGTTGTTTATTGTGCGACTATATACCATAGTCACTGTACAAGCACATTTTTTAGGTTGGAAAGGCATTTCTATGCGATGGAGTTGGTGTTTCTTATTAGCATACAACTGCTCATCTTCAAATTTATATTCTCCTATGGATTCTCTGTTGTGTACTTCTTTTATGTGATTTCTGTTGGGCTAATTGTCAGAACCTGTTAGATATGTTTCGTATCAGTTTTCCCTCATTTTCAAATTTATGAGAGGTGTTTTCTTTTGGAGGAGGTGAGTTGGAGGCAGAAATCGAGGGTGATGTGGTTAAAGGAAGAGGATAAGTGTACTAAATTCTTCCATTCCATAGCCAACTCTAATAGAAGGTACAACTCAATGGACTCCTTATTGATTGGAGATTCTCCTCCTAATCAGACATAAATAGGCGAGCACGTAGCTAAGTTCTATCAAAAGCTCTTTTCTGAGCCGTGTAGGTGGAGGCCTATGGTGGATGGTATTTCCTTTGACTCTATTTTGGAGTCTGAAGCCAGCTGGTTGGAGATAGCTTTCATGGAGGAGGAGGTTAGGAAGGTAGTGCCAGCTATGAATGGTGATAAGGCGTCGGGTCTTGATGGTTACTCTATTGCTTTCTTCCAAGCGTTCTGGGATGTCTTGAGATTGGACATTATGAAGGTATTTTTTGACTTTCATGCTAGAGGTATGTTTGAGAAGAGCCTTAATGTTTCGTTCATATTACTTATTCTAAAGATTTCTGGTGCTAATTCCCTCAAAGATTGTCGGCCTATTAGTCTTGTGGGAGGAATTTACAATATTATTACTAAGGTTCTAGCAAAGAGATTGAAGTTGGTTTTGGAGAAGGTCATATCCAAATCTCAGAGTGCTTTTATCAAAGGTAGGCAGATCCTCGATCTGATCCTTATTCCAATGAATGCCTTGATAGTGGTTAAGATCGGGGGAGCCACGTGTCATCTGTAAAATGGATTTGGAGAAAACATACGATCATGTAAATTTGAGATTTTCTTTTGTATATGCTGAGGAGGTGTGGCTTTGGGGGAAAATGGTGTTCGTGGATAGCTCATTGTATTTCTTCTGTGTGGCTTTCAGTGTTAGACGATGGCTCTCCTAATGGTTTTTCAGCAGTTCTCGTGGGCTGAGACAAGGGAATCCTCTGTTACCCTTTTTGTTTGTGTTTGTGATGGAGGCTTTGAGCCGTGTGATTTCTGCTGCGGTTAATGGGGGTTTGCTGGAAGGTTTCAAAGTTGGTAATGCTACTTTTTCTCATCTTCTGTTCGCCGATAATACTCTGATTTTCTATAGTGCTTGTTCTTCTCAGTTGCGTTATTTGCGGAGTCTCTTTCTTCTGTTTGAAGCTGCTTCGGGCTTGAATGTTAATTTGGCAAAGTCATATTTAATTCCAGTGGAGAATGTATATCAAGTGGGAAGGTTAGCCGGCTTTCTAGGTATGGGGTTGCCTCCTTGCCGGTGAAGTATCTAGGTCTTCCTTTGGGGGCTTTCTATAGGTCCACTCATATTTGACTGGCCAGTTGGAAAAGATTATATCTCTTCAAGGGTGGTAGAGTCACCCTTATTAAGAGTACCCTTGCCAATTTACCTACCAATTATTTGTCTGTGTTTCCTATCTCGGGGAGTGTTGCTGCTCGCATTGAGAAGTTACAACGGGATTTTCTATGGGGTGGGATTGATGAAGAGTTCAAATATTACTTGGTGAGTTGGTTGAAGGTTTGTACCCCAATTTCAGAAGGGGGGCTGGGTATTAGGAACTTCTTGGTGTTCAACCGCGCTTTGTTAGGTAATTAGTTGTGGCAGTTTGGGATTGAGAGAGATGTTTAGTGGAGAGTTGCAGTGGACTCCAAGTTTGGTAATTTGTGGGGCGGGTGGTGCTCCCTTGAGCTTGTAAGTGCCTCTGGAGTGGGGTTGTGGAAGAACATTAACAAAGGTGGGAGACTTTCTCTAGTTTTGCTAGATTTGAGGTGGGGGATGGGGCTAAGACATAATTTTGGCACGATCCATGGTGCGGTGATACAGTTCTGAATGAAGCTTTTCTTGATCTCTTTGGTATTGCTCTTGTGAAGGATGCCTCAGTTGTGGATAATATGGAGATTTTGGGTGGTTCTACTCAGTGGAATGTGAGCTTTGTTAGAGAGGCGCATGATTGGGAAGTGGATGTCTTTGCTTCCTTCATCCAGGTGTTGCACTCGGCCATGGTGAGTAGAGATCGTGCAGATAGGCTCTGGTCGGTCTCTTCCAAGAAGATATTGTTCAAGGTTAAGTCCTTCTTCAGCTCCTTGGCCGGCTCTTAAGGTAGGCGCTTCCCTTAGAAGAGTGTGTGACGGACTCAGGCTTCTTCGATGACGGTTTTTTTTTTCGTGGTTGGCATCCTTAGGCAAGATCTTTACTGTTGATAATCTCAAGAAGATGCATATCATCTCTTACCCATCAAAAAAGAAAAAAGAAAAAAAAAGATGCATATCATCATTGTGCACAGATGTTGCTTGTGCAAGAGAGTCGGGGAATCAATGGACCACGTTTTTCTTCATTGCGATGTGGCTTCCGCTATGTGGAATAACATTTTTACTCGTTTTGGTATGTCTTGGGTTATGCCTAGAAGAGTTATCAACTTTTTTGCCTGTTGGTGGAAGTCTAGAAGGCCGATATGTGCTGTGATTTGGAAGATGGTGCTAATCTGCATTTTTTGGTATGTTTGGAAGATGGTGCCAATCTGCGATTTGAAGAGTTCCATGAAGGATATTTTAGCTTCATTTTTTCATATCCTGTATCTTTGGACGGGGGCTTTTTTGTCCCCACTGTCGATTAGTTTTGCTGATTTCCTTGTCCGTTTTTCTATTCCTAATTATGTGTTTCTTTTTGTATACTTCCAGTGTACTTAGGGGCGCCTTACGTTTTCAATAAGATAAAATTTACTTTAAAAAAAAAAAAAAACCAGTTTTCCCTCATATATAAATGTAAATGTAATTGTTGTCCTATTTTATAGGTTTCTTTTCTGTAGTTTATTGTATTCATATTAGCTCTTCCCTTTTTCATTTGTGCTTCAGAGTTTTTGATCAATTCGTTATATACAGAAAATTACTCCCGAGTCAGGTACTTTTATGGTGCCACTTATAATCATTGTTGACTTATTTATTTTTTTAGACACTGGTTGCCAATGAGCTTTAGCTCAAATAACACTCTCCTTTTGTGAAAACATTTAGAGGATGAGATCATGAGTTTAAGATTCACAGGGTACATGTGTTTATGTGTGACTTACTTAACAAACACTTGCACATATGCATACACCTACCTACTCAGCCCCGCACCCTGATGGTGGGCATGTATAGGAATCTGTTATTGCAAATTTAAATGCTTTAGGGTTCGCATATGCTGGATTTATCATCTGGATTAATGCTTGAATCTTGTTTTTATATAGTCCTTTGTGGTCGTCTAAACTATTTGGTGTTGTGGATTTGTACTTGTAGTGAGTGTAGTGATTTGGTAACTAGCGACAGGAAAGATATCCATATTCAAGACTCAAATAGTTATGATGCTAAAAAATCAACTCCCAATGGTGACAGTAGAACTCTAGAGGAATGAAGGGAAATGCTGTTTATAATTCACACTCTTCTTGTATAAAAAAAATGATTCATACTCTTGTCTTGGGTATGGTGACTATGTCATGATTTGAGGGAACCTAGGAATATGAAGAATATTAGGTGTGAATATTTTGCCAAATAATACTCTTTTGTAGGACTAAGATTGTGGGTTTGTGATTGCATGGTGAATACTTTCTAAAGTTAGGCCCTCAATGGTGGTGGATAGCTTGGCAGTTCATAATGGAAATATTCATTGGAATGTTCTCTTTACGCGGCAACTCCAGGACTGGGAGATGGAGATGGTGCTTTCCTTCTTCGAGCGGTTGTACTCCACTTCGATTCGACAAGTAGAGGGTGACAGGTTAGTTTGGAATCCCTCTACAAGGGGCTTATTTGAAGTAAGGTCCTATTATGAAGTGCTTAGTAGGAAAGAAGGCCCTTCATTTCCGTGGAAGAATATATGGTGTGCTAAGGCTCTGACAAGGGTGGCGTTCTTTGTATGGTTTGCAGCTTTAGGAAAAATACTGACCCATGATAATCTGCGAAAGAGGAATAGTGGTTATTGAGTGGTGTTGTATGTGTAAAAAGAAGGGGGAGGCTATTGATCATCTGTTACTTCACTGCGACACCGCCTGTGAGCTTTGGAGCTTTATGTTTTCTTTATTTGGAGTTGAGTGGGTCATGCCGCAAACGGTGCTGGATTTGTTGACTACTTGGGGTGCATCTTTTGGGCATGGCCTAGCTAAAAAAGCTTGGCGGTTAGTTCCTCACTGTGTTTTGTGGAGCATTTGGCGGGAGCGGAATGCGAGGCTTTTTGAAGATGTAGAGACTGTAATGGTAGTGTTAAGGAAGCGTGTGCTTAACACGCTATTTCTTTGGTTAGCGTCCAGTCTTTGCCATCTAGGTGTTTTTACTTTTGTAGACTTTCTAAATTTATTACCTGTTCCTCCCTTTTAGGGGCGCTCTTGTATACTTTCCGTGTATTAGGGTTGCGCCCTTCTGCGCTTTATTGATGAATTTGAAATTACTTATCAAAAAAAAAAAAAAAAATGTTTGGACAGGTTTGTTATGCAGTTCTGCTATTCTTAGGATTGGGAATGTATTTTGTCGGTCAATTTTGACTTGATATGTTTAATGAGTGTGGTTAGCATTCTTGAAGACACGAGACAATGAGTTTTCATGTTGTCTGGATCCCAGCATGTATTGAATATATGGTGGGAGTCAAGACTTGGGAAGTGCCTTCCTAAGCCTAGTGAAACTAGAGCCACATTTTTGGCTTTTTTTTAACGACTTATAATATGATGCCTAGATACTTCATGGCAATTTCAGGTGAGTTGTAAAACATCTTCATCTTACGTTGTTAAGTTTGTCCTGTGTAAGAGATAAACCTTTGAATCACAGCTTGAAAAGTTGTATCCAACAGCGTTAACAACGAATTTGTTGAGGTGTGTTAATGTTGATAATGATCTTCATTTCCTTGATATGAGATTACAATTGGTGAGATATTTTCCATGTCTGTTAATCCCTTTTTATAAATATTGCTCTATTATTTGATTCTATTTAGTTTGTTGGATATGGTGTACTCATTCGGAAGTTGCTTTAGTAATCTTTTATTACCTAGGTGCAAAAACCAGCAAGAGCAAGGGGATTTGTTTGGGTTTGGTTGGGTCAGAGTAGGGGTGGTCTAAAGTGGTTGAACTTAAAACCAACTTTCCCAAACGCGAGCGAATTCTTTGTTGCAGGGTCCATCTTTCTAGATTCTTAATAGGCTGTATGTTTGGGGTAGTATCTTTGTGATTTCTAGTGTTAATTTTGGAACAGTATGACAGTTTAAGGTTAATGGGCTGTATTTTAAGTTCAAAAACATGTGGTTAAAATCAGAGGGGTTTATGGATACATTGGTTAGGGTAAAACCATGGTGAACTTCTTATCACTCTCAGGGTTCTTTGAGTTTCATTTTGGCTCGCAAACTTAAGGCATTGAAAGCTGTCTTAAGAACGTGGAATTAGTAAATGTTTGGCAATGTAGAGAGAAAGAAAAAGCTTCTTATGGAGGATTTACGGGTTCTTGAGGGTCTGAAAGAAGAGAGAGAGCTTTAAGTGAGGAAGGAAATAGCTATTAATGGTTTGGAGAGGATAAATCTTTTGGAGGAGGTGAGTTGGAGGCTGAAATCGAGGGAATGTGGTTAAAAGAGGGTGATAAGTGTACAAAGTTCTTTCATTGAGTGGTCAACTTGAATAGAAGGATCAACACGATTGAATCTTTGTTGGTTAATGGTACAGTTTCTTTAGATCATGTTGAGTTTAAAGAACACATTGTACAGCTATGATAGTTTGTTTAACAAACAGTTCAGTTGGTGGCCTAGGTTGGATGGCCTTTCCTTTGATTCCATTGGGGAGGATGACACCATTTGGTTGGAGAGAGCTTTTGAGGAAGATGAGGCCTTTGAGGTGGTGAAAGCCCTAAATAGTGACAAGGGCCCAGACCCTAACAATTTTATTATGGTGTTCTTCTAAGCTTGTTGGGATGCTCGTAGAGAAGATATCATAAATGTCTTTCATGATTTTTCATGCTAGAGGCAAGTTTAAAAGAAGTCTTGATGTTACTTCAATTGCTCTTGTTCTAAAGAAAGATCTATTATGGAGTTTACAAAATTGTTGCTAAAGCTCTAGCCAACAGGTTGAAAATGGTTCTGGAAAAGATAATTTCTATTGTTATCGTGCACATTAACAATGAATAATACAGAATCGAAAAGAGAGAGAGAGAGAGTAAGGAAAAATCGAGACACATATTTACGTGGTTTGGCAATGTGCCTACGTCTATAGAATAGTGCGGCTATATTTTTCACTATTCAATAATTTAGGGTTACAACATAATGTACTTGTATGAAAACCCTTATATGAAAAATTCCTTGTATTGTTTTCTACTTCCTCTTAGATGCCTTTCTTGTATACTTCCTGTGTACTTGATTGCGCTTTGCGCTTTTTAATGATATTTCTCTTACTTATCAAAAAAAAATGAAAACCCTAATTGTACGAACTTATTTCAGTTTTCTAGCTTTGGTATTTTTTGAATTTTTTTTTTCCTGCTAGTTATGTGTTTTTCTTGTATACTTGTGTATTTGGGTTGTGCCTTTTAATGAATTTCAATTACTTACAAAATAAAAAAATGAAGATTTTGCCATTTTGAGGCTATATGGCATAATGAACATGCTTCTGGCATCATAATGTATAACGATTGCATGTAAATACATCTTCCAACAAGGTTACTTTGTAGTGCTCCATTTTTTGGGTTTATTATATCTTGTGATATCTAGAGATTATTTTTCCACCTTTTACTTATCAAAAAAATTATATCTTGTGATATCTGAAATCAAATGTTGTGGACATTTGAACAGATTGTTGACGTCAAACCCCAGGGGTCTGTCTGTGAAATCAAAATATATAACTGTGATCCATCCTCCATATTGTTACAAATTTTGCTTGGTAAATGTAGCGTGATACGAACTTTTGAAATAGTTTGTCATGCCGGAGAATTATGATTCAATGATGGAGAAATTTTAAAATAACACATCTTTTCTATTACAGTAGCCTTTAAATGGCTTAACTGACTAAAAAAAAAAACTAATTCTCAGACAAAATATTTATGATAATAACTAGACTTCAGCTTTAATAGGTAACACTTATACAGCTTGGAGTTTTTTTTATTTTTTATTTTTATAAAACTATTACCTGTCTCATGAGAAAAAAAGAGTTAGGCAAGGCGTTTTAGCTCATGTCTTGAGGCTCACAGGGATATTAATCAAAAGATGAAAGTAAAATGTTGATACCGATTTGGCGCATGGTTCCATTGTGTTTGATGTGGTGTGTTTGGAGGGAACGAAATGCACGCTGTTTTGAAGATTGTGAGATTGACTTGATGAACTTGAAGAAAATGATGCTACAAACATTGTTTATGTGGAGAGAGAAATTTCAGTTTATGCATGAGTGTTCTTATTTTGAATTTATAGATAGGTGCTCTCTTTTTTCTTTGAATTAGGGGTTTCTTGTATACGTCCTGTGTACTATGGGTTGCGCCCCTTTGTGTCTCTTGAATATACTTATAAAAAAAAAAAAGGCCTCACAAATTTAAGCATATAAAGGTGAAAGGTGCAGTAGACCATAGGAAGGAACTAAAGGTTAAAGAATGGAGATTTCTTGAGTACTGTATTCAATCCACGTCTGTCTGTGTTTTATACGCTGTGTTTGTTTTATACAAGTCCATGATATTACATTTTTACATGTCGAAGTCAACACTACTTAAGATGTTAGCTCGAACAATTTAGCTTCTTGTAGTTGTTACTAAATCATTTAAAGCACAAACTTTTCCTTCATTGTAATGTAACTTGTCTCAAAGCTATCAATTACTTTATGTGTAAACCTATTCATAAAAATAAATTCTTTATGTGTAAACCTCATAATAAATCTTTTAGATTCAAATTGAGTTGCAATGGCTACTTTTGGCTCAGAATGCATGGTAGATTAAGGTATGTTCGTATCTTAGTGCTTGCATTTTTCTGAACCGGGGTATGTTTTTGATTCAACTGGAGTTTTTGCTTGAATTCCCTACAATGGGATTTGACAGCTAGAAAGTTGATCTTTGTCTCATTAAAGCAAACTTTTTTTTTTTTTTTTGATAAGTAAAAGATGTTTTATTAAAAAAAGCGTAAGGTGCTTTTAAGTACACATGGATTATACACATGATCAACCAAACCAGCTCACAAAAAGAAACCCAAACAAACCCATAAGGACCTAAGCCCTCAAACCCGAAACCCACAAGGGGCACCCAATGCTACAACACCCGAGCTTTTCCTTTCCTTCGCCTAGAGTGCATGCTTGCATCGCCGTAGTTAATGAAGCTTTTCAGATTCAACACCCCTCTCCTCCCTTTGATCTTAAGATGCACACCCTTTTTAACCTAATGGAAATCATCTTCAATGGCATCCAAAATCGCTAAGGACGGATCTTCATCCTCAACACCATCCGACACTCAATCCAAGGGCATGTCGGGAGGACAGACACCCAAGGGGTAAGGGGAGTCTCCATCCTTCCCAACCAAAACCTCATCCCCTTGATCCCACACAACAATCTCCCTAGACGAGCCAAATCCTACCGGCCACTTTTGTTATTGGATCAAGCTGTCTGACTTGAAATTCACACCCTTTCAGCAATTGGAGAAGCGCAACCATCCAAAGGGGAGCAAACACTCAGGAGAAGGAAGCCTCACCGAAGAAAGCTAGATGAAGGAGACTTACCGACCACTCCCCCACCTGGCTTCGGTGAGGACTGGACCACGGTCCCGTCCAAGGCCTGAGAAGAAGCACCCAAAGATGGCGTCGTTGGAGCACTGAGAGCTGTCACTGCCTCATCAAACATAGAAGCATCCATTTGAGCACCTTTGCCTACCTTCGATCTCTGCTGATATCTTAGCACCGATTTGGACTCAGACGGGTAGATGAGAGCCCCAGTGCCCCACACTTCAACATTATCGGAAGAGAAAAGCGGAGCCTTTCTCCCAAACACAGCCGCCCCCAAAGAATAGACACCGAAGGAATTTAACCCAACTTCAGAGAAGTCGAGTGCCGGAGAAAACCCCTTAGAATTCAAATTCGAGCACCCAAAAGGGACCCTCACTGCTTCTGGAGGCGAAGCAAAGGCAGAGGAGGCTATCGCATAAGGGGACCCAGTTTCCAGGAAAACCGTTACCTTGCACAATTCATCAACCACTCTATTCCAGCCCCGCCCTCCTCATCCCTTCGGGAACAAGATGAACCCACTCCGGCCACCCACTGCATAGACCACTAGCTCCAAGAAGCGGCCATCCTTATTACAGCCTTTTCGAACAATCCAAGCCTTCAAATCTTCCTGGAAGGATTTGACAAAATCCTCGAGCCCCTGAGACCACAAAGCCTCCTTCACCGCTGTGACAACCCAAGCAGTACACTGCAAACCCAATAGCACAACCCCTAAGAAACCTTTCCTTCTCTCCTCCATTCTTAGCATAGACTTGCCTTCCTCCACTGAGAAGAGGAAAGTTTTGGCCTCCACAAAGAAACGCTCCAAAGCCATCCTCTAGAGAGCAGAACCCTAGTGGGACGCGCATTCACTCGCCGCCCCTAGGGGAAGAAGGAGAATGGCCTGTAACAGGTCGAGACTAGAATTATTTGGTCTGGCAGATCTAATGGTATTTCTGAAATTGATGGTTTAGTGATTCTAGTCTCATTTTCTAACCCATTCCTGGCTTAACTTTAGAGGGACTGCTTGCCATCATCAAATGTTGGATTTGATTGGACTGATGTTTGGCTCCAAGGCAGTCAATCTGGTTGAATTAGAAATTTATGAGAATTATGGGTCTCCATGGCCATGGAGGAGACCCATGGCTGGTCATGGGTCTCCTCCCTCCATGGTTGTGGCCAAGAAACCATGGCCATGGAGGACAGTTCTTTTTTTTGTTGCTTTTTTTTTTTTTTTTTTTTAATGAATTCCGTAAAACTTCAGATAGAGTGGGGTCCACATGAGTAGCTTTCCATCAATAATTTGATGGAAAGCGTAATAGAGGTCTCAATTTACAAATGCTTGAAACATGAGTCTTAATTTCATCAAATTAGAAACTAGGGTTTCAATGTTAAAAAGCACGGAAGTACGAGGGTGCAGTGACATAATTTCCTCTTAAAATATGATATTTTTTGGAATTTAATTTTCCATTTAAAATATAATTAGGCAGAGACACTTGCTTCAACATTGAAACATAAATAGGGTATGTGTGTTAAGTTTTCTGAGAAGTGTTTGCATTTTGATTTGAAAAAGTTTCTGATGTTATAGAAAATTGAGAAGTGTTTTTGGTAGACTCAACATTTGGAAAAAGTGTTTTCCGTGGGGTTCATTTAGAAAAATTGTTTGGTAAATTTTTTTTGAAAAATGTTGTATTTTTAAAGAAGTAAGCGCTAAACATGTTTATTTTGAGAAAACACAAGCTTATTTTTTTAGGTGTAGAGCTAACTTATTTTTAAAAAAAAAAAAAAAAATTAAAAAGTGTGTTGTTGTGTTTGAGAAAAGAAGACACTTTTCGGAAAGGTTAGCAAACATAGCTGAAGATTCTGAATGCATTTTGCGGAGGTAGTTCACCAACATTCACTCACACACCTTTTGAACTCCTAGGATCACTTGTTTCCCTACTTTAGTGCCAGGTTAGTGATTTCGCGATTCAGGGGATGATTTCAAGTAGACCTTATGGCTCAAAAATGTAAAAATGTTGTTTCTTTTGTGGAATGCATATAAATTAATTCTCTTTCGCCAAACCTCTGCCTTATTTGTGCATGACCAACTCACGTTCTTGAGGCTGTTCAAAAATTTCAATTATCAAGCTGGGTCATTGGGTTTCCCCCTTTTCATGTGCTTTGTGAGTATTAAATTTTATATTTCATCCCTTAAGAGTACCCACCTACACATGCTAATTTTGCTTGTCCCAAAATTTTTGTCCTATTTAAAACAAAAAAAAAACAATTTTTTACTTTTCCTTTTTATCTCTCATTTTGAACTGTATGTCATTTATAAACAGTTCAAAGTATACCAGGGTAATTTTTGGAGAACATGCAGAAAACTTGAGCTGTCAAGGCATTAAATGCTTTCTTGAAATGAGTGTTTTCTTCTTAAATAAGACACTCATTATGGTAGGAGGGAGTAGATTATCCTCAGAAGCACTTCTCCGCCCAAGCTGCCAGCTTGTTATTTCTTTGCACAACCCTCATCCCCTTCTCTTCTTCTGTTAGTTTTTATGGATCTTTGTAAATAAACGCATCCCCTTTGCAGGGCAGTTACTGGTGTCATGTTCCTTATAGCAGGGTGTTTAAGCGAGTATTTATATCTATTTTAAATTAGGTTTAAGGTAAGCAGCTGAAGCTACTGCTGGGGGTACCTATCCAACTGTCTCTTCCGCTGGTGGAACTGGATATCGATTCAACAGGTTTGGACTCGAGCAAAGCTAGGTACTATGGTTCAATGGGTGAGGATGCTAGGTTGAGTCTAGTCTTTTGTTTGCTCCAAAATGGCACAACCAAATTGGAGAGGAAGAAGGGGAGCAGGACTTGATTGCATTCATTCATTTATGGATTTGATTGCATTATATAGTTCAACTCCTTGTTTGATAGATGATTGCAACTATGCCCCCACTAGTAAAACATATTGCCCAGGTCATGTATGTTGCAGAATGCTCATTGCGCTGCCCCAGCCAAAAAAGCTGCTTTCTTTCCTCATTTTTAATGCTTGGGCGGGCAAGCAAAAAGAGGCTTTTTTTTTTTTTTTCTGGCTAAGGCAGAGCAATGGGCGTACCTCAGTTTGCTAGTGAATTTTAGGATTAGGATCAGTACCTCAGTTTGTCTGATATCCTCGTATTTGGAGTATGTAAGTTTTACTGTATGAAGCGCATGTGTACTTATCCAACATTTATGTGAATTATGTCATTGCATGTGTGGTGGCACTATTTGTGATATTCAATTGGATGCTTGAGTTGTAACTGTTACTGTAGTATAGATGGTGTTGTCATTTTCTTTCCCTCCCTGTTTGTTTGGGTATTGGGCGAATCAATTTTTAATTCTCTTAAATAGCCTTTAGCTGTCCCATGTGATTTAATGGTGTACGTAGAAGTTATAACCTTATATGGCTATGCCAGCCTGAAGGAACCTTTGTACAAGTTAAAGGTTCCTAACTGTGAGGGAACCTTGAATATTACCTGGAGCACATGGAGTTCTTTCAAAAATTTGAAGGGATCACAACAGCCTACGTTTTGACTTCATTGCCATTGCTAATGATGGAAAGTTATTATGGTGGTTTCCTTCTTCCTGCAATTTTGACTTTATTTTCATTGAAAAGATGCTAGCTGTGCTAGTTGTGCCTAATGAATTTATGCTTGGCTAGTCTACATCTCACACACAGACTAACACAACTATTTTCAATTGTATTACATCTCGTTGTAACCTTATTAAGAGCCCTTTGGATGGGAACATTTGGGGAGCAATGGAATGGAAACAAATGGAAGGAACCCATTATTCCCTTGTTTGAGAGTTTTTCTAAAGGAAATAAAAGGGTGGAATGAAACTATTCCATTTCATTCCTTTATGAGCTTCCTACCAAACTTGGTAGGCATCGAAGATTCTCCTTATTAAAAGGGTGATTTTTATTTTTTCTCACCCTTTTTATTTTTTCTTACCTTCCAGCTAATGAAAGACAAATAAAAGAGGGGGATATATAGTCAAATCATGTATTTTTCCTTTCCATTTCTTTATTTATCTCAAACATCCAAACCAAGGAAAGGAGAATATTTGTACATTCCATTCTTTTTAATTCAGTATTTTCCCTTCTATTTTTTTTTATGAACTCCCAAATACACTGAAGTGACTAAGTTGGTTCATTGCATTAAAATGAGAGCAGTTTGAAATTTCTTGAATCAAAGGGGTACATCTCTTGTGGCTTGGAAAGAGAAGCAAGGACTTGGATAGCTTAACCCAGTTGAGCAGCATCTTTTCCAGGATCTGTAGGTTTTCTTTTTTTTAAAAAAAATCTACGCTTTAGTTTGGATTGAAAATTTTCAAATGAGTGTGTGTGCATTTATATTCAATTTAGTTATTAATTATTAAATTTGTGTGGTTTCATCTGGTTGCTAGTCACATTATCTTGGTAATCCCAATTAGGTTCGTTTTGGTTTCTTCTTATTTGCTTTATTGTGTTGTATCTCTGTACAGTCCTGAGATTTAGTTGGATGCTTATTTATCTTAGAATTTTGCATCTTGTCCGGCTTGGTTCTGAATGTTATTTGCTTTGTAATTCTGTCTTCATGTAAATACATGTGTGAGTCTGCCACAAATGCCTAAAATTTGTTTGAATCAACTTGACCTGATTGACATATCTGACAAATTATTGCAATGCTTGCAGCATTGTTATTACATTAAATATTGAAGCCGTGCTCACTTATTTTGCTCATCTTATGCAGGCGGGAACGGACTGTACATTTACAAAGTCACGCCGCCTGCCTTCCTAAATTTTCAGGTCCTCATCTTTTTGCTCAATAGTAGATGCTGCAAATGAACTGTTGATCCGATTATCAAAAAGCTATCACTGCTACGAGGACAACGTCTTTCTGCAAGCTATTCCTCTGGGACTGGTTGCCACGGTGTTTTGTAGCCTTGTATGCTTGACTGTATGAATATTTTGTACTTTTTAACTTGTATATAAAGTGCAAAATCGGATAAAGCTTGTATAGAAATTGTATCAGTGCATGTGTAGATGAGGGTGGCTTCTCCTGTTATTGCCTATTTATATCTCTTAGCGGATGAATCAAGTAGGTTTTGTGGTAGTGCTGAGGCAAGAGGGGTGTGAAAGCCAATTCTTTTTTGGCTAGAGGAAACTGCTGCCCTCCTTAGGAATTCGTGCTGTATGATTGATTAGTAGTCAGGTCGCAGTTGCTCTGACTAGTCCTGAGCATATATGATGACCAATTTACGGTGCCCAGAAACATTCATTTTGTTCGATTATTGAACTTGTGATATGGCTGTGCCATGTTCATGGATGTTTATGTTTATTACAAATTCGTTGGGTCTGGCAATGCGACTGGTGTAATAAAAGGACCAATTTGCCTGATCATCCAATCTGCAGCCTTATTTATCATTTCTGCGCATAAGCTAGCTAGACAACTTCTGAAGTAAAATATGTTGGCGTCAATTCAGTTTTTTGTTTTTCGCAGAGAAGCTGCCTGCTTGAAGATCAGTTAAACTACACTACTTATTGTCTTTTTCTACCTCAGATAACATTTAGTCCAAAATAACAAAAAGTATTATAAGATGTGCTTTTCTTGTTCATTTTTGAGAAATATTTCAAAAAAAAATAAAAATTGTATACAGGGAAAATTACTGAAAAAAAAAGAACAAAACAAAAGATAAGATCACAAATAGGATGAATAAAGAAAGATTTTATAAATATTTTAAGGCACCAGTTATCTGTCAGATATGAAATCAACAATGAAGAATATATAAGGTAGAACTTTTTTTTTTTTTTTTTGGAACATGGTAGCATATGCTACCCAGTATATTACTGAAAATGCCCGAAGGCTTACATGAGAAGGAGGTTCAAGATCCCTACAACTCTACGACAGAAGGATCTGACTTAACAACAGCTGTCTAAACAGAAACACAAACATTACAAGAATTACATTTGAGCCTCTATTTACATTAACGCACACTCTCAAAATAAAAGAGGGCCGATCTAGCATTTAGCCAACACAAATTCTAGTAAAATTTATGCAATACAAAGACAGACTGTACTAGAAAAACAAATGGAATACACAACACAAAGGCAGAAAAACCCAACTACAAGTTGCCAACAGTGGAAAAAGGGCAGACTTCGCTGGAGTTCCGACACCGGAAGCACCCAGCAGCAGATCCGATGAGACCTTCGGAGCCGCCAAGCATGGCTTGATAAGGCAGAGCGTGGCCTTCACGAGCAATTAGAGAGCAAAGGCTCCCTGATGCGTGAGGACTGAGGACCACGCGCCGAGCTCCGGCAAAACACACGACCTATACTTCCGGCGGTAAGGGCGGAAGACGACGGGGAATGCGGTTGAGTGGCGCGTGTCTAGCAAAAGTCGATGGATGTGCGTAGATCTGACTTCAAATCTGATGAAAAAAAACACTTAAAACCGGCCAAAGCACACCGTCGACGACACAGGAAGCCAGCCACTCCCTCAATTGGACTCCTTGAGTTGAAACTCCCTGCCATAAGCTAGAAGAAAGAAACAAAAAAAAAAAAAAAAAAAACACAAACCACTATAGCTCAGAAGAGCTAGAGGAAGTTCAGCCACCACCGGTTTTACCGGGGGGAACAAAACTCTACAGCTCAAAGGTTGAGAGGAAGACAAAGAACACTGCCAGAGGAGGGAGGGCAAAACAAATCTCACTACAAGACTCAGTCTCTTTTTTCTCTCACAGGAAGACGGAGAGAGAGAAAATCTAGTTTAAACGGCATATAAGGTAGAACTTAAGTAAACTAAAAGTAGAGGGGTGAGATAAGCATAGCAACCTCTTAGATCCAAACATCTGGGGCTCCCCCATCTTATTTGACAAATCAAAGAAGGCTACCTTCCAAGACATAATTGACAAGGTCCAAATTGAAATTAGGATGGAGAGCCAAAACTCTCTCCCAGTCTGAGAAATCTATTTTGATTAAAGCAATGGGCCCTGACCATCCCCTATGATGCAATGAGCAGCTTCTTGCTGCCCTCTAGCCTTAGCAGCAAGTTTGATAATCTCTTTAAAGACTTTTGGTGGGGTTTTCTGAAGAGAAAAACCAAAAACCTTTTTACTAAATCTTGAAGCTCCATTTGTCTCTCCCGCTATCTTGGAAGTGTTAGTTCTAGACCTATGAAAGAAGTTAACAAGAACCTTGTTTCAAAGCTTGGTTGGAAAATCTTGACCAACCATGATAGCCTTTGGGTGGCTCAAGTGAGAGCCAAATATCTTAGAACTGGTGACTTTCTTTCCTCTACAACTACGGCCAATAACTCCTCTCTAGAAGGGCATCTTGAAGACTAAGCAGCTGGTGGAAGCTGGGGCATGCTAATTTATCCACTATAACTCTCTCTTCTGATTTGGTCCAACCCTTGGATTCCTACCCACCCATCCTTCAGACCTTCTCTACAGAACTCCAATAATCTCTCACTCACTCAAACCTGACCATCTCAGATCTCATAAACCGCTCTTCAAATTCTTGGCTTACCCCCCCGGTCCACTCCCCTTGTGCCCAAAATATCCTTAACCTTTGAATCCCTTCTAACCCTTCCCTGACAAACATTTTTGGACCCCCCCTCCTTTTGAGAGGTTCACCACAAACAGTCTTTCCTTTCCAAGGAACCTCTCATAGCAAGTCTTGAAGAGCCCTTTCCAGCCATTTGGAAACTTACCTAGAACATCATCCCCACCAAGGTAGTATCTCTCTTCTCTCATCCCCTCCTTTAACCCTAAGTTGCTTTGTCCTCTCTGTAAATCTAATGAGGATTCTCTGTTGAATATTTTCTTCAATTGTATCTTTGCCTGAGTGGTTCGGAGAGAATCCTCCTAGCCCCTTGACACATCCAGTATGTCTAATTGGATCAATTACATTCGTGACCCGGGGAGATTCCTCAACATCCCCCAGGAAGAGACTCATCTATTCCAAAACTTTGCATTAGTAGCTCCCCTGCCCCCCCCAACAAAAGTCCTTCACGATCAACTTTAAACTTGCAATTTGCGACTCCTTCTCAGCTGAAGCAGCTGTTTGCCAAAACTCAGAGGGCCTCATTATCAAAGCTGTTTCAGCTATCAGCACCCCCTTTGATCCAAACACAGGCGAAGCTTTGGCAACCCTCCTTTTTGCAAACTTAGTTGCTTCTCTTCATCTCAAAAATTATGTCATAGAAGTAGGCTCTCTAGTTGTCATCTTGACTTTATCCCAACCATCACCTCCGATTGGCTCTCTCATCTATCCTGGCTTTCTTTTCTTAGGAAGCCAAGCAAATTAACAGAAGTGCCAATTTCTGCACCCCACCATGCGGCAAATGGACCACATCCAAACTCTTTTCCGGTTGCATTCCCATCTCTATTCCCATGTCTCCTCCTTTTGCCCCTTCCATTCCCATTACCGGTGGGAGGACCCCTTTCCCCCCCTAGTCTTATCCTTGATGGTTGTCTGATTTACGATTTTATTTTATTTTAAGTGAACTAAAAGTAAGCATACCGAGCTGGATATAATGAATTACACAGAAACTCTTTTATCAAAGCAAGTAGTGATATGTATACAAGAATATGAGTAAAGTTCACACAACTTGATATTAAGCTGGTGACGAGGGTTGATACATCCAAGATCAAAGTCAACATTTTCTTTAAAAAGTTATCAATCAGGCTTGAGAGGCGACTGTTCCATTTTTCTCTAGCTCTCGCTGTCTGGCTCGATCCATCTTCCTTTTCCGCCATTCCTCGAGCGCTGAGGAACATAGAATCATCTCCATCAGATTAACAAAGTTGTAATGCCCCAAGACAAGAAAAATAATCGGAAAACCAGAGGGAATAAGTAAACACATATATTATGGTCAGAAAAGTTTTGACTGACTCATGGTTGATTGGATTCCTGGATAATGACATACTAGGGACAAAGCTTGTGAATCCCAAAAAAATGTACTCTAAATAAGTAAATATTAATAAGGAAATTTGATGTGCAAAACTTATGATATATGCACAACTCAATATTTGGAATAGTGCTATTAACCAAGAAGGGGGTAAAGCTTGTGAATCCCAAAATAAATGTACACTAAATATTAACACCAAAATTTAATGTGCAAAACTTATGATATATTGCACAACTCAATATTTGGAATGGTGCTATTAACCAAGAACTAGAAGGGGGTAAAACATAAAGCCATGCCCTCCAAACACACAACAAACTCTCTCTCAGTACTATTAATTTTTTTTGATAAGTAAGGTTGGGCTCATATGGGGTTAGAACTTTGGACCTTCATGTCCATAAAGTGCCAAGCTTCAAACCATTCAGCTATGCATGGTTTTATAGTACTATTAATTGGAAATGAGTCACTGGTTTTGCAATAAAGAATGTTGGACAAGATTGTGCTGGATACTAGACAGCATTTATTTTGAAAGTTTATCAAGTGTCTGATTTTCAAGAAGACACCGATGACCAAAAGAAGGCATTTTTGTTAGAGAGTTAGGAATCTAGATTATGTGACAATCAGAAATCACCAAGGTAACACTTTGTAGGAAATGGCATGCTGCTTGACAAATACCAAACAAGAAGAGAATGGCTTTCTTTTAGTGACACATCCAAGGCCAAGGATCAAATTTGGTCAAACATGCTAACAAAATTACTACTGTGAGAATATAAAAAATTTCTTTCTTTGTAGAGATGTACAAGCAATTTAACTACATAAATTTCAAGTGTTAAACTCGGATCTGGAATTGCGACTTTTCAAAGAGATAAGACAACTAAAAAATTCTGCTTCCTAGATATGTCTGCTTACAGATATAAGACGATCCAAAATTCTAAACTCAAAAGTCCAGATGCAAGTAATTCAAGGATAATACTGGAGCACAACTGTATGTCGAATTTAACTACAACTGCAAACACTAAAAAGCCACAATTTAACATCTCACTGCAGAAAGAAATAAGAAGTCTACAAACATGAAAAAAAAAAAGCTGGATCAAGCAACATGACAGAATTTCCTCTTCGCTTAAGGATAGACAAATAGAATAAACATAACTAATGTTATGCATAACTCAACATACAAGATAATCTTATACTTGAAGAATGATAATAGGAAGTCCATGATCATTTTAATTGACAATTCAAAGGAGGAGAGGGACAGATTCTAGGGCAAGAACACAGAGAGTTACCTTTCAAGCTGCCAGCATCATTAAAGCTACGTAAATCATTTAACCTTTTAGAAAGATCAACTGCAGCAGTTTGCTTTGTATCTTTCTGTTGGACAGTTTCTGGTTCTGCATATACTTCTTGCTCAATTTCCCTCACCTATAAATGGAAAAGATTCAACCTAATGAAAAATATACTCCAGAACCAATTATTCATTAGATAATGGAAAGACAAAGGAGAATAGTTTTTTTTTTTGATAAGTACAAAGGAGAATAGTTTGATTCGCATCTTTCTGTGCCAACAATTTGCTTTTGTTTAACTTATAGTAAGACTAGCGATAATAATGAACTCATTCAAATTAGAAGCCATGCTTACTCTTTTAATCAGTTCCAAGGGTTGCATAGCAAGACGGATCTCTTCAGATTCCTTGATATACCTGATTTGAGCTGCATTTTGGAAATTTTGGGCAATATGCCTTAGTCAATCAGCAATTACAGTGCTCATCAAGTAATCTATATGCAAATTGAACAGAGAAAAGAATCACAAATAAAATCAATAAGAAATCATGATCAAGCTTAGGAAGTCATCCATATGAAGAGCAACAAACTTCTAGATCCATGTCATGTGAAACCTTCATGTTTCGCCAAGTAGTCTCATATAATTTGATACTTTCATGTCAGACCAAGAACTAGAACTTGAATCTAATTAATTTTTTTTGACAAGTCACTTGAGTCTGATTAATATCTTTAGGTCATAGATTTTTTGTGCAGTTTACTGCTCCATAACCATGTTTTACCACTTCAAGGAGTGCTATCGTATAATGCCACCGTTACCACTAACAATTGTAGAGAGATACTCATGATTGCCATGTCAGTCATACGACGTGTTTAAATATATGAACCACGTCCAGTAAATGTTTGCAATTGCTGCCAATCCCGGCTTGATACTATAGTTCAACCACTGGTAACTTAATAGTTGGAGCCACCTCATAAAAGCTCATGTATCTTTAAAGGCGATCTAAAACCAAGAGAATGGTGTGGGCCTACAAGGTTTAATTTGTATTCAACCATCTAGTGAAACCAAGGCCAGTCCAAAAGGAAAGCATTCAGTGAAAAATTTGAGCAAATTCAATTTCGACTTCTGAGAAGTTGCAAACTCCATCACAGCTGAGGCTTTATAGAAACAATGTGATGTGAGTGTAAGAACTCAGAAATGGTGAAGTTAATCTTAATGGGTCAAAAATTTAAAAAAGAGCCTGCATCAATACAATTAGCTAACAAACCTAAAACTTATCCTCAAGATCGATGCTGCAAAGAAGTGGGCTCTAACTGATTTGGTTAACAAGGAATCATCTTGCAGGAGTTTTGTCCTGGCCACAACACTGATTTTAGTAGACTATATAAACCGTGATGTTTAATAAGGTCTGCAGAGCCAAATTGAATGTGGGCCATCATAAATGAATTTCAGAGACATGTAAATGACCCTAAGAATAGAAACTCAGAGAAGAGAATCTAGAAGACATTAGACATTTAAGGATAGAACAAATTTAGGCCAAGTAAGAGACTGCATGTATAGCCATTAATTCAAAAACAAGCAAACACAATTTTCTAAAATGGGTTACACCTGTATCAGTAATGTAGGCTAGAAACCATAGCTTACAGTCAAAAGTGATATGATTCAGTTGTATTTCTATTTCAGTTAAGTGATTCTAAGTACAGACATGTCCTTGATAAGAGAGTCATTGGGTGTAAAAGTAGTCAAATTTTTATTTTCAGAAAAAAGAAGCCATCACATTTCATCTATGTAGGTAAAACTGGGAAAAGTAACAAATCCCAGGGTATCAGGAAAAGTATACAGAGTATTTTTGTATTTCTATTTCCTTCTTCTGGAGGACAAAAAAAATTTACAAGCAAGCAACTAAAGACCAACACAAAAAGCAAATCTTCGTAAAGGCAACATGCCGCAACAATGAAGCTTTTCTCAATCACATGATACTTTTTGTGTTGTAAACATGCTTCAGTAGCCCATACAAGAACATGAGCCATGATAACTAATTGAACCAGCATGCCATAAATGACAGCCATAGGACTCCTTCTGTTATTTTATTTGAAAATTTCTTCAAGTTTTTTTCACTTCTATCATAATCTGTCTCCTCAAATATTATTCTTAGAAAAACACCGAAAGGGATGGCAAACCAATCCAAAAATTTGAGAAGTCTGTGTTCATCCCAGTTAAATATTAATATTGACATGTGTACTCTGTTGTTGGACTGGTGATCACATCCAATTGAAATGTCACCACAGTACAGAACCTTCAAAGACAAATCTTTGTCTGATCTACCACCACTCCCACTTCTTTCCTTTAAAAGGATTGAGATGAGAGCACTATGTGTATAACCCCACAAAAGGACAAAGTCACACTTGAAAAGAAAGATATTCGTAGAAAAAAGAAGAGAATTCTTCTCATCAGGCAATAGAGTGCCTTGGCCGTTACATATAACTTTAACGGTGCCTTTTCATGACACCTTTTGCAAAAGTAATTCTCTTCATGGAACCTTTTCCAAATGAGACGTCTTTTTTTTTTTTTTTTTTGGCATTACAAGAAGATCGATGAACAAGGGAATAAGAATTCAAGAAAAAATTACTAGGGAAGATTTTACCACCCTGATAACAATGCACTATTTGCAGACTTGTTATCCTAACTGAAACTAAAGTGCTAATAGCGGCGAATTTTTAATAGAACACTAGAATACTCCCTTTAGTTCAAAGAACTCAAAAATGGAGTGAGCACCCCAAGTCATTTCTCTTGAACAGAGAGCCCTATTTTTAAACCTGCGAACATCAACCATCCTTCCCATACAGCTTCAAGGCATTATAATTTCAATCAACCACAAGGATATAGAGGAGGATAGGATACACATACCATCGAATCAAACTCGCACAATTTGTTACAAAACCCATTAAATTTCTGATTTTTATTCTACAAAACCCATCAAATTTCAGATTTTTATTCTACAAAACCCATCAAATTTCAGATTTTTCTTCTAAAAAACCCAACCTAAACAAAAAATGGGTCACCCAGTCAATGAACAACAAGATCTAAATTTCAACAATCCACTTCTCTTCAATTCAACAAGAACCCATTATTTTGCCTTACTCAGATAACCCATAAAAGCAAGAAAAATCAAAATTTAGAACATAAAATAACAAAATTCGACACCCCACGACCCTTTTCAGTTTATTGACAAAGAAATTCACAGCAGTATAACAAAATTCAGAAAGAGACAGAGAAAAAAGAGAGAGAAAGAGACCAGAATGGTACTGAGAAGCAGAGATTTTGCTTCGGGAAGAGGCGGAAGAGAGGAAGCCCTGAAGCAAGAGTAGAGCGGTGACAACGTTCAAGAAGCACACCACTATGGTCGCGTTTCTGAAGGAGAACCTCATCCTCCACGACTGTGGTACCTCCATCTTTTCCTTCTATTTCTCCTCCTCTTCTCCTTATCGTGCTAAAATAGTAACGTTGACATCCAAAGCCCGCAACGTCACCATGACTTTCCATTGAGGCAAACATTTTTTGGGGTCCCACTTGGACTTGAAGTTCGGATTGTGGCAGCAATTTGCGGAATCTACAATCATTGTGAAATCGTGGGTCAACGTAGATTTTTTATTTTTTTTGACTTTTAAGTTTGGCTCCCCTCACTGCAGCCGTATGATCTTGCCACGTCAATTATCATCAGAAATATCAAAAAATTTGATTGTGTGATCTCTATTTCATATTGGCTTTTCTCCACGATTTCCTTTTGATATTCCTTTTGATATGAAAGAGGAATGTCTTGAGGTATCTCAGTGCAATTTGATCTGCTCTCTTCTTGTATATTATAGCATTTCTTCTATGTAGTTTTCCTTTGGCATAATTGCAGACAATGCATAGGGCTTATTGAAAGATACAGAAAGTTTTGATTCCATGGAAAGCCTTTTACCAAGGCGATTCAGATGGCTGAGCAGGCTATTTATTAAACGGATAAATGAGAAGTGTTCAAGAGAGGACAAACGTTATTTGCATTTTTATGGGAAGAAGAAGAAGAAGAAGGTAAGGGGTTAATAATGACAAGCTGCATTGGCTATAAAATTTATGTTAGAAGTTAGAACAAAACACAAGAGTAGATAGACGTGAGCAGCAGGATTCGAACCTGATTTCTAGTCATGCCCAATAACCACTCCGGCATGCCCAAACAGTGCTGATTATGTATGTCATTAAGGTACTTTTTCTTTTCTAATCGAAAGGGCAGGAGATGGTATGACAATTTTAGCTTGGCGTTATCATGATAGCACCTATTTACTGAAAATCAGGTAGGAGGAGCCTAGGCGGCAAAGAATTGCAGCCATTCTATCAAGACCAATTGCATTATAACCCAATTCAGGCCCATCAGTGCCATCGGTGAGATCTTAACACTAATTTTTTTTACATTTTTTCTTTTTTTTTTTTAAAAAAAATTAATCATTAAATTCGTAGGACCTATATTAGATCAAATGATTAATTTAAAAAAGAGATGTACAGAAGATATATATGTATCATGTCTCAGTTAGAAATGGGTGATTTCTATTGTGGAGATTCGAGTTCACTCCATAATACTTGCCTAACCTCATGAACATTTATTTGAGACTACTGAACCACAGCCACTAATAATATGCCATTAAGGTACTTGTTTCATTGTCACATTTACTTTGAGGTATATTAAACAGTCTCAATGAGTAGCGGGTGACGAATGTGATAAGAATAGCCAATTCTATCGCTAGTAGATTAGCCAAAGAAGCAATGTGTGAGCTAGAAGAACATATTTGGATGGAGGAGATTTCTCGTTATGTTCAAGATATTGTACTAGCCGTAATAGTTGTAATTTCTTAATTTCCGGTAATGAAATCAATCGTTTTTTCAAATAAAAAAACTAAAAAAAGGAGTGTGATTAAGGTATATGTTTTGCCCTTTTAGTATATTTTTTTTTTTTAAAAAAATTTGCCCTTTTAGTATTCCAGCGTAGAGAAGGAGAGATTTTAAATGAGGGCTTCTACACATCCGTCCCCTGTCAGCCATTTATAACAAAAAATAATTTTTTTTATTATAAATGGCTGATGGGGGACGGATGAGTGTCCCCCATCAAGCATTTCCCATTTTAAATAGAAGATTCGGTTGGTCCGATCAGCGTATGTGATAAAATATAATAAATAATTAACAGTAGACAGGCTAGCTAGGTCGGTCTGGACTTAACGGTTTAGTTGGTTACTTGCAACTTTGCAAGCTAAGGTCGGTTGAGATTTCGAAATTAGGCTTGGCAATTTCAACACGACTCGCGAATCCGACACAAATATATAGGGTTTGAGTTTATGTTATAACTCGTTTATGACCCGTTAATGACACGTTTATGACCCACCAACCTGTTTATTACACGTTTATAACCCGTTTATGACCTATCGACCCGTTTATAACATATTTATGACGCAATAATTACATATTTTTTACCAAATTAGCTAAATAGGTTGACACGCTAACCCCATGAGTTGACACGCTAACCCGAATTACCAAACCTATTCGAAATGCTGAAAATCCGAACTAACTTATTCCCGGATAAGAAAGCCCCAAATATAGGGGGGTGAGACTAGTCCTAGTCATAGTCCTTATCCAGTGTACCAAACGGGGCTAAAGTGATAATGCTTTAATGATCTTTTTTTTAAACCCTCAGATACCGGGTTGGTATCGTAGCTCCGGTTAGACGCTGGATCGGGTTTCATATACAAGGTCGTGCACTAACTGTAGCTGCTGCTGATAGCTTTCATATGGATGTCTGTTGCTAGGCTGTTAAGCTCTTTGGGTCGAGCAGGTCAGAAATGGTCCCTCTCACTCTGTTCTTTCCGATTCTTTTTGAATACGTTGAACTCTGCACTATGCATGTAATCCCAATGTACCCCGTTTTTTTTTTTTTTTTTTTTGGTGTGCATGTTCTTAACTTGTTTGACGTTGAAATCCTTTCTGGGTTCCCTTCAAAATCAATTCTTTTCAGGTTTCTTTCCGGAAACTTTACTGCTACTTGTGGTAAGATTTCTGTCCAGACATCAGGAATCTGTCATTTTTATGATTTTGACTGATTTTCAAGTTGTGAGCATGAAGATATCATCTGGGTGTTCAACAATTTTAGTTCTTCTAATTGATTTTGGTTCTCATTTTAAGTTTCATTAAAGCTTGTTTCTTTTTTGTTTTGTTTTGTAAGTATCTTTCTTGCTTATCAGTGCCTTGTTTAATGCTTTGCAGATACAGCCTTTGTGTTGTTTGATAGGTTGATTGAATTAGCAACATGATGGCTTCCACTTTTTTTAGAAGCATTCAAAACCATCCTTTGTTGCTATACCAGACTGCATTGTTTAGAAGAAAGAATGGTGTTTTATATTGCACGATGAAAGGCACAGAAGCCCAAACAGCCACGCAAGAAAAGCAAAAGCCCCAAATCAAAGTTCCACCTCGTACTCAGACCAAAACAATTGACAAAATCTCAAAAGATTACGAAGCAGTCATTGGTATAGAAACCCATGTCCAGCTCAACACTCTCACCAAAGCCTTCTGTAGTTGCCCTTACAATTATGGGTCTCCACCAAACACCAGTGTTTGCCCCATTTGCATGGGTCTACCTGGTGCTTTGCCTGTCTTGAACTCGAAGGTCATTGAGTTTGCTGTGAAAATGGGTCTTGCTCTCAATTGCAAGTTGTCTTTCAACTCAAAGTTTGATAGGAAACAGTACTTTTACCCCGACCTTCCAAAGGGCTACCAAATATCTCAGTTTGATGTTCCTATTGCAACTGGTGGCTACATTGATGTGGATCTTCCGGTGGAGTTTGGCGGTGGGCATAGGAGGTTTGGCATTACTAGGGTTCACATGGAAGAAGATGCAGGGAAGCTACTTCATTCAGAAAATGGAAGTTATTCAGAGGAAATTACTGCTGCCCTGTTGCCTAAATACTGTATCACTTTTTACTGTGGATTAAATTATATTCTCCCTTTCTTTTCAAGAATATATCTGTTTCTTGATTTAATCTATTTATGTATGGCATTGGTATTTTCATGGTTCAATCAGGGTCAAGTGCTAGTGATATGATTTTTGGGTTAAGTTGATTCTATAAGTGCAGTAATTCTACAATTTTTTGTCTTATTATCATTATCCAGTGGTACTTATCACTTAGCATGCATTTCAAAAGGAAAATTTGTTTGTGATATGTCTCCTTTTCATTAGAATAGAGCTGTAGTTGGCAAATATGATGTTTGTTGTAGGTTTGTTGACACTATGATTTTGTTGCAGGTTGATTTAAATAGAGCAGGGGTGCCCTTACTTGAGATTGTTTCCGAACCTGATATGAGAACTGGTATTGAAGCTGCAGAATATGCAGCAGAAGTACAAAGGTTAGTTCGATATTTGGGAGTGAGTAATGGCAATATGCAAGAAGGTTCACTTCGTTGTGATGTGAATGTCTCGGTTCGACCAATTGGGCAGTCACAGTTTGGGACCAAGGTAAAGTTCTTTCATCTCACTTTGGTTTTTTTTCTTTTTTGGTCTTGTTTCCTAGCAACTAGAAAAACTGATGAAATTAATCGTTAAAATGTTCTGATCTGTGAAAGAAGCATATTTTGTCAACTTGCATGACGAAAATATTTAGAGATTGTTAGTGCTTAGGATTATCGTAATATCATGTTATCATAATAATCTGTTAATACTTCAGCTATAGCAATAAAATGAGGCTACATTGCTCATGAAAAAGGTTGGTAGATTGTGTTTAATGAAACATTGAGAGAATTTTATGAAACCTTTTGAGGAAAACATACAGCAATATGGAGATCTGAAGAGGGAGTAGTATTATTTCCTCACTTGCTTTTGTTTATCTTAATATAGAAACAAAGTTCCCTTCTTCTTAAAATACTTTGGATCAAAGGGTATCCAGAGAAGGCCTATGTGTAAGTGGTGCTAGTTTTCCCATGAAAAATCGGCTCTGACACTTTGACCATATTCAGATGGTGTCGATTGAGCGGTACATGGACGAACTAGTAGTTGAATAAAGAGAAGAAAGTATTTTTTATCAAACCTCAATGATATTATTGTAAACTAACTTCAAAACCTTAAATCTTTTTTTTTTTTTTTTTTTGATAAGTACTTCAAAACCTTAAATCTCACATCATATTTGGGAGGTTTATTATTTCTTGTGGGGAGAGGGGGTTAAATCGCCAATGGTTGTTGGACCCTATTGCACATCCTTCCTCATAATTAACAGGTGGGGGTTTTGTTCATGGGTTCAAACCTTTACGGGACTTATGATGCATGAGTTATATGTACTTGTTAAAAAAATCAGGGAATTTCTGTTCATAATTATTGAATCAGGAATTTATGTCCAATATGTGCTCAAAAAAACAAATCCATTGCATAAAATATTGACACCCTTTCTCAAAATCACAAAATAAATAAAAAAGAAAATGTGAAGAATTATCCACCTCTTGGGTACCTATATTGCTTTGACCTCCTATTCAAGCTCCTCTTAAATGAGTAATTTGTTAGTGGTAACCTCAAGAACATTTCTACTGCTTAATTTTCTTCTCTGACAGTGATGAATTTTTGTACTTTAATTTTGGAGTAATATCAGGGCTTTAGAAGATGGATGTACCAATGGATGCATTACAGCAAAATGCAATGGCTTTTATTATTATTATTTTTTATCTATTTGGTGTTCATATTTATTGGCAGCACCTAATCTAATCACATTTGCATTGGCAGGTTGAGATAAAAAATTTGAACTCTTTCTCATCAGTTAGCAGGGCCATTGATTTTGAAATTTCAAGGCAGGTGCTTCTTCATAGCCAAGGCCAGTGTGATCAAATTATACAGGAAACTCGTCTCTGGGAAGAAGGCGCTCAGGTAATTGTTACATCTTGCTTTTATTCTAGTCGTCTAATGGAACAAGTACAATATAACTTGTTCACTTGGCCATTTTGTGTCTATTTATGTTCGCCGCTAACCATTGTTACACTGTATAGAAAACAGTCACAATGAGGAAAAAGGAAGGCCTTGCTGATTATCGATATTTCCCAGAACCAGACCTTCCAGGAGTTATCCTCACTAAAGAATATGTGGATAGTATTCGTGATTCATTGCCAGAAGCTCCTGAAGTGAAGCGTCGGAGGTATGAGAAGATGGGCCTAAGCATGCAAGATGTTCTTCTCCTTGCAAATGACATTAATGTGAGTCCTCTTCATTCTATAGAATGTTTTTTTTTGGTTAGGTATTGCTCAATTGGTATTTGAAAGTTTTTACTTTACAAATTCTAAAATTTTGAAGGTAAATGCCAACCAAAAAAAAAAAAAAAAAACAAAACAAAAGAGAGAGAAAAAGGAAGAAGAATAAAAGAGAAGGGTAGAAAAATTAACATCAAATTCATATTGCCTACTTAGAGTTAAAAAATTAGAAAAGCTAAATTTGGGTTAGCCTGCAGATATCTGACATAATCGTCAATGTAAAAGTGTGCCCAAGGTCCTTACAATTCTCTATGTATTTAAAACAACAATTGAAATGAAGAGAGAGAACCCCACTATATATATATAAGTAATAACCCCACAATATTTGATACACTTCAGTTGTATATCACAAGCTTCAAGGATCTGACTTGTGAATCTTAAGTGCCTCACAGTTTGAGGTGTGGCCAAGGTCATTTAAGCCTCTAATGCTGTGCCTCGAGGTATTTTGTTTAGCCTTGCTTCAAAGGCAAGCCTGAAAGCAGAATTCTTGTATGCCTTTTGTAACCATGTATCTGTTGCTTTACAGTATTGTTTGGAACATATATCATGCTAGAATGTTCTGAGATATGGCTCTTTTGCGGAATGAATGTCTTAGGTTGCACAATTTTTTGATGCAACTATTGCAAAGGGAGCTGACGTGAAGCTAGCTGCCAATTGGATAATGGGTGATATTGCTGCCTATATGAAAAATGAAAAGTTGACCATAAATGAGATTAAGTTAGTTCCCCAGGAGCTAGCCGAGTTGATAGCTTCCATAAAAGGTGGCACTATTAGCGGGAAGATTGGGAAAGAGGTAAGAGTTTGCTTCTGGTAGTAACGCTTGCTAGTTTGTATTCACAGTTCTTTTTTTTTTTTTAAAACCTTGATGTCCTATTTGATCACCATATCTCTAGTGTCTATATATCGTTGGTTCACTTGTTTGTAAAATATACTTTGTATTTTTTTTTTTGGTCTTGTCAATTGACTGAGGTTTTTATATGCTTGCTTTTTCAACATTCTCATCAGTACAAAATATTTTCTTCTCTTTTGTTTTTCTGCCCCTCCCCTCCCTGCCCCACTGCTAATATTATTGGTAAGAAGAGCCTGTATACCAATATAAGCAGGTAAATATCATCTAACACTAGCATATAGCAGGCTTGTAATAGCATGCAGCAGGGAGGTTTAACTAACAAATTGCAAGGCTACCCAAGGTGGCAAGGTTTTAAGATATTGTTGTTGCACACTATGCGCCATAAGTTTTAAAAATTTTAAATAGCACATTGAGACCTTATGATACTTTACCAAAGAGATAGTTCAGCTGTTGTCCGGGGCTGTGGGGTTTATGCAGGTTTAGATTTTTCAATTCTCCTTTCTGGGGAATGATGTTGTATTAACTTCTCTCTCTTTTTTCTTTTTTCTTTTTTCTTTTTATTTTATTTTGATAAATAAACGAAATATCATTAAAAGCACAAAAGGTGTAGCTCAAGTACATAAAGAGTAGACGAGAAAAACACCTAGTTAGAAAGAGGAACAAGTCAAGAAAATTATGAAAACTAAGCCAATTAAGATTTAAAGCAGCTGTCCAGTAGTAAAGAGTTTTGAAAAAGAAAGACTTAAGTTTTACCACGGTACTCTCAAGATCTTTATAACTTCTACCATTTATTTCCCTTTCAAAGACACTACAAAAGGCAAGACGGAACCATCTTCCACACTGTTGTGCTTTGAGGACTGCCTCCCAACCCTCTCCAACAAGCAAAAAGGTCTACTACTCTATTAGGCATGACCCAAGCTAACCGTACATGATTGAAAATAGCACTCCACAAGGCAATAGCAATCTCACAATGGAGAAGAAGATGATCTATAGACTCCCCACTCCTTTTACACATAAAACACTAGTCAACCACAACAACATGTAGTTTCTTTAGGTTATCCATGGTAAAGATCTTCCCTAGGGTGGCTGTCCAAGCAAAAATTGCTGCTCTCAAGGGGGCCTTATTCCACCAAATACTATTCCAATGAAAGGGGGTGCTATCATGAGGTACAAGGATGTTATAGAAATATTTAACGTCAAACATCTCTCTCTTGAAGGGATCCCAACGAAGCTTGTTTTCACCTTTCTGCCTCAATCTAAGGGAGTAAAGTTAAAAAACGAAGAAAAGACATCCACATCTCAATGATGAGCATTTTTTATAAAGCTACTTTCCACTGATGAGAATCATCGGATAAATCCAAGTCATTTGCCGTGGAAGCATCCTTCACACTAAAAATACTATACAAATCCGGGAAATTCACTACTTGTCATGCCAGAATCTAATTTTAGAGCCATCTCCCACCTCAAATCTAATATGACTAGAAAACTCTCCCAACCCCCCAAGCCCCAAACCCCTCCTAATAGTTTTCTACAAACCCACTCCATACGACCCATGAACCTCATTAGAACACCACTCACCCCACGAGCTGCCACATTTGGCATCTACTACGACTTTACACAAGGACTCTATCTCATGCACATAACACCACAACAATTTCCCCTGCACGATTGAATCGAAGCAAGTTTCGGACCCCAACCCTTCCTCAACAATCGGCGAGCAAACCTTGGACCAGTTTACCAAGTGAAATTTGAAATCATCACCCAGCCTACTCCATAAGAAATCCCGCTGTAACTTTTCTATGCGATTGGCAACACCAACAGGAATGGGGAAAAGAGACAAGAAATACTGTCAAATTGGACCGGGTACTCTTTATTAAGGTAATCCTTCCACCCTTATACAAGTACATCCTCTTCCATTTGGCTAAGCGACACTCATTCTTTTCAATGACACCATCCCAAATAGACTTGGCCTTAAAAGGAGCTTCCAACGGAAGGCCAAGATACTTCATAGGCAAATAAGACACCATGCATCCCATAATATTGGCTAGACCATCAACATTATTGACATTACCCACATGAACTAATTCTGACTTAGGTTAATTTTCAAACCAGCGACAGCTTCAAAGTATAAGAATAAGGCACACAGATAGTGTGATGATCTGAGTTTGCCTCACAAAAAAAAAAAGAAAAAAAAAGTGTCATCTGCAAACAGAAGATGGGAAATATGAAGCATACAAATATTCCTAGATCCCACATAAAAGCCTAAAAGAAAACCCCCATCTACAGTAGCGGATAACATTTTACTTGGAGACTATAACAATGAAAAATAGCAAAGGAGACAAAGGATCATCTTGTCTCAAACCACGAGAGATAATGAAGAACGTAGACGGTGGGCCGTTCACCAAAACAGAAATGCGCACCGAAGAAATACAATATGCCATCCAATTCCATTTCTCCCCAAAACCACACCTTTTCATTAAGCATAGTAAGAACTCTCAATTTACATGATCTAGGCATTCTCTAGATGAATGGAAAAGGAAGAAAGACCTTATGCTTGTCTTGCAGTAGTGCTATTCTTCTTTGGGTGTACTTACTGTTCTTTTTTATTTCTTAGATGCTCATCATATAAATTATAATTTGCAGATATTGTTTGAGCTACTAGCCAAAGGTGGAACTGTCAAGGGACTAATAAAAGAAAAGGATTTGGTTCAGGTAAGTAATTATGTTAGGAGCTTATATAGATATAAGTCTTTTCAATGGTGAGATATATGATAAATGATGCTCTCTATTGTTGGTTATGCCTTTAAAATTTTTTTTTTTCCCATACCTTTGCCATGAAATGCTTTTATGAGATGCCTAAATTTGAACAGACATATGAGATGCCTAAATTTGAACAAGCCTCAAATTCAAGGGATACATGGTCTTGGACTTACATGAGAGAGTGATCCCGGAAGCAAGAACTTATAGTTTTAGTGGATGTCTTTGTAACTAAAGATTTTAATAAACCAAGCTATTTAAATTAGGATTTGTCTACTGTATTCTTCTATTAGGTTGGTCAATCTTATCATGAGAAAGATTTTGTAGACATTTTGGTAGCTTCAGATTTAGTATGTAGACTTGTTCCGGTCACATTGATGGAAGAGGACAGCCCAATTTAATAGCTGATACTTAACTTTTGCTTTGGCATGTTTGTGTGACTGAAGCAACTGAACTGGGTAACTCCTTTAGGTGAAAGACATTTTCTGATGTCCCATTTACTAAGACTGCCACCCTTTGTTGTGCTTTTTCGTAAAATATCTACGTCTAAAAATTATTTTTCTTATCCATTGTCAAAGATGTAACTATGGAGGAAAATGTAATAAGCATTAATGTCCTAGATATATGGGTATGAACCAACAGAAGCTGAATGGTTGTTTAAGTTTCGGTGTAGTTAAACTTTCAGTCAGCTAATCTTGAGCTTGACCTGAGTTTATGCCAATCCAACACTAATTTTAGCAGTGTAAAATTAGAACTTACAGCATACTCTCCGCATCCCAAAAAAAAACTCTTTAAGCTGTTTTGTTCTTCAGATTTCTGATTGACTTTCTATTAATTGTCGACTTTTCTTATTAACTCCTTGGAGAAAGATTTTGGGCGGTTATTGCAATTGCATCAGATCCATCAACTGGTTTTCAAGCATACTTCTGGCAAGCTCTGGCTGTTAAGCAATCAGTTGAAAATGCCTGAATGAGTTATTCTCTAAACCAAGCCCAAGCTTCCCAAGCAGCTGGGGGCATCTAATAGCTTTAAATGTGGGAGTAGTTTCATTATCTGATGTCCTATGAGAGAGACGGTTTGTGCCACCAATAAAATGGTTGGAACATTATTTGTATGATGGTGGTGATTATAGTATGGTTTAGTAGAAAATCGTGTCAAGGGGTCTCATGGTTTTGAAAATAACAGATAGTAGATCCTCTGGAGATTGAGAAAATGGTAGATAAAGTGCTTGCTGAGAACCCAAAACAGCTGGAGCAATATCGTGGTGGCAAAACAAAACTACAAGGTTATTTTGCTGGCCAGGTAAAAAAAGATAAAATTGTGGGGCTTAATAAGAAACTTCTTTTCTATTTTCTCCCTTGGTTATGTTGTTAATATTTTTCCTCTGTACTTTAGCAAGATGATACTGTATATATTGGCACATGCAGGTAATGAAAGTATCGAAAGGTAAAGCGAGTCCCGGTCTTCTAAACAAGATCCTTTTGGAGAAATTAAATTCCAAAAGCTGATGATTTTGTCGGTGGGTATCTGCATTGTTTTTTACAGAAAAAGAATAGAATCATTGATCCTTCCATATCTCTTGCCAGGTTCCATAATAAAACTGGTATATCTCTTGCCAGGTTCCATCATAAAAACTGGTATTTCCTTGGGTCTTGCTAGAAGATGCATTTACTGGAACCTTCGTTGTCCCAGTGATCTGATTTTGCAAACAATGACGGCCGATGAGTTTAGCTGATGAATTATATCACATATCTTTGCCTCCTGATGGTAAAAGCATATCGTTACTCTTAACATGTTTGAGCTTTAATTCTGAACTCACGATACTTCATGCCAGCTTACAGTTTAACCTGTCCAGTGCGAACATGGAAAGGAATTGCTTGGGAAAGACTCGGGCTGTTACTTGCCTTGTCACACACACATATATATATATATGGGATAGATTAATAGTGACTGTAAGCACTATGGTTTTGATATTTATGTATATGTTGTAAGAATTCAAGTCATTCTTGACTTTGAACTTTCATTCCTTTCACTTGATGTTTATAATTTGAAAGAAAGGGCTAGGGCATGGAATGAAAAAGGTTATTCCATTGTAATAACCATTCCTTTGTTTGGTTGCACATTATTTCTCCTAAGCAATAGAATGGAGTTTCCAAACACCCCATTTTTTTTTCAAACCCAAAAATTTTTAATTTTTAATTTTTTAAAAAAATTATTTAAATTTTTGGGTTAAAAAAAAAGGGGTGTTTGGAAACTCCATTCTATTTCCTCAAATCTCAGTTATTTTTTTCAATTAAATGATTGATACTTTGACATATCAACATTTATTACTTTAAAATACGAAAAAGGAAAATACTTAGGGTAGTACAACTTCTATTATAATTCTTTTACACTCAAGTGGTAAATATCATAATGGTGATAAAAAGAAGTAGCAAAATTTGACAAGTGAATTTAATTATTTAGTACCTGATGTAATAAATGTCATAGACTTAACTTTGTAAGACTTGTAGTAAAAGTTGTTGTAACTATGGCAACAATCTACAGAAAAATTGGGTAATATTGAGATAATAAATAAGGTGATAAATGCTATTATGGTAATATCCCAACCATTTACTCAAGATTAAAAAAGAAAAAAAAAAGAAGCTATAATTTTATGAAATCTACATAATAAAACATCCTATAAAAAATCTACATAGCCAGGAGTCTTCCTCCGATCCTAGCACTTGGATTAATTCAAGTTGATCTCTATCTCATTAGTAATGAGATATTATCTTTATTTTTTTAGTTGGTTTATTTTATTATCTTTATCTTTTCAGTTGGGTTATCTTAAGAGTTGTTAAGTTAGTAAAAATGTTTTTGCTTATGTTTATCGTAGTTATTTATTAAGAGTTTACTTTCAATAAGGATGGGCTGTAAAACCCCCATTTTATAGCATCCAATTATAAGGAGACAACTCATAATAAACCAAAAAATAAAATAAGCATGAAAACTCCCGATTTTTTCCCTACTCATCTATGTTCTTCTCTAATCTCTCATGGAATCTCCGCTGGACCCTTGCCCAAAGAACCAGCAAGGCTGGCCAAAGCTGCCGCCAAAATCCATGGAGCCACCATCCGAATCCGAAGGGAGGATCGGATGGCATCACCAATAAATCAAAACACATGGGTCCAAAATCAGAGCGAATGAAAATCAACCCCCAGAATGAATTCATCGAGCCACCAAGCATGTCCAACCCAAATTATTAGAAAAAACATCATTGTATTCAATCCCTATGCTTATGCACACATTGAGTTTCAAAATCCACATGCACTGAGACGCCAATGAAAGGAAAATGGAAGACTACCAATTCAAGAACACTTTCACATTCTAACCCAACAAACCAACCAATCTACTCACAACGCCACAAAGGAAATCCACAATCTCGATCTTAAAATCAAAAACCCACAACGTAGAGATCTTTCAAAACTGTCATTTCGACCCAAAAAAATCATAGATCAAGAAAAACAATAAAACCCACAACAACATAACAAAGAAAACAAGAAATAAACATCAAATCTGCAAGTGAAAATCGACTAATCACATTCAGAAATTTCGATCCATGAAGAAAGAGAAGAAATGGGAGTGGGAGCAAAGGACATGGCTGGTATTGCAGGAGGCTTTCTTTATATCTCTTTCTCGTAGTGATTCACAGGTTTAGGAACTGTGGGTTGATTCTGAACTGGAGGGGGTATTGCATCTACTACTCTTTTTTTTTTTTTCTTCATAAGATTAGGTACTTTTATATCGATTGTATTTATTCTTCTTAGATGATATGTTTACTCCTTATTGGAAGCTGTAAAACATCACTTTTACAGCCCATCCTTATAGAAGGGGCTCTCATTTATTAATAGTACTTGTATTTCTATTTAAAGACCATTTGGTCAATAATGAAAGAAGAAAAAATAATTAGAGAAATTTTGGTTTATTCCTACCCTAAGTAGAGTATTGTGGTGTTCTTCTACCCTAAGTCAAGAATTGTGATTTCTCCTACTCGAAATGAGGTATCAAATCCTATCATCTTTTCATTTTATTTCTACAAGTCATCCTTGTTTTTCATACATCCATCACAAATCTCGCATCACTTGCTTTCATCTTTTGTGTGTGTTTGTTTGTAAATTTGTTGAGCGTAATGCACGTACATTTATGACATGGTGACAAGGATTCGGTCTCCACGTGGTAAGTTTTTATTGGATTTATGCGAAAATAAGGCATTTGACCCTTATTCCATTAAAAGTTAGACCAATTTGTCAAATGGTAAAAAATCAGATATTTAACTGTTAAAATTAGAAACTTGGACCTCATTTGTCACCAACCCAAAAACTCAGGAGACATATATAGGACAACTTCCAATTGAAAACCCTTTACATATGCTGGTGGGTTTTGAAACTAGAGAAGAAAGTGATGAGACAAAACCCTCCCCGTTTGTGAGCTTTGCTGGCAGGGACCGAGTCTCGAGGATGGGGGGCTTCCAAAACAAACATACAACCCCCAATTTTGGCAGGGAACAACCAAAGTAGCCCTAAATTGTGAATCACATAATGAAAGCTGACAATTTGTTAATAGTTGTCCTTATGGATAAACACATAACAAAAATGACTTCCTTTAACTGTCTTGTATTTCGCTTTTCTACCCTCCATGATTCCATCCAAAGCCTTATTTGTGCTTGTGGTGGTGGCGGCGGCGGGGGCTGCCTTTGATGATAATATAGAGATCGAGCGGCGGGCCATGCAAGGTGAGACCTCTTCAGCACGTAAGGTAATGGTGGTAGCAGAGCCAACCCGCGAGTCAGCGGTTGCACTACAATACGCTCTTTCCCATGCAGTGCTTGAGCAAGACGAATTGGTTCTCCTCCACGTCGAAAACCCAAACTCGTGGCGAAACACATTCACGATGTTCCTCAGAAGGCCAGGTGCAGGCTCCTCTTCCACCATGGGATGCTCGGATGGAGGTGGAGGGGGTGAGGATTTTGTTGAAGAAATGAAGCATGCATGCAAAGCTGCTCAGCCGAAACTGCGGGTACATGTAGAGAGGGTGGAAATATTGGAAGGCAAGGACAAGGCAAGCGTTATTCTTTTCCAAAGCATGTTACTCAGGATCGATCTCATAATTATAGGGCAGCGGCGAAGCCTCTCAACAGCAATTTTAGGGTGAGTTTTTTAGCAACAATCTTCAACCTACAATGCTAATCGATAGAAACCAGGGCTGCATTAGTTCATATATAAATAGTGTTTTTATTTATTTATTTATTATTATTTGGTAGAGACTTGAAAATAATATTAAATACGTTTTTCATAGCCGAGGTAAATGGGTGGTTGGGTTCCTCTGCGAGAGACCAATCAAGTTTGGCTTAGGAACTTCATCGACCAGTGATTTTTTTTTTTTTTTTTTTTTTTTTTTTTTTTTTTTTTTCTTTTATCCCATATTTAATGAAGGATGGATGAAGCACGCCAACTTAGCTAAAAATGCTGAGAGAATGATAAATAGCGTTTCTCAATTGAATATCTCCATTATATACTTCTTAAAGTCATTCTCTATCTTGATATTCATTTATTCGTACTTTACCTATATCAAAAAACAAAAATTGTAAGCGTGAAAATAAATACCTATAGGAAAATGATACAAATCAATCTCCTATTACCCATCTCATTTTCAAAACCACCTACTAAATTTGTAAAACTCACATCAGGTCCCACAAATTCAATGATGAATTTGAAACTTGGTTGTACAGATATAGGTAAGAGATAGATGTCTAACATGTCCTATATCTATGACAAGTAATGCGAGTTTCAGAACAGACATGTTTCTTGCACCAGAAAACTTGCATATAAAAGTGGAAAAAGAACACCGCTGAAAGTGTTTTTTTTTTTTTTTTTTTTTTTCTTTTTTTTTTTTTTTTTTCGGTTCTTTGTAATTATATTTTATTAAAGTGCTATTGGATTTTCGTAATCCTAAATGAAGGTATGTGTCTTTTTGCAGCAACAGATGTAGGCGGTCGGGAGGATCTATGAGAGGGACCAAAGGGATAGACACAGCAGAGTATTTGATTGAGAACAGCAAGTGCACCTGTGTTGGAGTACAGAAAAAGGGCCAAAATGCAGGCTTTCTTCTCAATACAAAAACCCACAAAAATTTCTGGCTCCTGGCATAACCACCTCTGGCAGTCAGTTGGCTCTGTTCGATTCATGATATGATTCATCTCGTTTTTGTTGGGACACCGGAAACAGACCAATGACACTGCTTTGCGTCTGCCAAATCAGTTATGTACTAGATTTAGTGCACTTTTAAATTAAGACATCTTTGGTTGTCTTCTCTCAGCTATGTATAATTTTCTTTACACTTCATGGACAAAGATTGTACATATTTGGACATGGTTGGCTCTAGGAAACAAACCCTACGAATATGAGAGATAAGCAGAAACCAACTTTCCCTTTCCTCAAGTAATTTTGGGGCATTTGTCCGAGGAGGCATCTTATTTTACGATTAAAAGAAGAAAACAATGTAGAGAACATACAACCATGAAGGAAGAAAAAAATAAAAATAAAATTGATTATACTATATTGCATGACATATATAGCTTAAGAGGCACAAGGAAGAAGAAGAAAAGAACTTTAGAGTTCATCACGCATAGGTCTTTCAAAAGGAACATCCACCTTATGAACTGGATCTTTATGGACCTGGGCAAGATTTACGCCATCTGCAACCGGTCTGTGTCCAATCTCTGCTTGTCCCACCAAACCAGCCTTTATAGCGGCAGTAACCTTTCTCTACAACTTTAGTATTCCAATGCGCTTTGAGACAACATAAAGAACAGCACACGAGAACAAGAAAACTCCAACTGAAAGTATCAACCTGTTCAAATAAAAGAGATGGCATAAATTTGTGCAAATAAAGATAACTAGTCATTGGGAAAGAGAGAAACCAAAAAAATCTTCTTTACCTGTCCAAGACATCTTGACGTTTCATTGTGGAGAGTAGGTTTCGGGTTCGCATCAACAATGAGCGATGCCCTTTATATTCACTTTCAGACTTCTTTAATACTCCTGTTGATTCCTCTATAGATCCAAGCCATATTTGCCAAACAAATACAAAAAGAATTCATGTCCAAAGTTCTTGTATAATCATGCTATGGACTCTACGTCTGTGCTTTGTTGAAGTTACAAGTAATATTATTTCATAGAAATCTGACTCAAAATTTCCTATAAATATGCATCTTGTATAGCAGCGAACCAAAAGAAGCAGCATCACATGATAAATCATTGGGGATGCCCTGAGCAGACAAAACTACAGAACATTTGGTCACATATATAAAAGAAATTAGTTGCCACACCTATGGGTGATTCAGGGTGAAGCCTATATAATGATGTCTCTGCCCGGTGGCTATTATAAAGGAGCCTTATTCTATTATCTTGGCACATATGCTCCCAGTTACTCATGATTGATCACTAGGTGAGGCTGTGAAAATGAAGTTGAGAAGGTGGTGTTTCACTGTAGACATAATCACACTGCTTCAAAGTTTAAATCACAGACAAGTCAGTAGTTGATCATAGAAAGCTAGAGAAAGGATAACATTCTCATCAAAATGTGGCCTCATCACTAGATCCGAACTAAAACCAAAATCAAAGTCACTATCATCTAGATACACAAATCTTAGGGGCTCATCACACTTTTTTCTTCCTTTGGTTTTTCGGATAAGTTCACCACACTTGTTATCTATTCCACCAGAGCCAAATACCATGTCCTCATGTCCTTCTGTCTCATTTGATGACAACCATGATTCAAGTATATTCTACTTTGCAGTTAGAGCTATAACTCCAACTAGTTCTGTTGCTTCTCAGAAATAAGTCTTAATAATTAAGATAAAAAATAACTGAAACAGCTTACTTCTGATCTATACCCAAATTGCTTTTCAAAGTTTTTGGTTGACCTTCATCAAACTCTGTTTTGACAACCTTGCTTGACTTAGTAACTTCCAATTTTGTGACAACAGATTATTTTCCTGCATTATGTGTCTTCTAGAGGAAAACTCAAGTTAAGAAAGAGGAAAGAGAATATTTCTGTAGATTGGTTTCATGCCGGAGATGCCGCAGTAGTTTGACCTAAGAGATATCACATATCACAAGATTTCCACATCTTTTGACATTCTCTAGTTCTTTCAGATCAGAGACTCAAGAACAAGATAAGCACTTGCCTAAAAGGTAACCCGAACAAGTATTCAAATATATAACTACACTCAAAGATGCAGAGGGACAACAATCAAATTTTGATTTAAAAGACGGGGGACATTCTGATGACCAGAATTATAGGATCCCCAAACAAGGAACAGCCACAAGAACTCAATCAAACAAGTATAACAAAAACTCCCGATTAACATGATCATAGGCCTTCTCCAAGTCCAATTTACTCAATAGCCTCGGTTCCCCAGATCTAATCTGAAAATCCAAATCCTCATTCGCCACCAATACAGAATCCATAATTTGTCTGCCTCAGATAAATGCATTTTGTGAACTTGAAACAATCTTAACCCAATACCAATTTCAACCTGTTCGCCAGGACCTTCAATATAATTTTATACACACCACCCACAAAAATAATAGAACGAAAATCCTTGGGGTAATTATCTTTTCCCCCCGTGAACTACCAAAAAATGCACGATGCCCCATGAACTACCAACTCGACCAAAATAGAGCATTCAACTACCAAAGACAACACTTTTCCCCCCTTCCGTCAGTCAAAGGGGTTAAAACAAACGGTCAACGGGTCACGTGACCGTCACACGCTGTTTTACCCTCATTTTCTTCTTCTTTTCCCTCCATGAACTACCACCATCTTCCTCTTTTCCTCCCATGAACTACCACCATCTTCCAACATGCCCCCATATAAAACGACACATGACCCGTTGACTGTTTCTTTTAACCCCTCTAACTGACCGAAAGAAGAAAAATAGTTGTCTTTGGTAGTTGAATGCTCTATTTTGGTCGAGTTGGTAGTTCATGGGGGCATCGCGCATTTTTTGGTAGTTCATGGGGGGAAAATGTAATTACCCCAAAATCTTTAATCTCCATTGCCCCAGCTTTCTTAGGTATGAGAGACACAAAAGTAGCATTGAAACTCTTCTCAAACTTCCCTCAGCTATAAAACTCATTTAAAACTTTCATAATGTCCTCTTTTAATACCTCCCAAAACTTCTGCAAAAATCCATAGAAAAACCGTTAGGTCCTAGAGCCTTATCCCCATTAAAATTTCTCACCACTTCCAACATTTCACTCTCCTCAAATTCCCTTTCCATCCAATTTCTTTCATCCACATCAGTTGAAAGGAATGAACAGACAGCCAACTTTAATCTCCAATTATACAATTCAACATACAACTGTTTATAAAAGTTGACAATATGTTCCTTTATTTCTGTGGAATCAGACGTCATGTTCCCATTTACAACTAGGGGCTCCACCGAGTTATGTCTTCCATACAAATTTGCCAAACGATGAAAATTTTTTGTATTTTTATCTCCCTCTCTTAACCAAAGGGCCCTTGACTTCTGTCTCCAACTCGCTTCTTCAAGGAAACTTCTCTCCAACTCTCTAGAGATATCTTCCTTCCTCAACCTTTCATCTTCATTTAAAGGTCTTTCCTTTGCAATCATATCCAGCTCACAAAGACCATCCATCATCTCCTTCCGCTTCACTACATGAACTCCAAAGAATGATCTCTTTCAAAAATTTAGGAGATTAATTTTGAAATATGACAAAACAATGAAGAGGAAGAGTTGACCAGATACCAAAGAGAGCCAGCCCCATCTCCTTGTGACAAAAGGAATGAACATTTCATTGCGGATTCCAATGGATCACATCCATTGGAAGATATTTTTGTTCCTGACTGATGGGTTAAAGTAATTTTGACATTTTTGACTAAATCGTGCAGTCATAAAAATAGTTCCATAATTCTTTGATTCCTTGAGTATTAGAAAGAGTATCCAAACTGAGTAAGTAAAATACAAGAAATGATGCTGGAAGAAAGATCATATCCAATAATTCATCAAAAAGAAAAAAGAAGGATCATACCCAATGCAGTTCCATTATAATTAAACAACAATAACTTTACATAAGATGTTGGAATAAGAGGACCTACCGACAGTCATGAGTGTGCTAGTACTTCTTTCCACCTCCTATAAGCACATAGAAATTCAAAAAAATAAATTAATTGTGCATCCCATTCAAAACAAAACAGGAAGCAAAAATAGCTGCTAACCTGAACCATCAATTGGCGAGTACGGCGAAGGCTCTCAGTGATGCTTTCAGCAGCAGATGTCATTCCAGCTTTTGTCCTGAAAGACGTGTATTAACAAACCCAAGTTAAGAATAGTGACTATTTTGTTCATGTTCATAAAACTTGCCATAAATTTCAATGACTGCACCGAATATTGATATAAAGCATTCAAACTTACTGCAAGTTGCGTCTGCGAATTGTGGACTCTTCTCCACCGCCCAAAAGTAGTTCTCTCTGCAATTAACACAAGCACATGAAATCACACCTCATTCCAAGCCTCTCTCATAAGCATTGCCATATGTCAATAATTGCAAGCTTTTCACAAAATGAGAAACGTTAAAGATGGGGTATCAGATAAACTACCAGAGAAAAAATGGTTTTTAATGACTAACATTTTAGTAGCGTAATTTAATATGGAAATGGTTACCTCTTTCTGAGCAGCTTTCCTCATGTTAGCCTTTGCTTGCAAATTGGCATTCCTCAGACTCAATCGCAAACTGCAAACAAAGCCCATGATCGAAAATCACGAAACTATTCATATATGAAAAATCCATTATAAGGAAATTAGTAAACGAGACCGTTAGTTGCTTGCTCATAAATTAAGGAACATAAAATAAAACGTAATCTTGCACTCAATGCATCTATTTTCACTCGGTTGGCTTGAAAGCTCAATTCTTTTCAGGCAATTCAGGTTAAAGAATACAATATAAGACTCCAAATTATCTTTCCCCATTCCCTCCATTTTTCTGAGCAACCAAACAGACGGTACAATTTGTTCACATAGCGAGAGAGGAAAAGAAACTGTACTTCTGGGATTGGTTCTTCCAAGAGTGAAGCAAAGCCGTTGCTGATTGGACTTCATGATCGGAGGGCAACTGTGGCGCAAGAAGATCGAGCTTGAACTGGAGCGAAGAGAGCAAAGCCAAGCCGTCCTGCGCGAGCCCGTTCAATCTCGGCAGCGAATTCCTCTCCTCCTTCGATTTCCCGTACTCTTCGATCGCCTTTATATGCTCTTGGGTCCCACTATACGCTTCGTCCCACTCCTTCTTCGCCTTCTCCACTGCCTCCACTACCTTGTCCATCCAGATCTCACCACCTTTCGCAATTCCCTCTGTTTGGTTGCCGAGAAAAATGTGGGAAAATAAAACGAGATTTTAAAAGAAGAGCAACAAAAATGAACGAAGCGCACCGTTTTGGTTGAACGTTCCTTTTGTGAGAGCGCGCCACGGAGATTTTCTTGGAGGCTTGTTTAGTTGCCCCCCTAAAACCGATTAACACTCCCTGGAGTATTGTCGGATTCTAGAGGGATCAAAATTGACAAAAATAAATATACTATATTTTTATTTCTTAATTATCTCATAATATTGATATCGTAATCTCAATGATTAATTGGAACGTCACGTGAACATTTTGAGATATAAATATAATTTATAGCATTATTCTAATGCTAATGGAAAAAATAGAGGCTCAATAATAATTTTCTCTACGAATCTTGACCCTCAACCCTCAATCTGAAGGGTTAAGGTTTGGCTTTTCCAAATGGGCCCGGATTCCTTACAAAATTGCTCGAATTACAATCAATTGAGAAAAAATAAATGCTTAACACCTCAGACTACACGGACAAGTGAACCCCGTCAAGAACCTCTCTCATTAGTCATTAAGGGATCGAGCCGGCTGCAACTAACTAAAGCATGGTGTTTTTTTTCTTTTTTTTTTAAGCAGAGAAGTTGGGTGTTAAACTTGGAACTTTCTGTTCTAATTTTCACCAATTTCTATCTATCACATCACTACCAAAGATGACCCCAGAACAAATAATTATAAAAGAACCCGGTTCATATGAACTAAAGATTAATTAATTGAGATCAGACTGATCAGTAACTGAAAAGTGAAACCTTCATCCCAATATATTAGGTTTGACTATTTACAAACTTTTTCTTAACTAATTGGAGTTAGTTACAATAAACGATGGTCATAAAAAAAAAAATTAAAAAAAGAAAAGAAAAGGAGATACCATTAATATGATGCTTTATAATAAATTAACAATAATCGGAACCCCATTTGAAACTCAATTATCCATGCTAAGAATAATAGGAGTTCATGGAAGTGGTGCATCTTGCAGGTAGATGGTCACCTCGTAGAGATACCTGTTATTTTTAACCTCAATATGCGCTCCTTGCAAGCCATGTTAGGCCTAGCAAAAGTTCAAAACCTGTAGAAAATAGTCCAAAACAAAGTCCAAAGGAAAGAATGGGAGACGTAAAACTCATGAAATAAAAAGAAATTTATATACATGGGCATCACTGACAGTAAGATAAGATGTCAAATAACAACAAAATCTCACCCCATTTACTGGAGGTGAGGACCCTAAACTGCAAGTGGAGCAACGGACATAAAAAAGACAAAATTGGTGCAGCCACTGCCAGATCAATTTCACATCCTCTTGCTTTTGTCAATGAATTACATCCAGTAACATAGCGAGGCCAACAACCTCTTTCTTCTGACTGACTAGCTATTAACATAGGGATCAAGGGCTGCTGCGTCAAGAACACACAGACACAGGCACACTTTCTATGGGGACAGACGTGCCAAAATTTCTGTGCTTACCATCAGCCACATTGGTCAGTTGAAACCCTTGATTAGAAAGCTGGTTGATGAGAAGAGTTTCCAGTTGGCAAGCCAGACTCTTTCCTGGGACTAAGAAATAAATGAAAGATGCATTCTGCATCCCTTCCTTTGAACGATGCGCACGGACTCGGCCCTCAAGATCATCCGTCTATAGCAACAGTTTTTTGAGAAAGACAATTTAGATAGGTGAGAGTTATAATATAATGATATTTTACAGCAAAAAAAAAAAGATAATCAGATTAATAATTGGCATCACTAAAATAGCCTTGATGAAGAGTGAAGACAAATACATTGTACCAGATATTGGACAACAGTTGCTCAGGTCATCTTGGTGAAATAGCAGAACAGGTTGTGGTTTGGTGTAATTAATCATCTTGAGAAAAGCTTAGGGACAACTTTCTGAGTATTAACTCATACTTGATAAAATAATTGAATGTCAAAAGAAAAGTACCTCTCCAACATAAAATTTCTTATCGGGTCTAAGCATCACGTAGACACTTGAAGCACCTATTGTTGATGGAGGTGGCTGTTCCCTTGCATCAATTAGGACACAGTGTACCACTGCAAGTTCTGATATGTTTTTCTTCTTGTAGAGCTCAATCAGCTTCTTCTGACATATTACCGTGACAGCATTCTCAACTTCCTTTTGTAAAACTTCCACTTGGTTCGTTGACTTTTTCCTATTAAAGGCAGCTTCTTGTCTAATCCTACTCAATTCAAGATGGGATTCATCAGAATGATAAATACTCGTGTTAGAAAGGTCAGCTTCTCTCTCATTTCTTCCAGAAAGAACTTCTTTTGCATAAACTGAAAGATACAGGCCTTCAGCTCTTCGGATTATTGTTTCAGGCATTCCTTCCTTTTTGGCTGTTTCAAATGCAAGGCTTTCTCTACATATCCCATCTATCAACTTCCAAGTTGGTTTTGTTTTGCCATCAACATATACTGTTCCCATTGCTTTGTAAACCATGTTCTTGGTATTGAGTGGCAAAGTAAATATTCCATGCAAGTGAGTGGATACAATACCCAGACAACCAATTTTGTCGAGAGTTTCAATGATGCTCCCTGCAATACAAGTCCCTTTTGCGGTTTCTGTTCCTCGGCAAATTTCATCTATAAGCACAAGGCTTCTTTTAGTGGTTCCGGCAATAATGGACCGAATTTCCGACATTTCTACCTGAGATATTAAAACCAAGGTGTATAAATAATTGAGGGTGCTTATGATGTTATGAGCGAAAAAATGACATAAGGTTTAAAAATTAGAATTAAAGTTAATACTTTATGCTAACATGAATCTCACTATAAAGACTTCTACAACCAAATATAATTATAAATTAAATATTTTAAAAATAAAGCAGAATATCTGATGAACTGTTAACAAACCTTTTGGAAGTGATATGCACTACTAACACTTACACTAGAGCCCATGCCATTCTGATTTAGCCTGGTTGGGTATCCAATGGCAGCAAGTATTAGTTTAAGAATTGAAAAAAATTAACAATTTATGTAAGTTTCCCTGATTCATCCAAAAGATTAAAATCAAAGCCTAGAGCTTGAGGATATGATTTAGATAATAGATTTCCGATTACCAGCAAATGAAGCTAGAAACACACCCCCAAAAAACAAAAGCTAGAAAGACCACACAAAATATGGAGCCTATGATATAAGTCCTATTATGTCGACTTATCAAAAAAAATAATAATAATAATAAGTCCTAGTATGTCAAAGAGAAAAGAAATAGAAGGAAGAAGAAAATTTGAAGTTACACAAGGCTAATAGTTTTAATAATCTTTTTTTACCTCTAAATTTTAGGTATTGCAGACCCAGCACACCTCTAATCATAAAACTCCACAAAATATAGGCTTGACTTTGAAGTTCACGAAAAAACACTTTCAAAAATAAAAAAAATATCGAGCATTCTCCATATTCAAGTATGCATACATTAAGCAACAACTGTGAACATACTGCTCAATTTTTTATCAAGTTCAAATCTCCCGTAACTCCATTTCATCATTATTATTAGGGATTTCTGTCCTATTAGTCTTGTAGGTGGTGTGTATAAGATCATCTATATAGTCCTAGCCAACAGGCTGAAAATGATTTTGGAGAAAGTCATTTTTAGGTCTCAGAATGCATTCATCAGAGGGAGACAGATTTTAGATTTGGTTCTGATAGCTAATGAATGTCTTGATAGCCAAATTAGACTAGGATTACATTTCTCAATGTTGATTAATGGTTCTTCATCTGGATTATTTAATAGTTTTGCGGCTTGAGACAGGGAGACCCTTTATCTCCTATGCTATTTGTGGTCTTCATGGAAGCTGAGTAGAATGTTGTCCACCTCAATGGACAGGGAGCTTTTATCAGGCTTTTTGGTTGGGGTCGAGCTAGTATCCCATCTCGTGTTTGTAGACAATACGCTAATCTTTTGTGAAGCAGATCGGGACCCTTTCCTTCACTTGTGTTGTCTCTTCTTATGTTTTGAAGTTGTTTCCAGGTTGAAGATTAACTTATCTAAATCAGAGCTAGTCCCTGTTGGCATAGTGGATGATATTGGAGGTTTGGCGCGTACCCTTGGTTGCAGGGTGCCCTTTTTCCCTATGAAATATTTGGGTCTTCCTCTAAGGGCTTCATATAAGGCTAAGTTGGTATGGGATGGCATTCTTCAAAAAATGGAACGTCATTTGACAGGTTGGAAGAGGCTCTATTTATTGAAGGGGTGGTAGGCTAGCTCTGATTAAAAGCACTCTTTTCAATTTGCTTACTTATTATCTACTCCTTTTTCCCATACCTATAGGAGTTGCAAACCGGATTGAGAAACTTCAGATGGATTTTCTGTGGGATGGAGTCGGTGATGAGTTTAAGTTAAACTTAGTCAGTTGGTCCAAAATTTGTTCTCCAGTTTGCTTTGGTGGATTTGGGGTTAGAAATTTGATTCAGTTTAACCGTGATTTCTTGTGGAAGTGGTTTATAACATTTCGCAACAGAAAGAGAGACAACATGAAAATCAGTGGTGGAAACCAAATATGATAGCATGAGGGGAGGATGTCAACGAGGCTGTTGGGCCTTTCAAGGTGGGGGTGTCAAAAAATATTAGGTGGGGGTGTTTTCTAGATTTGTTAGGTATGAGGTGAGAGACGAGGTCAATATAAGGTTTTTGGCATTATTTGTAGTGTGAGGATCAGTTCCTAAAGGCCTCTTTTTCAGAATTGTTTAATATTTCCCGCTGTAAAGAGGCTTGGGTGGCAGATCATGTGCAGTTCCTTAACAGCAACCTTTAGTGGAATATTTCTTTTACCAAACCCGTGCATGATTGGGAGGTGGATTTGGTCACTTCGTTCTTTGATCTATTGTACTCTCTTAAATTGACACAAGGTAAGGATAGAATGTATTGGATCCCTTCCAAAAGGTGGAAGTTTGAGGTTAGATCCTTCTATTATGCGCTTTGCAGTCCCGTTGGCTCTTCGCTTCTTTGGAAGAGCATTTGGGGATTTAGGGCTCCTTCGAGAATCGCATTCTTTATGTGGATGACGACGTTAGGGAAGATCCTAACTTTGAATAACCTGAGAAAGAGACACGTCATAGTGGCAGATTAGTGTTACATATGTAAAAGGCACCTTCTTCTCCATTGTGAAGTGGCTAGAGAGCTATGGGTTTCGATCTTCTATCTTTTTGGTGTAGAATGGGTCATGTTTAGAAAGGTGGTGGAGTTAGCTAACTGGAGCGGCCAATTGGGAAGTAGGTGCATTTTAGAAGCTCAGAGTTTGGCTCCTCTTTTCTTAATGTGATGTGTTTGGAGAGAGAGAAATGCTGGATTTTCAAAAAATTGTGAGAGATCAGTGGTAGAATTAAAAGATATGTTCAAATCTCTTTGCGTTTGGATCGCGATGTACAATAGTGTCATCGCTTCTCTAGTTTTTAGGAATTCTTGGACTGGTGTTATTTTTCTCTCTAATTAGAAGTCTCCTTTGTATCTTCTTGTATGTTTGGGTTGTGCCCCTCCGCCCTTTTAATGAGATCGAATTACTTATCAAAAAATAAGAAATCAAAGGGGTAGGCTACAAGAATCATGGTTCACCATGTTGCTCCATCACAAAGCTTGATGAGCATATATCTGCTCTGATAACAAGAGGAAATATCATGCAGCAAAAAGACACAGCATTGCTATCCAATTGACAAATTAATTAGAGCATAGAGAGGTGGATCCAACAACACAGCTCAAAAAAAAAAAAAAAAAAAAAAAAGCAAGGAGATTGATGTTGGAATCTACAAATATAATTTTCTAGCATTCAAGAAAGCAAAGAAAGCTCCATTGCCAAAACACCGCATATGCCAAGATATTTAGAACTTATGAATACCGAAAAAATTAGAAAAATATTTAATGCTTTACCTGAAATGAACTTTTCCCATCGGCAGGGCTATCATAAGATTTCATGTGAAGCATGATTGAATCAAATTGAGGAATCAAGGCCGACTCTGCAGGCACCATAAATCCACATATTCCAAGTAAACTAGCAGCACAGATTGATCGAAGCAAACTTGATTTACCACCCCCATTAGGTCCTGTCAAAAGAAACAATGATTGCATATCAACTGTATTGTGTACAGCACTGCCTTCTGCTACATCAAACCAATATGGCGATAGGCCAATTATCTTCATCCCATATGCTCCATCAAATGGCTTTACATCCTGCATTCAACGCATCAATATGTGAGACACCACCATGTAAGAATGTGATGATGATGGTTTCTATATATAAAATGACAGATGTAGTACTTCTAGCACAAAAGACTCAGCAGTAACCCAGACAATTAAACATTATGTCCAAACATGTAGACCAATGAAGCACGGGTCATTTAACGTGCAGCATGTTTTAAGTAACAAAGACATAAAGAGAGCTCCCCATCGCTCTTGCTCACACATCTTCTCATCGTAAGCCTGCTCATGACTATCCTGAGAAAATAGTGCAAATATGCTGTTCAGAGACAGTGATACTCTCCCCTCCAGTTCTATATCTGTGAATATTAACTGCCCTATCTTTGTAAATAAATATTAACTGCACTACATATGAAAATTGTGAAGTATCAGAAGACAATAAGATATCATTCAGTGCAACATATAAATAGTTCCTCTACTGGAGTATTCCAACAATTTATCATATTCATCAAAAGCCTACGTTATTGTGCTTCCATGTCAGTTAATGGGACAAGTGGGAAGACACCAGTTCCATATATCTAGCATGGATCTGTCATGATTACAAGTTAAAAATAGAAAGAAATTCAATAATGAGTTTGTGTCCTGTTTAAAATCATAATTGCGATAAACAAGAACATAACCAATAGCAAATCCTATAAATTTTGAATTACATATTGTGATATTTATGACCAAACATATGGTAAATGGAATTAGTATCACTAGAAGGGATCATATAATATTCACTCAACCATATGTTGATTTGTTGAATACAACCTCAGACCCATGGGACTTTGCAAGAGTGGGAAAAACCCATTTCCTCCTCCTTCCTTCACTGCAAAATATCAATTAAACAAAATTAAAATACAGACAGCAAGTTTAATAAAAGACTAGTGGTGATTAAAACAAGAAACATTTCACAACACAAACTTGTCAGAACACAGAAGATGAAAAAGTTAACAAATTTAAGCATGATGAATTTTGACCAAAGGTCAAGTTGGACCTCAGTTGCAGTTTGTGTAAACCAACCACCCGTAAGAACCTTCAGCTAAAGTGTAAACAGTATGCATATAAAAAGTATTTCCATTAAGTTGAATCATTTTTATGATTAAATTGACAATTTATACAACTCAATTAAAACCTAAGAATATAAATATGAACTGATGGCACATATAATTTTTATTGTTTTATTAATTCCTGCAAAGTTCACAGGCTTATTGAATCTTTTAAGATGATTCTCATATATGCAAAAACTAAATTGATTTAACTCTTTCCCAACCAAGTTGTACACCAAGGTACAAGACACCCTATATATGTCAGCACCCTAATTCTTCTAACTCATACGTAAACATAAAATCTGTTAAAGAAAGCAGAAGCTTTATTATTACAGGCATGAAAATAATAAGTGAGATGAACTACTGTCACAGATATGTAAGTAATGTTGCAAACGCTTATTAAAGATATGTGAACCCAACCTCACATGAGCAAACAATGCCTTTGCAACAATAAGCAACATGGAAGCAAAGACAAGGATATTAATTTTAGATTGTAATTCAGAAGAAAGCCCCCTCAATAATTCCAAGACCTTCAGTTTTGCCTTGGCACCTGCCTCATGGTACCTAAAACAAAAAATAAAAAACTTTATCCATTATAAAAGATGTAATTAAATACATGAAGCAAGTATTTTACTGAGGAGAATCATTATAATAACTTCCATGGCTTTATGTGTATGTGCACACCTGGTTAAAGCATCCTCCACCTTCCATGTGGTATACCATTCCTCTCCAACCTTTCTACCTCTTGAATCTGAAGCAGGTTTAATCTGTTTGATTTGTTCCTCCCCAGGAGTCCCAGCCCATACAGATGGTGTAAAACGTTTGCCCTTGAACCAAACAGCTTCATGCTCTCGAGCATATAAAATTTCTCCCTTTGAACCGCCAAATGGGGCTGTGGAAGCTTTTATTCTAGAAATTATAGGGAGGAAATCTTCAGTTACCTGAAAATAATTGCCCATAAATAAAATGTGTAACAAATAGAATTAGAAAAGTATAAATGTTAATAAAAAAAACGATGAAAAGGGGACTCACAGAGCAAATGTACTGGTCTATGGTGAGAATATAACGATTTCATTTTATTTTCAAATACAAAAGTGGCAAATGCAACATGCATAGTGTAGCAAGTGCAGAATTTGGATAAGGAGAAGTTATGCAGCTAACCAAACTTGCCATGGTTTTGTAAGTAGATAAGCAATCTGGATAACAAGATGTGAAAACTTGGCAAGATTTGTAAGTAGAGATAAGGCCCCAGGCCCTGATGGCTTTTCTATGGCTTTTTTTAAAGACTGCTGGGATGTTATCAAATCTGATCTCATGAAGGCTCTCCTAGATTTCCATGCTTGCAGCTATTTTGAGAAAAGCCTTAATGCCTCTTTCATTGCTTTAATTCCAAAGAAAGCTGGGGCGATCAATATCTCTAACTTTTGGCTTATTAGTCTTATCACTGGGGTTTATAAGATCATCGCCAAAGTCTTTGCTAATAGAATGAGTTCTATTATGGAAAAGATTATCTCTAAGCCTCAGAACGCTTTTGTTAAAGGTAGGCAAATCCTGGATTTAGTCCTTATAGCTAGCAAATGTTTGGACAATTGTCTCAAATCCGACGATCCTGGGTTACTTTGCAAGCTGGATATTGCAAAGGCTTTTGACCATGTCAACTGGAATTTCCTTTTGTACATGCTGAGGAGGTGTGGTTTCGAGAAGAAATGGTGCTCTTGGATAGCGCATTGCATATCTTCGGTTCGCTTCTCCATTTTGGTAAATGGCTCTCCACCTGGCTTTTTCAGTAGCTCTCGGGGTTGAGGCAGGTTGACCCACTATCTCCTTTTCTCTTCGTTATAGTCATGGAGGCTTTGAACAAAATGATCACTGCTACTGTTGATGAAGGTTTTCTTTCAAGCTTCTCTGTGGGTTCTAGGCCTCCAGCTGTAATCATCTCAAACTTGTTGTTCGCGGATGATACTTTGGTTTTCTGTGGGGCCAACCCTAATCATCTCCGAGTTCTACTCTTATTTTTCGAAGTTGTTTATGGTTTAATCTGGCTAAGTCTATTTTGGTTCATGTGGGTAATGTGGACAACATGGGTGAGTTGACTGGCATTCTAGGTTGTGGGCCCTCCTCTCTGCCCTTGAAGTACCTTGGCCTCCCGTTAGGGGCATCTTACAAGGCAAAGTCTATTTGGGATGTCATTATGGAAAATATGGAACGTCGGTTGGCAAGTTGGAAACGGATGTATCTTTCCAAAGGCGGCAGGGTCACCCTTATTAAGAGCACACTTTCCAACCTACCTATGTACTTTTTGTCCCTCTTCCCCATCCCTGCTAGTGTGGCTAATCGCATTGAGAAGCTCCGACGAGACTTCCTATGAGGAGGGATTGGTGATGAATTTAAATATCATCTTGTTAGTTGGGCTAAGATTTGCTCCCCGATCTCTGAGGGGGGGTTGGGTATCCGTAACTTAAGAATGTTCAGCCGTGCTCTTCTAGGTAAATGGTTGTGGCGTATTGAGAGAGATGTTTGGTGGAGAACTGTGGTGGATTCCAAATGTGGCTGTTTACAAGGCGGATGGTGCTCTCACGTTCCTACCGGAGCTTTCGAGGTGGGTTTATGGAAGAATGTTAGGAAAGGTTGGGAGACTTTTTCAGGTTACACCAGATTCAAAGTGGGAGATGGAACCATGATTAGCTTTTGGCACGATCTGTGGGTCGGGAATATGACTCTCAAAACAGCATTTCCAGCCCTGTTTGATATAGCCATTGCGAAGGACGCCTCTGTTGCGAATAACCTAGAGTTCTTGGGTGGTTCCAACCAGTGGAACGTGAGCTTTACTAGAGAAGCGCATGATTGAGAGGTGAATGTTTTGGATCTTTCTTCCAGATGTTGCACTTAGGTATTGTCAGAAGAGGCGGCAAAGACAAGCTTTGGTGGGTCCCTTCCAAAAAAGGCATTTTCAAGGTCAAGACTCTTTTTCACTCTTTGACTCGTACTATAGGTGCTTGCTTTCCTTGAAAGTGTGTGTGGCGGACCCAAGCCCCCTCAAGGGTGGCCTTCTTTTATTGGTCGGCAACTCTTGATAAGATCCTCACCTTGGACAATCTCAGGAAGCGCCATATTATCGTGATAAACAGATGCTGCATGTGCAAGAAGACGGAGAAGTCCGTGGACCATCTCCTTTTCCATTGCGATGTGACTTCTACCTTGTGGTGCTCTCTTTTCAGTCACTTTGGGTTGTCTTGGTTGTGCCTCGACGGGTTATTGATCTGCTTGCTTGTTGGTGGTCTTCAGGCCAGTCGAGGAGTGCTACGGTGTGGAAAATGGCGCCCATTTGCCTCTTTTTGTGCTTATGGAGGGAAAGAAATAACCAGAGCTTTGAGGAGTGGAGAAGACCCCTGAGGAACTTTTATCCTCCTTCTATCACATTCTGTATCTTTGGACTACGGCTTATGTGTTCTCCTTATCTTTTAGCTTTCTTCATTTTCTTACTCATTTCTCTAGTTAGGCGTTTCCTTTTGTATACTCTCAGTGTACTAAGGGGTGCCTCACGCTTTAAATGAGATTGGCTTATTACTTATCAAAAAAAAAATTTATGCAGTAATACAAATCTGGAAGTTGTGCCCATACTTGCCATGTGTAAGATATGAGATACTTCTTATATGTTCCCCAATAAGAAACGGGATACTTCTTATACATTTTTTTTTTTTTTTGCTTTTATTTTAATACTGGGATACGTATTGGATGAGGAATATATATGAATTATTTCAAAAATCATAATATAAATGTAAGGGTTTATGACATGGATTTGACCCTTTTAACGTTAACGTTATCTCATATCTGGACACAAATGGAAAATGCATGCAAAACTAATTTAGAATAGCTTACAACTACACACATACACGCATACAAGATTCATCATATTACTGTATCCATATAGTATTGTACTTATAACATGTATCCATATCCATGCTTCACAAATAATGATAGATGGTACAGAATTGAAGGCTGATTATTTGGACAAGGGAAACCTCAAAAAGAATATTTTTGTAATAAAATTAGGAAAGGAAAAGGTTACGCCCTAAAACAACCGAAAAAAGACTACATGTATAATTAAGAAACGACGTCAAGATCAAATGATCTTCTAAGAATTATTGGATTACACAGAAGGTACGATGGACGTAGACCTTAAGGCCGAACCACTTTAATTATGTGTTCTTTCTTTCTCAATCTTCTCTTCATTTGCTTCTTATTTCAAATTTCAACATGATATTAGAGTGTGCCAATTGGACCTTGCTTGAATCTCTTTACTAGCTTCATTTCTTTTCATATCTTCCCTAGGAATTTTATTTTTTTATTTTTTTTTATGAATAATAATTTTATTGAAAGAAAAGGGCAGAGCCCTCGTACACAAAGAGTATACAAGAGAGCCAATCACCCTATAGGCTTATACAATCTAAAAAATTAACCATATTTACCAGGTCCAATGAGGAAAAATTAGGAACATATACAAAAGCCCAATCCAAAAGGGATCTAAAATAAGAGGATTGTAAAGAAAGAACGTTGAACCCGCCGTCCTCAAAGAGACGTCAATTTTTTTCTCTCCAAATGCTAGACGTTAAGATAACAGGAATAACTTTTCAAAATGCCTCTTTAGGATGTCCTCGCCCCTGGATCTTTCAATAATGAAACAACTCTAGGATGTTGCTAGACATCGCCCATGAAACCCTGAATAAGTTGGAAACCAAGTGCCAGAGATCACTAGTGTACTCACAATGAATGAGAAGGTGATTTACAATATCCTCATTCTTTTTGCATAGATAACACCAATTAACAAGAGAGAAATCCCGCCTTCTAAGATTATCGATCCTACTTTCTCTCCAGATTGGAGAAAACCCCAACCGGTTTCTAATATTCCTCCAAAGACTCATCTCGTAAGGCCATCAAACTTCCTCTGAACACCAACCTCCTCTCTGGACCCATACTTCTCAACAAACACTTGTTTCCTTAAAAAATTCTCCTCTTGCATGAACCTCCATAGCCATTTACTAAGGAAAGCTTTATTGAACATGATATTTTTTACTCCCAAGCCTGCTCTAGGGAATGGGGAGCAAATAGTCCTCCAATTCACCATATGAAACTTGGACTCTCCACCAGGTCCATCCCAAAGAAAGTCTCTTTGAAGACGCTCCAATCTCCTAGCAATGTCTACTAATAATGGGAAGAGGGATAAGAAATACGTAGGTAGACTGGATAACGTGCTCTTGATGAGAGTAAGGTGCCCTCCCTTAGACATGTAGATATTCTTCCAACTAGCCAACATTTTTTCCATTTTCTCAACTACCTCATCCCAAATAGGTTTTTATTTAAAAGGAGCACCAAGAGGGAGACCCAAGTATTTCAAGGGAAGAGAAGAGATGCTACAACTGAGAATATCAGCCAACTCTTATGTGGTACCTCCCTTACTGCGACTAAGATTTTTAGAGGTTGACCTTCAATATTTCTAGAATAGGAAATATTGCCACTTCTTCATGCATTTTTCACTCCTAACTGGTAAGTTATAGTAAAAGATCTCATCACATTAACATTACTATGACGTCTTCAAGAAGCATCTATTGCAGATTGATCATTGAGGGGGAGTTCCCATTCTAATGGCATTTATTTTTATGTGCCTCTAAAGCACATCCAATTTGGTTTCATAAATCAAGTTTTGGCTTTATTGGCTGTATTATTGAACTACACTTTTTTGAAAGACAGCTTCAAGCTTTCAAATTCAAATTTTTTTAAGTTGTGCATCCCACCATGGATTCCATGCACAAGTTGTGAGAGAGTGTTGAAGTATGATTTATATATCATATCTGAATGAGTAAATCAAGGGAGTGGCTGTTAGAACTAAATTAGGAGACTATATCTAATTATAATATTGATCCGATATCCTAATATCATAAATTCAAAGTCAACTTTGTATTTCAAATTGTATAAATTCCATCAGAAGAAAGGGTTCATTGAATTGATTTATTATCTAAGTCAAGATAGAAAAATGTAGTCACTTGGGCTTTACGTATGGTGGGTGTAGGTCTCTAAGGCTGAACCACCTTAAGTCTTTGTATTCTTTCTCTCCATCTTTTCTTCATTTTTCTTCCTATTTCAAATTTCAACAATATCCAATCATGACAAGCAAAGTTTTGAGTCTGGGAGACCTACTGCTAAAGATAAGGCCTCAGCTGCCCTTTGAACTTCTGCAAATTCTTCCTCTATATGGATCTTCTTCACACGACCTTTCCAAGAAGACTCCATATCCTCAAAAAAGTCACTGGGAATGACAGAAGAGGAACTAATTTTTTTATCACTTTCACCATCTAGAGAGATCATTTCACCAATTCGACCTGAAGCCCACTCACATTCAGTAACCTGGAAGAAAACAAGGCCAATTAAAATAATGTGCTAAAAGATGATGAGCTAGGCAGAATAATAAGAAAAGACATTGATAACATCAACTTTGAAATGTGCCTAATATTCAGACTTCCAACTGTAATCTAATAATCCAACAATCATCAAAGTAAAGTTAAATGTTCATGAAATTAGCACAAGTAAATAGGACCCACAAATACTTAAGACTGGAAAAGGGGCATGTTTTATGTTGAAACGATCAATTCGGTCAACGAAAATGACTAATAGTCAACACACATTTGAGTACTCCCAGAATTATTATGAAAGATAGAACAAAAATGGTGGAAAGAGGGAGGTTTCACATTTTTGAAGCAGGCATGTCAGTTGGTCTGGGCTGAGGCTTGCACAAGCTCAGCCCAAAAGAAAATTTCTCGTCCAAGCTCAGCAAGGCCTGAGGTGAGTTATTATACAGCCTGAGCCAAGCCCATAACACGGGCATGCTCTGGGTTGAGTCTTGGCCAACCGGTGAATATCATTACCAACGGAATCAATGGGTATTAATGCACAAAACAGCCTAATCATGAGTTGAACCAATTGTAATGTCCTAGTTTGAAGCCTTCAATGATATGCTGAGTCACTTGCAAGAAGAATAACAATACTCCTAAATAGAAAAGCACAAGTTGGATCTTGAAAAGGTGCAACTTGAATAATGGAGTCCATACTGATGGCAGTAACACTTTTTTTTTTAATCCAAGACTTTCTCAGTAGCACAAAGTGTTCTAACAACATTTCACAAGGTAATAAAGCAACATTGCAATGGTTCATTGATTAAAGGTGATAAGTGCAGTTTGTCAATTCTAGAAGTCCCCATTCATTTATCTATAATATGCCATTCTAGAAGTCCCCATTCATTTATCTATAATATGCCCATTTCATACCACACGAATTACTGTTTATTTTTTCCCCAATAGAATACATATACGATGGAAGTGCAAAAACAATCTACAAAGCCAAATTCTCCTACTTACCAATGTCTCAAAGTCAATTTTTAATCCAGTTGCCACCCATGTCGGATCCATCAACAATTTCAGGATTTCCTTGAGCTCAGAATTTTTATACATGTGCAATATTTCATCAAGTACATTTTTTATTTTACAAAACTCAATATGATTGGCCTCCCTCTGTTCAAGTAGCTTCACAAGCTGCACAACATACAAAAAGGCAAACCAAAAATCAAACATAATAGGCACACAATATAATTCACATATAGACAAGCATTTACACATTGTCAAAAAATAAAAAAAATAAAAAGCTTAAGAAGGGGAAGAGAGAGAGAGTCCATAATTACATTTTCAAACCAAAGCGTTAAGAGGATATGAGAATAAGAGAGATTTCCTTTAAAATTATTTGCATACAATTACGTTGCATCAGATTTCAGTTCATGGTAATGATTTCCAGAAAACCATTAAGATTTCAAGCAATCAATAGAATGGTTAATGTCAACCAACGAATTAGAACTGTACGGGATTATCAGATCTATGCTGATGGAGAAGAATTTTGGGTAATCTAAAGATCCACCTTGTGTTGCTGCGCAACTGAAACTTGAAATGATGATGGCATGCCACAATGTATCCATAGTTATTCTCTTTCTTCTGATTTCTAACCAAATGATTTTTTTATTAAATAAGTAAAAAGTTTATGCTTTCAAAAAGTATATAAAATTTCTATACAATAGAATAGAACTTCTATACAAATTTAATAGTGTGAGTTGTTGGTATTTTCACAAACTGTTTTATCCTAGTTTTGACATTCCTTTCAGTATGGTTACCAATACTGTTGGTATCATCAAATCAGTTCCATTACAACCTATACTCCTTTATATCTTGTTTGAGATGTGAAGCCTGAGAAGTTCCAATCATGACTTAAAATCACTCACAACTTGGTGGCCTTTTCAAGACTAGAGCTAAAGCACTTATGAACTGACCAAAAGTAGCTTTTAGAATAAAGCGTTAACAATATTCTAATTCGCCAAGAAAAGTATCATAGATCAAGTGCATACAACTTAAAAAGTGGAGGAAATGAAAGCTGTAATCATTTCAAAGATCAAGTGCTCAAGGTTTCTTTTCAGTTACAGCCAAAAATCACAATCTGTAAATGCAAGCATAGGTTACAGGAATTTACTCATCATCCACTAGAAGACAAAATATATGGTTCTGCTTTCTATTAATATCACCAAGCATAATGAGGAAAGAAATTTGGTTGCAACAATATTTCATAGAGACTAACAAAAAGAAGCTTAAGATAAACCATCTGTAGGCATTTTTGTATCAAACCCATTAATAAAGTAATTGGAATACAACCTTGGAAGATGAAATGCAAGTAAACTCGGGAATCGAGCACGTTACATTGCTCATAAGCTTGCAAGTTGCTGCCCAAACAAATACAATTTAGAGAATATTCAAATATGAGATAAAATACCAGAACAGTACCACATGGAAAAGGAAAAGAAAAGACAAAAAACAATCTCAGTGTGATCATGGTAAATTGCCATGAGAACTAACTTAAACAAAAGTTTTTTTAAAAAAAAAAAAAGAAAGAAAAAAAAAAGCAGGAAAATATAAGGTTGATATTTCAAAAATCTTTAATTGTGTGCGAAACCTCATATGAAGATTATACCAGGTTAGTGGTTTCTCCTTCTGTGACTCTTCTCACTTTGAAATAATTTCTGTGACTTGCAATTATTATCTGTTTTGGCTAATAAATCATAGTGAATCTGTTCAATAGCAAACTAGATTTTGGAAAAATTGCCAACCCAAGTATGCCAAGAAAAGAATTAAGTCATGCCTCTTATTATTTGACTTCCAGCAAGCATTTTCTGCAAGCAATCAGTTGCATTAATAGAAGCCCCTAAAAAATAAATACCACCAAAACTTATAAGTTACAAGTTAAGCCATTAATTAATATGAGAATGTGACTGAGCCAGTTACAGCATTCAAATATTGAATGCTCAACTGAAACTAGATTTTTGCAGAAACTTTTTAACTGTTTCAGTTTTACCTTATCATCACCTATTGTTTGAACAGAAGGAAAATGCTCACAAAATATGCTTTAAAGTAAAATTCAGTAGAACTTGCAAGGTTGCCCTAGGAAATAAACCTCTTTTATAATTTAAAAGAAACATGAATTATCTTACTTAGACTCAATTCTTGGTAATTAATAATTTAATAGCAGTCCCTTTGCCACTTAGGTTTGGTTCAAGAGTTGAAGGGTTGGGGTGGGGGTTGGATCGGTCATAGGTTCCGAACTTCAAATCTTACCAAACATGAAGAAGATCCTGTGATCATGATCAGTAAAAGTTGGGTTCTTAGCTTTTAAGTCTAAAACATTCTTGGAAGGAAAAAAAAAAATAGTAAATGAAATAAAACCTGATCAAGTTATCACCATGTAAATTTCTGCAATTCATGGAGAAACTAATAAATTAAGAGAGTGCTACTTTGGCTCATATTCATTTACAGATTTCTCATCATATAAAAGGTATAACACAACTCACCTTGAATTGCAGAAGCAATCTCATAATCAGGAGGGTTAAGAAGAAGATCTCTCATATACCTGCCAAATAAACAAATTATTGGAACTAAGGAAGAAAGAGTTAACCCTAGCTACTATGTTGCAGAATGCAGAAAAACAGAGCATGTTACTATAAAGCCATAATACAAAGAAAACAATAAAGAATTCATGGGCTGCATTTGAAATAAACATATAGATGTTGGCAATTTAAACACAAAGGAGACGACTTTTAGAAAGCCTTTATTAATATGTAAAGAGCACTCATCAGGATTGAAATCAAAATGAATTAATTAACTATCATTCACAAATATCACATTTCCCACTTGAGGGAAAATTTGTAAACGAATGTGTTGATATACCTAGTTAGCTTACAACCACCTTCCCACTCTCAACACTCGTTTATACCCCTGTAAATAACTATATTTCTCTCCAGTAAACCATTTTTTCTTCTTTGTAAATCTATAAAATGTATTTGATTTAAAAACTTAATCTAATCTGCAAATCAACCTATATGATAAACAAAGAAACCATTTGTTTGTACCACAAATCAGGCTAGCCAAGAGAAAAGTGTGGCAGGGGTAGAAAAAACTCAAGACACCCCAAATAAGGAATACAACAAAGTGAACAACTCATAAATATTCCCCACCAACCATAACACCAAAAATAGTTTTGAACACTAAACAAATTACTCAATAGCACTCAATCAAGGAAGCACAGAGCATGTGCAGAGGTGGGTTTGGCCACAAGAAGCTATGCAAAGCAAACTGGGCTTGGAAGCATCCTTTCATATGCAAGGTTCATATCTAAATTATGTATAAATCATATGGTTAGCAAGATAAACTGTGGAGTTCAATAATGTAAAATTGGAACTTTGACATCTAAGAAAATTAGATCTAAGATCAGTTTGAAAGACAAAAGTATGGACTTCTTGAAGTTCACCTTGAACCTCTACAAACCCATTCCACTCCATGCCCAAAAGGTGCCATGCTATATCATCAATATAATCCTCCAAGATTTTGCCCACTGTTACCTCCTCTTTCATTTTTACTTAAAGAAGCTATAAAGGGGAATAAGGTCTACAACTATCACTAATATAATAATACTAGCACTTAACAGTGTTAATGGTAATCACATGAAGATAAACCAAAGTTCAGAAAATGTAAAGGATCAAAAATAAAAATTATTACATCCAAAATATTTAATTGATTTATTGATTAAATCCAAAGATTACAACAGATTAAAAACATAGCAATTTCTGACTCACAATACAGGTAGACCAGTGCAATTAGATGGAAGCAACACCTTCAACAAACAAGGTATTCCCTCTGTTGGTATGGCACCTGGGAGATGCAACATAAGAACCTACATTGTTAACATGAATTTGTTTTCTACATAATAAAATTAAAATTGAGCATTGTCTGCAAGTAAACTAACCAATTTGTGTTGCTGTTCCTAGGGTTAAAGGCTGGGGCCTATTTTCTGAAGACAGAGTGACATTCCTAAATGTAACTTCATCATTGAGACCATAAAGCTCCTTTACCTATAAAATGTATAATAAATCATGAAATGTATTATTTTCAAACAATAAATTAGTAAACAAAAAGACTGGCTCACAAGATGAGCACCAATAAAATCAATTGCAAATGAACCTTAAGCAAAAGCTCATTGACAGGATTCCCTCCAAACCATTCAAATTGTCTGGCACTACATTCTCCCCACAACAGACCTCCCTCACCAAATTCACCCCAGCGGCAAGTGCCTGTTATCAATGATAATGCGGATAAGATAAAATGTACCATGTGCATTCTTCTTTCTCTAATACAAATGATACTTCTATAAAAACACTTTAAGAAACCAGCATGGGTTAACTTTACTGAATAGACAAATACAATAAAGGCTTAGAGCAAATGAACGTAAGCAAAATTTACTGTTTGTGAGTGAATCTAGACATGTCACCAAGAAAAAAAGAACTAAAGTTTGTTTTTGTTAACAAAAGAACTGGAAGTAATTACATTCCAAACTAGTCTAGGGTCTCTAGGCACCATAAACAGCAAATTAGCAACTGCCCCCCACGCACCACTTAGAAATCTCATAAGTTATAAACTAAAAAACATGAGAGCTAAGCCATGGGCTAATTGAGTTGCATGACAAATAGCTTAACGTAGTACGCCTAACAAGAGAAAGAATGAGGCAGGCTTAAACCCCACAAGCTGAGACTTACCACCCTCTACGCCTTCCGGTATGCCTTAGGTTGTGTTTGTTTTTTGTAAAATATGTATATATATATATAAACACTATTTATAGGAAAAGATGAAAGAGTGGTGGTTATCTTATAGCTTTCAAAAAAAAAAATCCTAATTTTGTCTTAGCTCGCGAACTAAAAGCCTTGAAACTCGACTTTAAAAAAATGGAATGAGGAGGTTTTTGGCAATGTCAAGAAGCGGAAGAAGGCTCTTTTGATTGAACTCCACGATCTTGATGTTATTGCATAAGAAAGATCACTATCAAATGAGGAAAAGGCTATAAAGGGTGAGATCACTAGCGACCTGGAGATGACTACTCTTTTGAAAGAAGTAAGCTGAAGACAGAAATCGAAGGCCCTTTGGCTGGATGGTCTTACTTTTAAGGGAGAAATAGAAAACCAGTCTCAATGATTGCACTGATTTCCAATAAGCTCCCTCAGGTTTTAAAAATGACTAAAAATTCCCCGTACTAAGCATAAGTATCAAATAACTCCCCATGTTGACCTGTCATCTGAAATCTTGATGGAAACCATCAATGTGCCACGTCATCCCCAATCAAAATTAAACATACGTCTCCTATTATAAAATAATATAAAAAGAAAAACTTAAAAAATATATATATAAATTGAAATAGAAATATAAAAAAACACTAAATGAAAAAAAAAACAAAAAGAAAAAAAGATTAATAGATTTAAAAAAGAGAAGAAAAAAAACATGGGGTAGTTCGGCCAACCCCAGGCCGGCCATAAAGGGTGGTTCAGCCACCCCTCTGGGCTTTTTTGATCTTTTATTTTTTATATTTATATTTATATTTTTTTCTCTTTCTTATTTTTTATTATAGGAGACACGTGTCTAATTTTGATTGCAGATGATGCATTGGCGATTTATGTCAAAATTTCAAACGGCAAGTCAACATGGGAAGTTATTTGCCATTTATGCTCACCAATGGGAGTTTTAAGTCATTTTCAAACCCAAGGGAGCTTATTGCAAATCTGTAATATTATGTTCTAAACTAGGGTTAAGAGAACCTTAATAAGGGCTTAAGGATTAATACAGGACAAGGTATTACATGAAATATAGGAGAAAATAGGCCTGGACGACACTAATGACAATTTTGGTTTGAGTGATCGATGTACTGTGTTGTCAATCGATCAGTTGTCATGTACTATGTTGACTGTACAACACTGATCGATCACTGCTCGGGCACCGATCTATCGGTCCACACCAATTCTTTGTTGGGACAACAGCATAAGGGAGGATCTTAACCTAAAATAACCCTAAGAAAGAAGCACGTCATAGTGATTGACTGGTATTGCATGTGCAAGAAAAAGGGAATCCATCGATCATCTTATGCTCCACAGCGAAGTAGTTAGAGACTTGTGGGTATCGCTTTTTCGCCTTTTCGGGATAATGTGTAATGCCCAATGTGAGGAAGAGTTATTGACTAGTTGGAGAGATCAGTTTGGTAGCCATTGTAATTTAGAAGTCTGGAGGATGGCTCCTCTATGATGTGGTGTATCTGGAAAGAACTCAATTCCCGAAATTTTGAAGACTGAAAGAACGATGGTAGAGTTAAAAGGGTGGATGGTTGCTATAAACAATTCTCACTTTTCTAATTTTCTGGAATTTTTGGATTTGTGTTCTTCCTAAGTGAGTGTTTCTCTTGTATACTCCTTGTGTATTTAGGTTGCGCCCCTTCGCTCTTTCTAATAAGATTGATTTACTTATCCAAAAAAGAAAAAGCTTTACAGGAATTTTTCAAAATCTTGGAATATAAGGTCCTAAAAAATAGAAAAACAAAGGAAAATATCTGGAAAACATTTTCCCATAGAGATATAATATGTTGCCACCCCATGACACAACTATTGACTTTTTAATTTATTTTTTATTAAAAAAATAATCACAAAACCATGTAAATGGGTTGGAGTCAGGTTTTGTGTTTTTTTTTTAAAAAAAATTAAAACAATAAAAAAAATAAATAAAAAAAGTCAATAGTTGTGTCAATAGATAACTTTGGGTGGCAAAATATCATTTCATTTTCCCATAAGCACTAATGAAAATTTTCAAGCTAATTAATATCCTTGAGATATTTTAGGATGTAAAATTTCTAAAGAAAAGGTGAGTATTAATGCTTTTATTACAAAATTAAAAATAAATAAATAAATAAATCTTTTCCTTTTCTGCACTATTCTTGGAAACATCCATCCCATACCAACAACGTTGGAAATTGAAACACATATTCTCCTAGCAAATATTTTCCGCTATGGGAATATTTTCTGGTGAAACAATAACAGTCATAACCTGCACCTCATAAGCATGTTTTCTGTTTTTGTTTTTAACTTCATTTAAACAAATCATTAACATAGTTATTGTGAAACCACCCACATTAACCGTAGAAGCGGTCATAGAGAATGCTTCTGTTGGTATTCCAAATTATTTCTTAAAAGATATTTAAACATAAATAAATATACAAAAGACTAATGCATCGTTCTTTAGAGCCCATGCATCATGTCTCATACGTTGCCTGCTTTCACCTTTGCACCTCTGAAAAAGCAGGATATTTATAATCGACCAGACTGGAACTTCGGCAACCCAATTAGGGCTTCAGAAAATGATTAAAAAGATATAACATCTAGTGGGCTATACTGTGGATGTTTCTATTTCATGAAGAAAAAGGAGAACACCCTGTTTTCCCTGTTTCGAGGGCAGGATGTTCATGAATGTGTATCAACCAGCAGAATGTCATAAACTAAGTTCCTTTCATCCAAACAAAAAGATCATCGCCTAAACAATGAAGCAAAAAAGATGATGCAAACCTGAAGAGTTGTTTCTCAAAGAGGTATGCAGATATAAATGATGGTATCGACAAGTACGGAGCTTGGTAACTAAGGCCTCTTCAGTCAAACCATCCTCAGAGGAAAATGTCTTCATGGTCTCCAGGACTAAATTTATGCAATACCCCCTTGCAGAACGAGATATTCCTACAAGCACCACATATACTACATTAGTACAAACTATCAGTCAATCAAATAGTCAAATTAGAGTGTAGCATTAATGGAGAAAACTAAGGTTATTAGAATGCAGCAATTAAATTCATGGAACCTAAAAGATGTTCATTAGATCTATACTGATAATTAAGAGCAACATGATAGAGAAATTACTCCGCAATAGGGTGGGATAAAAATATTATAAAGGCCAAAAAGAGGGAGGAGGGGGGGGGGGGGGGGGGGGGGATTTAGACAGCGTTCAACAGAAACGAACCAACTTGTGGAGAAAGGTAATTGGACTCGAATAAAATAATTTAGTAATATAAGTTGTTGCGATATACCAGTACATCATTTTCCAAATGTGACTTCAAAATCTGATCTAGACTTGAGAGTCAACAGTTAAGTGGCAATCATCACTAAGAAGTGGTGTGGCATAACACATTTGGCAAAATTAACTATGTAGTCTGGTTCTCAATTGTGGTGAGCTGGAAAATATTTATGATCAAAGAATAAAATAGTAGCCAGAGAACTTGATTAAAGAGGAAGGTGGATTCTAAGCAAAACATATGGAGTTAAAAAGAATCAATCTTTGGAAGTGAATCCTAAAGGCACGAATGCAAATGCTGAAGATGTCTTCCCTTGAAAAGCATTTTAAAGAACCTATATAAAATTTCAAACAAATTTGCTACTGGAACCATCCAAAAGCAGATGGATAAATTAGTATTTCACCCTGCCAAGCATTCGAAGTTATCTAAACATGCCATCACTTACAAAGATAATTATGAGGTATCAAAACTTCAGGCTATTTATTACTCATCTTTAAATCATTTCACCCACACAGTGCTGGTATCTTATAATACGCAACACAGGCACATTTCATACAGAAAGAAGTATAGGAAACTATTAATAGGATTCAAACGAGGCATTATAAATTGGCACCTACAAAGTTTAAAGTAACCAGGACCAGACCATCTTATTGGTGCACATGACAAGACCTTCTTAGTCAAGTCTCCCTCATCTTGTCCCCCAATGGTTCCATGTATATCCTCTCACAAATACACATTCATATCTTTCTACTTCTTGCAAACTTATTGAAAGTTTAAGTGAATATTACATAAATGAAACATTATACCACATGATGCAAAAACCACTGGATAATTATAAAATGCGATATACATATTACAGGGAAAAAAAAAAACATTCACTCATTTATTCATTACAAAGTTTATCCAATAATTAGAAAGATTTCCAGAATCTCTAGTGTAATATTGGTCATCAGTAACTGATATACAAACACTGATAAGCAGTTTGTTTCAGAAGAAAATATTTGCAGAAAAGTTTTGGGAAAAGATTAACATTTTAGGCTCCATTTACTTATATGGGTATTCCCCCAAGAATCTTGAGTTAAATTTATCAGGTGTCTTAAAGGTCAAAGGAGAACATATCCTCAACAATAAAACAAATGAAACCTAAGAGAAATATCTATGTCCCAGCCAGGTGCTTCTCTTAGAGGTCATGGGAGACCTTTTTGAAAATCCACTTATACCCTATTACTCTGGAACGACAAGATGCAGTAAACCTTAAAGACAGTAGGCTGTGAGTAAATAAAGTAAAAGCTTCATAGAGCCACACCAGCTTAAGCGAGTCACAAAACAGCCAATGCACAATAAGCATAAGTTGATCCTCTCATACTCATGAGTTACAAGCCCAAACTAAGAATCTTACCAAACTGTCTCAATTCGGTTGAAATTTTGTATCCTTTTACAATTTTTTAATGATAACCGGCGATAAGAACTTATATTTATTGACATGCAACTTTGACTATAAAATATGGAGGTATCAAGAATACAATGTCTAGTTTTCAGAGCAATATCCAGAATACTGCATGTAGTGAAGATGCTATATTATATTTCTCTCGTCATCTTAAGCTAAAAAATCATAATCCCAGCCATTTTGGTTGGGTATGCATAACAAAACTGTTCACACACAGAGTAACGACTTTCAACAGAATAAGAAATATTACTCATGAAAAAAACAGAATAAGAAATATCGATAATAACATAAAATAAGCTGCATAAGATGGCAGCATATGGCATTAAATAATTAAGGGCATAGAAACATACTTTATTAATATGCAATAAAACAGACTGGATAACTTCAAGCACAATATCTACTGAAACAATTATCAAGATATAACGATGCAATCTGTTCATACCAACTACAGGCATTGGTTCTGGAAAGTCAAGATCATGATCGCCACATACAAGTCCAAATACATATGGGCTACCTGGATGTGCATGCCTGGGTAATTACAAATTACAAGTTAGAGAACGATCTGCATATCAGAACTAGTGAAAAATAAAGTTCCACAGCAAATAAAAGGGTAAGGTAATACACAAACTTCAATTTCCAAACCCCAATATCAGGAGACTCCATTGCCATGATGTAAATAAATGTACAATAATCATGACAATGTATATATGAAGAATTCAAGTAGCAACTTGTGTTTGTGATACAGATTAGTCTCACAGGAAAATGACTAATAACCACTGTTTTTTTTTTTTAATCTAACACAACATGAGAATAATGCAATGTTCCAAGGAACAACTTGAGCCTATAATGTAAGCAAATCTTGGAAGAAAAAGGGACTAATCAAAACGTTTAGTTGGTTCATTTAAGTGCTCGGTATTTCACACAAGATCAAAATGATTTCATAGTATGTAGATGGTACTAAACGAATCGGCCATCAAAAAGAAATTTATAGCTTGAATAAACATTCCTATTGAAATTGTTCCTTGTTGATAGGTAATGTCTCTAAATAGGTAGTGAGATATGTGTTATAGAGTAATTTCAATTTCTTGGAATATCCAGACACCACAGTAAGGCATAAAGTAATCCCCCAAGAAAGCTAAAAAGCAAAAAGGTACATAAATCTAAGAATTATCCTTTTATGGGCACATATGTACAATGACATGGCACACCTTACCCATGAGAAAAACATAGAAAATGGACTCCCCAGGCCATGTTGCTTTTGGAAACTATGAAGAACAAGTATAAATTAGAAAACCCTGTTTGACTTTAATGTTGGTCTTACCAATTGAAAACATTTTTTTGTAAAGAATGCATCAGCAACAGCAGCAATTCCCAATTAGAATCTTTTTTATGCTTTGTCCGGAAATGCATGCTCCAAATTAGATGGTTAAGATAGTAAATGATTAATTTGCCTTCATCAATTAAATCCTATTCTCTATTTTCTAATCAATCATTCCTTTCTATGTAACTTCTAGAGTATTATATTGTGTAACTTCCTGATAATTTTACTTTAATGTCCTCCATTTGAAAGAATAAAGATAATAGATAATTAGGTCCCTCGATCCACTAGAAACCCAAAAAAAAAAATTATTTTTTTTGGGGTGTGGGGGGTGTTGAATATTTAAAAGCCAGAAAGAAAAATATGGAACACGTGCAAGCAATTCCTTCAGTCCACTGATTCCAATGAATGAATGCTTAGTATATGATTAGCATCAATAGAGAGTCAAGACTTCCAATTAATATATTATTCTACTCTCAGAACATAACAATAAAACAAAGTATACATACATTTACATTCTATTTGCAGATTAAATCAGAGTGTGCTTGAAGAAAGGAGAATTACTATTCTGTTTCTCCAGTGTAAATTTATCAATCAAACACTTCAGCATGAGTACCAACAACACAACAATCCAATCGAAAAAAGGATATACAATTTGAAAATAACTCGTAACATTGAAGCACGTGTTGTTGCCAAGTACTTACCCAGATATAAAACGACCTTTACGAGCACGAGCTTGTGTTGGACCCTGAACTTCCTCCACTATGCACTGCAAACACCAAACTACAGCCACTCAGTAAACCAATCTGATAATTAATGAGAGCTGCTTCGACTTATACTTGAAAACAGAAAGAAGACCAATTAGGCAATGGAAGAGAAAACCCAAAATTTGGCTCAGGCCATAAAAGCTGGAAGATATATTCAACATGAACATACAAAAAAAGCATGCTAGAAGCACTTGTCAAATCAACAAATAAAAGAAAATTTCTTTTAAAGACTAGTCAAAAGTGGATTACAAATAATCGAATATTTAAATTTTTTTCCCTTTTTCTCTTATGAACATGGGAAGCATCCAGCCTCAAGCTTTTGACCCTAAAGGGAAGCTTTTGAATCAAAGTTCTCACCCATCACCCAATACTTATGGAGGCGGAAGTACCATTTCACCCAATGGTCATTGGCTTCTTTGGAGACTTACATATGGAAGGAGAGAAGGTCAAACTTGGCAATTCTACTAAATGCAAGACAAACGTAGGAAGAACAGAGACCATGGCTGTTGGTTGATAATCTAAAGGACCTCCAACAGAAGATTGTACAATTAGATGCCTTGCGTAAGAGACTCTGGCCATCAGACTTTTCTGGTGGCTTTTAGCCCGCTTCTTTTTTTACTTGATGATCGAGTAGTACAAAGAAAGACAGACAAAGAAGAAAGAAACCACACAAGTACTATGCATAAAGAATAAGTTATTGACAAATGCCAGATCCCTGCAAAAGATGTAATGCATGTGCTCGGGAATTAATTACATATTCATCCATAACCTGAGACATGTTGGAGATAATGGAACTTTAACCTTCATTTCTTTCTTTAGATTATTCTTAAAAGGTTACAGTATGGAAAGACTCTTCAGCCACAGTATCACGCCTCCTACCAACCATGCACAAAATAATCTTCACTGTCATTATCATACCAAGTATCAATTTGATTAACACAAGTGAAGGGAAAATTAGTACTCACTAAAGGAAAAAGTGATAAATGACAACTTTTTTATTTTCAAATATAATCACCCGAACAAAAGGTTCAACTCCTTTCAGAGTAAAGGCCGACATAAATTGATCCGCTGATATAATGTCATTTATGGCTCGCATTTAATACATTACAAACAGGTAGAAAAACAGGAAAGAATATTCAACTTCTTAAGGATGGTGTGGATAAACATCACAAAATTAAGGAGAAAAGTCCACAATGAGATCTAGATATTCAAGAAAATTCAAGTTTCTGACCATTGAATCCAATTTAATTTTTACCAAATCTCAATCTTTTCGCCTTAATATAAATACATAATACAAAAGAGAAATCTAACTATGACAATAGTGAGCTAAAGCCATTAGGAAGTAAAATTTAAAATTCAAAATTTATAAGGAATGGGACTTTGTTTTATAGCTGCATCTTTATTATCACAAATCATAACGTAAACTTATTCTTAAAAGACGTTTCATTCTTTTTCTCATAAAGGATGGGTCCATGAAAGTTAAGGATCACAGATTACAAGAGTAAGCAAACTTGTTCTATAAGTTAATTACATCATAATCCATATGTCAAGCAAACCAATACAATGGCACAAGAGCAAAACACAACAGAGCCCAAGAGACTAACATGAACAACATTCTAAATTGCTCCACTCACCACTGAATACCCATTACGTGTCAAATCATCTAAAGTTTGCCGAAGATTCTGAAAAAAGAGCATTTAATCAGATTCAATATAGCATTGACTATCAACAGAACGTACAAAATGGTCAGAATAAATGATTACTCCCACGTTATTAATAACAGAAAGCAAAGAAACAAGAGATACGGCACAACTAACATTCAGAAGAACTAATCTAGCAGTTTCAGAGTATGATTTTGCTTGAAGCTTGGATAATAAATGGATTCAGGAGTTTCATAAGAGATGAGCATACTTTGAACTACTTCTGGCAATTTTTAAGCAACATCAGTTCTAACTTAATGGTATCTAAATTTTTTTACCAACTTTTTCTTGTGAAAACTTAAAAGAAAAAATGAAAGAGCCAAACTATTATTCTTTGTAACAAATATGTGGAGATTCTAGTCTCTCATGTTTATAGAGAAGGAAACCAAGTTGCTTATTACTTGCAAGTTTAGTACCTCTCTTGATGGAAACAAAATTAGAGAAAATAATTTTTGTAAAAGATTTATTTCGGATTGTCACCAATGATTTTTATGGGCCGTGCCACGCCAAGATTGTGTTTTACATAGTTTTCTGTATGATTACCATTACATAGTTTTCTGTACGATTACCACAAAATATAAATAGGTGTTACCCAACCTACTAGTGATGTCTCTAGGAGATTGTACCAAAGGTTTGAATTGATTCCGACCTTCGTTCGTTTTTACTTTTTTTTTTTTAGTGCAGCCACGACTAAAAGACCAAAGCAGAACCTACCACAACCTATACACGAGAAAGTAATTGTGTGTTATTGAACAAATAAAAATTAATTCATTATTTCCAACTCAACAACCCTCAATTTGGCAAAACAAATAACCCACAAAGCAGCACCTTGAGCATTTCCATATTTGCCAAGAAGAATGACAGCACCAACCAACTAATCAACCAAACCAAAATAAATAAACAAATAAAACAATAGAAATAAATCGCCAAATCTGCTGACTAAGATGCAACCTCAGCCGGTTTACTGTTGGGCCCCTATTCTAAATGATGCACCAGTTAACTACCTTCCTTCCTATGCCAGCAATCTTATTCATACCACATTGTGGACTTCCCTGAACTAAATCAAGGAACTCCATTCAACACTTGATTAAATCATTCAAACACAATGAAAATGGTGTAGTAGATAGTTAGTTCAAGATCCATTTACATATAATCATTTTTTCTCAAAAATAGGTAAGAAGAAGACTAAAGATTTCCATATACCTTAATGCAACAAGAAAACCAAGTATTGTTTAATTGTACAACGAATTTTTTAAAACATCCTATTATTATTATAGTATAGGATTGCTGTTTGATTTTTTATTTTATTCAAGAAAATTATCTATAAAAATATATAGATATAATATCTTCAACCTTGTCAACTGATAGTGAGAAAATGAAATCCGGATAAATACCAATACCTATTACAGGTAAAAGGATAGAGATCGAAACAAATAACTCTCGCGGTCCAGAATAAAAAAAAAAAATAAGAGTTTGGAGCATTAAAAAACTTGTATCCATATAACATTTGATCCATGGAAAAGAAAATATATGATACCATTATGGGGCAACCAGCTCTTGGAACGCTATCTGAACGCAGACCCCCAAAAGGATTCAAGCCTGCGTATTCAACAAGAATACAGGCATCTATTCCAATGGATTCATAAAATTCCCCAACCTGAAAACACAATCGACCAGAGATGAAATATAGAAATGAAAACCAAATGCTCAGTTATGCAAAACTATACACTATGGACCCCAAAATAGAAAAAAATAACTGCTAAGGTCCCATGGGAAAAAATTGAAAAGTAAGGGATGGGGGTGCAGAAAAAGAAAAATAGCATACTCTGCAGAGCAAAACTTCGCGTGGAAACCTTGACTTAAACTGCAACATCTCCCAGTTGAGTGTTCCTTCTTTTAGACTACATTGAACACAATGCTATGTATTAGTTTTATGTAGAAGGAACCCTTCTCTAAGATGCTTTGGAGAGAGCTCAGTGTATTTGCAATCATGCGAACACCATAAAAGATAGATTAATAAGGCTCAGAAAAGTGATGTGAAGAATGCTCATAGAGTATAATTTCAACACTCTGGAAAAGGAAAGTAAAGAAATTATTATAATATAGCTTACCAAAGGTAACAGACATTCTTCTACTAAGTCAGAAACAGAACATAACAAAACCAGTTTCCCAGAAGCACATAATGCCCAGGACACTACTATAACCACAAATTCCTGAAAATTAAGGCAAGATAGTCAATCATTTCACTTGGCTTAGGCATAGAGCAGGGAATTAATAATCAAAACTGCTGATTATCTCAAGCAGACCCACCAACCAGCACAAGTTTTAATCAGAATCCTTAAACCTGCCTCCTTTTCAAGATTCAATTTCACAACCAGAAGCCTTTTGATAGCTTATCACCAACCCACTATCTAGCTCTAATGCAGCTGCTGTCCATTCCAATCAAAATTGTAAAAGAGCAATGTTCCCAATTAGGCTAATTCAATTTTGCTCCTCAGATAATCTAAAGATGCAAAATAAGAATGATTTCACTGAATATTTACTAAAATTCCAGATGGCAACAAATCATCATACCAATTAACAAAAGCAAGAAAAAGAAAGGACCCATTTAGGCCTCTCTTTTTTTTCTTTCTTTTTTTGGTTTCACTAAATCATAGGCATGTGTGCAACATGTCAATAAGCTGATTGCAACATCAGAAGAGCTCACCTCCCATTTTTCAAGTTAACATCCAAGCCTAGCAAATTGGAATATGTAAGCCTTTTAACCAGCTGAACAGTTGAAGGCTTTCTGCACATCTCCAACCTCTACAACAAAGAAACCATGACATTCAAGATCTTAGCTAACGTATTCAAGAAATTTAATATCCCACACAAATTAAAGAAGCAAGACTTATCAAGCAACTTGACAAAAATGCATGAAGTAGCACACCTCCTTCCACCATAGTAAGTTAGAAAGATCCTTATCATTGAGGGCACCATTTAATGCTTTAAATTTCTTGGTGGTTTTTGAGCTTCCCTTCAAAACTTTCTGACCTTTGAAACAACAAATCCGCTCCAACTCTCTCCTGCTGTGGCTTTTTAAACAAAATCTCATGAATTAGATGTAAATCAAAACAGACAAAAGAAGGAAGAATTGAATTTTTTTTTTTTGATAAGGAAGAATTGAATATTAAGTACGATCAACAGCCACATCACTTCAAGATTTTCTTTACCAGAATACTCTTCGCATCTTAAAAACATAAATAGGTATGTCATACATTATTGTTGGCTGCGGCACGTTCCCAGTGACATACTGAGCAATGACAATCTCATTGTCCATTTTCTAATCGCCACAGCACCAGATCAAGCATTATAATCAATTCATTACACATGATTCCCAATGGACTTACGTATTTCAAAAGCAGAAACAATTCACAGATTCACAGCTCATGTTGTTATAACAATGCCAAGCACAGCAACGCATTTAAGTGCCTTTATTACCCCACCCCTCGGGGGGGCCTTTTTCTGCTTATGAGTTATGAGTCACGCATACATGGGTTATCTCACTTGTCACATAGAAATCCTTAGTATTACATATAACAGATAGTTTAACGTGTAATTTGACGGGGAAACAACTAGCCTAAGAAAAATTCAAAAGGGAGTAGAAATTTTGAAACAAAATGCCATTTCAAAGCGCACTTGACACACATCAAATACACAAAGAGCAAAAATCCATTTCTCACACTCATCTATTACATCAATCAAACTTCACAAATTCTACTCTATCTCCATGAAAATTATTTCCTAGGGATACATAGATATTCTCCCTCCAATATTCAATACAAATTATCCCTCGAGAGAAACAACGGAAAGAATTTTCCCAGAAATTTAAAGACGAATCACGACATATAAATGCGCAAGATTAATAGTTACACAACAAAAAGACACGCAGCAGACTCTAGCAAGCATTAAAACACACACACACAGATAGGGAGAGAGAGAGAGAGAGAGAGAGAGAGAGAGAGAGAGAGAGAGAGAGAGAGAGAGACCGAAGCGTGGGTGAAGAGCTGAATGAGCAGTGTCTGGGAGCAGCGGAACGAAGCAAGAGAGCGAGGGAACGCCACCGGGGAAGCGAAACGACGACGCTTCTAGTTGCAAGCCAGTACATTGTGCAGAGTGGAGTAGTTAGTGGATGTTTCTTTATTTTTTCTGTAAGAGAATCCTATCCAAATTACTTCGCTTGTTGGCTGAGCATTGCATCAGTTCAGAATGGGAAGATTAAGAAAATTGGTGGGCTTTTTAGGGTTTATAATCTCCCTCTCTAAGAGAAGAGGTTTCCCGCCACAAAGCTACAAAGAGAGATTTTGTAGATGTGTGAGGTTTGAGGTTTGTGTTGGAGGATATTTTGAGAAAGTGAAAAATCACTGAAACGGCGCGACAGACAGTAACAGTGCTGTCTTCCTTTCCTCATCTCGACCACATCGTACCGTTTCAGCACTCACGCGTGGGATTATTATCATCAACGGACAACGGTTGCACGTAGTAACGATTGTAAATTAGGTAAATCACGTTGACTGATTTTTCATTCTTTTCTATTAGCATCAACGGTTGAGATAATGATGTTTTAGCATTCAAAATCAATCCACGAGGTTACTGATTTGTGATTTCCAATACGGAAATATGAGTAATGCTATGAACTTTTTTATTTTATTTTTTTCCTTTTTTTTATCCTCTCAAAAGAGTAATTCTATAAATTTTTTATGCATCATTTTTATGTCTTTTTTAAAAATGAAATAACTTTTAAAATCATTATTGAGCTTATAATAGATTACTATTGAATTTTGATCAAACAATGATTTTCAAAGCCACCTCATTTTTTGAATGACAAATTATAGATTTTTAGAATTACTCTTTAGAATTACCATTACTCTTTAGAATTACTCTCTTTCAAAGTTGATGTGGCTTTTAAAATCACCATTAGTTTTGGAATAGACCATTATTGGATTTTGATCCAATGGCAATTTTAAAAGCCACATCAATTTTAGAAAAATAAAAAAAAATGACAAAAAAATAGTTTCTAACATTACTCCATAAATATATCCTACAAGGACTTTTTAAGTGTTTATAGTCTATTTGGGATTGCATTGAAAAATAGAGCTTTTACTTATAAAAAAATAAATAAATAAATAGAGCTTTTGTTTATTAAAAAAAAAAAAAAAAAGTCTAAATTTAGAACCAAAAAAAAAATTAAAAATTTTTTTTTAAAAAAAAAACTCATTTTTAAACTTCTCCAAAACGCAATTTTAGATTTTTTTTTTTTTTTTTTTACAGCAAACAAGTTTAAGCTCCTTAACGTAATTTCAAACAGACTTTTACTTTCAGGTGCACACTCACTGCTGACTTGATAGTAAAAATCACCATTGAATTTTCAATTTTGGATAGATCACTGTTAGATTTTGAATTTAATAATGATTTTCACTATCACGTTCAAAATGTACACTTGATAGTAAGCACCGAAGAATGCATGTAGCATTTCTCTTTGTAATAAACTCTATGTGATATAAAAATGTTTTGAATGCAAAAATAATAAATAGGTACTTGCACCTAACTTCCATTTATGCTCCGTTTGTTTCGGTGTAAAATGGTTTCCGTCGTAAAATAATTTCGAGAAATTCATTTTTCAAAAAATATTTTCCGTCGAAATCATTTTTCAGTGTTTGACGCATACGGAAAATTACAAATATTTTTTATATTTTAATTTAATCATATTAATTTAAAAAAAATAAATAAATTTTATTCACAAAATAAAAAAATATTAATATAAAAATATTTTTTTATATTTGCCAGATTCAAATTCCGGAAAAAATTGCCGGAATCTGGCCATTTTGCCAAATTCCCGCAATCTTCGCCAAAATCTGGCACAAAACGGCCGGATCCCGGCCAGTTGACCGGAAGCCGGCCATCTTGGCCAATTTCCGACCAGCTGGACAGAGATTTGGCTAGAACGGACGAATCCGGCCAGATGTCGAGGGTCCGGCCGTTCTGGCTAGATCCAGACCGGATTCGGGATCCCGGCCAGATGGCCGATCATCCGGCTTTCTGGTCTGATCCGGGTCAGAATATGACACGGTATACCCAAAATCCGGCGACATCTGCCGGAAGTCGCCGGATTCCGACCTAATATGTCGGATTCTGGAGCCGACTGGAGTAGGAATCTGGCTTGTTAAAATTTGACAATAGTCCGCTGCTTAAACGTAAAGGTCGACTGCATTGTTTAAAAGATAGTCGACTGCATCTACCATCTACGGAAAATGATTTACGCTTTTAAAAAGCATAAATCATTTTCCGAAATTTATTAAGCATTTTTGGTCAAACAGAAATCATTTTCCGGTTGACCATTATTTTCTCCCCTACCAAATACCGGAAAATACTGAAATCATTTTACGCCGAAACAAACGGAGCATTAATTATTTTTTCAAAACCGTTAAATATCATGTCAATACCAATCAAATTATAACGCATGTCATCATAATAAAATGAAATTATAAATATCGATGGATTTGTAATGGAAACTGGTTTCTGGTGTATATGAATCTGGATATGGGAATATTGATGGATTTGTAATGGAAATAATGGCTGTAGATGAAAGGTGTGAATAGTGATTTGTAATGTAATGCCCCGCATAATTAACACCAATATTTTAATAAAATAAAATAAAAAATAATAAGACAATGATGACAACTTATTATTCAACGTATAGAACACTTTAATGTTACAAATTCACTAATAAATAAAACGCCTTTCAAAATTATTTTAAAAGGGTTCCTTATTAACTTAAAAACCTGCTACTTTCGAGACAATATTACACTCAACTGTCCTACTAATCAACTGATTAAAGACTAAGGACTCTTAACAAAGTAATTCTACATTTATATTAAGTGTTCATAAAGAAATGAGGTGACTTTTAAAATCATCATCTAATCAAAATTATTATTTAATCAATCACACGCTTAATAATAATTTTAAAAATCATCTCATTTTTTATGAACACTTTATAAATATTTAATATACATGTAAAATTACTCCTCCCGACAACAACATATGACCTAATTAACTAATGCAAGAGTAAAACAAAACAATATCATCGGATGGATAACTTTGAACGAACTTCATCAACCTTCAAGTCCATTTGCGACAATCTCCTAACAACCTTCATTATTGCTTTATTGATTTCAACTTCTTTGAAATGACCATATTAATTAAGCTGATAAATCCAATATTAGAAATGGGCTACCTTTAAAAGTTAAGCAAAGCACAGGACTTTGGTAACACCTAGGGACGGACCTAGGACTAAGGATAGCAATTTGTATTTGTGTTTTGTTTGAGTCGTGTTGAGACATGGGTATAAGATTATATATGTCAACTATAACCCAACTCATTTAATTAAATTGGTCGAACTCCTTAACACTAACACTCTAATTAACATTTTCGGATCATTTCTGTTTTGCTTTGTCTTTGGTCGTAGCATTATCACTCGCAAGCTATGATGTAAGCCTAGCAGCGCGCCACCTGTTGGACACACCGGCTGCAAAAAAAAATTCTAGGATTTAAGTGTTTGTCAGAATTTAACAGAATTTACAAAAACACTATTGCCTGAATCTTGAAAAAAATTTATAATTTTTTTTTAAAAAAATAAAATTAAACACATGGGTATTTTAGAAATTTTGATAGGATTTAACGAAAAATTTCAACAGATAGTTGAAATTGAACAAAATTGAAAAAGATGGATACCTTAAATTGACATTTTTTTTTTAAGTTTGAGTACCTTCTTTTTTAAAATAATGAAAAATTATGGTTTATAAGTGAAGTTTTTCCTTTTTATTTTTTAATTGTTGCTTTGTAATGCATATGACAACTCAAGTCTCTATCCATATTCATACACCTAATTAAACATGTTTATGAGAAATTTTTGCACGTGAGGAACTACTAACACTGCATCCGTTATTTAGAATATATAAGAGCATCTCCAGCAGGTAAAGTTAAAGTAGCTACTCAAAAACTACAAATATCTACTTTAGCTACTCATTATTTTACAAACACTCCAACAACATTCTCTATTCTACTATTTATTTTCTTAAAATATTATTTTTCAATCTTTGTTTTATTATTTTGATTTTCTTTCTCTCTCTAGTCTACGTCTTCATCTCCAACCCCCAACCCCCATTGATTCTCTCTCTCTCTCTCTCTCTCTCTCTCTCTCTCTCTCTCTCTCTCTCTCTCTCTCTCTCTCTCTCTCTCGTTTCCGTCTCCATCTCCAACCCCCATTGCAGTTGAGCCACCCTCACCTCCCTGCAAGCTCAGAAACCACCAAGCCCCACGAGCGGAAGTCCTTCGAGCTCTCCAAGAAAATTTGGGGGGGTTATCCGTGTTTAAGGGCGTCGTTGGAGACGACGGTGGAGATGGGGTTTTCGGGTTTGTCTGGGTTGGGGATAGGGACGAGGTTTGTGAGGGAGTTAATGGCGAAGATTGGGAGTGGGAAGCTGAAGGAGATGGAGGACAAGTGCAAGCGGTTGATAGGGAGAGAAAATATTAATTAAATAAATAAATAAATAAATGAACAGTGAATAGGCAATAGTGCCTATTCACTGTTCATGAAGTTAAGAAAAAAGTTACAATAGCTACTCTGCTGGAGGGAAAAAAAAAATAGTCAAATTTGACTATTTTGGTTAAAATAGCTCTCTTGTTGGAGATGCTTTAAGTGAACATGGACAATTATCTTGAAACTCAAATTATTAGTTAAGCGTAAAATATTAATTGATTTCTACCTCCCATGGGATCTCTGATTCCAAGTACAAATGGTGGCTTTATTACACAACTAGATATATATGTTCAGCATTAACTTGGAAGGGTTTTGTCTAATTGACAAGAAAAGAAAAAAAACAACACAAAAAATGTTTTGTTATTTTAAGAATACTCTTGGTCCATTAACCCTAAGGGGGTGGTCTAGTGGTCAGGCTTGCGGCTTCGAGAGAATATTATCTATCGAGGTCTCGAGTTCGAATTCATCTAGGTGCTACTTCCTTATTAGGCCAACCATCCGAGTATAACCAGCATTTAAAGGCTTAATTGCTATAGTGGCACTGGGGGTGGGGACAGGGATTAGTTTGCGGATCCTGGTTGTGCCTCTACACTTGGAAGCCCACCACTGTGTGTGGGTCAGGTAGCAAAAAGTACTGTTCAGCTATTGGAAGCCCACCACTGTGTGTGGGTCAGGTAACAAAAAGTACTGTTCGGCTATAGGTGAAACAAGATACCCTAAAAAAAAAAATCTTGGCCCATTGCACAACCAATAATTAAAGATGGTAATTTGACTTGAACATACTTAAAGGTATTGTTGATACAGATTTTTTGGTAGGTGACGTGTCTGTTTGTGATTTGTCAATGTACTCCTTCTCTGAGTTTGCAAAATGAGAACTGCGTCGGGGGATGCCGACAATCCCGCTCCGATGCTTAAGTCAGTGTATATTTTGAGAAAAAAATGCTTAGAGTAATATTGAGGTGACAGTGTGTCTTTTGTACTTGGAGAACTTCTGTATTTATAGAGATTTTGGGCGTGACTATGTCACCAAGTGGCTTTGCGAATCTCGGGTTTCCAAGGATCTACAGTTGGAGGCAACGTGTGCTCGGATGCACGGATCTTTTGGAATTTGTAGCCGTACGACTCGGGCGTACGTAATTATTGGGATCCATTGGCTCTTTAGTGCGACTCGGACTACACATCGTGGAGGGAAATATTTGGGATCTTCGTTCCTTGATTCTCAGGTAGTTCCAAGATATTCGGGATTTCGAACGTTGCACTGGATTCGGGTTGATTGACCCAATCAGATGGACCCAATGGGCTTGAGTGATTGGGTTAGGCCCTGCGACCGAGGAGATCAATATTCTCCCTAATAGGTACATTTAAAAATTAAAACCAAAAAATTGAAAGAAATACTGGACTTTTCAAAACTTTCTTTTAAAATTTAGTTTTCAAATAATGTATCGCATCATCATTTTAAAAAGTTAAATTTTGAAATTTTTGTTTTGGAACGGGTAGCAATATTGCTAAAAAATCATTCAGCTCCAGCATATCTTAATCAACTCGAGGTCCACTTAGTTGACGTCAACGTTGGTTTTCATCAAGTCAAGTCAGGAGGCATGCACTATATATATATATATATTTTATTTATTTATTATTATCATTATTATATTTTTAATCCTATCATTTGGTCTTGGAGTGTTAAACGGCATGTTGTCCTTTTTTTTACACGGCAAAATCTTCTCCTTATAAGACTTGACTTCGGGCCAGATCAACCGTATCTATTCTGTTTGGTGAGATATTATAGTAACACTTGAATATTGTTGGGAGCCGTACATAAAGGGTTTAGAAAGTGGGAATTACAAACGCTCATTCAAATTTAATTGAACCGTAACCATTAATTGAATTCAATGCGGTTAATACTAATTAGATTAAAATTTTTTATTTTGAGAGTCGAACTCTCATTATAGTACATGACCAACCATTTTGAAAAATTTCTTAAAGTCACTGAACTTACTATAAAAAGAGAAATGCTACGTGCACTTCAATTGCATGTACATGCTTTTTTTAACGTACATAAGAGTAAAAATTACTACTAAATAAAAAATTAAATAATAATTTTTAATATCACGTCAAAGAAATGTGTACTTAAAAATGCATACGGCATTTCTTTTTAATTTCCCCAGCCTCGTCAAGGTTTTTCTTTTAACTCTCTCTCAAGTGTATTGAAATGTGCTGGCGTTAGCCGTTACGTGAGCCCCCTTGAGAACACATTGTTTACTAAATCTTGTATGACTTGGTCTTGCATGCGAGTCGTTCTCAACTAACTTTGTTTCAACTAAAAAATGCCTCCAATCTCGATCCATGAAATAATTAACCTTTTTTTTTTTTTTTTTTAATCGTAATTTTGTCTCCTCAAATTGTTAATGATAAACAAGTCTAGCTAGTCCAGACAAAGACAACTGCACAGAAAGAACACACAAAGACAACTTGGTCTTCTTGGCGAAGAGTGAAGTTGAGAGGCTTAATTGTAATCTCCTCATTTGCTGTAGTAAATCCATATAAATTCATGCTTTTTTTAAAAAAAAATTTTTTGGCATGTTTGCGTAATGAGAAATGATTGTTGTACAACTCTTGATACAACTCCAAAAACTTTTTTTTTAAACTAACTATTGAATTTATTTTCTTACAAGTGGGTCCTATACATACATCTGATGGTTGATTTTAAAAAAAAAAGTAGTTAATTAGAGTTGTACAACAATTATATGAAAGTTGTAAATGTATCATATCTCTTGCATAATAGGCTCAAAGATAATAGACTAAAAGACAAATAAAGAAAGGAAATGGAACATGATGCCGCTAAGCAAAAGACTGAAATTTTTTGTTTGGGAAAACTATAACTACCCCTGGCCTCATCTTTCATTACTTTTGAAAAAATGTACCATAACTTTAAAAAGTGTCAATTTAGAATATCTATCTTTCAATTTTTTTTAATTTCAACCCTTAGTTAGAATTTTCTGTTAAATCATATATATCAAAATTCTCAAAATATCCATTTTTTTTTTTTAAAAAAAATTGCTAAGATTTAGGTGTTGGTCAGAATTTAACGGAATTTACAAAAATACCTATGCATGTATCTTGAAAATAAATTTATAATTTTATTTTTAAAAATAAACACGGAACTATTTTGAAAATTATTAGTTAAGCCTAAAATTTTAATTGATTTCTACCGCCCATAGGGTCTCTGATTCCAAGCACAGACGGTCTGCTTTATATATATATATATATATATATATATATATATATATATATATATATATATATTCAGCATTTGAAAGGGTTTTGTCTAATTGACAAGAAAAAAAACACAAAACAAAAAATGTTTTGTTATTTTAAGAATATCCTTGGCACATTGCACAACCAAGAATTAAAGATGGCCGGTAATCTGACCTGAACATACTTAAAAGTACATTTAAATATTTAAACCAAAAATTTGAAAAAAAAATTTAGACTTTTCAAAATTTTTTTCAAAATTTGGTTCCCAAATAATGTATCACAATATCATGAGATAGTGACATATTAATCAAAATAAGAAATTATATGAAATTATGACACATCATTTAAAAACTAAATTTTGATTTTTTTTTTTAGAATTTATAGCATTGCTAAAAAATTATTCAGCTCCAGCATATATTAATCAACTCGAGGTACACTTTGTTGACGTCAATGTTGGTTTAATTTTCATCAAGCCAAGTCAGGAGGTATGCACTATAGTCTTTTTTTTCTTTTTTTAATGCTATATATTTGGTCTTCGAGTGTTAACCACTTAACCGGCTTGTTGTCTCTTTTTACACGCCAAAATCTTTTCCTAGTAATACCCCGTTAAAAAGTGTGCACTTAAAAGTACATAAAAGTTATATATTTATTCCTTCAAATAGAGAGAGAGCCGCAACTCCGCAAGTTTACTTTTTTTTTTTTTTGTTTTTTTTTTTTAAAGATGTTTAAATGTATTAGGGCTTTGAATTTTGAATGGTTTTCTATTTATTATTCTTTGTATTTCATCTTTCGACAGTAAAAATTCATTTTGATCGTCTTTGTTTGTAGATGTGAAAGTGTATGAGAGGAAGGTGAAGCTGTATGGCCTTTAGGTGAGAGGAAGCCAGGAAGGTGAAGTGTATAGCTATGAGAGGAAGGGGGTACCCCTTGAGAACACATTGTTGACTAAATCTTGGTCCTGCGGCATGCGAGTCGTTCTTGGTCAACTAACTTCGTTTCAACTAAAAAAAGCCCCCAATCTCGATACATGAAATACCTTTTTTTTTTTAATCGTAATTTTGTCTTCTCAAATTGTTAATGATAAACTAGTCTAGTCCCGACAAAGACAACTTGGTCGGTCTTCTCGGCAACTTCCAGAGAACTTCGAAGTTCGGACGGTAATGGGGTTGTATAAAGCGGGCCGGGGCTTGGGGCTTATATCTAGCTGCTTAACAATTCCGTCATCCATGGCGGTAAAAATGGTATTTCAGATCATGATTGTGCTATTGTGTTCAATTGATGCAATATTATTTGTACAAGCAGCGGGTTTAGCAATTAATAGTACTTCATGTCAAGCAATCTGTGGGGATGTTAGCATCCCGTACCCTTTTGGAATAGGAGCTGGTTGCTACGTTGATCACTGGTTTGAAGTAGTTTGCAATGACTCTTTCAGCCCTCCCAAACCTTTCTTGAGTAGCTTCGGCCTGGAGGTGCTGAACATTTCATTAGGAGACGCTTATAGATCTTCACGAAGTACAGTTCGCGTCAATTATCCGACATTTTCTACTTGTACTAACAGTTCAAGCAGAAAACAAAATGTAGAGCTAGCAAACAGCTCTTTCATCTTCTCCCAGGGAAAAAACATATTCGTCGTCATGGGTTGCGATAACTCTGCCTCAATGAGATCCTCGGATGGTTCAATTATTGGGTGCATGCAGTCAAGATGTGATTCGAGTAAAGTAGTGATAAATGGTAGTAGTTGCCATGGCACTAACTGCTGCCAAACCACAATTGCTTCAGATCTCAATGCGTTCGAGACAACTATAGATCCAATTAGCTACCCTGCAGTCACCAAACAATGCAATTCTGCATTCTTGGTAGAAGAAGAGTGGTTCTGGGATAGTGGTTCATTAATAAATATGTCCTCCATTATGTCGCACGTTCCTGTGGTGTTGGAATGGGGGATTTTTGACACGTCATTCTACTCACTTCCAATATCACTCGAATCTTATACCAACAAAGAGTACGATTGTTATGGTCATGGTGGTCCGCGGGCGGCCTATTTTACATGTTATTGCAATTGGGGCTTTAAAGGAAATCCCTATGTTGTTGGAGGATGTGGAGGTAAAGTTTTTATAGCTAGCTACTCTATTTTATCTCTTTTATTCTTCCTCATTCTTCCTTTTCGTGTTAGATACTAACTGTGTTACATGTCAGATATTAACGAATGCGAGGAACCGGGCAGAGTCACTTATTGTTCCAATAATGGATACTGTGTAAATACGTATGGGTCTTACAAGTGTGGGATAGACACCAAGAGACTGCTCACTATAGGTATGTACGTTTACTCGGATCAAAAGTATAAACAAGCTTCCCATTTTATTTTTCTTTTGAAAAACCACCCACACAATATAAATCTCATATATATTTTGTCCCACATTATTTTGATTGATCTTCTTTCTATTGGTCCTACTTGCTTTGGATGTACTGTTTTTTAATTAGGAGAATTAATATTATGCTTTTGGATAAAAATTTTAAAACACATGTTTTGAAAAAAAAAAAAAAAAAAAAAATTAGCTAGAGCACATGCATCTTTTGAAAAAAATTAAAATGATCAAAATGGGCTCGCCATGATTACACATCTAAAACTTACGTCACTCAGTTATACTGCTAGCTTGTCTCCAATCTTTGAAGTACTATCATATTCCTAATCTTTGAAGTATTTTTCCAAGAGTCTGTGGTGGCAAATCTCTTTTTCTTTTTCTCTTTTTTAATATTTCTCCTGCACGTTCTACGTAATCAATTTTCAATAAATATATCCTTGAAATTCACTTTACTACTATCTAGACGGATGCTTTAATTATAATTACTAGCTACTATCCTAAAATTCTTAAGAATTGCAAGAGCCTGCAATTCTTAAAATAGTTTAAATGAATACTAAGATTTTGCCAAGTCAATCATTTTGAAGCAAAAATAAGATTGCAAGAATGGGATTGCTACTCCACTCAAAGAGGGTGGCTAATAACTTCAATTGCTTTTGAAAGTGGGTTGACCACTCTCAAAACTCTCGAGGGATGACCGACCACTCCATTAGTCTCAAGGGTAATCAACCACTCTCCAAAAGGTTTTGAGAATGGTTGAACTATTCAAAAAAACTCGAATGGGGCTGACTAACCCCCATAAGTGATCTTGAGAGGGAGATTGACTAGCCACCCCCTCATGCCCTTAGGGTGGAGGGGGTGGTCCAGTCACCTTTTAAGGCTTATGAGGTGGCCAACTACTTTCTTGGGATGACTAACCATTCCCAAAATTTTAAGGGATGGTGCACCCAAACTTTTTAGGTATTGGCTAAAGAAATCATTTCTTGTAAATTTTTTTTTTTTTTTATTCAAGATGGATGACTTGAAATTTTTTAAAATTACAGGCAGGAGATTCTAATGTGAACCTTAATTAAACCTTCATGCTTTTTTGTTTATCCTTTTCCTCCCTCAACAACCCTCTTTTACCATCTCCTTCTTTTGGAATACTTCAATAGTCAAAATATATAAACATACTTTTTGTAACATGATAGTTTGTCGGACTAATTTCTAGCATTATGAGAAGTCGTCTATCTATTTTAAGTCAAATTTCTCAATCAAAACTATCGCATAACCTTTTACTACAATGGATAATCTTTTCCTATTACATTGTGTTAAGTAGGTATTAGCAGTAGCTTTGGGCTATTGGTTCTACTTGTTGGTGGATGGTGGTCCTACAAAGTGGTGAAGAAGAGGAGGAGGATTAAACAAAAGAACAAGTTTTTCAAACGAAATGGTGGTTTATTGTTACAACAACAATTATCTTCACATGAAGCCAATTTTGAGAACACCAAATTGTTTAATTCAAAAGATTTAGAGAAGGCCACTGACCGTTTTAATGTAAATAGAATACTTGGCCAAGGAGGACAAGGTATTGTTTACAAAGGCATGTTGACAGATGGAAGAATCGTTGCTGTGAAAAAGTCCAAGGTAATTGATGAAGGGAAACTTGAAGAATTCATTAATGAAGTTTTCATCCTTTCACAAATTAACCACAGGAATGTGGTTAAGCTAATTGGTTGTTGTTTGGAGACAGAAGTTCCTCTTCTAGTTTATGAATACGTTCCTAACGGAGCTCTTTCCCAATATGTTAATGGCCAAACGGAGGAGTTTCCATTAACATGGGATATGCGCTTACGAATTGCAACAGAAGTTGCAGGAGCTCTCTTCTATTTACACTCAGTAGCTTCCTTGCCTATTTATCATCGGGACATTAAGTCTACAAACATACTCTTAGATGATAAATTTAGAGCTAAAGTAGCTGACTTTGGGATTTCAAGAAACATCACTGTTGATCAAACTCACTTAACCACACTAGTGCATGGAACTTTTGGATACTTGGACCCTGAATATTTCCAATCAAGTCAATTTACAGAAAAGAGTGATGTTTATAGTTTTGGTGTTGTCCTTGCTGAATTGTTAACTGGCAAAAAAGTGATTTCTTCAACAAGAACACAAGAATCCAAAAGTTTAGCCACATATTTCATTCAATCGGTGGAGGAGAACAATTTGTTTGATATCATTGATAGTCGAGTTTTGAAGGAAGGTAAGAGAGAAGAGATCATTGCGATTGCGAACCTTGCAAATAGGTGCCTAAACTTAAACGGAAAGAAACGACCTACAATGAAAGAAGTTGCAATAGAGTTGGACGTAGTTCAAATGTTGCAAAAAGCCCCTAACCTTCAACAAAACTATGAAGAGCTTGAAGACGTCCAAGCAAAAATGTATGAGCCACCGGATGTTGTTCCCACATCAACAATGTCAACCTTATTTGTAGACGCTCAACCATTATTATCTTTTCAATCAGTATGAATCAGTATTTGTTTAATGTAATGTTGTAAGCTACATCACTTTATTTGGTACCATACACATTATTGGACCCCAATTTTACTGTTCTAACTCAGTTACGCGCCTTTAAGGGTCCACAAACAATCAATTATTGTATGTAAATTTTTCAAAATAAAGGGAGAAGAAAAATGTAAATGCTACCGAGGATTAAAAAACCAAGATCTTGCATGATGGGCACTTCACTTGATTTTGATCAGGTGAACTCATGCACTTGGAGCTTCGTGTCGAGGCTCTGTTACGCCTTTTCACTTTATTTTGTCTAACACTTTTAATGATATTGCTTAATAAATACATAACAGAAGAGGAACTTCACTCCTAGTGAAAAATTTCAATCAATTGACAAAACCGGGTAACGATAGGACACGTAAACAGATTGCTAAATTAGAAAATAAACGTTGTTAGGGTTTGAAAATTCCATGACACGCGGATCTGGTGACAAAGTGAAAACATTTTGAATAACTCTTCAAGATTTACATTACATATTGTTCCACTTACAAAACCTTTCTAACTACGAATACCCAATATTCTTATAACCTCAAACGACCCATTCACCTCCCAGTATCCTACCACAGTAACTCCAGAACCTCTAACATTCTTCTATATGGATCACCTTCACGAATGAACATCGCCTGGTTCAATCTAGAACTCCGGCAACTGTTGGCTTTTTCAATAGTTTGAATGAGGAATAAACGAGGAAAAGGTTTGAATCTGTTTAAGGTCGAGAACGCTTAATATTATTGACAATAATTTCTAACTCTTGATCATTTTTTCCTTATTGACAATAATTTTTTTTCACTTGAAGATGCATAGTCCTCACTGTCTGCGTGGAAATATAACAATTGTCTTCTAGGACACTTGCTAAACACACATGAAAACAGGGATTTAAGCGTCTTGAGGGTTTGAGAGAATTAGGGTTCCATAGGTAAATTTCATTTAAGAAAAACTAGGGCCACCAAAAGTGGACAGTTAGGGTTTTGTGGGAAAAAAAATCAAACTAATGTGGAAATAAATTGCAGACGGTTAAGCGAGGTGTTGTGGTGAAAGAACAAAACAGGAATTTAAGCGTTCGATGCAAGTAAACTCACTTCGAATTGAATAATTGTGAAATTGCATTATGTGTTAGATATGATTGAACCCTAGGTTTACATATTGATTTGATGAAATGTCTTTATATAAAAGACGCATGGATTGTACGAAGAAAAAAAATAAATCCCTGTACATACCATGATTTTGTTATTATATATAGTATATACTTGAGAAAAATGCACATACCATAACAAAGTATGGAAGTTATGAAAATATTATAGAATGTTTATGAAATGAAAATAATAAAAGGTTATGAATGAGCATGTGTAAATGTTGATTATATGGACTTGACCCTAATTCAATATCAAATTCCAAAGTATCAACAAATTCAATATCACAAATACAAAACAAAATTCAATCAAGGATATTTGAGGAAAGGATATCTAAGGAAGGTTGATAGAATCCAAAAGTAACAGAAAATGAAAATTGATTGATAATATTGAACTCCAATCAGAGTTTGAGACAAACCACAAGACAAGCTGATAACAATCCTCAATAATCTGCCGATCGACTGCCACTAAGCTCTAATGTTCACTGCTGATTGATAACTACAACTGTACGTGCTGATTAGTGTTATAAGAAATTGCATGTATAGTTGTTGCATTATGAAAAGATTATGCAATATATCTTCCTTTTTTATAATTTTTTTTAGCTTGCTATGGTTCCAAAATGGAACATCTGAATAAATTATTGTTTAATTTGCACGAAAATAAGAAAGATTTCTGACTTATTAAGAGCAGTTTTTGGGAGATACTAAGATATAAAGCATCAATCTATGTCTTTGTCCTGATGCGATCCCCACCGTCATAAAATAGAAAATCTAATTATATTCATATATATATATATATAGACACCCAAATAATTCGTAACGGAAGCGAACTTTCCATTAGGTTATAGTTAATAATTGGAGATTTTAAGTACGTACGTTAAGTTGTCGATCGACTATGATGCAGCTATTACAAACCGTTATTCTAATTCGAAAACATTCCATCATGAATTCTTTGTTAAATTATTAAATGCATAATTTTTTATTTACTTAAATTTTTGAAATAAGTGGCCGGTAATCATTTAATGTAATAATGACTTAAGATTGTATAAGAGCAGATCATGAGGTCAAGAGTTTGAATTTTGCCACCGTAATTTATTCCCAAGAAAAGTGGTGATTTAAGACTCTTATTTTTAAGACTTTCCCTTTCAGAAAACATATATGAGTTGCTCCCTCCTCCTCTTCCTTTTCCTTTTTACTCCATACTCCTACGATTTTCTCATGGCCAGTTTAAATAAATTTTTAAGATATTTAGTTACTATTTTCTTAAATCTAGTCTGCTCAGAGCAAATCTGCTCTTTAATTATTTTTGTACATGGGTTAGCGGAAGATGAAAGTCATAGATATCACTTTATTGTAAGAATTTTATTTGTATCTATAACTATGTAACCTCATATAGTATGTGGCTATAATTTTGTAGAGCTTTATGCTTTGTGATGTAAGAGCTTTATGCTTGTGATCTTTGATCAATAAAATACTCACATCTTTCGTTAAAAAAAAAAAAAAAAAAATTCTTATTTTCAACACTTTCAAAAAAACCAAAGCATGTAGAAATAACAGATGAGTTGTTAATAAAGAACACAACAAAGCAAAGAAAACAACACGTAAATTTTGCCCTTGTGTTGGCCATATATATGCATGCACATTCCTGGCCTATATCTCAAAAATGGCATGAAGTTCTTGTCCATCTTTGATTTCCTCTTAATTGATCACATCACATGATGCAACAACTAGCCAAATTATTCAGGCGGCACAGGAATCCAGCAACATCCGGCCATCGAAATATTGCCGGTGCATGTCAGAATCCGACGACATTTGGCCATCATCGCTGGATGCCGGCGGACCAAAATCCGGCCATGGTCAGAAGCCGGCCGGACCATGGCCGGATTTGGCCAAAATGGCCGGAATTCGGCCGGATTTGGATGGATCCGGCCACTGATTCGGTTGGATCTGGCCAAAATGGCCGGGATCCGGTCGGATTTGGATGGATCTGGCCACTGATCCGACCGGATCTGGATGTATCCGGCAACGGCGACCGGACGTTACAGGATTTCGACGATAGTTGTATTTTCATTTTTTCATAATTCATAGTTGAAAAACCATCATGATTTTAAAAAAGAAAAAAAGAATTGCACTAGTTGCTTTAAATTAATTAATAGTACAACATATGTCCCAAGAATTTATAGGGTAGAATACGTTTATTTGACGCATTCCGTTTTAATTTATGTTTACTTGCGGTGAGTATGTTGTTTCGGAACTTATAATTGATTTGCACAGTTTTTTTTTTTTTTTTGTGTTTGTTTCTGTAATTTTTGTCCCTTAATTCTCCCGTCTCATGTTGTAATTAATCTCAGAAAAATAATACTTTTGCAACTAGACTAAAACTATTCCTAAGACAAAATTACACTCAATTGTCCTACTAATCAAATGATTAAAGACTAATACTTCTAACCACAACGTATGGCCTAATTAATTAACTAATCAGAAGATCGAGTAAAACAAAACAATCTCCATCGGATCGATAGATAACTTCATTTGCTTTAGCTTGTCCGGTACCGATAAGGCAGGCTTGGGTTTTGTCCAATTTGGCGGGGCTCAATTTTAATTTGATGTTTGCAGTGAATTAAATGCTTCGCAAATTAGAGTACCTAGCATGTAATCCGCGTTATGCGCAGGTTTTTACTAATTAAAACTGAATAAGAATCAAATTAGAAAGTAATAAATAATATACAAAATAGTTTTAAAAAAAGTTTTTAGAATGCTACATTAAATTTTAAAAACAAAATAAAAACTTATGAATAAGAATAAAAATACGTAAACGTATATGGTAAATAATATCGTAAGGAAGCAAAATATATCACATGTATTCAATTTTATAGATGTTAATTCAATAGACATTTCATACATATACAGGAATTCACAAAAGCAAAGAACAAAATAGTACACTCACATAATTGGAATAACTTGTATTCAATATTTACAAACTGGATAACCTATATTAAAATGCTACATAAAATTTATCAAGTCTATAAACATGAAATTTGAGAATTTATAATAGAGAAATTGAAATATGTCAAGCGTGATCGTCCTCATTGTCGGAGGACTCAGGCGGTGGTGCATTTGTCTTTTCTTGATACTCCAAATCAACCATGTGGTGAAAATTAATAACTTCAGGTGTTTGATGCAAGTGTTGGTAGTGACTTAGTGATGTTGCCCTCTTAGGATCAGAGGCGCACGCATGAGCGAGTCCCCTGTCTGATATCCTCTCTCGATGTATCTGAACACGTCGTACCCTCCTACGACTGATGCTAGGAGTCCTCACCATGAAAGGACGCAAACGGAGGACTTCATATCTCTCGCGACACGCCCAGCGTACCAGGCTGAGTAAGCGTCCGTTGGGAACTCGTTCATCTTTCTTATAATGTTTGTCTGCCATGCTACAGTCTAAAATAGAAACCCAAAAGAAAATATTGTTAACAATAAACATATTTCAACTAAAGAAAATTGCACACTCACCATAATCAAATAATGAATAATTAACAATTTATAAATCACCAAACATGAAGTGAAATATTATAAATATTGTTTTCTTATTATCATATACATGGTACCTTCAAAATGGAGGGCAATATCAAGTTAACTGTAACTCACAAAACATAAAATGGAGGGCTTATATAATTATCAGCGTACATAATCAACTACAAATTATAATTATTGACCATAAAATTATATATTATGCTTAATTTTTCGTATGAAAATTGAATGACGTAAACTAAAAAAAAGTATAAATACACGACTTCAAATTATTTAAGAAATTGCATTCTTATTGCAAATTATTTTCAAATTAAGTAAAAGAAATCACATGTATTGAATATTTACATTTACTAAATTTAATTCTAGAGAACAATTACATAATATTGTAATGCACAAAATAGTGTAAAACAAAAAAAAAATAATGAATAAAATTAACAATTAACCACCCGTAATTCATTGTGTTATTTTCTCTCTTGCTTATGCTATTTTTCTACACATTTTATTATTCTTCAATTATTTATTACTTTTTTTAAAATTAAATGTGCTTCTGTCATAATATAAGAATTCACAAAAACAAAGAATAAAATAATGTATTCACATTATTGCTATAACTTGTATTCAATATTTACAAAAGAAACCTTTTGCCAAATATTATATAGTCATTTTTATAAATATTGTTTTCTTATTACCTTTAAAATTGAGGGCAATATGAAATGAAGTGTAACTCATACAACATTCTAAAAGTGTATATATACATGTATTGCATGTTTAACGTAAAAGAAACTACATTTATAACAAAAAATAAGGACAAAAAATTGAAACGTAAGATTTGTATTTTTTGTATATTTTTCTCGGTTTCAATGAAACTAAGAGGTATAGAAAGAAGTCCCGACAAAATGAGATTTTTTTTTTTTTTTTTTAAATTTTATTTTCCCGACCACCGTCCTTCACATATATATCATAAAAGAAAATACTTTTAGCACAAAATAAGCAATAATATATAAATTAGAACATAAAATAAGGACGAAAAATGAAAATAGATGACAAACGAAAAAGGGGCAGTAGAAAACCTTTTGGTTGATCAGATTTGAAGACGAACTCCAAGGGGCAGTAGAACGATTTTGTTAAAAGGTTCTAATATCCAATCACAAAAATTATAATAAATAAACCACAAAACAAATTTTAAAATGAAATCTTGAGCATGCATAGAAAACTTACTTGATCAGCGTAAAGGGTTGGAAGTTTGATAAAGTGGCAAGTTCTTTGGAGCATGAGAAATAGTGAGGAAGAAGTCTTGTCTTTTTTTAATGTTATAGCGTCTTCCTCCAAACAATTTTTCACATACAGTTTTTTGGTAGAAAAAAAAAAACTGATCGCACCTTTTCATTTGTATTTGACTTCAGATTCAGTTATTTTGTTTTAAAAAATAAAATTACACGCATGATGAGGTGGGTTAACCAACTTTACACCAAGTTTAACCAACTTAAATGCACGTCCAATAATAAGAGGGACACTTGTCAACAGTTTATTTTGTTTTAAAAAATTAAACTGCATGCATATGAGGTGGCTTAACGTTTTTAAGAGTTTTGCTTTGTTAAAAAAAAACAAAAAAAGTTTAACTAGCTTAAATGCACGTTTAATAATAAAGAGGGACACTTGTCAAAACAATTAAGCGTCATTTGTCGCGATTATAAGCTTTTCCTTTACTGATTCCTCTATATATATGATATGATATATGATTGGTGGGGCTGTTATAGTGTCCTGAGATACAATCAATTTGTTCAATTAGGGTATGTTTGTTTCTATGCAAGATATTTCCATGGCAGATTTTCTAGGAAAAAGATTACTCTGTTAGCAAAAATGCAGGATAACGTATTCCAAAAATGCAGCCATATATGTAGTTCTGCTTTAGCTTGTCCATCTTTGATTTCCTCTTAATTGATAACCTCACATGATGCTACCAGTAGCCAAAATATTTCTGACACTAAGCGCCATCTCCAATGCTTGAAATGCGATCCACCAGCTACTCTGGATAGCGAAAAAAAAAACACAAGAAATGAGTACACTTTAAATGGATGCATATACGTACGGACGAAAAACTAGAGTTCTTAATCTGAGTGTGTATATCAATAGTACTGCATGAAGATGTCAAATTATTACTAAAAGGAGAAAAATTGAAGAACAAAGAAGTAGAAAAAGAAGAATATATATATATAGTAGACACAAAAAGTTACCCTTCTAGGTGCATTTGCAGCATAAGGTTGTGGAACTAGTGCCTGCATATATGCATTTGATAATTAAATAGGGTCAATATACGATTTAATTTGGTTAATTTTGACTGTCATATCATCCCAACAGTCATACTAAATAATATTACAATAAAATAAATAAATGGTTTGAGTGGAGTTAATTTGTACAATCTTATTTCCAAATTAGTATTGTCTTACAAGATTGGGATTTGCTTCATCAGGAGGAAGCCCTCTCTTAGACTGTAGCAACATGTAGTTATCCAAGGAGGTGGCGTCAGTAACGGCGTGGTAGTGACAGAACCGCCGTTTATTATAACAGGAAGTACATAGATCGTAGATGGTGGGAGCGGTGTCAAAGCATTAGACGCAAGTGAAATAGAGTCCCATAAGGCAGGCTATGCAGTTTTGGCAACACGAACTACGGGTTTTCATGATGTAGTACAACGTGAGAACTTCGTAGAAATCCAAGCTACCGTCCCCATTACGGTCCAAGCTACGGAAAAAGTTGAGGTCAATCTTGTTGTAGCCGCATTGCTGGAAGAAGTTCAGGAACTCATTGAAGCTAACTAGGCCATCCTCATTCATATCTATTGAGAAGAAGAAGTTTGCTGCTAGCTGCCAAAGTTGAGAGGCGGAATTGTTATAGTACGCTTCAGCTGCCATGTGTAACTCTTCCATGTTCATGTCGATGGAGGGGGGTAGACCGTTAGAGCTCCTGGAGTATATATATATATATATCAAAGCTCCTTAAATATATATATATATATATTTTTTTTTTCCTATTCAAATATGGGAAAAAAAGGGGGAAATGGAGAAATTACAAAGGAGGATCCTTTCCACTCCTTAATCTGATAGAGGAAATGAAATGTGAAAAAGTGGGAATGCTTCCGAACACAAGGTGGGCCCATCCAGCTACAAGGTGTGCATCTAAATTAGCACATCTAGATATCTTAAGAGCACTCCAAACATTTATGGAATGCAATTGAACAAGAGAGTCAGAAGTACTGGTGCAGAGATCCAGCTTGAGAAAAGCAAAGGATCTTTCAAAGTCAGAATAGTGAGAAGAGAGTTTCCTTCAATGATCAGGGGGGAACAACCCATTGAGACAACAAATCTGGAGGCTAATAATGCTGCATGGGATTCACCCATCAAGGCATCCATAGGGGGCAGCTTCAGAGTATTGATTGCCAGAAATTTTCCAGAGTGATCTTGGAGAACTGCAGCAGCAACTGCAAAAGTAGGATGAATGACCATATCAAAGTTAACTTTAAAAGAACCTAAGGGAGGAGGATCCCAATCAGCCAAGTTGCTATTCTGTCAAGCCAGCAAGTGATGCTGAGTGGTGTTCTTGATACATTTAAGAGTAGTGAGAGGTACAGGGGTAATGGCTTCGTGAATAAGTTTATTCCTAGCAAACCAAATCTGATCCATTAGCACCAAAACAGAAATTTGAAAACTATGCACATCTTGCACCAGGATGCCAAGAGAGGAATGAGGCGAAGCAAAGCCTTAATCCAATCAACAAAAGGCATATAAGAGAAAGAAACTGTGTGCAAAGGCTAGAGGGAATTCTGCCACATAATTCTAGAAGAATGGCAACTCAAGAATACATGTTGAAGAGACTCCACTGAGAGTTGGCAAAGAGTGCAACAAAGCATATCCGGATCTCGCTTATGCAAAAACCTGAAAATATTAAGTCTAATAGGCAAGATATTCCAAGCTAATTTCCACATAAAATGCCTTAAATATTCTTAATGTTGATAAAAGTAGAATGAATTTGTTTCGATCAGTTTTATAGACATCGATCTTGTGCATATGTATTATTGCATAGGCTATGTTGAAAGCCATGTCTGCATCTAGCTCTAGCTAGACATTAATTTGGCGTGCCAGGGTGTAGAAATAGTCATGATCGATGGGGATATTCCGTGTGCATACCATGTCTTCATCTAGCTCTAGCTAGCTAGACAATTTATATTTAATGCTTAAGAATTGAATGGCGTACGTGGACCAGGGTGTACAAATAGTAGTCATGATGGGGATTCCATGGACTGGGGGGACTTGCCAACCCCAAGACTCGGGGTACTTATAGTTGGTTTGGCAACCGAGTGAAATAATTATTTCATTCGAATTTTTTCTAAAACTCACCCACCGGCTTAAAAACTTGGATTTTGACTCGAATTTTGAGTCCACTCAAGGCTGTCTTTCAGATTAATGGTGAGACCCACGCGCAGGAAAAGTTGTCACAAAAAAACGCATGGGTCCCACATTTAAATAATAAACTATTAATAATTTATATATAAAAAAAATAAATGAAATTAAAAAAAAAAACAGAGGGGTGGCTGCCGGCAGCCACCTCCGACCTCCTCTAGGGGTACCGCGCGGCCACCCCCATTGTCTGGGGGCAAAGGGGTGGCTGCCGGTTTGCTTCATTTTTTATTTTTATTTTTTATTTTTTAATTTTGATTTCAATTATTTTTTTTTTAAAAAAATTATTTATTTATTTTAATTAAATAATCAATATATAATAAATTATATTATTTATATTATTATTTCACACAACTTTTCAAAATACAAATAATTATACACAACTTTTTAAACTTCCAATCATTTCTTACCATTAAAATATAATATTTTTCAATCTCAAAGTTCAACACCCAAACACAATTTTTTACCTCGATATTTGTAAATAGAATTAGAATTCAATTCTAATTCTAAAAATTCAATACCCAAACGAACCATAAAGCAACTCCAAAAGCTACGAAAAAATTAATTTAGAGTCTTATAAAAATATTAATGTATCAGTACTGCACCCCAAACATTAGTTTATTAATTCCCCTTACGTACGTCACAATCTTCTTTATTTTTTAAAAGGAAAATGATACACTTATCATTTTTTTTTTTTTTTAAAAAAAAGTTGTTTTTCAAATTATATATATATATATATATATATATATATATCTTTAACTCAGGATTCTAAATTTTACTTATAAGAGCAAGAAGCCTTTTCTTCTTTGGTCATAACACTAACTGTTTTACAACAAGTGTCATTACAACCAAGACTTAAATTTCTATATATATTTATATTTTTTTAGTAAGAGTGACACGTGTCATCTTTTTATTGGTGTTGACGTGACACATAATAGAATCTGTTAAATGTTTTAACGAAATTTGACTTTAGGGACTAATTTTTTTTTTTTTTTTTGTAGATATATCTTAAGAACCTTTGAATTCACTTTGATACGACAATGAACAATTTGTAATTTAGGTTAACCACAATAAACATGATAAAATATTCATAACCACTTTGTGCTGGGACACTAATAGGTATGTAAAGACAATTATAAGGTGCCCAAATATCATTCCTCTTTTATTATACCTTGGCAATCAGGATTGTCTTGCATCATCCCTTTGTACAATTAACAAATTGGTGTTGTTCAATTTGATCTTTGTAATGCATGAATAAAAATCAGATCGTTCTATTGTTTTTCAATATTTGGAATTGGCCGGTTTTTCAACGTTTACTGCACCTGATTGTGCTTGGTTTGTTTTCAATAAATCCTGGAGATAACTTTAAATTAAGGTACTCATTTTTCTTAAAACCTATTAATTAATTATACTTGAATTACTTTGTTTGTAGTTTATATTATTCTGTGTACATATGTGATGTCGTTAGACTAAGAATTCAAATAGTTACTTTGATTGCTGATTTTTATTTTTATTTTGTTAATTTGATGGTTTTACTTAATTAATATTTTTTTGTTGTTCTTTCGCTTGTTTGTGTTAGTAATAACTATATTGAGTAAAAAATGCTAACAAAATCTTATACTTTTCAATTCAATTCTTTCCGCTTGTTTGTGTTATAGCTAGCAAACTATAAAATTTTTATATTTGAAAAGGAGGTTATTTTTAAAGATGATTTTATAGACATGTAAATTTTTTATTTCATTATGACTTATGACTTACACACACATATATATAGGGACTATATGTATCTATGTATTTATTTATTCACGTAAGTTCGTACTCCCATACAAAAAATCATGGTTCCTCCCCTGATAAGACGTATGTGTGTAAATAACATTTTTCATAAAATATAATAATTAACGTCGGAGGCCATTTTCAAATTGAATGGGTGTGCTATTTTTTTTTTTTTTTTTTTTTTATATTATTGTATTCTAATATTGTTTACTATCTTCAAAAGAAATATGTTAGTTGCACAAAAATTTTGCATAACAATACTGATATGTCTAACATTTTTATTTTATTTTTTTTAAAAAAATAAATTTGGACACATTATCATTGTTGTGTAAGAGTTATGCAAATAACAACATATCTCTCTATTCAAAATTACGAATCCCAATAAAATTTGTTTTAAAACATAATTAAAATATAAAAAAAAAAAAACATAGATTACCCAAACATGCTGTTATTCTAATTCGAAAACATTCCTTCATAATTTATTTGTTAAAATGTTAATTAAATTATTAAATACATAATTTTTTATTTCCTTAAAATTTTGAAATAAGTAGCAATTATTTAACATAATAATGACTTAAGATTGTATAAGAGCAAAGAGGCCGGTCATGATCAAGTTCGAACTTTGCGGTCGTAATTTATTCCCTAAGACAAGTGGTGATTTAAGACTCTTATTTTCAACGCTTTCAGAAAACCAAAGCATGCAGAAATAACAGATGAGTTGTTAATAAAGAACGTACACAACAAAGCAAAGATGGCAGTTCTTGTCCATCTTTGATTTCCTCTTGATATATCACCTCACACGTACGTGTCCATAAATTTAGACGAGTTTATACCAGCCTAAATTCCTGATCATAAATTTAGACGAGTTGATACCAGTTTGGCAAAGCATTGGAGATCGGGGTTAGTGTCCATAAATTTTGTAGGAAATTTCTTTTGTAGGAAATTTTTTACAATTAACTCACATAAAAAATTGACACGTGTCTTTTAAACATGTGAGAAACATATTTTTTTTTTTTCATTAATGCTATTAAAAAAGAAGAGTGATTGGTGCACCACTCTAGAGACATGGGATGGGACCCACGGGTCCCACATAGAACCCACTCCATGTCTCTAAACTCCTGCACAACACAACTGCAGGAGTCAATTTCCATTAAAAAACATGTAAGAAGTACATGTTATTTAAATAACATATAATTCTCACATGTCAAGAGACACATTTTAACCTTATATATAAATCGTAATATATTTCTCACAAATTAATTTATAAAAAATTTCTGTCCTCCGTTTAATACCTCCTCTTGCATCAGTTTCGGTCAATAGCCAGAAATGAATGCAATGACTTTTAGGCTTTTTAATTGCGATATTCTATAGGCCGGGGCACGCGCGGAAGCACATCTATCTTGATATAATTCAATCTTGAAATTGAATGAATGGCGTAGATCGATGATCAACTTAATTGGCTGTTTGATCTTTGTCAATTTAACAAAAGACAAATTCCGAAGTAAGCGCGTGGCTTCATCTACTTAATTGGGAGGATATATAAGACGCGCCCATATGCAAAAGTCACAATTGTGGACCACCCAAATGGGATCATTTTCCTAGTAATTTATGAGAGGTGCGGTGATCGATCAATAATGGCTATTACAGACGAAGACATGCAACTTGGTCTTCTTGGCAACTTCATAGAACTTCTTGGCAACTTTTAGAAGGACGCGGTAATGGCGTACGTTGTATAAATTAATTAGCAGGCCGGGGCTTGGGCTTATATCTAGCTGCTTAACAATTCCGTCATCCATGGCGGTGAAAATGGTATTTCAGATCATGATTGTGCTCTTGTGTTCAATTGATGCAATACTATATGTACAAGCAGCGGGTTTAGCAATTAATAGTTCATGTCAAGCAAAAAGCTGTGGGAATCTTAGCAATATCCCATACCCTTTTGGAATAGGAGCTGGTTGTTACCTTGATCGCTGGTTTGAAGTAGTTTGCAAAAATCACTCTTCGGGCTCTCCCAAACCTTTCTTGAGTAGTGTTGGGAATAAATCCCACTCAACCCGATCCAAATAGGAGATTCAAAAGTCAAATAAGGTCCAAACAAATAAGAATAATGATCAGATAAGAATAATGATCATATCAGAAGTCTAAGAAGATATCAGATCAGAAGTCTAAGAAGATATCAGATTGGAAGTCTAAGAAGATATGTAATTATAAGTCTAATAAAGGATTAAAGTCTAATTAGAACTCTGACAGCAGTTCTAGATCAACAAGGAGCAGGAATCCTAATCCAGGTTCGACTCCACCTCTATGCCTATAAATAGGCTCATACCCCAGGTATAAACTAAGTCTCAGAATTTTATGCATAGAGCATTATTTTCTCATAGAAGCTAACTTAGGCATCGGAGCGGGACCCCCGGAAGGGTCCCTAGTTTTTGTTGTTTTGTAGAATTATTGAAAGATGTGAAAAACATCAAAGGAACGTGCAGATTCACATCATACCGAAAACTGTACCAACAAGTAGCTTCGGCCTGGAGGTGCTCAACATTTCATTAGTAGACGCTTATGATCCACACAGCAGTACAGTTCGCGTCAATTATCCGACATTTTCTACTTGTACTAATAGTTCAGGCACAAAACAAAATGTAGAGCTAGCAAACAGCTCTTTCTTCTTCTCCCGATACGAAAACATATTCGTCGCCATGGGTTGCGATAACTCTGCCTCAATGAGATCCTCGGATTCAATTATTGGGTGCATGTCATTATGTGATTCGAGTGAAGTAGTGATAAATGGTAGTAGTTGCAATAATGGCACTAACTGCTGCCAAACCATAATTGCTTCAGATCTCAATGCGTTCGAGACAACTATATATATTAGCGACCCTGCATTCACCAAAGGATGCAAGTCTGCATTCTTGGTAGAACAAAATTGGTTCTGGGAAAGTGGTTCATTAATAAGAGAAATGATCCCTACACTCATTTCTCACAACAGCTCCACAACAAGCTGACGTGGCTGATAATATTTTATTATTTTTTTGTTTTATTTTCATTTCTTTTTGTAAAAAAATAATAAAATATTATCAGTCACGTCAGCTTGTTGTGGAGCTGTTGTGAGAAATGAGTGTATGAATCATTTCTCTTTATACAGTCGAGTACCTTTGTTCTAGTAGTTTTCATATTTCAGCGAGTAACCAAACCTCTTTTACAAGTTCTTGCAAAAGCGGCTTTGAAGGAAATCCCTATCTTGTTGCAGGATGTGGAGGTAAATTAAGTTTTTCGATCTAGTCTATTATTTATCTCTTTAATTCTTAATTCCTTCTATCTTCTTCTAGCTTTTTCGTGTTAATTAAATACTTCTATATATGAATTAAATTTGTAACAGTACGTACTCGTATCATAGGGCGATAATTGATGATCTATATATATTAGCTAATTAATAGTTAGATACTAACTGTATGTGTCTGTGTCTGTGTCGTGTACATGTCAGATATTGACGAATGTGCGGACCTGGGCGCGCGCGGAGTGTGTTTCAATAATGGATTCAGTAGTGGATATTGTGAAAATACGTATGGGTCTTACGTGTGTCGGATACTTGATACCAACACTCGGGTTAAACTGCTCACAATAAGTATGTACGTTTACTCGGATCAAAGTATAAACAAGCTAGCTTGCCATTTGATATGTATTTTTCTTTTTAAAAAGCGAGCCATAAATCTCATATTTTTGCAGTATATAATTTCAAGCGTGTGTAGTGGCAAATCTTTTCTTCTTTTTCTTTCTTTCTTTTAATATTTTCTCGCACACTTTTTATGCAATCAATTTTCAATAAATATATATCCCTAAACTTCACTTATTACTATCTAGAAGGATGCTTCAAGTATAATTGATTTTGAGATATATTGAAACTTTAGGATCGGGATTTCTTGAAATTCTTAACAATTGTAAGAGCCTAGCTACAACTCTTAAAATAGTTTAAATGAACACTTAAGATTTTGCCAACTCAATCATTTTGAGGCAATATTTTTTTTTGCATATTCTTCGACTATCCAATCAAAGAGAATGGTCTACCTCCCCAAGTACTTTTGGGAGTAGCTGGACCATGCACCGAGGTCAAAACTTTCGAGAAATGGCCGACCACATCATATAAGCCTTGAGGGTGGTCAACAACCTCCTAAAGGTTTTTGGGGTTTGCCAAACCATCCAAAATACTAATGAGAGGCCGACCAACCCCTATAAGCCTTGAGGGGTAGTTAGCCACCTCCTCAAGGCTTGAAGGGGTGGTTCAATCGCCATTCGAGGCTTATTTGAGTGGTCGAACATCTCCTTGGGATGGTCGACCACCCCAAAAATATTAAAGGATAGTGCACCCAATCTCTCTAGGTGTTGGCCAAAGAAACCATTTTCTGTAAGTTTTTTTTTTTTTTTTTAATTTTTTTTTATTATTCAAAATAGATGACTTGACAAAATCGTGACCGTTCATTTAAAATAATAGCTACAATTTTAAAAGTTGCAGGTAGAGGATTCTGATGTAAACCTTAAACATTCATGCTTTTTTAGTTAAATCATATTTCTCCTTCAACAACCCACTTTTACCATCTCCTTTTGGAATACTTCGATAGTCAAAATATATTAACTTACATTTTGTCACAGGATAGTTTTTCAGGCTAATTTCTAGCATTAAGAGTAGATATCTATAAGTTTTAAGACAACGTTCTCAATCAAAACTATTACTATAACCTTTTACTACAATGAGTAATCTTCTTCTATTACATTAATGTATTAAGCAGGTCTTAGCAGTGGCGGCCTTGGGCTATTGGTTCTACTTGTTGGTGGATGGTGGCCCTACAAAGTAATAAAGAAGAGGAGGAGGATTAAACAAAAGAACAAGTTTTTCAAACGAAATGATGGTTTATTGTTACAACAACAATTATCTTCACATGAAGCCAATGTTGAGAACACCAAATTGTTTAATTCAAAAGATTTGGAGAAGGCCACTGACCGTTTCAATGTAAATAGAATACTTGGCCAAGGAGGACAAGGTATTGTCTACAAAGGCATGTTGACAGATGGAAGAATCGTTGCTGTGAAAAGGTCTAAGGTAATTGATGAAGGGAAACTTGAAGAATTCATTAATGAAGTTTTCATTCTTTCACAAATTAACCACAGGAATGTGGTTAAACTAATTGGTTGTTGTTTGGAGACAGAAGTTCCTATGCTAGTTTATGAATACGTTCCTAACGGAACTCTTTCCCAATATCTTAATGGCCAAACGGAGGAGTTTCCACTAACATGGGATATGCGCTTACGAATTGCAACAGAAGTTGCAGGAGCTCTCTTCTACCTACACTCAGCAGCTTCCTTGCCTATTTATCATCGGGACATTAAGTCTACAAACATACTCTTAGATGATAAATTCAGGGCTAAAGTAGCTGACTTTGGGATTTCAAGAACCATCATTGTTGATCAAACTCACTTAACCACACTAGTGCATGACACTTTTGGATACTTGGACCCTGAATATTTTCAATCAAGCTAGTTTACAGAAAAGAGTGATGTTTATAGTTTTGGTGTTGTCCTTGCTGAGTTGTTAACTGGTGAAAAAGCGATTTCTTCAACAAGAACGCAGGAATCCAAAAGTTTAGCCGCATATTTCATTCAATCGGTGGAGGAGAAAAATTTGTTTGATATTATTGATAGTCGAGTTTTGAAAGAAGGTAAGAAAGAAGAGATCATTGCGATCGCGAACGTTGCAAATAGGTGCCTAAACTTAAACGGGAAGAAAGACCTACAATGAAAGAAGTCGCAATAAAGTTGGAGGCAGTTCAAATGTTGCAAAAAGCTTCTAGCCTTCAACAAAACTATGAAGAGCTTGAAGACGTCCAAGCAAAAATGTATGAGCCACAGTATGAATCAATATATTTTTTAATGTAATGTTATAAGCTACATCGCTTTATTTGGTACCATACACATTATTGAACCCCAATTTTACTATCCTAACTTAGTTACGTGCCTTTAGGGGTCACAAACAATCAATTATTGTATGTAAATTTTTCAAAATGAAGGGAGAAGAATAGAACTTCACTCCTGGTGAAAAATTTCAATCAACTGACAGAATCGAGTAACAACAAGACATGTAAACAAATTGCTGAATTAGAAAATAAACTTCATTAGGGATTGAAAATTCCATGACACGCGGATTTGGTGACAAAGTGAAAACATTTTGAATAACTCATCAAGACTTACATTACATATTGTTCAACTTACAAAACCTTTGTAACTGCGAATACCCAATCTTATAACCTCAATAAACGATCCATTCACCTCCCACCACAGTGACTCCAGAACCTCGAACCTTCTTCTATATGGATCACCTTCATGAATGAACATCGCCTGCTTCAACCAAGAACTCCGGCGGCTATTGCCTTTTTCTATAGTTTGAATGATCGAGGAGGAATAAACTGGGAGAAGGTTTGAGCCTGTTTAAGGTCGAGAACGCTTAATATTACTGATAACAATTTCTAACTCTTGATCATTTTTTCCTTATTGACAATAATTTTTTCACTTGATCAAAGACGCATAGTCCTCACTGTCTGCATGAAAATATAACAAATATATGGCTTATAGGACGTACACTTGCTAAAGACATGAAAAAGGGATTTAAGTGTCTTGAGGGTTTGAGAGAATTAGGGTTCCATAGGTAAATTTCATTTGAGAAAAACTAGGGTCACAATAAGTGGAAAGTTAGAGTTTTATGAGAAAAAAAATATATATCAAACTAATGAGGAAATAAATTGCAGACGGTTAATCGAGGAGCTATGGTGAAAGACCAAAAAAGGAATTTAACCGTTTGATGTAAGTAAACTCACTTCGAATTGAATTACTGTGAAATTGTGAAATTGCATTATGTGTTAGATATGATTAAACCCTAGGTTTACGTATTGATTTGATGAAATGTCTTTATAGAAAAGATGCATGAACTGTAAAAAAAAAAAGGAAAAAAGAAAAAGAAAAAATATTAGTACATACAATGATTTTGTTCTTGTAGTATATACTTGAGAAAAATGCACATACTAGAACAAAATAAGGAAGTGATGAAATGGTTATAGAATGTTTATGAAATGAAAATAATAAAAGGTTATGAATGAGCATGTGTAAATGTTGATTATATGGAGTACGTGCTTGACCCTAATTGAATATCACATTCCAAAGTTTCAGCAAATTTAATATCACAAATACAAAACAAAATTCAAGCAAGAATATTTGTTAAAGTATTAATTAAATGATTAAATGCATAATTTTTTATTTCCTTAAATTTTTAGAATAAGTAGTGATTATTTAACATAATAATGACTTAAGATTGTATAAGAGCAGAGAGATCATGATCAGTTCATGATCGAGTCAAACTTTGCCGCCGTAATTTATTCCCCAGGACAAGTGGTGATCGATTTAAGACTCTTATTTTCAACACTTTCAAAAAACCAAAGCATGCAGAAATAACGGATGAGCTGTGTTAGTTTGTGATTGGCTACATTCTGTTTGACAAAATCACTTCTATCTAATGTTCCTGTTTTCTCAGGGATGCCGTTTATTTCAAAATCTTCAGATATTCAGAGTTTATTTCTCTGATATGGAAAGAGCCTTTTATGACAAGTTCTAGTGTCACAATATGCAAGAAGGCTACTTCAGTGTTCAAGGAAGATTCTGTGCAGTTTCACAACAGTGAAGTCGGATTCCTTGCATCCATCCGGATGGCGTAGTTATTTCGTCCAGACGCTCATCAGACAAGCAACATCAGTCCGGATGACATGGTTATTTCGTCCAAACTCTCAGGAGTCAAGCATCATCCGTCTGGATGACGAGAACTTTCCATTCGGATCTTCCTCTGTGTCGAGAAGCTTCGAACTGTTCCAGCTTGCATCCGTCCAGATGTCTCAGCAGAACGTCTGGACGCCGTTCAGTGTTCGATCAGCTAAAGAATTTCTTTCCAAAACACAAATATGGGAAGACAGCTGCAACCGTTCGGACGATGTGTATTCCTGTCCGGAAGCGCTCATTCATAAGGCAAATTGTGCATTCAAAATTCAACTGTCCGGACAACAGTCTTCATGGTCCGGACACTCAAGCTTCATATATGGAAATTGCGTGCATCAGATCAACTGTCAGAATGACAGCTGTTATGGTCTGGACACCAAGCCTTGATATGGAAATTGCGTGCAGATAAAATGCGATCGTCTGGACGCTAGGGTAACACCTTCCGGACGCGGCTCTTTTCAGGAAAGAATTTCTGTGAAATTTGGAAAGCCGATTACACAGTTGTCCATCCGGACACCCTATGTATACCGTCCGGACGGGGCCTAGGTATTTCGAGTCAGGCGCGTATTTGAACTCCTGTAGCCTATAAATAGAGGCCCCTAGGCTTGAGAATTGTAAGAATTCGGTTGTGAATTCCGTAGGGTTTAGAGAGAATATTATAAGAGTTATTGTGCTGATCCGCTCTCTCTCAAGCCGTTGCCAAGTGTTGTTACTGTGCTGAACTGAAGTTTATCTTAGGGGTTGACCATAAGGTAAAAGATTCCATTGAAGACCCCTTCAAGTAGGTGACTGGGTTAGGAAGCGTTCGTGTTGGGTTACACGTCAGAGTGCTAGATACGATCGCTATATCGGGTATGTGAGTGTTACTGTCTATGTACTAGTTTTGTCTTCTGAATAGTGGATATCCTGGGTTTGGCTGCTCCGGAGTGGTTTTTCTCTTAATTGAGTTTCCACTTCGTCAATAAAATATCTGTCTCTTTAATTTTCGCATTGTGATATTTTGTTCCACACTATTGCACACACTTGGTAAATTAGAAGTCATCTTTAATTTTCAATTGGTATCAGAGCGGGTACATTCCATTTAAATGATTTAATTCCTGAGTGTGATCCTTATCATTTGTGACTTCTATTTTTTACACCTTTTTATCATGGATTTCTCTCAGTTATCTGAAGAAAATTATGATATTGAGCTCTTTAAAGTTTTTTCTAAATTGGATAAAATTGTTTCTCCAAAAAAACTCAAAAAGGAGAAGCAAGAAAAAGAGTATTTAATTATTAAATTGTTTGAATCACATGTTTTAATTGACTATTTGAAATCTGAGAATACCATGCTATTTGAAATTATTGATACACTTGAGAATAAATTAAAATAATCTGAAGATCTCTTGAAAAAATTCTCTAGTGATAATTTAAAGAGCTTGCTTTGTATTCATTAAGATATTTCTAACAAGCCTGATTTAATTGTTTATAATTTGAGTGCCTCTACTTCACATGCTTTTGATTCTGAATTAGATTATATTGTTATTAAGCCTGTGATAGTAGACATTACTTGTTTGGATAATTCTGAAAATTCTTGCTTGCATAATTGTGTGAAGCCAAAATCCAAAGATACAGGTACACAAGCTCATAGTAAGTTTGTCCTTACTTGTCATAATTATGGGAAGATTTGTTATATTAGGCCAAATTGTTATTTGTTGAAATCTCACAGGCCTTAAATTAAGCAGGATACTATGAGGAAAAGTGAAATTGAAGATTCTTCCTCTTCAAAATATGTCCCTTCACATAAGAGACATATAAAAGGTAAATGCAATATTGTTTGTAAGAATGTTAATCATATTTTAGCAGAGAAAGTCAAGCAGTATTCCAACAAAAGAAGCCTGCCCACCTGTCATCACTGCGGCATCACCAGTCACATCCGACCCAAATGTCCACAGCTCCAGGCTCAGAAGTCGAAGGTTCAAAAGGAGCTGCCAACAAGAGCTACATCGAGCACTCTACCTCCGACGGCACTTCAAGCTCCACGGCATCAGTAGAAGTTTGTTCCTACCAATTAGAGTGGCAAATCAAAGAAGAACAAATCAAGGCGCTACAAGAGAAAGCCGCAAAAGCCCAATGGCAGCCATGGCTATGAAGGATTGCTGAGCCTAATACAGGGTATGTTAAGGAGTATGGCCAACATGGACATGACCCGCAAACCATCTCCACGAGTCAAGCAAGTATGGGTCAAGAATGATGAGACCATTCACCCATTGAGGGGGAGTGGACTCACCTAGTAGGTGAGGTCTCCCATGCCTAGGATTTTGGTTCCTAAATCCTAGTGCATGTCAGGTATGCTTGCATTGCATTGTTTGTCTTGCATTCTGGTTGAGGAACCATTTATTCTATCCCCATATTTCTCTTGTTATCTTGAAAAACTTCTGTAGATATTTTTTTGGGGATGACAATTAAAAGCACGTCAAGCGGCTGCTTTCTGTCTTGGTATTTTTAAACCTCTCTCCCTGAGAACAGGTTTGATTTTACCTTACATGTTGGGACTAGATGTTATTTCCTTTTCCATAAGCATGTCCTTGTTGTTTTTCTGTTTTATTGTTTTCAACATAAAAAAAAATGAGGGAGAAAATGCAAGGAATTTTATTTTTATTTTTATTTTTTATTTTTCTTTTCTTGGCATGTTAGATATTGCTTGTATTTTTGCCTGATATCTCAGTTTATTGTGCATTAATTGACTATGCCTAGATCTTCCAAGTTTTTCTTATGCATGTAAAAACTAGATAGTTACTTTCCTCATGCGATGAAAATGTGCACTATCCAAGGCTCCCATAAGGTACATCTTTTCCTCTCTAATTTCTTGCTTCTGGAAATTCTAATAAGAGAGATGTTTTTAATAAGATGGCCAAATTGACCAACATGCTAGTTGAACCTAAAGCCTAAAAATTCTAACATTCTCTCTAGGTTATAGCACTAAAAAGAAACAAGTAGTTATTCTTCTGAATTCCTTGTTATATGCTTATATTCACTGTTGCTGTGCTGAATTAACTTTATATCTTGTCATTCATGGTGCAAGTAAAAATTTTACCTTGTCATTCATGATACAAGTAAAAAAAATAATTAGGTGCTGCATCTTAAGGGGAGTGTATCAGATGAGGGTTGCTATGCCCTAGTAAATAATAAGGTTTGACTTTTGACTGATATTTCATTGATTTTCTTTCTTGTTTAGAAAAATCGGTTGCGTTAAGTCATATCAGTGAACTTCATATCTTATTGAGAAATTCTTCACACACACACGCATTGCAAGAGTTGAATAATCTATTTGAAATTTCTGTCTGCAGGAAATTTGTGTGTTGATTGAACTATAAAACTCTCTTTTATATCTCTGCATATTTTTGAGATGCTTTTCGACTGCTTTATTAGTTGATTATACATGCGTGTTTTGAAGCTGACTTTAGGAAAAATATTTTCTGCAAATTTTTCTCCAGTTTCAGATTTTCAGTGTGAAGCGTCCGGACGAATCTATTCTTATGTTTGGACGAGAGCAGTCTTGTTGTACGCTGACCTATCAATAGCCGTCCAGACGATCAAGTGACATGTCCGGACAGGATCTCTACAGGTTTAAGACTTGTGTCTCTTTCTCTGCTATACACACACCTTTGCATTTTTATTGATTTATCATATTATGTTGTGCGTTTTTTCTAGGATTTCTCATGATATTTTGACATTTTTTTGCACATCTCTTCTCATTCCATGGTATTTGTTGTGTCTTCATTTGTTCTTTAAAAGTTTTTGTGCTTTTTAGAATATTGGAATATTTATTGATTGGAATATTCTTTTGAGATATTGTACATGAAAATCCATTTCTGTCTGTGTGTTGGGTTGATATTGATATATCTGAGTCATTTGGATTGCGATATTTGCTTTTGTAATTCTTGGGCATCCAATTGACAATTGTTATAATACCACATTCTTTATGGAACTAACATGATTTCTTTGTGGTGTTATTTTTGGATAGATTTATGTTAAAACTTTTTCAGGAATATGTTGTCTAGCAGCTCCCAGCACAATATCTGACAGATGGGTCCTTTGGAAAATTATTGTTGAGATCATATGTTCAAAATTTCCAAAGGTCTTAGGATTTAGATGAGTTTGTTCCCCCCCAGTTCATGCATAGCCTTTCGTATCATCTCCCTCAGATTTATATCAGTTAGAGGTTCGGTGGTGAATCTCCTCTTTTATCTTGCAGACCAGCTACTTAGAGAATGTTAATCTACGGATAACTAGGTTCAAACTTTGCAAAATCAAGCCTCCAAAACTGAATTAAGCCTATTCTTTTGTTTCGCTGGACTATCACTAAATACACTTTGTTGACGACAATGTTGGTTTTCATCAAGTCAAGTCAGGAGGTATGCAACTACATATTTATTTATTTATTTATTTTTAATCCTATTATTTGGTCTTGGAGTGTTAACCGGCTGGGAAGTTAGACTCATCTCTCCATTTAATCAGACAAAAAAGAAGTTGGGCGATAAATATAGCAGTGGCGATAAATAAAGGCTACGTACCAATTGATTTAATTTGACGGTGGTTGGCGTTTGAGGCAATTATGGCACATTAATTTCCTGACGTTTCTTCTTCTTCCAAAACGTATGACAGGAGCTAAGTAAAAAGTCGCTCTTCGATCTCTTACTTCATCTTCTTCATCTTGGTCGGCCACGCATTTGGTTCTAATTAAATGATATGTCATGATTTCATAAGATATTAATCGATCGCACATTTTTTTAAATAATAAATAATATAAAATTATGATACATTATTTAAAGATTAAATTTTGGAAATTTTTTTTAAACCGTTCAGCATTTGCTCAAAAATTATTCAACCGCAGAATATCTTAATCAACTCAAGGTACACTTTTTTTTTTTTTTTTTTTTTTTTAAGACACATCCACACAAGTGGGAGAGAGGGAATCAAACTCAAAGTACCACTTTGTTGACGTCAATATGTTGGTTTTCATCGAGTCAAGTCAGGAGGTATATATGCACTATAGATAATTGATGATCTATTTTATAGCTAGTCTATTTTATCTCTTTAATTCTTCATCCTCCTTCCCTTTCGAGTTAGATACTAATCGTGTTAGTCTCCATCGTTACATGTCAGATATTAACGAATGCGATGAACCGGGCAGAGTCACTTCTTGTTCCAATAATGGATACTGTGTAAATACGTATGGGTCTTACACGTGTGGGATAGACACCAAGAGACTGCTCACTATAGGTATGTACGTTTACTCGGATCAAAAGTATAAACAAGCTTCCCATTTTATTTTTCTTTTGAAAAACCACCCACACAATATAAATCTCATATATATGTTGTCCCACATTATTTTGATTGATCTTCATTCTATTGGTCCTACTTGCTTTGGATGTACAGTTTTTTAGGAGAATTAATATTATGCTCTTGGAGAAAATTTTTAAAACACATATTTTGAAAAAAAAAAAAAAAATTAGCTAGAGCACATGCATCTTTTGAAAAAAATCAAAATGATCAAAATGGGCTCGCCATAATTACACATCTAAAACTTATGTCACTCAGTTATACTCCTAGCTTGTCTCCAATCTTTGAAGTACTATCATATCCCCAATATTTGAAGTATTTTTCCAAGAGTCTGTGGTGGCAAATCTCTTCTTCTTTTTCTCCTTTTTAATATTTCCCCTACACGTTCTACGTAATCAATTTTCAATAAAAATATCCTTAAAATTCACTTTACTACTATCTATAGGGATGCTTTAATTATAATTACTACTATCCTAAAATTCTTAAGAATTGCAAGAGCCTGCAATTCTTAAAATAGTTTAAATGAATACTAAGATTTTGCCAAGTCAGTCATTTTGTGGCAAAAATAAATTGCAAGAATGGGATTGCTACTCCACTCAAAGAGGGTGGCCGACTACTTCAAATACTTTTGAAAGTGGCTTGACCACTCTCAAAACTCTCGAGGGATGACCAACCACTCCATTAGGTTTAAGAGTGATCAACCACTCCCTCAAGGGTTTTGGGGATGGCTAAACCATTCAAAAAAACTCGTATGAGGCCGACTAATCCTCATAAGTGATCTTGAGAGGGAGATTGACTAGCCACCCCCTCAAGCCCTTAGGGGGGAGGGGGTGGTCCAATCACCTTTTAAGGCTTATGAGGTGTTCAACTACTTTCTTGGGATGACTAACCATCCCAAAAATTTTAAGGGATGGTGCACCCAACGTTTGTAGGTGTTGGCTAAAGAAATCATTTCTTGTAAGTGTTTTTTTTTATTCAAGATGGATGACTTAGAATTTTTTAAAATAACAGGCAGGAGATTCTAATGTGAACCTTTAAACCTTCATACTTTTTTGTTTATCCTTTTCCTCCCTCAACAACCCTCTTTTACCATCTCATTCTTTTGGAATACTTCAATAGTCAAAATCTATAAACAAACTTCTTGTAACATGATAGTTTGTCGGACTAATTTCTAGCATTATGAGAAGTTGTCTCTCTATTTTAAGTCAAATTTCTCAATCAAAACTATTGCATAACCTTTTACTGCAACAGATAATCTTTTCCTATTACATTGCATTAAACAGGTATTAGTAGTGGCTTTGGGCTACTGGTTCTACTTGTTGGTGGATGGTGGTCCTACAAAGTGGTAAAGAAAAGGATCGGAGGAGGATTAAACAAAAGAACAAGTTTTTCAAACGAAATGGTGGTTTATTGTTTCAACAACAATTATCTTCACATGAAGCCAATGTTGAGAACACCAATTTGTTTAATTCAAAAGATTTGGAGAAGGCCACTGATCGTTTCAATATAAATAGAATACTTGGCCAAGGAGGACAAAGTACTGTTTACAAAGGCATGTTGACAGACGAAAGAATTGTTGCTGTGAAAAAGTCCAAGGTAATTGATGAAGGGAAACTTGAAGAATTCCTTAATGAAGTTTTCATAATTTCATAAATTAACTATAAGAATGTGGTTAAGCTAATTGGTTGTTGTTTAGAGACAGAAGTTCATTTTCTAGTTTATGAATACGTTCCTAACAGAACTCTTTCCCAATATGTTAATAGCCAAACGGAGGAGTCTCCACTAACATGGGATATGTGCTTACGAATTGCAACAAAAATTGCAGGAGCTCTCTTCTACTTACACTCAGCAGCTTCCTTGCCTATTTATCATTGGGACATTAAGTCTACAAACATACTCTTAGATGATAAATTCAGAGCTAAAGTAGTTGACTTTGGGATTTTAAGAAACATCAATGTTAATCAAACTCACTTAACCATACTAGTGCATGGCACTTTTGGATACTTGGACCCTGAATATTTCCAATCAAGTCAATTTACAGAAAATAATGTTGTTTATAGTTTTGTTGTTGTCCTTGCTGAGTTGTTAACTGGCGAAAAAAATGATCTCTTCAACAAGAACACAAGAATCCAAAAGTTTAGTCACATATTTCATTCATTCGGTGGAGGAGAACATTTTGTTTGATATTATTGATAGTCGAGTTTTGAAGGAAGGTAAGAAAGAAGAAATTATTGCGATTGCGAACCTTGCACGTAGGTGCCTAAACTTAAACGGGAAGAAACGACTTACAATGAAAGAAGTCGCAATAGAGTTGGAGGTAGTTCAAATGTTGCAAAAAGCCCCTAACCTTCAACAAAACTATAAAGAGCTTGAAGATGTCCAAGTAAAAATGTATGAGCCACGGGATGTTGTTCCCACATCAAGAATGTCAACCTTATTTGTAGATGCTCAACCATCATTATGTTTTCAATCAGTATGAATCAGTATTTGTTGAATGTAATGTTGTAAGCTACATCGCTTTATTTGGTACCAGACACATTATTGGACCCCAATTTTACTGTCTTAACTTAGTTACGTGCCTTTAAGGGTTCACAAACAATCAATAATTGTATGTAAATTTTTCAAAATGAAGGGAGAAGTAAAGTGTAAATGCTACCGAGGATTAAAAAACCAAGATCTTGCATGATGGGCACTTCACTTGATTTTGATCAGGTAAACTCATGCACTTAAAACATATATGAGCAGCTCCCTCATCCTCTCCTTTTCCCTTTTTACTCTCTGCTCCTATGATTTGCTCCCTCCTTCTCTCCATTTTCCTTTATATTCCCTCTCCCCCTCCCATTCTGGTTGTTGTTGTTGTTATATATATATATATATATATATATATTTTTTTTTAGCTATGACCAGATCAGTAATTTCCGCATCTCCGCTATGTATCCGTCTATTTACCTCCGTGATGTGCCGTTCATCTTCTCCCTAGCGGTTGTTGTTGTTTGCTGGTCATTTTTTGCTTTGAATAAGAGTTTTTTTCTCTTTAAATTTGTCATCATGTGTGATCTATGAGATAAAGGTTAGTCAGGTATGAAGGGTTATTTCTCACGGCCTTGATAATTTGGTGTGAGAGGTTATCTCTCATGGCTGGTTTAAATAAATTTTTAGGATATTTAGTTATCCTTGTCTTAGATCTAGTCTACTCGGAGCAGATCTGCTCTTTAAGTATTTTTGTATATGGGTTAGCGGAAGATGAAAATCATAGATATCACTTTATTGTAAGAATTTTGTTTGTATCTATAACTATGTAACCTCATATAGCATGTGACTATGATTTTGCAGAGTTTTATGCTTATAATCTTTTATCAATAAAATACTCACATCTTTCGTTAAAAAAAAAGTATATATCACGGACCCCGATCTCCAATGCTTGAATTGCGATCCACCATCTACTCTGGAAGCGAAATGATACAAGAGTAAGGTCATTATATATGCTTAATTCACATGCAAATTGGCGGAAAAAAATCGGACTCTAGATTTTTCAAAATAACTTTAATTACCATAGATCTAGTTCAATTAAAATCCTAATTACTACTGTTTTTAAATTGATTAATTAATTTTTTTTTTTGTCACTTTAGCATTTATTTTTTCGAATTAACGATGATCAGAAACTTCTTGCGCATAACTAAACCACATTTCCCCCATTCACATTGGTACGTAGCCCATAATTTTGCAACACCTCAAGAAGGTTTGGAGAGTTTAAAAGATGCTTTATTTTAATATTAATATTGCTATATTGGCCGCGGGCCGGGGTCTTGATCAGGAGGTTTAAGGAGCAACATTGAGGGTACGTAATTAATCAAGAATCTAGCCTTTGGTTCTAATTTTTTTTTGGTTGATCGTGAGGTATATTGTGTTTCTTTATTTTATTTTCCATATAATTCTGTTGAACATTGTTACAATGAAATATTGTGAAATATCAATTACAGTGAAATATTATAAATAATTTATAAACTTGTTAATAATTATTTATTTACTAATTTGAATTTTTTTAAAAAAATAAAAAATAAAATAAAATGAAGTAATAAACAACTTAAAATGTAAAAGATTCATAAAACACTCAATGTCAAAACAAAAACACATTAAAAAACAAAAAATCTAAAAATTAAGTGTTGCCAAACAACTCAAGCTTTTTTTCCAATAGGGTGTTTGCAAAGATGGGAGATGGACCTTTTTGATGCCGGGCATAACTAAAATTATTCTGTTAGTGTATGAGAGTAGCAAAAACTAAAAATTGAAGATTAAAAAAAAAAAATCAGGAAAAGATAATATAACAAATATGAAATAGAAAGACCTTAATTGCCCACAAAAGCAAACATAGAAGTAGGGTTGGCAATTTTTGACACGACCCGCGAACCCGACACGAACACGGCACGGGAAAATAGGGTTAGGGTTTACTGTAATCGGGTTCGGGTCATAATCGGGTCAACCCGATTAAGACCCGATTATAATCGTGTCTGGCGGGTCAACCCGCGCCAGACACGAATGTGACCCGATTAGGATTATGAAAAAAAAAAAAAAAAACTAGTCTAACGGTAAGTTGTCTAACCCGGCTAACCCGACTAACCCGAACCTGAAAGTGAGAAAATCTCAAAAATCAAAATCAGATGATATTCTGATTTCTGAAATGAGTGAAATCTGAAGACTGAACTCGAAACCCAAACCGATGAAACGGTAGAACTGGAACCCTAGCCGGCCTGCACTCTGCCCGCCCGCCCACCGGCCACCGCACTCTGCATGCCCGACCGGCGCGACTGCCAAGTGCCAACCATCCGGGCCATCCGGCCAGACCGACCTTTTCCGTTTTCCAACTTTTCCCCCTGTTTGGCTCTTTCTAGTTTCTACGCCATCCCCACCATCTCCGCCAACTGCCAAGGTCTGGTTTCCGACTTTCCGCTTTCGCCCCTCCCTTTATTTTTCAATTTTTCTTTCGCTTACATTGTGGATCACTTAGGGTTTCGGTTGCTTATATTTTGACCATGGGTTTGTTGGGTTGCCAGTATTATGTCCCTTAAGATTTGATCTGGGTCTATAGCTCTGATAATTTTCTCTAATATGAATGTTATTTGATTACAGAAGAGTCAGATTGTACTTCTTAACTATTTTCATCCAGCTTTTAGACTATAAATTAAAATTTAGGGATCATCCTTTTACCAGAGTATGGAAGTCTGAATATACCATAATTAAATGTGATAATGTGGGAAAATTCTGACGTCCAGGCTTTCAAAGTGGTAATTGAATTGGATGATTGGGTCGTGTCGGGTAAATGGGTGACACGTTTATTAGTCGGGTTCGTGTCACCCGATTATTAATCGGGTCGTGTTCGGGTCGCGTGTCACAACCCGATTAATAATCGGGTTGGGGTCGGGTTGACACGTTTATATAATCGGGCCAGTCGGGTTGACCCGAACCCGACCCGTGAACCCGATTTGCCAACCCTACATAGAAGTAAAATAGATCTACCTTTATATAGGCAAAGTTTGAGTATTTTTCAAGCAAAATACTTGGAAAAAAAAAAAGAAGAAAGAAATAAAAATACAAAAAATAACCCTAAGCTTGGAGACAAAGCAAAATACTTGTAAAGAAAGTACGTAAAATATATTATTCTTAAATTAATCTCCAAATATCTTGACTATTTTTTCAATCCCGTGAAAATTTCTTACAATCTCCATGTAAGATTAACACGTGTCATTTAAACATGTGAGAAACACATATTTTTTTACAAATGCTATTAAAACACATGTAAGAAATAATATATATTTTTTACATGTCAAATAACATATGTCTATCATATATGTGAGTAGTAGAAAATTTCCTTGTAAGAAACTTCTGCTAATGATTTAATACCTGTCTTGCATCAGTTTCCCGGCACTAGCTAGAAATGAATGCAACGACTTTTAGGCCTCGTTTGGTTTGCGGATTAGACCCATGGAAAGGAATAACTATTCCTACTGAATAGCTATTCCTTTGTTTGGTTGTATATTATTTAAGGGAATAGTTATTCCCATGGAATAGCTATTCCCTTACGAAGAGGAATATGTATTCCACTCAAAAAGGAGTGGAATACCTATTCCTTTCCTGTGTGAATAAATAAAATTCGTCTTTTGCCCAAAAACCCCAACCCTCTCAACATCCAAGTCTCTTATCCCTCTCTCTCTCTGTTTCTCAACTCATGGTGTATTTGGATACGAAATTTTGAAAATAAAATATAATTCTGATTCTACTTTTTTCAAAAATAAATCATATTTTATTCAACTTTTTCAAAAACAAATCATATTTTATTCAACTTTTTATAAACAAATCATATTTTATTCAATTTTTTTTTTTTTTTTTTTTTTTTTTTTTTCTAAAAAGTCAAATCTCAAAATTCGCAAACAGAATAAGAATTTAATTCTGATTTCAAAAATTAATTACTCAAATGCACCATCAGTATCTTTCTCCATCTCTGCAATTATATTCTCATCCCCCTCTCTCTGTTTCTCAACCCAACTTAATTTGTTGTGGGTTAGTCTTTTTTTTTTTTTTTTTTTTTTTTTTTTTTTTTTTTTTTTTTTTTTTTCTCCTATGATTTAGCCTACAGAATGCACTTAGACGTAGCAAAACGAGTACCTCTTAATATCGGGAGGACTCCAATTGCCTGGCGGAGGTTTGAGAAAAACTTTGTAAGCAAAGAACGAATGTTTGTTGCTGAAAAACAAATAAAAAATAATAAAATAAAAAGGGCTTTGCAGATGATTTATTTTTTTATGATGATTATTTTTTTTTTTTTTTTTTTTTTTTTTTTTTTTTTCTTATAAATCATTTTACTTTATAAGCAAAGAATGAATGTTTGTTGCTAGAAAACAAATAAAAAAGAATAAAATAAAAAGGGCTTTGCAGATGATCTATTTTTTTTCTTTTTATTTTTTTATGATGGTGATATGATGATTAAATGTGTGTGTGTGTGTGTGCTTTTCTTTTTTCCTTACAAATCATTTTGTAGCGTAATTGTATATGAAAAAAAAAAAAAAAAAAAGCCATGAACTCTATGAAATTAAAAAAAAAAAAAAAAAAAAAAGGTCATAGTATGATTGTTTATGTTTCTAAAATAAAGAAAAAAAATGTCCTTAAGAATATAAATTATATTTTTATTATAAGGGTGTTTTAGGAAATTTGATTATAATATGATTCCATTCACCAATGTATTGCACTATACCAAACAAAAGAATACATATGCAATGTTTTATTCCACTGTTACAACCAAACAAAAGAATAGGAATAGTTATTCCATTCCACCTTCATCTATTCCCAGGAATAGTTATTCCTTTTCCTAATGGAATAGACATTCTACAAACCAAACGAGGCCTTAGGCTTTTTGCGATATTCTAAATGGGCACGCGCGGAAGCACCTCTATCTTGATATAATTCAATCTTGAAATTGAATGAATGGCGTAGATCGATGATCAACTTAATTGGCTGTTTGATCTTTGTCAAGTTAACAAAAGACAAATCAGAAGTACGTAAGCGCGTGGCCTCGTCTACTTGGGATATATAAGATCGGACGCGCCCATGCAAAAGTCACAATTGTACGTGGACCATCCATTTGCATGTGATCATTTTCCAAGTAATTTATGAGAGGTACGGTACTGATCGATCAATAATGGCTATTCCAGACGAAGACAACTTGGTCTTCTTGGCAACTTCATAGAACTTCTTGGCGACTTAATTAATTTTAGAAGGACGCGGTAATGGCGTACTATACGTTGTATAAATTAAGCGGGCCGGGGCTTGGGGCTTATATCTAGCCGCTTAACAATTCCGTCATCCATGGCGGTGAAAATGGTATTTCAGATCATGATTGTGCTCTTGTGTTCAATTGATGCAATACTATATGTACAAGCAGCGGGTTTAGCAATTAATAGTTCATGTCAAGCAAAAAGCTGTGGGAATCTTAGCAATATCCCATACCCTTTTGGAATAGGAGTGTTAGAGATAATATGTTGGTTGTTCCACATTGCCTTAGTCAGGAGAAGCTTTGGCCATTGGCTTATATAAAAGCTTCATCCTCTTGTCCCACATTGCTAAGATAGAAGGCTCATTTCTATTCTATTCTCTATAAATAAGAGAGCACTCATTGTATTCAACTCATTCAATAAAAAGCATAATGTAGCCCTTTGAGCTTTATCTTGTGGATGTAGGTCATAGACCGAACCACGTAAATCTCTTGTCCCTTTTATTTTATTATTCTGCATTTTATTTTATTATTCCGCATTTTATTTCTTTTAGATTTAGTTTTCTTTCATGGTATCAGAGCTAATAGGCTAACGCCAATTATTAGATTCTGGGTTAAGTCTTTTTCTTTCTTTATATTTTTTTTTTGTAATTTATTTACTTTTCTTTAGTTCTTTTATTTTTATTTTTCTTTTGTTTTGGTTCAGATTGTTTTACAATCATGAAACCCTCATTTTCTTTTATTCTCTTTTCTTTTCTTTTCTTTTTCTTTTGTTTTGGTTCAGATTGTTTTACAATCATGAAACCCTCATTTTCTTTTATTTTTCTGTAATTTCTTTTATTTATTTCTTTTTTGGATTTTTTTTTTAGTACTGTATTGCCCATGTCTCTTTGAGTCATGGCTTCTTCCTCTCTCTTTCTTATGGTTACCATATCATTCATCGATCAATGCCCTCTGTTTCTTTTATTTTCATTCTCTGTTTTTCTTCTTTTCTTTCTTTTGTTTTGTCCAATAATGGTGTGCATGAGTTGGAGATAAACTTTCATCCAACCCATGCTACAAATGTCTTTTATGTTGCTGTTCAATCAGAGGAACCCAACAACAACAAAAAAAAAAAAAAAAAAAAAAAAATTTCTGTCTGTTCATCCACGCGCTTTCACGCGCCTCCAGAAGTTCCTGCATGTTTCTCACACGCTCCACGCGCCTCCACCTGCCAACTCACGCGCTTCTACGCGCCTCCCCAGATGACAACTTGCTCCACTCTCCACCTCACGCCGCCACGAGCCACCTTTTTCAGACACGACCACCGGATCCTTGTTCGAAGGCTGCCGATCTACTTGACGCAGCCATGAACGCGCCGCCAAATTCAGCCAAGCGCTTCCACGCGCCACTATCCACTTTGTTGTTCAGTTGGGCTCATCTGTCCAACTTGTACCTGCGCCACACCGGAACCCAGCCCGAGGTACCACCTGAATTGCACCACACCGAATCACAGCCGTGTGGGCTCACAGGTTTAAGGTGCTCCTGCATGCACCAGATCTTAACCCATCCAGTGGGTTTCAAAAAAAAAAAAAAATCAAAATCAAAAGAGGCCAAGTTGCCCATATTATTCTTGCCCATAGTTGGCCCCATCTCTCTTTTCTTTTGGCATTTGAGGTACTCTTTAAAACCCATGCCCTTTTTTAGCCCATAGTTGGCTCACTTTCTTTTGGCCTATAGTTGGCCCCATCTTTCTTCTCCTTTCACTTTCTTTGGCCCATAGTTGGCCCCTTCTATTTTGGCATTTGAAAAGTGTTATCATGCCTTATTTAGCCCACAGTTGGCTTCCATGTAAGGTCATAGTTGGCCCGTTCTGGCCCAAAAGTTGCTGCTGTTCAAGAGCTGCCGATGCTTCCAAATCTGACGTCATCAAGAAGCAAACTCAAGATTTCACAAGTTTCCACCTTGAGTTTGAGGGGGAATGTTAGAGATAATATGTTGGTTGTTCCACATTGCCTTAGTGAGGAGAAGCTTTGGCCATTGGCTTATATAAAAGCTTCATCCTCTTGTCCCACATTGCTAAGATAGAAGGCTCATTTCTATTCTATTCTCTATAAATAAGAGAGCACTCATTGTATTCAACTCATTCAATAAAAAGCATAATGTAGCCCTTTGGGCTTTATCTTGTGGATGTAGGTCATAGACCGAACCACGTAAATCTCTTGTCCCTTTTATTTTATTATTCCGCATTTTATTTTATTATTCCGCATTTTATTTCTTTTAGATTTAGTTTTCTTTCAAGGAGCTGGTTGCTACCTTGATCGCTGGTTTGAAGTAGTTTGCATGAATGACTCTTCGGGCTCTCCCAAACCTTTCTTGAGTAGCTTCGGCCTGGAGGTGCTCAACATTTCTTCAATAGAAGGCGCTTATGATTCAGGAAGCAGTACAGTTCGAGTCAATTATCCGACATTTTCTACTTGTACTAATAGTTCAAGCAGAAAACAAAATGTAGAGCTAGCAAACAGCTCTTTCATCTTCTCCCAGTTCCATAACATATTCGTCGCCATGGGTTGCGATAACTCTGCCTCAATGAGGTCCTCAGACAATGGTTCAATGATTGGGTGCATGTCAAGATGTGATTCGAGTAAAGTAGTGATAAATGGTAGTAGTTGCAATGGCACTAACTGCTGCCAAACCACAATTGCTTCAGATGTCAATGTGTTCGAGACAACTATAGATCCAATTAAAAAAATTAGCGACCCTGCAGTCAGCAAAGAATGCAATTCTGCATTCTTGGTAGAAGAAAAGTGGTTCAGGGAAAGTGGTTCATTAATAAATATGTCCTCCATTATGTCGCACGTTCCTGTGGTGTTGGAATGGATGATTCTTGAGACATCATTCAACACACTTCCAATAGCCAATAAGACCGCAGAAAATACAGAAGAGTACTTTTGTTTTAATTATAGTTATATTTCAGCGAGTAAGCACCAGCCCTCTTTTACATGTTATTGCCGAAGGGGCTTTGAAGGAAATCCCTATCTTCTCGGAGGATGTGGAGGTAAAGTTTTTATACCTACTCTATTTTATCTCTTTTTAGTTCTTCCTCCTTCCTATATTTTCGTGTTAGATACTAACTGTACGTGTTTGTCTCCATCGTTACATGTCAGATATTTACGAATGCGAGGAACCGGGCGGAGTCAAATGTTCCAATAATGGATACTGCGTAAATACGTATGGGTCTTACATGTGTGGGATACTTGACTCCAAGACTCGGCTTAGACAACTCACTATAGGTATGTACGTTTACTCGGATCAGAAGTATAAACAAGCTAGCTTCCCATTTTATTTTTCTTTTGAAAAAGTGAGCCAATTAAAAACGACCCAAACAATATAAATCTCATATTTTGTCCCACATTAATTTGATTGACCTTATTTCAATTGGTTCTACTTGCTTTAATTTGGATGTACGGTTTTTTAGGAGAATTAATATTATGCTTTTGGATAAAATTTATAAATTAAACACATGTTTTGAAAAAAAATAGAGCACATGCATCTTTTGAAAAAAAATTAAAATGATCAGAAGGGGCTCGCCATGATTACATATCTAAATTAAAACTTATGTCACCCAGTTATACTCACTCAGTTATACTCCTTGTCTACCTTAAAGTGCTATCATATCCCCAATCTTTGAAGTATTTTTCCAAGAGTCTGTGGTGGCAAATCTCTTCTTCTTTTTCTCCTTTTTAATATTTCTCCTACACGTTCTACGGAATCAATTTTCAATAAATATATCCTTGGAATTCACTTTAGTACTATCAAGAGGGATGCTTTAATTATAATTACTAGTATCCTAATTTTTTTTTTTGAAAATAGATCAATTCTCATTAACTCAGGCAAATTGCTCAGTGGCTACAACACGATGGATAGCAGGAGGGCACTCCCCTACCCATACTTGATAAGTCTGCCTATATAGAGCACTCTTAGCCAAAGTGTGAGCGGCTATATTAGCCTCACACCTTACATAATGCACCCCGTAAGGATGAACTGCCGAAAAAAAGTGTCTAGCATCCTCAATAATCTGTCCAAAACTACTCCAGCATTGGTCTCCGGTCCCTTCTGCAAAGCCAACACCACTACTTGTGAGTCCCCTTCAAAAATTACTTGAGATAGCCCCTGTTGTCTGCACAGTAAGAGCGCATGCCACGCCCCTATTGCTTCGGCCAAGGTTGGATCACGAATGAATGGTACCATACTACCATCGTCATAGAAGCCGCCACCACCACCCCTTGCTCATCTCGTACCACCACACCCGTGCCTATCCTTTTAAGATTCAGGTCCACAGCCGCATCCCAATTTGCTTTCTTCCATCCAGGGGGAGGTTTCTCCCACAAGTTTAGGGAATTAAGTTGTGGAAGACCCTCCTCAGTGGACCTCTCATTCTCTGTGACGAAGCCTAACACCATCTATTTAGCTTGTACAAATAGCTGGCTAGGAGCAGAGAGAGTCTTGTTAAAGACAAAAGAGTTCCTTCTCAACCAAACTACTCTAGTCAAAGTGATAGCTTCCAGAAACTCCTCCTCATTTATTCTCTCCCTCATTTGTTGTAGGAAACCCCTACCATCAGACTCAAATAGAGATAATTTCTGCACCTGTCTACCTCCTTCTTTCCATACTGCTATGGAAGCAGGGCAATTCCACAAAATGTGGAAGGTTGTTTCCAGCTCACGTTCACAGAATGGATAGAATGGGTCAATAATAACATGCCTTTTGAATAAGTTATTTCTGGTTGGTAGCAGCCCATGAGCGACTCTCCATGCAAAATTCTTGATCACACCCAGAGCCCGCAAACCCCATAGCCACTTCCAGAATTCAGAATTTTCTCCTTGAGATGAACTCTCCCCCCCCCCCCCCCCCCCCCATCCTGTCTCCTTCTCTGCTTCTCCAGGTGATACGCACTACGAACAGTGAAGAGCCCCCTCTTTGTACCCCCCAAAATGATTCTATCCGGCTTATGCAAAGGGCTCAAGGCAATGCTAAAAATTTGTTAAGCTACCTCCTCTGAAAAGATATTTTGGACAAGAGGATAATTCCAGCCCCCCACTTGCTGGTCAATAAGAAAAGAAACGCAGGTGTCAGGATCCATTCCCATCGGAGAAGAGTGAACGAGTAGTGAACCAGAGTTCGGCAGCCATCTATCCCCCCAAACCTTAATCGACTCACCATTTCCAACCCTCCATAGCATCCTCTTCTTGAGTAATGCCTTAGCTTTAACAATGCTCCGCCAAACATACGAAGGGTTTCTCCCCAGGGAAGCCTGCATGATAGTGGTGTTTGGGAAGTACTTATCACGCAAAACCTGTGCCATCAGAGACTCAGGGTGCTAAATTCGACACCATCCTTGCTTTGCGAGCAAAGCAAGATCGAAAATTTCTAGGTCTCTAAAGCCCATACCCCCATGCTGTTTTGCTACGCTCATACTGGACCAGCTCTTCCAAGTGTAACTCCTGTAATCAGAATTGTGCTCCCACCAGAACCGATTCATCAAAGAATTGAGAGACCTACACAGTGCTCTCGGGAGCATGAACACACTAATACTATACGTGGGTGTGGCCTGCACTACCGCCTTGATCAGTATCTCCCGACCTGCTTGGGAAAGGAACTTCTCCTTCCAGCCCAACATGAGTTTCTGTACTCGACCTTTGATGGAAGCAAAGGTACCGATTTTTGACCGCCCAACCAAAGCTGGGAGCCCTAAATACCTGTCATAATTAGAGGATGTCGTGATACCTGCTGACTCATTGATAAAAGCTTTGAAGGCTTCCCTCGTATTGCGACTATAAAAAATGGAGGTCTTGTGGCTATGCAACTTTTGGCCCGACGCCCCCTCGTACTTATGAAGAAGCTGCAAGTCATTCCCACATTCCATGAAATTCGCCCGACAGAATAATAGGTTGTCATCCGTAAACAATAAATGGCTTAGTTTTGCTCCCCTAGTTGATATTGGCACCCTTGAAATGAGTCCATTACATTCAGCCTGCTTGAGCAAAGATGATAACCCTTTTGCGCACAGTAGGAAGAGGTAGGGAGAGAGAGGATCCCCTTGTCTAATATCCCTTGTAGGGATGATCCGTCCATAGGGAGAGCCATTGATTAGCACTGAATAGGAGACAGTCTTCACACATTGCATGATTCGGCCTATCCATGAATCGGCAAATCCCAGCTTATACATGATAGCCCGCAAGAAGTCCCATTCCACCCTATCGTATGCCTTGCTCATGTCGAGCTTTACAGCCATGTACCCTTTCTTCCCCCCTCATCCTCGTGTGCATGGTATGGAGTGCCTCATAAGCCACTAATATATTATTAGTGATTAAACGGCTAGGTACGAAAGAACTTTGGAATTGAGAGATAACCGAAGGAAGCACCTGCTTTAATCTATTTGCTAAAGCTTTAGCAATGATTTTGTATAGTACGTTGCATAGACTGATGGGGCCTGAAATCGCTCATAGATAAAGCAGGAGAAATTTTGGGAATTAAAGCTATGTAGGTAGAATTAACAGAGGAAGCCATTTTACCATTATTAAGAAAGTCCAAAGTCGCTTGTCTCACTGAGGCCCCGATCGTTTGCCAATGCTTTTGATAGAAACTCACATCAAACCCATCAGGCCCGGGGCCTTCAGTGGACTCATTTGTGCCAGCGCACAGTCAACTTCCTCATGATCAAATGGCTTCATTAAACACTCATTCATGGCTGGAGTGACTTTGGGAACTACAGCAGACAAACATTCCTCAAGGTCAACCACCCCTTCTGTTGAAAACAACTGCTGAAAATAGGAGGAAAAAGCTCGCCCCATGTCATCCTGGTCCGACCATGTTCCCCCTTCAGTATCTGTAATCAAGTCAATTGAATTGTTTCTGCGCCGCTGGTTTGCCCAAACATGGAAGAACTTAGTATTACGGTCCCTGTTCTTAAACCAATTCCTCTTCGCTCTTACTTTCCACCTCACGTCTTCCATTTCCAGCAAAGCATCAATGTCCCTCTGCAAAGTTTTGATCGCCTCCACGTTTCCCGGATGTTTATCATGCTGCATTATTTCCATGCGCTTAGACAACATGCGGATTGTTCGGCTGGTGTTACCATATTTGGCTGAACTCCAAGAAGATAAAGCCTGTTTGTAGTTTTCTAACTTTAAGATGACTTCGTCCATTGTACCCTCAGCTGCAACCTCCGAGTCCCATGCAGCACACACAATCTCTTTACTTTCATCATCAAGGTTCCAGCAAGCTTCATACTTGAAAGGTCGAATCCCTCTCCTATTGGATCGGGGATAATCAAAACATATCCACAGAGGCTTATGGTCCGAACTGCGAGTAACAAGGACTTCTACCAAGACATCAAGAAAACGAGAGGTCCAGCCTGGGTTGGCCAGGGCGAGATCAAGTCTAGCCTTTATAAATTCTTCAGGACTCCTCTTGTTTGTCTACATGAATTTAGGTCCCCTGCATCCAAGATCAGCTAGGTTACAGTTTGACAAAGTAGAGCTAAACTTCTCCATGTGACTAACCGGCCTAGGATTGCCCCCCACCTTCTCACTGTGTTCCACAATATCATTGAAATCTCCGGCACATAACCAATCCTGGGATGCAGGGTGCTTAAATGTTGTAACAAATGCCAGGCTTCTTCTCGCTTGTTCCTCTCCGGATGACGGTAGAAACCCGTAAACACCTATAAAGAGTTTGAATCGGACAAAGTGATTTTGGCTGAGATGTGCCTTAGTAAATAATTGAGGACTTCCACCTCCCTGTTATTCCTCCACAGCAGAGCAAGGCCCCCACTTTTTCCCACAGGTTCCACCGTGAAGCAACCCTCAAAACCGAGCCATCCCTTTATTTTTTGTAAATAAGGATTTCGCATCTTGGTCTCCATTAAAAATACAAAGTTGGGTTTTTTCTCCTTCATCAAGAGACGAAGGTCTCGAACTGCGCAAGGGTTCCCCAACCCTCGGCAGTTCCAACACAGGGAACTCATTTTTGCTGGCGGGGCTGTTCCACAGCCTCCGCCACTGCCAAATTATCCTTCAGAACACCCAGGTCATACCTTGGTTCCTTAGAGGGATGAGAATTGGCTTGGTCACCTCCCAAAAGTTGTGAGAAAGACCGCTTCTCCGGTAGACTTTGTTCCTCTGCCTCAGAGCATCGATGAGGGGAGCTACCACTACGAGCCAGCTGTTTCCAGACTTTGACATTTCTCACTCCCAAACGTTCCCCTGTAGAATCTCCAGATCCTCTATCAATCACCTCCTGCCTTTTCACCTCTAGAGCTTTCTGTCGATTGTCGTATGGCCCTCGAGGATGGGAGGAAGAAGCTGAGATGACACTGGGAGCTTCTGGAGCACACTCCACAGTACATGCAACGTACTTAGGAGAAGTTTGATCTTGGTCTGTCACCCGTGGGCCACTTTCCTCTTGCTCCCACCTACGATTGTAATTCCCCTCTTTGGGCCTACAAGGAAGGCCCATTTTGGGGACTGGCCTTTTCGGGCCGACCACCTCCCTAGGATTACTTGATTTAGGTTTTCAATTCAAAACAGGTTTATAATTCCCCATATCCGTTACTCCTTTGGAACGCCTTCCTCCCGCTGAAGAATCCTGTGTCTTTCCTTTTACATTTTTCCCATAACGGTCACCTCGAGATACTCTAGGGTTTCCATTTTGGGAGGTATCACGCGCCTTCTTTCTGTGATCCTGAGATTCATGGCTGGAATTCCCAGATTTTGTGCTTCTTTCCTTCGGGGGAGGTGAATCTCTAGCTGAACCTTCTTGCGGACATGGCTTCTCCGCCGTCTGAGAGGTAAAGTTAGGGGCCATCGCCGCCATAACGTCAACTTCCGCCTCTTCCGAAATATGACGAGCTTCTTCAGCCCTCAGCCATGCTCCCCAAGCTAGGTTACCATCATAATGCGTAGCTAGAGGTGATGCTTTCGCTGGACACCCTTTATTATCATGAAGAATCCGGCCACATCTATAACAAAAATCAGGGAGCTTCTCATACCTCATTGACACCCAGCATGATATGCTGGATATAATGAGAGGCCGTCCCCTCTCCAAAGGATTGTACAGATTGATAGCCACCCTGATTCGGAGAAACCGTCCCCAACCAACATCATCCTCTGCCACTGCCACCTCCTCAACGTTACCCAGAGTTCCTCCTATTTTTAAGCCAATCCCTCTGTTCATGCAGCCCAAGGGCATGTCATGGATCTGAACCCAAATGGGGGACAGTGAGAAGTCCATCTGAGATAGGGGCACCCATCCGTCAAACTCATTCAACACCAAGATGGTACGGGCATAGGACCATGGTCTCCCCGCCAGAACCCTCTGTTTGTCACTCAATAGTGAAAGTTTGATCAACCAGAGATTTGGTTGGATTTCCTTGAAGAAAACCCGCCCCTCCACTTTCCAGATTCTCACCATTGTAGCCTTGAAGGCCTCCTAGCTTGTTAATCTTTTTGGCCACACCTAGCCTTCCGACCAGACACAATTCTCCCTTGGACCGCAGCTCCACCGTTTCTTCATCTTCAATAAGAATTCCTTGTTTCTCACCCCTGTTCAGAGGGACAACTCGACTTGATTCCCCATACTTTAATTTTCTGCCATACCAACCCCTTTGGAGAAACTTAGGGGAATAGAGAAAGATGGGACCAGTAAAACTCCTACTCCGGTGACCAGGAGGAGACTATTCCGGCATCCCTAGGTCTCGTCACAGGAAGAGAACCCTAGAGAGAAGAGTCATTCTCATTGTGCTACATTTATCATGGTTTAATTATATGTATCCTAAAATTCTTAAGAATTTCAAGAGCATGCAATTATTAAATGAGTAATGATTCACTACCACCTAAATATACAATTTTTCACCACATTATCTATGTGGCAAGGTGGTCCCCTACTAACTTTAGAATTTTTTTATTTTTAAAAAATAAAATAAAGTGGAGGACCACCTTGCCACATAGACAAGGTGGTGAAAAGTTGTATATTTAGGTGGTGAAGAATCATTTCTCTTATTAAAATAGTTTAAATGAATACTAAGATTTTGCCAAGTCAATCATTTTGCGGCAAAAATAAAAGGGATAATTGCACCGTTGGTCCCTGTGGTATGCCATAATTATTTTTCACTCCCTATGGTTTAAAAAGTGTATGGGAGGTCCCTGTGATATGCAATAATTACGTTTTACTTCCTGGGTCAATTTTCCGTCCATCATTTTGACAGAATCTGTTAACCCTACACGTTAGCGCCACGTGTCGTTGGCGACACGTGTCCATCTTCATAAAAAAAATAAATTTATTAATAAATAAATAATTTTTTTTTAAAAAAAAAACGAAAAAAAAAGAAAGAAAACTGGCAGGCAAGGGGTGGCCGCACGACACCCCCAGAGGCTGCCAGGGGTGGCCTAGCCACCCCCTTGCCACCTTTTTCCTTTTTTTTTTTTTTTTTTGAATTTTAATTTTTTTCAAAAAAATAAGTATTTTTATTTATTTTTTAATAAATTTATATTATTTTATTAAGATGGACATGTCAGAGCCACGTGTTGCCAATAAGATGGCGACATGTGGCACTGACGAGGCATTTGACGGAATCTGTTACAATTTTTAATGGAATTTTACTGTAGGGATTGATTTGTAATTATTGCATATCACAGGGACCTCCCATGTACTTTTTAAACCATAGGAAGTGAAAAATAATTACGGCATACTACAGGGACCAACGGTGCAATTATCCCAAAATAAAATTACAAGAATGGGATTGCTACTCCACTCAAAGAGGGGGCTGACCACTCCAAATACACTTGAAAGTGGCTTGATCACTCAAAACTCTTGAGGCCGGGATTACCAAGCACCTCATAAGTCTTGAAGGTGATCAACCACTCCCCAAAAGGTTTTGGGAACGGCTAAACCAATCAAAAAAACTCATATGGGACCGACTAACCCCCATAAGTCTTGGGAGGGAGATTGACCACCTCCTTAAGCCCTTGAGGGGAGGTGGTCCAGTCACCTTTCAAGGCTTATGAAGGTGGTACCGACTACTTTTTTGGGATGACCAACCATCTCCACAAATTTTAAGGGATGGTGCACGCATCCAACATTTTTAGGTATTGGCTAAGGAAAACATTTCTTGTAAGTTTCTTTTATTCAAGATGGATGACTAGAAAAATTTTAAAATTACAAGCAGGAGATTCTAATACGAACCTTTAAACCTTCATGCTTTTTTGTTTATACTATTCCTCCCTTAAAAACCCTCTTTTACCATCTCCTTCTTTTGGAATACTTCAATAGTCAAAATATATAAACATACGTTTTGTGGCATGATAGTTTGTCAAACAAATTTCTAGCATTATGAGAAGCTGTCTTTCTATTTTAAATCAAAGTTCTCAATCAAAACCATTGCTTAACCTTTTATTGCAATGGGTAATCTTTTCCTATTACATTGTGTTAAGCAGGTATCAGCAGTGGCTTTGGGCTATTGGTTCTACTTGTTGGTGGATGGTTATCTTACAAAGTGGTAAAGAAAAGGAGGAGGATTAAACAAAAGAAAAAGTTTTTCAAACGAAATGGTGGTTTATTATTACAACAGCAATTATCTTCACATGAAGCCAATGTTGAAAACACCAAATTGTTTAACTCAAAAGATTTGGAGAAGGCCACTGACCATTTTAATGTAAATAGAATACTTGGCCAAGGAGGACAAGGTATTGTTTACAAAGGCATGTTGACAGATGGAAGAATCGTTGCTGTGAAAAAGTCCAAGGTAATTGATGAAGGAAAACTTGAAGAATTCATTAATGAAGTTGTCATACTTTCACAAATTAACCACAGGAATGTGGTTAAACTAATTGGTTGTTGTTTGGAGACAGAAGTTCCTATGCTAGTTTATGAATACATTCCTAACGGAACTCTTTCCCAATATGTTAATGGCCAAATGGAGGAGTTTCCACTAACATGGGATATGCGCTTACAAATTGCAACAGAAGTTGCAGGAGCTCTCTTCTACCTACACTCAGCAGCTTCCTTGCCTATTTATCATCGGGATATTAAGTCTACAAACATACTCTTAGATGATAAATTCAGAGCTAAAGTAGCTGACTTTGGGATTTCAAGAAACATCGCTGTTGATCAAACTCACTTAACCACACTAGTGCATGGCACTTTTGGATACTTGGACCCTGAATATTTTCAATCAAGTCAGTTTACAGAAAAAAGTGATGTTTATAGTTTTGGTGTTGTCCTTGCTGAGTTGTTAACTAACGAAAAAGCGATTTCTTCAACAAGAACACAGGAATCCAAAAGTTTAGCCACATATTTCATTAAATCGATGGAGGAGAACAATTTGTTTGATATTATTGATAGTCGAGTTTTGAAGGAAGGTAAGAAAGAAGAGATCATTGCGGTCGCGAACCTTACAAATAGGTGCCTAAACTTAAACGGGAAGAAACGACCTACAATGAAAGAAGTCGCAATAGAGTTGGAGGCAGTTCAAATGTTGCAAAAAACTCCTAACCTTCAACAAAACTATGAAGAGCTTCAAGATGTCCAAGCAAAAATGTATGAGCCACAATATGAATTAGTATTTTTTTAATGTAATGTTGTAAGCTACATCACTTTACTTGGTACCATACACATTATTGGACCCCAATTTTACTATCCTAACTCAGTTACGTGCCTTTAGGGGTCCACAAACAATCAATTATTGCATGTAAATTTTTCAAAATGAAGGGAGAAGAAAAATGTGAAAGCTGCCGAGGATTAAAAAACCAAGATCTTGCATGATGGGCACTTCACTTGATTTTGATAAGGTAAACTCATGCACTTGGAGCTTCGTGTCGAGGCTCTGTCACGCCTTTTCGCTTTAGTTTGTCTAACACTTTTAATGATACTGCTTAATAAATACATAACAGAAGAGGAACTTCACTCCTAGTGAAAAATTTCAATCAACTGACAGAACCGAGTAACGACAGGACATGTAAACAAATTGCTGAATTAGAAAATAAACTTCATTAGGGTTTGAAAATTCCATGACACGAGGAAATGGTGGCAAAGTGAAGACATTTTGAATAACTCTTCAAGACTTACATTACATATTGTTCTACTTACAAAACCTTTGTAACTACAAATACCCAATCTTATAACCTCAATAAACAACCCATTTACCACCCACCACAGTGACTTCAGAACTTCTAACCTTCTTCTCTATGGATTGCCTTCACGAATGAACATTACCTGCTTCAACCAAGAACTTTGGCGGTTGTCAACGTTTTCTACAGTTTGTATGAGAAGGAATAAACTAGGAGAAGGTTTGAGCCTGTTTAAGGTCAAGAATCAAGGACAGAGCTAGAAAATATTTTGAACATGAGCCAAACCGCTAAGGCATAAAGTTGATACGGTCGATTCGATACATTTTGAAGTTTTACTGTCCAAACATTAAAGTACCATGATTGACGACGAGTGGGCAACACGCGCAATAATTTTTCTCTTCTTTCCACTCCAGGTCAGCTTCCATCTTGACTGTCCACACCAACTTACAGATTATTATTTAGGGGACTGATCCCTGCTCTACAGGTTGTGCACAACCCACTCATATTGGTGGGACCCACTCACTCACATCGATCCCACCAATGTGAGTGGTTGTGCAGGGAGCTTTTTCCTATTCATTAAATAGTGGGCCCGAAAAGGGATCCAACAAATATTACTGAAACTAAAAAACCTAAAAAACGTAGAGTTATAACCAAAAAACAATAAAATATACGAAGGCGAATATTTCAATGTCTGAATCTAAAACTAAAAAAGTCCAACTCGATTCAGCTGAGTCCTATACACTGCCCAACTCTCTCTCTCTCTCTCTCTCTCTCTCTCTGTATCCACAAGTGGCCTCATCTCCTCCCTCCTCCTCAACCAGGCCTTACCAAAACCCATCTCTACAGTGAGAGAACGATCACATTTTTTGTGTATATTTTCTTTCTAAAACACTGCTTTTCCTTTTTATTGTTTGAGAGAGTGGTGTAATGGGTTTTCTGGTTTAATTGGAAATTTAGAGAAGATCTAGATGGAAATGGAAGAAGGAAATTCAAATGGATTGATTTAGAAATGAAAATACAGAAAAGAGGCAAATTCGAGGATGCCAATCCCTCCAAAACACAATTCAATTCAATTCTCAAGTTCCAATAATATTTCTACTGATTGGGCTTATATACTGCCCTTACCCAGCTTTATTACAAAACGCCTGAAATAGCCCTAAAATGACTTCGCTGGTTATTTAGTCAAAACGACTAGCTTTCCTTCATAAAACACACTAAAGCCTTTAAGCTCCAAAGCGTTGTCGTTTCATCCGCATGAGGGAGACTCAGCTGTCTCCCACACAAAAGAACTTCCACCATTTTCTGCCACGTAGCTTCCCTTCACACGACAACCTTATATCCCTAGACTTCTCCAAGCTTGCACATGCCTTCGTTCTTCCCCAAATCCCTTCTCAGCCAAGCTTTTGTAAAATGCCCGTGACAAGTGGTGTCTGAATGGCTTCTACGTTGCCACAATGTTCAATCACGGGAGCCACCAAGGCGTACCAAAACTAGCAGTACCCACAAAACCAACACCATCATCCCTTGAAAAACCACCGCCAAAGCAAACAACAGAGCCGCCGCTTTTGGGCCAATACCACCACCGCCTCTTGAATTTTTTTTTTCAAGAAATTTGAGAGGGGGGGGGGGGGGGGCATGGCTTCCTCCATCACTGTCGAGAACGCTTAATATTACTGACAATAATTTCTAGCTCTTGATCATTATTTCCTGATTGACAATAATTTTTTCACTTGAAGACGCATAGTCCTCACTGTCTGCAAGGAAATATAACAAATATATGGCTTCTAGGACACTTGCTAAACACGCATGAAAAATGGATTTAAGTGTCTTGATGGTTTGAGAGTATTAGGGTTCCATAGGTAAATTTCATTTAAGAAAAACTAGGGTCACAATAAGTGGAGGAAATAAATTGCACACAGTTAACCGAGGCACTATGGTGAAAGAACAAAAAATGAATTTAAGCGTTTGATGTAAGTAAACTCCGAATTGAATTACTGTGAAATTATGAAATTGCATTATGTGTTAGATATGATTAAACTCTAGGTTTAAGTATTGATTTGATGAAACGTCTTTATAGAAAAGATGCATGGATTGTACGATAAGGAGAGAAAAAAAAAAAAAAAAAAAAAAATATATATATATATATATATATATATATATATATATATATATATATATATATATATATATATATATATATATATATATATATATATATATACACACGCGTACCATGCATGATTTTGTTATTATAGAATATACTTGAGAAAAATGCACATACTAGAACAAAATATGGAAGTGATGAAATGATTATAGAATGTTTATGAAATGAAAATAATAAAAGTTTATGAATGAGCATGTGTAAATGTTGATTATATGGAGTACTTGACCCTAATTTAATATCACAAATACAAAACAAAATTCAAGCAATAATATTTGTTAAAGTATTAATTAAATGATTAAATGCATAATTTTTTATTTACTTAAATTTTTAAACTAAGTGGTAATTATTTAACATAATAATGACTTAAGATTGTATAAGAGTAGAGAGGTCATGATTAGTTCGAACTTTGCCGTCGTGATTTATTCCCCAAGACAAGTGGTGATCGATTTAAGACTCTTATTTTCAACACTTTCAGAAAACCAAAGCATGCAGAAATAACGGATGAGTTGTTAATAAAGAAAACAACAAAGTAAAGCAAACAGACACAAAGGAAGAACACACGTAAATTTTGCCCTTAGAGCATTCCTAGTAGCCTCACCAAAATAGCTTTTTAGCTGTTTTGGTGAGTCAATTTGATGAAAACATTAAAAAACCACTCTCAGCAGCCTTACCACTTTAACCAAAAAGTTTTGGTGAGTGAAAATACTCACCAATTTTGATGAGTAATATTCACTCACCAACTCTCTCACCAATTTTGTTTCTCATTTCAATCTCACATGATCACAGCACACTTTTTTTTCCTTTTTCTCTCATTTTCTTCTCTCATCTCCCATTTTTCTCACACAATGATGCCCTTATTTCATGGACATGAAAGTTTCTATGTCACTGACATAAACTTTGTGGTTCTTTCAATTCATTTATCTTTTCTTTCTTTCTTTCTTTCTTGAATTTGGTTGAGAAACAAATGAAAACTTCTGTGAATTTCTTAGCAATGATCCAATCTCAAGATGAAGATGTATGGTGACGTGTTGTATAAAATGATTAAATAGAAAAAGAATAAAGAAATCTGAAAAAAAATATTATTTAAATGGAATAATATAGTAAATAGTTGAAATGATGAGGCTGCTGAGAAATTTTTTAAAAAGTGGTTCACTAGAATAATAAAAAGTTATTTTTAACTACTTTGTTGAGTAAAATTTGACAAGATTATTAAGAATGCTCTTATGTCGGCCATATATGCCCATTCCTGGCCTGTGTCCCAAAAATGGCAGTTCCTGTCCGTCTTTGATTTCCTCTTAATAGATCACCTCACATGATGCTACAACTAGCCAAATTATTCGTGACACTAACCCTGAACTCCAATGCTTGAAATGCGGTCCACCATCTACTCTGAAAGCGAAATTATATATACAAGAAATATAACTGGAAAATCAATTGCATACCCACCAAATTTTTCTTTTTCTTGTTTTTTTTTTCCCAAGTAAATGGGATACAGATCAGTTGTAGTACGTGTTGGTAGCCATTAATCTTCCCTGAAAATGATTTTGGAGGTATATATATATATACAGATGTCGAATTATTACTAAATGGGAACAATTGAAGAACAAATTAAGAAGTAGAAAAAGAAGAAGAGTAGCTAGACACAAAAATTTACCCTTCCAGGTGCATTTGAAACAAAAGGTCGTGGAACTAGTGCCTCCATTTAATATTAAATAGGGTCAATACATCACGTACGATTTGATTGGGTTGATAATATAAAACAAAAATTAAAAAAAAAATTAATTGGGTCGATAATATTCCAGCTGCATTTATATATATAATAGTAAGGTCAGTACTATAAATGCTTAATTCACATGCAAATTGACGGAAAAAAATCGGCCTCTAGATTTTTCAAAATAACTTTACCATAGATCTAGTTCAATTGAAATCCTAATTACCACTATTTTTAATTTTTTTTTTTGTCACTTTAGCATTTATTTTTTCGAATTAACGATGAGAAACTTCTTGCACATAACTAAACCACCTGCATCCTTAGCTATTCTTTATACGCACATGCGGATGTGGATGCGACTAGTAAAAATTATTATCTGCATACGCGACTGTAGATAGTGGTATATATATATATATATATATATATATATATATATTATACTTAATAAATTAACCAAAATTACGTTGTTTTGGATTAGGTATAGCTATGTAAAATTTACATTGGTTTGGTTTGCTAACTTGGTTGTGTTACTTTCTCATATAATATTTGGGCACAAAAGGTAAAATTAATGTGAAATAAATATATTTTCAAAAAATTAAGACTTAAAAAAATTTTAAACAAGCTTAAAACACAAAAAATCATCGCACCAATTAACAAAAGCAGGAAAAAGAAAGGATTCTTTCTTTTTTTGGTTTCTCTAAATCATGAGCATGTGTGCAACATGTCAATAAGCTGATTGCAACATCATAAGAGCTCACCTCCCATTTTTCAAGTTAACATCCAAGCCTAGCAAATTGGAATATGTAAGCCTTTTAACCAGCTGAACAGTTGAAGGCTTTCTGCACATCTCCAATCTCTACAACAAAGAAACCATGATATTCAAGAAATTTAATATTCCACACATATTAAAGAAGGAAGACTTATCAAGCAACTTGACAAAAATGCATGAAGTAGCATACCTCCTTCCACCAAAGTTAGAAAGATCCTTATCATTGGGGGAACCATTTAATGCTTTAAATTTCTTGGTGGTTTTTGAGCTTCCCTTCAAAACTTTCTGACCTTTGAAACAACAAATCCGCTCCAACTCTCTGCTGCTGTGGCTTTTAAAACAAAATCTCATGAATTAGATGTAAATCAAAACAGACAAAAGAAGGAAGAATTGAATTTTTTTTTTGATGAGGAAGAATTGAATATATATTAAGTACGATCAACAGCCACATGCATCATTTCAAGATTTTCTTTACCAGAATACTCTTCACATCTTAGAGTAACAGTGCTGTCTTCCTTTCCTCATCTCGACCACATCGTACCGTTTCAGCACTCACGCGTGGGATTATTATCATCAACGGACAACGGTTGTACGTAGTAACGATTGTAAATTAGGTAAATCAAGTTGTCTGATTTTTCATCTTTTTCTATTAGCATCAGCGGTTGAGATAATGATGTTTTAGCATTCAAAATCAATCCACGTACGTGGTTACTGATTTCCAAAACAGAAATATGTAATGTTATGATTTTTTTTTTTTTCTCTTTTTTATCCTCTCTCAAATGAGTAATGCTATAAATATATCGAGTGTCACTCTTGTATCCTTATAAAAATGAGGTAGCTTTTAAAATCATCATTGAGCTTGTGATTAATCACTATTAAATTTTGATCAAACGATAATTTTAAAAGCCACCTTATTTTTTGAATGACACATGAAATACTTTTAGAATTACTCCCTCTCAAAATTGATGTGACTTTTAAAATCATCATTGATTTTGGGATAGAACATTATTGAATTTTGATTTAATGACAATTTTAAAAACTGTATCAATTTTAGAAAGATAAAAAGAGGGCAAAAAAATAGTTTATAACATTACTCTGGAAATATATCGTACATGGACTTTTTAAGTGTTTATAATTCATTTGGGATTGCATTGAAAAATAGAGCTTTTATTTTTAAAAAATAAATAAAATAGAGCTTTTGTTTATAAAAAAAAAAGTATAAATTTAGATTTTTCTTTTAATTTTTTTTTAAAAAATGATTTGCCTAGCACAGCTTTTTATATAGTAAAAGTAATTTTTAAGCCTCTTAACGAAATCTGAAACGGATTTTTACTTCCAAGTGCACACTCTCTGCTGACGTGATAATAAAAATCACGATTAAATTTTGGATAGATCACCGTTAGATTTTTGATTCAATAGTGATTTTTACTGCTACGTTCAAAACGTACACTTGATAGTAAGCACCGGAAAATGCATGTAACATTTCTTTTTGTAATAAGTTCTATGTGGAATAAAAATGTTTTGTATGCAAAAATAATAAATAGGTATTTGCACCTAACTTTCATTTAATTATTTTACCGAAACCGTTAAATGCCACATCAATATCAATCATATTATAACACGTGCCATCATAATAAAATGAAGTTATAAACATTGATGGATTTGTAATGAAATCTGGTTTCTGGTGTATATGAATCTGGATATGGGAATATTGATGGATTTGTAATGGAAATAATGGTTGTAGATGAAAGGTGTGAAATGTGATTTGTAACCTAATGCTCCCTATAATTAATACTAACTGGCTGGGGATCACACGTCATGAAGCGGAGATCACTAGTTTGAATTCCTCCTCCTCCTCTTGTATGAACATGTTAAAAAAAAAAAAAAAAAAAAAGGCCTTTCAAAATTATTTTAAAAGGGTTCCTTATTAATTTAAAAACCTGCGACTTTCGAGACAATATTACACTCAACTGTTCTAGTAATTAACTGATTAAAGACTAAGGACTCCTAACAGAGTAATTCTACGTGTATATTAAGTGTTCATAAAAAAATGAGATAGCTTTTAAAATTATCATTTGATCAATCACACGCTCAATAGTGATTTTAAAAACCCTCTTATTTTTTTATGGATACTTTATGAACATTTAATATACATGTAGAATTACTCCTCGTAACAACAACAACTGGCCTAATTAACTAATCGGAAGAGTAAACAAAACAATATCCATCGGATGGATAACTTTGAGCTGACTTCATCAACCTTCAAGTCCATTTGTGACTATCTCCTAACAACCTTCGTTATTGTTTTATTGATTTCAACTTCTTTGAAATGGCCATATTAATCAAGCTGATAAATCCAATATTAGAAATGGGCTACCTTTAAAAGTTAAGCATAGCACAGGACTTTGGTAACACCTAGGGACGGACTTAGGACTAGGTGTAGTAATTTGTGTTCGCGTGTCAGGTTTGAGTCGTGTTGAGATATGGGTATAAGACTATATATGTCGACTATAACCCGACTCATTTAATTAAACGAGTCAAACTCCTCAACACTAACACTCTAATTTTGTATTGGGTTAGTGTCAGGTTCGCAGGTCATGTAAAAAATTTCCTATCATTATGTCGAGTGTTGGTTCAGGTCATGTTGAAGCATGGGTATAAAACTATATATAAATCAACTCTAACCTAACCCATTTAATTAAACAGGTCAGACTCCTCGACCTTAATTCTTTAATTTCGTGTTGAGTTCGTGGCACATTCGCGGATCGTGTAAAAAATTGACAATCCTACGTAGGACTAATATTGGGGGTGTTTGCCAACCCCAAACTTTTTTAAAACACCTGTAAAAATATTACTTTTGTAGTTTTGTGTTTTGGCCTCGTCAAATATAATTTCTGACTCCTCCTGCCCCTCTCCGTTGACAGATTTATACTCTTATACTCTTATGTCATATTGCTTTATGACTTATGACATTTGTGTAGCTTTTGTATACATGCATTCATGACTTATGACGTAGTATAAAATTAAATATAAGATTTTTTTTTTCTATTTATTTTTAAACGCATGCGCACACATTGGGAGACTATATACAGTATGCACCTATATGCTCATTTATCCTGAGTCATTTCCTCCTAGTTTTTATGAAGAATTCTCAAAGATCTTTCTTATTTCTTTGATTTTCGTTATTCACAGGTGGAAGGATCCACATTTGCAATCTCCTTTCTTACTAATAAAAAAGAAAAAAGGAAAAAGAAAAATTTAGCGTGATGAGTCATAGCTCATAAGCTGGTATGTTCGCTTTCCAATAGGCTTCTATATATAGTTCTATTAGTCAAGCCATCATTTGAGGTTGGCCCATATTTTGGAACAAACAGTTATTCTAGCTTGGGAGGTGAACTAACCCAAGTTTCTTGGCACTCCCTCCAACCACATCTCATCAAACACACGTATTGGTTCTCCAGTCCTCAGAATCCTTCAACATTTTCCCACTATTATAAGTAACCTATAGGAGATGGTTTCTTCAATCAAAAACATCTATCCTATCCACTACTTAAATTGAAACAGCTTCTCAAACCTTCTGCTGTTGTTCTCCAACCCAATGGCATTTTCTGATCATTTCTGTTTTGCTTTGTCTTTGGTCTTAGCATTATCACTCGCAAGCTCCGATGTAAGCCTGGCAGCGCGCCACCTGTTGGACACACCGGCTGCTCCACCTTCAGCATCGACACTGCCTCCCCTGCCCTCTTTCCCAACTCTGCCTGCAGCCACATTGCCACTCCTGCCTAGCACGCCATTGCCAACTCTGCCACCATTGCCTACACTGCCAACTCAACCAACTACTCTTCCGACATTCACACTACCTCCGCTGCCAAGTACTCCATTGCCCACCATCCCAACCACAATCCCTTCAATCCCCACCATTTCGGCGACCATCCCAACAATTCCTTTCCTCTCCCCACCCCCATCAAATTGAACCACTAGGCCTTGAGATGCCTCATTTTCATTCATCTTCCTTCTAGCTTAATTGTTGGATGGTTCTTTGTACCGGTACTACTTGAACCGTTTTCTGAATGTACATAGATCCTGCATTGGTTCTATATTTGTGCGTTTTTACAGGTCATATGATTATGAATATATATGATGTCTTCTTATGTTTGTTTGTATAAGGGATTTATATATACATTTTCCATTATTCCAGAGTCATTCTTTGGTCAATTTAGTGTCACTTGGAGTGTTACTCTTGTTATTGAGTTTGGGCTTAAAAAGTTCTAGTAATTTTTTTTTTTTTTTTTTTCAAAGGGAGAGTGGCAGCTTGGGCAAGCCATGGGGGGATTGGGGGCATGCGCCCCCCTCCTGACCCTTAGAAATAGGATCCTCTCAATATTATTAAATGAAATAAATACTATCTATTTTAAATGAAATGTCAGGATTTAAAGTTGGTGTATGTAACGATATATATGAAGTCAATATTGATACGTATTTTAAAATTTTAAATAATGTAAAATCATGTACATCATTAGATGTATTAACTTTAAATTATGACTATAAAATAGATAGTATTCACTTCATTTGAAATGGAAAGGATCTTATTCCTGGCTGTTGCGTCCACCACTTGTTTGATAGACATTTGAATGGGTACTTAAAAAGAAACAAGATCAACTTTAGTAAAAATAATTAAAACACACAATATTGTACAAATAATAAATAACTAGCTTGTAATTATAATGGCTTTATTCAATTTTCAATTTTCCAAGAATTCCTATAATCTGCCACTAGTTTATCTCAGGCATTCTGCTGTTTGTATTTGAGGAATATTTGTTGGGATCTTGGGCGGCAGTACTCGAACACAATTATTTTTAGGGTTTCTTTTTGTTTATGTTGAGAGGAAATTATGTGCAACTGTCTTTTTTTTTTTTTGCAAAGTAAGAGAGAAGAGTGAAGTTGAGAGGCTTAATTGTAATATCCCATTTGCTGTAGTAAATCCATATAAATTCATGATTTTTTTTTTAGGCATGTTTGCATAATAGGCTCAAAGAGAATAGACTAAAAGACAAATAAAGAAAGGAAATGAAACATGCATGGTGTTGCTAAGCAAAAGACTGAAAATTTTTGTTTGAAATAATTTCACTTATAACTTATGATCCTTTCATCACTTTTGAGAAAATGTACTCAAATTTTAAAAAGTGTCAATTTAAGGTTAACCATTTAATTTTTTTTTTTTTTTTTTTTTTTTCAATTTCAACCCCTTTTGTTAAGATTTTCCGTTAAATCTTATCAAAATTTTCAAAATACCCTTTTTTTTTAGGAAAAAAATTTGTTAGGATTTAGGTGTTGGTAAGAATTTAACGGAATTTACAAAAACATCCATGCCTGAAAATCTTAAAATTTATATATATATATATATATTTAAAAAAAAAAAAAAAAAAAAAAAAAAAACACAAACACATTGGTATTTTAGAAATTTCGATAGGATTTATAAAAAATTCTAACAGATTGTTGAAATTGAACAAAATTGAAAGATGGACACCTTAAATTGACGCTTTTTAAAGTTTTGGTACGTACCATTTTTCAAAAGTAATGAAAGATTATGAGTTATAAGTGAAATTTTTTCTTTTTGTTTTTTAATTGTTGCTTTGTAATGCATATGACAACTCGAGTCTCGATCCATATTAATACACCTAATTAAACATGAGAAATGCTAAGAGTACCAAATTTTTTACCAAGAGATAGGTATCAAGATGATGTAGAACTTATTTATTGAAGAAAATCAAAACAATTAATAAAAAGAAATGCTACTGTTTCCAATGAATAATCTCCACATCTTCTTGGTACACATCCCTTGGTAAAAGATTTAGTATTTCTAGCATTTCTCATTAAACATATTTATGTGAAATTTTTGCACGTGAGGAACTACTAACGCTGCATCCTTTACTTAGAATATACAAGTGAATACGGACAACTATCTTGAAACTCAAATTATTAATTAAGCTTAAAATTTTAATTGATTTCTACCTCCCAAGGGTATGTCTCAATTGATTTCCATTGAACTTACTATAAAACGAGAAATACGTACTACGTGCACTTCAATTGCGTGTATATGCACTATGGCATATGTAAGAGTAAAAATTATTACTAGATACAAAATTCAATGGTGATTTTCATTGTCACGCGCGTCAAAAAGTGTGCACTTAAAAAGTGCATGTAGTTTTTTTTTTTATTTATTTAAATTTTCCTAGCCTCGTCAAGGTTTTTCTTTTAACTCTCTCTCTCTCTCTCTCTCAAGATTATTGAAATGTGCTGGCGTTAGCCATTACGTGAGTCCCCTTGAGAACACATTGTTGACTAAATCTTGTATGACTTGGTACTGCATGCGAGTCGTTCTCAACTAACTTCGTTTCAACTAAAAAAATGCCTCCAATCTCGATCCGATCCATGAAATACCCTTTTTTTTTTTTTAATCGTAATTTTGTCTCCTCAAATTGTTAATGATAAACTAGTCTAGCTAGTCCAGATAGACAAAGACAACCTTGGTCTGCTCTAGTCAACTAACTTCTTTTCATGCACATGCAGAAAGAACAAACAAAGACAACGTACTTGGTCTTCTTGGCGAAGAGTGATCGAAGTTGAGAGGCTTAATTGTAATCTCCCATTTGCTAGCTGTAGTAAATCCATATAAATTCATGTTTGGGTAATGAGAAATGATTGCGTAATGAGAAATGATTGTTGTACAACTCTTGACATAATTTCAAAAACTTTCTTTTTAAACTAACTATTAAATTTGTTTTCTTACAAGTAGGTTCTCTATATATATATATATATATATATAGAGTTGTATAACAGTTGTACGAAAATTGTAAATATATCATATCTCTTGCAAAATAGGCTCAAAGAGAATAAACTAAAAGACAAATAAAGAAAGGAAATGGAACATGGTGCCGCTAAGCAAAAGATTGAAAATTTTTGTTTGGGAGAACTTCACTTATAACTACATTTTATCTTTCATCACTTTTGAAAAAATGTACCATAACTTTAAAAAGTGTCAATTTAGAGTATCTATCTTTCAATTTTTTTATTTTTTTTTCAATTTCAACCATTAGTTAGAATTTTTTGTTAAATCCTATATATCAAAATTCTCAAAATACCCATTTTTGTTTTTTAGAAAAAAAAAAAAAAATTGTTAGGATTTAGGTGTTAGGTTAGAATTTAACGGAATTTACAAAAATACCTATGTCTGTATCTTGAAAAAAAAATTTATAATTTTATTTTTAAAAATAAACACGAAAGTATTTTAAAAATTATTAGTTAAGCCTAAAATTTTAATTGATTTCTACCGCCCATAGGGTCTCTGATTCCAAGCACAGACGGTCTGCTTTATATATATATATATATTCAGCATTTGAAAGGGTTTTGTCTAATTGACAAGAAAAAAAACACAAAACAAAAAATGTTTTGTTATTTTAAGAATATTCTTGGCCCATTGCACAACCAAGAATTAAAGATGGCCGGTAATCTGACCTGAACATACTTTTTTTTATTGAAACTCTGACCTGAACATACTTAAAGGTACATTTAAATATTAAAACCAAAAAATTGAAAAAAAATTCTAGACTTTTCAAAAAAAATTTCCAAAATTTGGTTTTCAAATAATGTGTCACAATCTCATGAGATAATGACACATTAATCAAAATAAAAAAATTATATAAAATTATGACACATCATTTAAAAACTAAATTTTGAATTTTTTTAGAATGTATAGCATTGCTAAAAAATTATTCAGCTCCAGCATATCTTAATCAACTCAAGGTACACTTAATTTGTTAACGTCAATGCTGGTTTAATTTTCATCAAGTCAAGTCAGGAGGTATGCACTATAGTCTTTTATTTTTTATTTTTTTTAATGCTATATATTTGGTCTTGGAGTGTTAATTAACCGGCTTGTTGTCTTTTTTTTACATGCCAATATCTTCTCCTAGTAATACCACGTCAAAAAGTGTACACTTAAAAGTACATGTAGTATTTTTTTTTTTATAAAAAAGATACATATTTATTCTTCAAATAGAGAGAGCTGCAAGTTTACTTCTTTTTTAAAAAGAAAAAGAAAAAGAAAAGAGATTTAAGTGTATTAGGGCTTTGAATTTTGAATGGTTTTCTATTTATTATTCTTTGTATTTCATCTTTCGATAGTAAAAATTCATTTTGATCGTCTTTGTTTGTAGATGTGAAAGTGTATGAGAGGAAGGTGAAGCTGTATAGCCTTTAGGTGAGAGGAAGCCAGGAAGGTGAAGTGTATAGCTATGAGAGGAAGGGGGTACCCCTTGAGAACACATTGTTGACTAAATCTTGGTCCTGCGGCATGCGTGTCGTTGTTGGTCAATTAACTTCGTTTCAACTAAAAAAAGCCCCCAATCTCGATACATGAAATACCTTTTTTTTTTTAATCGTAATTTTGTCCTCTCAAATTGTTAATGATAAACTAGTCTAGTCCAGACAAAGACAACTTGGTCGGTCTTCTCGGCCCGCAACTTCCAGAGAACTTCGAAGTTCGGACGGTAATGGGGTTGTATAAAGCGGGCCGGGGCTTATATCTAGCTGCTTAACAATTCCGTCATCCATGGCGGTGAAAATGGTATTTCAGATCATGATTGTGCTATTGTTTTCAATTGATGCAATACTTTATGTACAAGCAGCGGGTTTAGTAATTAATAGGTCATGTCAAGCAAGCTGTGGGGATGTTAGCATCCCGTACCCTTTTGGAATAGGAGCTGGTTGCCATGTTGATCGCTGGTTTAATTTGAAGTAGTTTGCAAGAATGACTCTTCGGGCTCTCCCAAACCTTTCTTGAGTAGCTTCGGCCTGGAGTTGCTGAACATTTCATTTGGAGAAGCTTATTATTCACGAAGCCGTAGTACAGTTCGCGTCAATTATCCGACATTTTCTAATTGTACTAATAGTTCAAGCAGAAAACAAAATGTCAGCTCTTTCATCTTCTCCTATTACCAAAACAGATTCGTCGCCATGGGTTGCTCAATGAGATTCTCGGATGATTCAATGATTGGGTGCAGCTCAAGATGTGATTCGAGTAAAGTAGTGATAAATGGTAATAGTTGCAACGGCACTAGCTGCTGCCAAACCACAATTACTCCGGGTCTCAATACGTTCGAGACAACTATAGATCCAATAGATACTAGGAACCCTGCAGTCACCGAAGGATGCAAGTCTGCATTCTTGGTAGAAGAAGATTGGTTCAGGGAAAGTGGTTCATTAATAAATATGTCCTCCATTATGTCGCACGTTCCTGTGGTGTTGGAATGGGGGATTCTTGAGACATCATTCAACACACTTCCAATAGCCAATAAGACCGCAAAAGAGTACTATTGTTTTCATAATCCCTATCTTGTTTCAGTGAGTAATGAGTACCAGAACTCTGTTGCATGTTATTGCAATTGGGGCTTTGAAGGAAATCCCTATCTTGTTGGAGGATGTCCAGGTAAAGTTTTTATAGCTGTTGTCTATTTTATATCTTTAATTCTTCCTCCTTCCTTTTCGTGTTAGATACTAACTGTACGTGTTTGTCTCCATCATTACATGTCAGATATTAACGAACCGGGCAACACTCTGGTTAAACTGCTCATGATAGGTATGTACGTTTACTCCGATCAAAGTATAAACAAGCTTCCCATTTTATTTTTCTTTTTAAAAGGTGAGCCATAAATCTCATATATATTTTTGCAGTATTTTCAAGCGTGTGTAGTGGCAAATCTTTTCTTCTTTTTCTTTCCTTTTTTAATATTTTCTCGTACACTTTTTATGGAATCAATTTTCAATAAATATATACCTAAGCTTCACTACTTATTACCATCTAGAGGGATGCTTCAAGTATAATTGATTTTGAGATATATTGGAACTTTAGGATCAGAATTTCTTGAAATTCTCTAACAATTGTAGGAGCCTACAACTCTTAAAATGGTTTAAATGAACACTCAAGATTTTGCCAACTCAATAATTTTGAGGCAATCTTTTTTGCATATTCTTCAACTATCCAATCAAAGAGAATGGTCGACCTCTTCATCAAGTACTTTTAGGAGTGGCTGGACCGCCAAGTTTAAAACTTTCGAGAAGTGGCCAACCATTCTCATAAGCCTTGAGGGTAGTCAACAACCTCCTAAAAGTTTTTGGGATTTGCCAAACCATCCTAAAATTCATGAGGGGAGCCCGACTACCCCTTATAAGCCTTGAGAGGGTGGTTAGCCACCTCCTCAAGGCTCGAGGGGGTGATTCAGTTGCCATTTAAGGCTTAATGGAGTGGTCGAACATCTCTTTGGAATGACTGACCACCCTAAAAATATTAAGGAATGGTGCACCCAATCTCGATCTCTAGGTGTTGGCTAAAGAAACCATTTTCTGTAATTCATATATATATATATATATATATATATATACACAAAATAGATGACTTGACAAAATCATGCATGACCGTTCATTTAAAATAATGGCTACAATTTTAAAAATTGCTGGTAAAGAATTCTAATGCAAACCTTTACACATTCATGCTTTTTTGGTTTAATCATATTTCTCCTTCAGCAACCCATGCACTTTTACCATCTCCTTCTTTTGAAATACTTTGATAGTCACAATATATTAACTTACATTTTGTAACAGGATTGTTTGTCAGACTAATTTCTAGCATTAAGCGAATATTTTTTCTATAAATTTTTAGTTAATGTGCTCAATCAAAACTATTTCTATAACCTTTTACTGCAATGAGTAATCTTCTTCTATTACATTGTATTAAGCAGGTCTTAGCAGTGGTAGCCTTGGGCTATTAGTTCTACTTGGTGGTGGATGGTGGTCCTACAAAGTGATAAAGAGAAGGAGGATGATTAAACAGAAGAACATGTTCTTCAAACGAAATGGTGGTTTATTGTTATAACATCAATTATCTTCACATGAAAAAAATGTTGAGAACACCAAATTGTTTAATTCAAAAGATTTGGAGAATGCAACAGATCGTTTTAATGTGAATAGAATACTTGGCCAGGGAGGACAAGGCACTGTTTACAAGGGCATGTTGGTAGACGGAAGAATCGTTGCGGTGAAAAAGTCCAGGGTAATTGATGAAGGAAAACTAGAAGAATTCATAAATGAAGTTGTCATTCTTTCACAAATTAATCACAGGAATGTGGTTAAGCTAATTGGCTGTTGTTTGGAGACGGAAGTTTCTCTGCTAGTTTATGAATACGTTCCTAACGGAACTCTTTTCCAATATGTCAATCACCAAATCGAGGAGTTTCCACTAACATGGGATATGCGCTTACAAATTGCAACAGAAGTTGCAGGGGCTCTCTTCTACTTACACTCAGTAGCTTCCTCACCCATTTATCATCGGGACATTAAGTCTACAAACATACTCTTAGATGACAAATACAGAGCTAAGGTAGCTGCCTTTGGGACTTCAAGATCCGTCACTATTGACCAAACGCACTTAACAACCCTAGTGCATGGCACTTTTGGATACTTGGACCCTGAGTATTTCCAATCAAGTCAGTTTACAGAAAAGAGTGATGTTTATAGTTTCGGTGTTGTCCTTACTGAGCTGTTAACCGGCGAAAAAGCAATCTCTTCAACGAAGACACAAGAATCCAGAAGTTTAGCCACATATTTCATTGAATCCGTGGAGGAGAAAAATTTGTTTGATATTCTTGATAGTCGAGTTTTGAAGGAAGGTAAGAAAGAAGATATCATTGTAGTCGCGAACCTTGCGAAAAAGTGCTTGTACTTAAAAGGGAAGAAACGTCCCACAATGAGAGAAGTCGCAACGGAGTTGGAAGCAGTTCAAATGTTGCAAAAAGCTCCTAACCTTCAACAAAACTATGAAGAGCTTGAATATGTCCAAGCAGAAATGTACGAGCCAAGGGATGTTGTTCCCTTATCAACAATGCCAACCTCATCTATAGACTTCCAACCATTATTGTCTTCTCAATCAGTATGAATTAGAATTTGTTTAATGTAATGTTGTAGGTTACGAATAAACATCGTCCACTTCAACCCAGAATTAACATGGTTGTAGGGTTTTTTCTATGGTTTGAATGAAGAGTACTATTGTTTTAATTATAGTTATATTTCAACAAGTAAGTACCAGCCCTCTTTTGCTTGTTATTGCCGAAGTGGCTTTGAAGGAAATCCCTATCTTGTTGGAGGATGTGGAGGTAAAGTTTTATAGCTAGTCTATTTTATCTCTTTAGTTCTTCCTCCTCCTTCCTATATTTTCGTGTTAGATACTAACTGTACGTGTTTGTCTCCATCGTTACATGTCAGATGTTAACGAATGCGAGGAACCGGGCAGAGTCACTTATGACAATAATGGATACTGTGTAAATATGTATGGGTCTTACATGTGTGGGATAGTTGACACCAAGACTCGGCTTAGACAGCTCACTATAAGTATGTACGTTTACTCGGATCAAAGTATAAACAAACTTCCCATTTTATTTTTCTTTTGAAAAACTGAGCCAATTAAAAACCACCCACATAATAAATCTCATATTTTGTCCCACATTATTTTGTTTGATCTTATTTTAATTGGTCCTACTTGCTTTGAATGTACAGTTTTTTAGGAGAATTAATATTATGCTTTTGGAGAAATTTTTTAAAACACAGGTTTTGAAAAAAAATAAATAAATAAAAGGGGTAATTACCTTTTCCCCCCATCAACTACCAGCCATTGTCAACATGCCCCCATGAACTGACACCTCGACCAAAAGAGAGCATCCAACTACCATCGTTACCCACTTTGCCCCCATCCGTCAGTCTAATTCACACAAAGACCAAAATGCCCTCTACAGTAATTAATAAAAAAATATTAAAATTAATATTTTAAAAAAAAACTGAAAAAGGGCGCCACCCTTAGATTAATTTTTGTTTTTTTTAAAAAATATATATTAATTTTAATATTTTTTTATTAATTACTGTAGAGGGCATTTTGGTCTTTAAACAAAAATTAACACCCAAAAATGGAATATTCCATCCAAGTTAACGGAATCTTCTGACGGATGGGGGCAAAGTGGGTAACGATGGTAGTTGGATGCTCTCTTTTGGTCGAGGTGTCAGTTCATGGGGGCATGTTGACAATGGCTGGTAGTTGATGGGGGGAAAATGTAATTACCCCTAAATAAAATTAGCTAGATCGAGCACATGCATCTTTTGAAAAAAATTAGAATGATCAAAATGGGCTCGCCATGATTATAGATCTAAAACTCATGTCACTCAGTTATACTCCTTGTCTCCCAGCCTAAAGCTAGTGCTATCGATCATATCGATCCCCGATCTTTGAAGTATTTTTCCAAGAGTCTGGTGGCAAATCTCTTCTTCTTTTTCTCTTTTTTAATATTTTTCCTACACGTATGTTCTACGTACAGAATCAATTTTCAATAAATATATCCTTGAAATTCACTTACTACTATCTAGAGGGATGCTTTAATTATAATTAATATTGAGATATATTGGAACCTCTAGAATCAGGATTTCCTAAAATTTTGAAGAATTGCAAGAGCCTGCAATTCTTAAAATAGTTTAAATGAATACTAAGATTTTGCCAAGTCAATCATTTTGTGGCAAAAATAAAATTCCAAGAATGGGATTGCTTTCCACTCAAAGAGGGTTGCTGCCCACTCCAAATACTTTTGAAGTGGCTTGACCACTCTTAAAACTCTCGAGGAATGACCAACCACCTCATAAGTTTTGAGGGTGATCAACAACTCCCCAAAAAGTTTTGGGGGCGGCTAAACCATTCAAAAACACTTGTATGTGGCCAACTAACCCCCATAAGTCTTGAGAGGGAGATTGACCACCCCCTCAAGCCCTTGAGGGAGGGTGATCCAGTCACCTTTCAAGGCTTATGAGGGTTGTCGACTACTATCTTGGAATGACCAACCATCTCCAAAAATTATAAGGGATGGCGCGCGCATCCAACCTTTTTAGGTGTTGGCTAAGGAAATCATTTATTGTAAGCTTTTTTAATTCAAGATGGATGACTTGAAATTTTTTAAAATTATAGGTAGGAGATTCTAATGCGAACCTTTAAACTTTCATGCTTTTTTGTTTATCCTTTGCCTCCCTCAACAACCCTCTTTTACCGTCTCCTTCTTTTGGAATACTTCAATAGCTAGTCAAAATGTATAAACATACTTTTCAAGACATGATAGTTTGTCAGACAAATTTCTAGCATTATGAGAAGTTGTCTTTCTATTTTAAGTCAAAGTTCTCAATCAAAACCATTGCTTAACCTGTTACTGCAATGAGTAATCTTTTCCTATTACATTGCATTAAGCAGGTATTAGCAGTGGCTTTGGGCTATTGGTTCTACTTGTTGGTGTATGGTGGTCCTACAAAGTGGTAAAGAAGAGGAGGAGGATTAAACAAAAGAACAAGTTTTTCAAATGAAATGGTGGTTTATTGTTACAATAACAATTATCTTCACATGAAGCCAATGTTGAGAACGCCAAATTGTTTAATTCAAAAGATTTGGAGAAGGCCACAGACCGTTTTAATGTAAATAGAATACTTGGCCACCAAGGACAAGGTATTGTTTTCAAAGGCATGTTGACAGGCGAAAGAATCGTTGCTGTGAAAAAGTCCAAGGTAATTGATGAAGGGAAACTTGAAGAATTCATTAATGAAGTTGTCATACTTTCACAAATTAACCAAGGGAATGTGGTTAAACTAATAGGTTGTTGTTTGGAGACAGAAGTTCCTTTGCTAGTTTATGAATGCGTTCCTAACAGAACTCTTTCCCAATATGTTAATGGCCAAACGGAGGAGTTTCCACTAACATGGGATATGCGCTTACGAATTGCAACTGAAGTTGCAAGAGCTCTCTTCTACCTACACTCAGTAGCTTCCTTGCCTATTTATTATCGGAACATTAAAGCTACAAACATACTCTTAGATGATAAATTCAGAGCTAAAGTAGCTGACTTTGGGATTTCAATAAACATCATTGTTGATTAAACTCATTTAACCACACTAGTGCATGACACTTTTGGATACTTGGACCTTGAATATTTCCAATTAAGTCAGTTTACAAAAAAGATTGATGTTTATAGTTTTGGTGTTGTCCTTGCTGAGTTGTTAACTAGCGAAAAAACGATTTCTTCAACAAGAACACAAGAATCCAAAAGTTTAGCCACATATTTCATTCAATCGGTGGAGGAGAACAATTTGTTTGATATTATTGATAGTCGAGTTTTGATGAAAGGTAAGAACGGAGAGATCATTGCAGTCGCAAACCTTGCAAATAAGTGCCTAAACTTAAATGGGAAGAAACGACCTACAATGAAAGAAGTCGCAATAGAGTTGGAGGCATTTTAAACGTTGCAAAAAGCTCCTAACCTTCAACAAAACTATGAAGAGATTGAAGACGTCCAAGCAAAAATGTATGAGCTGCAGTATGAATCAATATTTTTTTAATGTAATGTTGTAAGTTACATCGCTTTATTTGGTACCATACACATTATTGGACCTCAATTTTACTATCCTAACTCAGTTACGCTCCTTTAGGGGTCCACAAACAATCAATTATTGTATGTAAATTTTTCAAAATGAAGGGAGAACGAAAATGTGAATGCTACCGTGGATTAAAAAACCAAGATCTTGCATAATGGGCACTTCACTTGATTTTGATCAGGTAAACTCATGCACTTGGAGCTTCGTGTCAAGGCTTGTCACGCCTTTTCGCTTTAGTTTGTCTGACACTTCTAATGATACTGTTTAATAAATACATAACATAAGAGAAAAGAAACTCTTAGTGAAAAATTTCAATCAACTGATAGAACTGAGTAACAACAAGACACGTAAACAGATTACTGAATTATAAAATAAACTTCATTAGGGTTTGAAAATTCCATGACACGCGGATTTGGTGACAAAGTGAAAACATTTTGAATAACTCTTCAAGACTTACATTGCATATTGTTCAACTGACAAAACCTTTGTAACTACGAATACCCAATCTTATAACCTCAATAAACAATCCATTCACCTCCCACCACAATGACTCTAGAACCTATAACCTTCTTTTATATGGATCACCTTCACTAGTGTACATTGCCTGCTTCAACCAAGAACTCCAGCGGCTGTCGGCTTTTTCTATAGTTTGAATGAGGAGGAATAAACTAGGAGAAGGTTTGAGCCTATTTAAGGTCAAGAACGCTTAATATTACGTATTGACAATAATTTCTAACTCTTGATCATTTTTTCCTTATTGACAATAATTTTTTCACTTGATTGAAGATGCATTGTCCTCATTGTCTTCATGGAAATATAACAAATATATGGCTTATAGGACGTACACTTGCTAAACACACATGAAAAATGGATTTAAATGTCTTGAGGGTTTGAGAGAATTAGGGTTCCATAGGTAAATTTCATTTAAGAAAAACTAGGGTCACAATAAGTGGAAAGTTAGGGTTTTGTGGGGGGAAAAAAAATCAAATTAATGACGAAATAAATTGCAGACGGTTAAGCGAGGCGCTGTGGTGAAAGAACAAAAAAGGAATTTAAGTGTTCGATGTAAGTAAACTCACTTCGAATTGAATTACTGTGAAATTATGAAATTGCATTATGTGTTAGATATGATTAAACCCTAGGTTTACGTATTGATTTGATGAAATGTCTTTATAGAAAAGAAGCAGGGATTGTACTATGAAAAAAAAAAAAAAAAAAAAAAAACCCTCTTACATACCATGATTTTGTTATTATAATATGAGTAATGATTCATCACCACCTATAGATACCACTTTTCACCTCTTTGCTTATGTAGTAAGGTGATCTCTCACTTCCTTTTGAGTTTTAAAAATAAAACAAGGTGGTAAAAGCGGTATCTTTAGGTGAACTCCAATTAGAGTTTGAGACAAACCACAAGACAAGCTGATAACAATCCTCAATAATCTACCGACTGCCACTCATCTCTAATCTTCACTACTAATCGATAACTACAACTATACGTGCTGATTAGTGTTATAAGAAATTGCATGTATAGTTGTTGCATTATGAAAAGATTATGCAATATATCTTTCTTTTTTATTATATTTTTTAGCTTGCTATGGTTTCAAAATGGAACATCTGTATAAATTATAGTTTGCATGAAAATAAGAAAGATTTCTGACTTATTAAGAGCAGTTTTTGGGAGATACTAATTAAGATCTAAAGCATCATTCTATGTCTTTGTCCTGATTGATGCAATGACTTCCCCACTGTCGTAAAACAAAAAATCTATTTATATATATATATATATATATATATATATACCCAAATAATTCGTAACGGAAGCGAACTTTCCATTAGGTTATAGTTAATAATTGGAGATTTTAAGTGCGTATGTTAAGTTGTCGATCGACTATGATGCGGCTATTACAAACCATTATTCTATTATAATTCGAAAACATTTCATCATGAATTTTTTTGTTAAAGTATTAATTAAATGATTAAATATATAATTTTTTATTTATTTAAATTTTTGAAATAAGTGGCCGGTGATCATTTAACGTAATAATGACTTAAGATTGTATAAGAGCAGATCAAGAGGTCATGAGTTCAAATTTTGCCACCGTAATTTATTCCCCAAGACAAGTGGTGATTTAAGACTCTTATTTTCAAAACTTCACCTTTCAGTTTCTACTCCCTGCTCCTACCCTCCCTTTTCTCTTTCTTTTTTTTTTTTCTTTTTTTTTGTTGTTGTTGTTGTTGTAGGTGTTCTCCGACCAGATCAGCAATTTTGGCCTCTTTGCTATGTATTTGTCCATTTGCCTCTGTGCTATGCCTTTGCTCAGAGCAGACTTGCTCTTTAATTATTTTTGTATATGGATTAGCTGAAGATGAAAGTCGTAGATAGCACTTTATTGTAAGAATTTTGTTTATATTTATATATATGACTGTGTAACCTCATAGCATGTGGCTATGATTTTGCAGAACTTTATACTTGTGATATTTGATCAATGAAATACTCACATCTTTCGTTTTTTTTTTTTTTTTTTTTAAAAAAAAAAAAAAAAAACCTCTTATTTTCAACACTTTCAGAAAAACCAAAACATGCAGAAATAACAGATGAATTGTTAATAAAGAACACAACAAAGCAAAGCAAAGAACACATGTAAATTTTGCCCTTATGTTGGGCATATATCATATATGCATGCCCATTTTTTTTTTTTAGATGAATTATATGCATGCCCATTCCTGGCCTGTATCCCAAAAATGGCAGTTTTTGTCCATCTTTGATTTCCTCTTAATTGATCGATCACCTCACATGATGCTACAACTAGCCAAAATATTCGTGACACTAACCCCGATCTCCAATGCTTGAAACGCGGTCCACCATCTACTCTGAAAGCGAAATTATATATACAAGAAATATATGGTTACGCTTTAACGGGAAAATCGATCAATTGCATATATACCCAGCAAAATTTTCTTTTTCATTTTTTTTTCCCCAAGTAAATGGGATACAGAGTTGTAGTGTTGGTAGCCATTAATCTTCCTTGAAAATATATGATTTTGCAGGTATATATATACAGATGTCGAATTATTACTAAAAGGGAACAATTGAAGAACAAATTAAGAAGCAGAAAAAGAAGAATAGTAGCTAGACACGAAAACTTACCCTTCCAGGTGCATTTGTAACAAAAGGTCGTGGAACTAGTGCCTGCAATATTTAATAATTAAATAGGGTCAATATTTAATACATCACGTACGATTTGATTGGGTTGATAATATAAAACAAAAAACAAAATAAAAAAAATAATTGGGTTGATAATATTCCAGCTGCATTTAATATATATATATATATATATGTGTGTGTGTGAGAGAGAGAGAGAGAGAGAGGGAGAGAGAAAGGTCATTATATATGCTTAATTAATTCACATGCAAATTGACGGAAAAAAATCGGCCTCTAGATTTTCCAAAATAACTGTACCATAGATCTAGTTCAATTGAAATCCTAATTACTACTATTTTTAAATAAATAATAATTATTATTATTTTGTCACTTTAGCATTTAATTTTTCGAATTAACGAAGAGAAACTTCTTGCGCATAACTAAACCACATGGTTAGTGTGTTAACGCAAGGGTGAAGAGCACTTGAATTGTCCCTAACTTACGTAAGCACTAGGTAGAATATATATTACGATCAAGAATTTTTTGTTGTATTAATTTAACGGTATCATGGTAGTAACTAGTAACATATACATCATTAATTAAATTTGTGGTGACCAACAAAGTGGAAAGTATATGATATGTCCGGCCACCTGCCTGTTGAGGCGACTCAAGGAAACACTTTAACATTTACTTATATATTCAAAATATTCTAAAACAGCTTGCATCCCCAGTTATTCTTTATACGCACATGCGGATGTAGATGCGGATGCGACTAGTAAAAATCACTGTCCGCGTATGCGGCTGCGGATACTGATTAACCGCATCTGCAAATCTTTTATATATATTATACTTAATAAATTTACCAAAACGACGTTGTTTTGGTGTTTAATACCAAAATGACTTCGTTTTGGATTATATATGTATAGCTATCTAAAGTATACATTGGTTTAGTTGGCTAACTTGGCTGTGTTGCTTTCTCATGTAACATTTGGGCATAAAATGTAAAAGTAATGTGCAATCAATATATTTTCAAAAGATTTGGGCTTAAAAAAAATTAAACAAGCTCAAAACACACAAAAAAAAAAAAAAAAAAATCAGCCTCATTTTTTTTTTTTTTTTTTTTTAAATCATTTAAAATAGACCTTAATAGAAACGTAAAGAATGCTCAAAAGGCTCATTACCTAATATGCGGATAGCAAATAATAATCGTAATAACCACGCAAATCAATGTGGATAGTAAAAACATAATGCGGATATCTAAAAAAGATATTCGTATTTTGCGGACGCGGTTATGGCCGATATTACAAACAACCGCATCTACATTCGCATGTACACCCCTATTAAATATTTTAAATGTCAATATAGCAAAACGAGAATCATTTAATTTAAAAATAATGATCATAACTTTCTTTTTTTTTAAAGAAGAAGAAGAAGAAGAAGAAGAAGAAGAAGAAGAATCTACATTCGCATGTACACCCCTATTAAATATATTAAATGTCAATATAGCAAAACGAGAATCATTTAATTTAAAAATAATGATAAGAAGAAGAAGAAGAAGAATCTACATTCGCATGTACACCCCTATTAAATATATTAAATGTCAATATAGCAAAACGAGAATCATTTAATTTAAAAATAAGGGATAAACACCTTTTTAGTCCCTGAGTTTTGGCAACTTTATTTTTTAGTCCCTGAGTTTCAATTCGCATCACAGAAAATACCTAAATTTTTGGAAATGACCAAATAAGTACCTCGGTTAACTTCTCCGTCCAAAAACTAACGGCTCGCCACGTCACTGACACTTAGCACCACTAGAATGTCGACATCTGTCCAGTGAAACACGTCAGCATTCACTTAATTTCCAAATCACCCAAACACCTCCACATCACACACCCACGTCATTTCTTCATTTTGGGGGGAAAACTATTTTTTGCAATTTAAGAAACTCAAAACTGAAACTCAAATATTTCAAACAAAAAAACTTAAATCATTTCATCGTTAATCTGAGAAAGAAATCAAAATCCCTAAAATTAACTTGTGAAGTGAAGAAGTGAAGAACCCTAATCCCTAAAATCCCCCTCGGCCGACTCTCTCTCGACCGGCCGACTCCCTCCCGGACTCCCGGACTGTCGCTCGATTTCTCTCCCGTCGACTGCACAGAACCGGCCGACTCCCTCCCGGACTCCCGGACTGTCGCTCGATTTCTCTCCCGTCGACTGCACAGAACCGGCCGACTCCCTCCCGGACATCGAAGAAAGGGGATTTCACCTAACCTCAGCCGGACGTCGAAGGAAGTGGATTTCGCTCGCTCATCAGGTCGGCACATTCCGAGGTATTTTGCCCATTTTTGTGTTTTTAGAAGTTTGTTTCGTCCTATATATATATATGGATTGTGTATTGTGCTTGTCGATTGAATCTTTGTTTTGGTTTTTGGAACAAATGCTTGTCGGTAGTTGGGCAAAGTGATGAGGTTATAAAAGTTGATGGCTTCTTGTCGCACACGAGATTCCAAAGGGAAGGAAGTTTCCCGTGGTGTAGACAAGGTCGGTTCTTAGGCTCAATTTTTTTAAAAAAATTTGTAATTTTTTAATTTTTTCCTTAATTTCCGTTTGAAGATTTAGACAATTTTTTGTTTGTTATGTGTTTTGTGTTGTCCGTTCCTTGAAGTCATCATCCGGATCGTCCTCAGTGGGCCGTGTTGACATATCCTATTTCTGTTTCTGCGATTTACCCGCCCCTTTGAAGACCTCGTGGACTAGGGAAAACCCTGGAAGAAGATTTTGGGGTTGCGCCACTTACAACTCAAGAGTAAGCATTTTGTTATAATTATAGATACTCGGTCGTGAGTTTTTGCTGACTGAATGCTACACTTCAACATGCAGACAAAAGCTGCATGCAAATTTTTCAAATGGCTGGACAAGCCAACTTGTGCAAGGGGTGTGGAGGTTTTAGATGAGATTACCAAGAAGCTTAACGAAGTAGAGGATGCAAATGGTACTTTGGTAGCAAGGGTTAAAGATTTGGAGAATGAAAATGTCAGTTGCATGGAAAGAGTTAGGCAATCACAGAAGTGGGATGATAAACAAATGGAAATCATCAGGTGTCTAGAGAAGGAAAATGACAGCTATAGGACAAGAGAGAAATTTTTGATGTATGCTTTGTTCTTCTCATGGTTTATAATTCTGTTGATTGCTTGTGTTGCACTTATGAAATGAAATGTAGTTTGAGATATGAATTGTAGATTATGTAGTTTGGATATGTATTTTGTATATTTATGAGAAGTATGTAAGTTTTATGGATGGAGCTGCTGGAGAAATATTGTTAATATGTTATGTCAAACAATATCCCTTCATGCTGCAATTGTACACTCTGTGCTCAAATTCTGGGTCTAAACAATTTTATTCCATTGCCCTTCAAGCAGTATCACAGAGAGTACCTCATGTTTCCATTTATATCATAGTAGGTACCTATATTTTATATAAGTATCACACATAGTACCTCCGTATGGGTTTTAACAAGTTTTAAATGTAAAGCACAAACAATATCCCTTCATGCTGCAATTGGTCAACAAATGCACACTAAGTGCTCAAATTTAGGGTCGAAATAATTTATTTAATTGAAATTCAGTAAGCATCACAGAGAGTACCTCATGTTTCCATTTATATCATAGTAGGTATCTAGGTTTTATATAAGTATCACAAATAGTACCTCCGTATGGGTTTTAACAAGTTTTTAATGTAAAACACAAACAATATCCATTCATGCTGCAATTTGTCAACAAATGTACACGCTGTGCTCAAATTTTGGGTAAAAACAATTTATTCCATTGCCCTTCAGGCAGTATCACATAGAGTACCTCATGTTTCTGTTTATATCACATAGAGTACCTAGGTTTTATATAAGTATCACACATAGTACATACGTATGGGTTTGTAACAAGTTTTTAATGTAAAACACAAACAATATCCCTTCATGCTGCAATTGGTCAACAAATGTACACTCTGTGCTCAAATTTTGGGTCGAAACAATTTATTTAATTGAACTCCAGGAATTATCCCAGAGAGTACATCATGTTTCCATTTATATCATAGCAGGTACCTATGTTTTATATAAGTATCACACGTAGTACCTCGTTATGGGTTTTAATATAAATGTCACGAGCAACCTGTGCCTTGATTACAAATAGCCTGCCTAACAAATATGTGTAAATAGTTATATCAACAACCAGTACACATCCAGTAGGGTAACAAAATACATTAACAATATGTGCATCCAATAATCAAACATGTACAAATATGTACATCAACAGCCCTTTTTGCAAAATATCAATACAACACAAAATATGTGCACATCACATGAACACCCAGTAGGGTAACAAAATACATTAACAATACTCTCGGGCATCCACAACCCGGATACAAGCATCCATTAACATAAAATGTGTCTTGTCTTTGTCTTGTACATCAATCTATTTGAATTGGTTGTGATCCACCTTGCTGCAACCCAACCAAGAGATAGGTCAATCAACATGTATTTAAATAACAATTAACCAGCCCACATAGGGTAACAAAAGTTAAAAATTAGTATGTGGCCAACCTTTGGTGGCCTCTTGTACACGGAAGACATTCTCCTTTCTCTTGGTCTTCGACGTATGCTTGTTCCTCGAGGTATGCTTCGTGTTCGAGGTGTCCTTGCCGGTTGACCTGATGGACCTGCAGGGGCAGATGGGCCTACAGGGGTAGGTGGGCCTGCAGGGGTAGATGGGCCTGTAGGGGTAGATGGGCTTGCACCTGATGGACCTGCAGGGGCAGATGGGCCTGCAGGGGTAGATGGGCTTACACCTGATGGCCCTGTCCTTGATGTACTTCCCTGCCCATATTTGACAAACACATTAGTTATAGAAATATGGTCATTGAACCAGTAAATAGAAATATAGTTATTCGACCAGAAATACCTACCTTCGGTTTCCTAGGCTGTTTGGGATACTTCTTCCTATTCGGGTTGTCGGGTTCACGGCAACTCCTAGCATTGTGCCCCTTTTCACCACAATTTCCACACCGCACATCGTATCCCTTGCGACTCACTTTGATGCTCTCGTCTGGCTGCTCATCAACTCCTCTTTTCCTCTGTTTTTTGGGCCTCCCGCGCTGTTTCCTTGGCTGCGGTGGTTCTATAGGTTCCACACCCTCATCAACAGGCCACTCATCCGGGCCAGGCATAGGACAAATCCCGGAGGCATAGGACTTTCTGTACGTATCCATCATGTACCAATGGCTGACATAAGTCTCGGGTTTTCCTTTATTGAGGTATATTGCACAAACTGCATGGGGACAAGGAATACCATTAAGTTGCCACCTCCCACAGCCACATGTTCTTCCTTGAAGATCCACCACCCGCCGAGACTCATGGGCACTATCGACCTCAAACTGCATTTGATTGCTCCACCGGCAAATATAGTTCTTCGCCTCTAACTTGTTTCTCTCCAACTTCTTCACAATCTTTGGACAAATTACATTCGGTGTCGTTGCTGCCCCAGCATTTTTCTTACTGAACCGGTTCATAATCTGCCGCCGTATAGTCTCGAAACAAGTTAGTATCGGCTGGCCTCTTGCTTCCAACACCCAAGCATTGAAGCTCTCGGTGACGTTATTTAGCAAGATGTCGCTGCAGCTGGTGGTTCGAAATGCGTGCCTTGCCCACATTTTTGGGTCAACCCCCTCAATGTACTCGAGAGCTTTTTTGTCCATACCTCCAATGACAGAGAGGTAGTACTTAAATTGGACTTCATTGGGTGCCCTAGCTGCACCCCATAACGCGTCCTTGAACTCCTTCCCCTTCCATCCCTTCCCCTTCATGTTTGCATGCAGGTGCCTAACACAATAACGATGCTCGAGGCCGGGCATTAGATCCTCCAGAGCATCGATTAGTCCCTGTGTAAACAATAAATAAATATCAAACAAATGTTATTAAAATAAAAATGACCATACGATAATTGTATTAGATATTACCTTCTGTCGGTCCGACATGAACGACCACATATGCTCCCGCGGAAGCCCAATATCCTCCAACAGTTGGACCAAGAACCATGTCCATGTCTCCTTGTTCTCTGTCTCGCATACCGCAAATGCAATAGGATATATGTCATCATTACCGTCACGGCCGATTGCGGCATGCAACTGCCCACCCCATTTCGTCTTAATGAAACATGCATCAACACATATCATCGGCCTACATCCTGCCAGGAATCCTTCTTTACATGCCATCAAAGAAACATACATCCTCTGGAAGAACACTCCGTCCCTTTGGATGTAAGCCGAGCTACCGGGATTCCACTTCCGCAATGCATTGCAATACTCTCGGGTGTGACAATATTGTTCACCATCTCTTCCATCGAGGATTTCGATTGCCATCTTCTTTGCACGATGGCAACTCAATATTGTCATCTGCACGTTGTAATCTCGGCGTATCATTTCCCTCAACGCCCTAGCCTTAAAGCTTCTTTGGTCTCGAAAAATCTCTACATATCGATTTGCAGCCCACCTGATAGTTGCCTTCTTGTTGTAGTAATCACTGCCACAGTTATGCTCATTATGGAGAGTCTTGATCTGAAAATACTTTCTACAAGGCGTCCAGGAGGCATGTATTTTCCATGGACATAACGATTTGCAGTGGGCGGTTACCCGTTTTTGCTCGTTATGCACATACTTGTAATCAAAGTTATTTTGCACTGCGAATAGTTGCAATGCTTCTTTAAATTCTTTCGGGTTCGTAAACCTCAACCCTACAGTTAACTCCACTGTCTGACTCCAGTCCCGCTTTTTCTTCCACTGGGGATACCTTTTCTTACGCTTTACAGTTGACCCTTCACTGTCTTCTTCACCACTGTCTAGACTGTCAAAGTACTCACTGTCATATGAATCCGCGTCCAGGTCATTTGCTGCATCGACTCCAATTCCCGCGTTGGAATCTTTATCCCAAGTCTGAAACCAGGTATTTATATCATCATTCGGTTCCCGTAGGACATCCTGTTCCTTCCCTACAAACATGTCCTCCTCCTCGCCATCAGTCAACTCAAAATCACTCAACTCAATGTCCTCCTCCTCCTCCTCCTCCTCCTCCTCCTCCTTATCCCTCTGTTTCCTTGGCCGCCCGACTGGCCGTTTCCTTGGCCGCCCGGCTGGCCGTTTCCTTGGCTGCTGTGGTGAATGTTGTACTGCTGCTGGCTCTTGGGGTGTCTGTTGCACTGCTGGCACTTCTGCAGGAGACTGGGTCAAAAGCAAAACAGGGTTTACCACTTCAATTGGAAGAGGTTCTTCATGATCCACAAAAACATGCAGCTTTTTCCTGCCACTACTCAGCAGCCCTTCTTTTAGAGTAGCGAAATCACCATCTTTGGTAAGACCGTGTATTTGCTCGTTGGTCTCATCATCAAACTTGTAGTACATTTTGGGTATGTTGTTGTATTCATATTGCAGGTAGCACTCCAAAATGTTTGTCAAATCTCCAAACTTGAACTGGGATGCATCTATACCGGCGATTGTAAGAATGTCTCCGCCAATATAGGCCATCCTGTGTCCAGATAGTGACCCATTATGGTAAACAAGTAGGTCAAATGTTGGATCTGACATTTTCTGCACCCTGTGAATTAAACAAAAAAGGATCGTCACACTCTAGCAATAAAAACTGTAAAATTAACTACCAAAGAAAGATGGGCACAAAAGAGGGGCTTCTTAGAAAGTCTCTTTTGTTTTCCTCTCTTTTATTTTTTATTTTTTATTTTTTTTGATGTAGTAAGTAACATGACATAGTCATTCAACCTTCATCCTCAAGTTTATTAATGATTTCTGTCCCGAACAATAGGAACTTTATGTTAGTGGGTCTGGTTTAGTTAATAAATGTAAATCATCCTAAGTGTCAGTCATTGTTTTTGTTTTGAAAAAATAAGTCTGTCTGTTAATTGGTGAAGAATTGAAAAAAATGAATTAATCCTGTAATTGGTAAAAGTTATATGACTTCTAGAGTGAATATGAATTTAAATTTTGCTTCTGTTTGTTCACAGCATGAGTATATATTTGGTGTGTGTTCGTGTGCATATCTATTTTTAATAGATTGACTTTCTCTTGTCTGCAGCATGGGAGGCTTGGTTGTCAAGCAGATGCTTTATAAAGCTAAAGCAGAAAATATTGATAACCTTGTGAACAACACCATTGGAGTGTAGTGCTTTTTGTACAGATGCTTCACATTGCAGATGCTTCTTAGACAGGATGTATAGTGCTTTTTGTACTTTATTGTACCCTTTTGCACAGTTGGAACCCTCTTGGCCAACATGTGCAACCACAAACACAACAGATAAAGACAGCTATGCAATAAAGTCATACATTCAATAATGCAATGTGCTGGACAACAACCCAACCAAACTGGTTGTTGGTTTTCTTTACCCAACAAAAGACAAAAACATGTGACGATGGTCAGGCATGTGACGATGGTCAAGCCTTACCCAACTCGGGATACACCCACAACAACCGAAAGTTTCGGTTTTTATAACCTCATCACTTTGCCCAACAACTGACAAGCATTTGTTCCAAAAACCAAAACAAAGATTCAATCGACAAGCACAATACACAATCCATATATATATATAGGACGAAACAAACTTCTAAAAACACAAAAATGGGTAAAATACCTCGGAATGTGCCGACTTGATGAGCGAGCGAAATCCTCTTCCTTCGACGTCCGGCCGAGGTTAGGTGAAATCCCCTTTCTTCGATGTCCGGGAGGGAGTCGGCCGGTTCTGTGCAGTCGACGGGAGAGAAATCGAGCGACAGTCCGGGAGTCCGGGAGGGAGTCGGCCGGTTCTGTGCAGTCGACGGGAGAGAAATCGAGCGACAGTCCGGGAGTCCAGGAGGGAGTCGGCCGGTCGAAAGAGAGTCGGCCGAGGGGGATTTTAGGGATTAGGGTTCTTCACTTCTTCACTTCACAAGTTAATTTTAGGGATTTTGATTTCTTTCTCAGATTAACGATGAAATGATTTAAGTTTTTTTGTTTGAAATATTTGAGTTTCAGTTTTGAATTTCTTAAATTGCAAAAAATAGTTTTCCCCCCAAAATGAAGAAATGACGTGGGTGTGTGATGTGGAGGTGTTTGGGTGATTTGGAAATTAAGTGAATGCTGACGTGTTTCACTGGACAGATGTCGACATTCTAGTGGTGCTAAGTGTCAGTGACGTGGCGAGCCGTTAGTTTTTGGACGGAGAAGTTAACCGAGGTACTTATTTGGTCATTTCCAAAAATTTAGGTATTTTCTGTGATGCGAATTAAAACTCAGGGACTAAAAAATAAAGTTGCAAAAACTCAGGGACTAAAAAGGTGTTTATCCCTAAAAATAATGATAAGAAGAAGAAGAAGAAGAAGAAGAATAAAAATAATGAAGAACAAGAAGAAGAAGAAGAAGAAGAAGCAGCAGCAGCTAGCATTGGCTTAATTACCAGATTGGGATTTGCTACACCAGGAGGAAGGCCTCTTTTGGAGCGTAGCAAGAAGAAGAAGAAGAAGAAGCAGCTAGCATTGGCTTAATTACCAGATTGGGATTTGCTACACCAGGAGGAAGGCAGCTAGCATTGGCTTAATTACCAGATTGGGATTTGCTACACCAGGAGGAAGGCCTCTTTTGGAGCGTAGCAAGACGTAGTTATCCAAGAAGGAGGCGTGGGGGTGGTGGAAGCTCCATGCTGTATAGCACGCACCACAGAGATCGTAGGGGTCGGAAGCGGTGTCAAAGAATTGGACGCAAGTGAAATAGAGTCCCAAAAGGCATGCTTTGCAGTTTTTGCACCACACACCCCGGGTTTTCATGATGTAGTACAATGTGAGGACTTCGTAGAAATCCAAGCTACCGTCCCCATTGTTGGGGTTGTCCCACATTGGTTGTGGAAGGGGTTGGTGGTCAGTTTATAAGTGTGAGGGAAAGCCTCACCTCATAAGTTAGCTTTTGAGGTTGAGAGAGGCCCAAAACCACCTAACACCCATTACGGTCCTAGCTACGGAAAGAGTTGGGGTCAATCCAGTGGTAGCCACATTGCCTGAAGAATGCCACGAACTCATGGAAGCTAACTCGGCCATCCCCATTCATATCCATTGAGCCGAAGAAGTTTCCTGCTAGCTGCTGAAGTTGCCAGGAGGAATTGTTATAGTACGCTGCAGCAGCCATGTGTAACTCTTCCATGTCCATGTCGATCGATCCGGCCAGATTTTGGAAAATGTATCAAAACAAAGCCCCTTAAAAGTACGTAGAATAAATTAATGTCAATTTTATAGAGATGTATATTTGCGTACGCTAGCTCCAGCTGTTGACGCTGCGCACATGGCGTAAAGTCGTCGTTTAAAGAGAAGAAGTCTTCGTTTGGAGATGTTGAACGTTGGAGTGACAACTCAGACTCTGTAGATTCTTTCAGCGAGTACAAAAAGTGTAAAGAAACATAAACGAAAAAAAGAAAAAGAAAAGAAAAGGAAGATCGAAGAAGAATTCCGTGTTGATGTGTGAGTAGTGCGCACCCACCGACCAGGGTTGGCTGCAGATCCACCGAAGATGTGGATCTTTAAGTGGCCAAGTGGGAAAGTCCACGAGTTGTTCTTCTCATTCTTCTTTATATATATGAGTAATGATTTACTACCACTTAAATATACAACTTTTCACTATCTTGCCTATGTGGCAAGGTGGTCCCTCACCTTTATTTATTTTTAAAAAATAAAAAAATTCAAAAAGTAGTGGGGGACCGCCTTGCCACATAGGCAAAGTGGTGAAAAGTTGTATCTTTAGGTGACAGTAAATCATTATTCTATATATATATAGGAAAATAATCAAAACACTCTCGATGTAAAACAATGGTACAACATCAATACACATTGTGGTGGGACTCAGACATTGGGTCTCACCCCAATGTATGTTGATGTTGTACAATTGTTGTACACTAAGAGTAAAAGTATCACTCACCGTATATATATATTTCGAAAAATGTTATTTGCACTACACCAACACAACAGGGGCACAACACCCTTCACATGGGGGTAGGCCCTACACACACAACAGGAGCACAACACCCCCCACATGGGGGTGGGTCCCAGTGTGTGTGGGGCCCACCCCATGTGGTATTAGAGCCATATATATATATATATATATATATATATATATATATATATATAATATTTCAATGTAGTTTTGACTTTTGAATCCTTTTATGTTTAAAGATATTATTTTCTAGTTGACTTTTCATGTCTAATAATTGGGTCTGAGATTTTCAAATTCTGTTAATTCAGACCCTTTTTTTATATGGAATAACTTGAAAAATACTATTTATTAAAAATGTGGCATATGTTACCGAGGCATAAAAAAACAATTTATTTAAAATTGGTTTTTCTCCACTTCTAAAAAAATGTTTCTTATTTAGTAAACCAAAAGACACACAGCTTAATTATTATGGTCATTTCTCATTCTAATTTGCACTAGGAAAAAGTATTAGCTGTTACTTCAATTCAATAAATCTATACGTTATGAATCTTTTGATTCCGTACGTTCCCGTAAGACATCTTATTTGTGTCTGTGAGTACTTTTCTTTTAGTCAAATTAGAATTAATTGGCTCTTAATTATGTCCATCTATTTCTATCCATCATCTCTAGCTCTAATCAATTAAGTAATATGTTTTCCCATAAATTAAAAGAGTTGAAAAACCGTGTTAATTTTAGAAAATAAAAAAAAAAAAAAGAATTGCACTAGTTGCTTTAAATTAATTAATAGTACAACATATGTCCCAAGAATTTATAGGATAGAGTACATTCATTAATTGACACATTCATTTTTAATTTCTGTTTACTTGCATTTAATAGATTGTTTCGGAACTTATAATTGAGTTGCACAGCCTTTTTTGTGTTTATTTCTGTAATTTTTGTCCCTTAATTCTCCCTTCTCATGATGTAATCTCAGAAAAATAATACTTTCATTAATTGGGTCCAAGTAAATGATAAGATTTTATACGGACTTTGACAAGTTCTTACAGATATGAAGAATTAAAGAATAATTGTTTCTAAATTACAAAGACAATTGTTTCTAAATTACGTCATTAAATATTTATAGAAATTAAATGATACTTTTGCAACTAGACTTAAACTATTCCTAAAGACAATATTACACTCAATTGTCCTACTAATCAAATGATTAAAGACTAAAGACTTCTAACCACAACATATGCATGGCCTAATTAATTAATATTACTAATCAGAAGATTGAGTAAAACAAAACAATCTCATCGGATGGATGGATATATAACTTCAAGCTCATGACTTCATCAACCTTCAGGTCCATTATAGTTTTAGGATTGAAGACGCAGATCTTCCTTCCTTTTTAACGGCCGCTTCTGATATGTCAATTTCAAATTAAGGGAGTGTGCTTAATTATTAGTTGATCAATTTATGAAACTATTGTATTCGAATTCAGCCTGAAGAAGGATAAGATCTCTAGTGTCTATATATATGGCCTTTGAGTAAGCAATCGCAAAAGATTTATCAAACGTCTTTGATTTACCATTTTTCTGTTTGCATGTCCATTTGTGGATGAAAAGTGCTAAGACACTCTAAGGGCCTATAGGATAAACCCTAGGTGCAACATGGCACAGAACGATCAATCGGTGCTAGGACCGAACAAACAATCAGTAACAGTCAGCATGGTTTTGGTACATATATAACCTTTTCAATACATACACGTGGGAATGGCCCTATTTAAGGGTAAATATTTCATGAGTTTTAACCTTATATCCGTAATTTATTCCCCAATTTCATGGGTTTTAGCACTATTCTTGTATTGTATCCCCCAATTTTAATTAGTTAGGTTTTCACACGAGGGAAAGTGTATATTAAAATGTTAATTAAATAATTAAATTTATCATTTCTTATGATCAACTTAATTAAGCTTTTGGGAGAAAGAATAAATTAACCCTCTTGTTTTAATTCAACACTTTCATAAAACCAAAGCATGAAGAAATGACAGATGAGTTGTTAATAAAGAACATAGCTAAATCCCAAAAATAATAGACATGCAGTTCTGCTTGTCCATCTTTGATTTCCTCTTAATTGATAACCTCACATGATGCTACAAGTAGCCAAAATATTTCCGACACTAAGCGCCATCTCCAATGATTGAAATGCGATCCACCAACTACTCTGAAAAAGTGAAAGAAAAAAATAAACACAAGAAATGAGTACACTTTAATTTGAATTTAAAAAATTTACCCAAGCATGTTTTCCAAAAAAATAAAATAAAATGACATAGGTTACCCAGCGCAAACATGCCCGAACCTTCGATCTGTTCATGCAGTAAAAGTTTAGAATACCATATGATCGACTTTTCAAAGACATTTTGCGGCAATATTAATTGGCCATGCTCATTATTAATTGAAACACAACCAGCTAGCTGCGCGCATGGATGGCTGTATTTGTGTAGCTCCTGTACAAGTACGCGTTTTCTCCACAGCAAGCCCCATCTCCAATGCTTGAAATGCTTCCATCAATCCATCGTTATCCTGAGCCATAAAAGAATTGTATATATACAAATTATTAAGAAATTATCAGCATATATATTATCCAAAAATGTAGTTTATTTCTTTTGAATAATGACATCTGCGTTATGTTATATAAGCTAGATTAGAGACTATATATCTCAAAATGCTAATGTGATAGTTCTAACCAATTTTTGAATTCATTATTGTTAAAATAAAAATAAAAAAATCAATGATTAGTTGAGATTGCCCACATCAACATTGTAGGATAAAAATGTAATTCCTAACTTTCTAGCATTACTCATTAGATTATATATATATATATATATATATATATATAGTGTGTTAATTAAGTTGTTTCAAAAGTTTAAGCTAGATTTGAATTCTTTACGTAGAAGGTAAAATATGGTTCAAAAGTTTAAGCTCATCATATTAATTTTTTATTTATTTAAAATCTTAAATTCATAAAAAAAAAAATAATAATAATAATAAAAAAAAAGAATCTAATCACTTTACTATTATTCTAACACAGTATTTTTTTTGTATTATGAATTTCAGTATAAATTTCTCAAAATTGTTTCTTAGAGACGGTACTGGGCACGTGACAAAAATCTACGTACCAAAGCAGCTGGAGAACAAATCATAGGTCGTGGAGTGAGTACCTGTAAATACCAAGAAATTAAATAAGCAATTTAGCTATTAATAAATCTTATTTATTAATGGAGGGAATTACTAATTATATTTTAGGTAATAATAATTATGTTATCAAAATAAAATAAGTTTTAAGATAAAATAATAGAATTAGAATAATAATAATAATGGGTCCTAATAGAATAGATAATTAATTGTATTGCTAAAGTAAAATTAAAATAAATGTGGGGTCAAATATTAATTATTAAATGATAAAATTCTTAATATAGTGGGTTCCTGTAATAATTTAATAAAAGTTGGGGCTTAAGTAAAACGAAATCTCCTCTTGTAACGTGTCAGCTTGTGATTGGTTTGGAGAAGATTGCATTATTCCTTCCCCTTATTTCTCCACCAAACACGTGTCTTCTCTTTTCCTCTTTCTTTTCTCTCCTCTTTCTGGATCGCACGACCCATTCCCTTTCTTTCTTTCATTTTCCTTCTCTTTTCTTCTTCTCTTCTACCCCTTCACGCACGCACTGCCGCCCTCCCCATTTCTCTCGGCCGAACCTCTCCTCTTCTTCTCTTCTTCTTCCTTCTCTTCTATTTTTCCTCTTCTTTTCGACTCACACGCACCTGTGTGAGTGACCCAATCCGAGAGTCCATGGAGAGCTTCCGACAACCCGTGAGAGACCAAGAAGTGCCATTTTTTGGTGGGTCGGAGTAGGTGATGCCGTCGAAACGAAGGACGTGATTTTCGGTGATTTTCTGGCGATCTGTGGCTGTTTCCGGTGTATTTCAGTAGGATTTTTCGGTTTATTTACAGTCAAACCCTACTTCTGCAGTATCACAATGATGACGGTGTAATTTGATGTGACCAGTAATGCCACAATAATGGTAGCTAGGCAGGCGTCTTGCTTTGGAATGTTTCACGACAGATTCTGTATTCTCACGAATAATAATGTCCTTACCTCTTTGAGATATGCTCCAATGTGGAGGGACATATTTAGAAATGGAAGGCTTTACAACTTCACCTTCCCTTGGAGCATCTTGCTTATTTCAAGGTCTTTAGGATTTCAACATATAACAATTTAGTCTAATGTAAACAACAATCCCACAATGATAACAAGTAGGAACAAACTTACCTTGAATTTATTTTCCTTGATGATCTTTGAATTTAGGCTCCATATAGTTATTTAAGCAAGAATTTTCACAATTATCTAATTAAGTTATATTGACCTTTACTTCATCAACTTTCACAGACTTAACAAATAGAGACTTCATTTTAGAATTAGAAGCATGTAAAGTAAAAGTACCAAAGTCATCAACAATCAAACTAGGCTTGTTAGAAATATTTTTTTGAACACAAAGCATGCTTTTCAAACTATCACTAGATAATTTATTTAAGAGATCTTTAGATTCTTTCAATTCATTCTCAAGTGATTCAATAGTTTCAATAAGCATAGTATTCTCATATTTTAAAAAGTCAATCAAAACATGTGATTAAGACAATTGAATAACTAAAGACTCTTTTTCTTGCTTAACTTCTTTAAGCTCTTTATCTGAAATCTTAAAGATTTTACTCAATTTCATAAAATCCTTATAGAGCTCACCATCAAAATCATCTTCAGATAACTGAGAAGAATTCATAATAAAAGGAGTCATAGATCTCACTCAGAAAATTAATCCAAACAATGGTGGATCTGCTTTGATACCAATTTAAAAAAAAAAAAAAAAAAAAAAAAAAAAAAAAAAAAAAAACAAATATGACTCCTAAAGTGTGTTTATGTGTGTGTAATCAAACCAAACATGCAACCAAAATATAAAATGCGAAAAAGTAAAGAACACAGAAATTTTGGTTACGAAGTGAAAACTCTTTATATTAAAGAGAAAAATCATTCCGCGGCAGCTAAACCCAGGAAATCCACTAACAGAAGAAATAGCTAGTTACAAAGCAGTCGTACTCACATAAATCGATGAAATAGTTGTACCTTGAACTCTAACACGTACCTATACGTGAACGCCTCTCAACCAGACCTCATGTCTGAATAGTTATTCAATGGATTCTTTTAACTTAGAGCTCTTCTCTAAGTTAGACTTCAAATGGTTGATTACAACACAACAAAAGTAAAACTCTAAGAGAGTTAACACATCTAACAATTTCTACCTAAACACCATCTCTTAGCACATTAGAATTCTACACTCAATTCATATAAATACGCAGCTTATGAGCCTCTTTAAATAGGTTTCAGAAACCATAATTCTACTCAAACTCGAATTTGCATAGGCGGTGTCCGGACCTACAACTGAAACTTCATAAAACTCTAAAGCGCGTCAGGATTGGAAACCCTAGCATCTAGACGGTTGCATAAAGTAGTTCCTTCGTTTGCAGTCACCGCATAATCGTTCGGACTCTTTGCTGACAGAAACGTACTGACTTTAGTGTCCACTGGGCCCATTCGGACGACTTCCGGACCTTGAGCTACTAACTTCACTGTCTACGGTAGCGTTCGGACCTTCATAGGACTCTGAATCTCTGAGCTGAGCGTCCGGATGGTCTCTAGGAAAAACCGACTTTCTGAGCTGTAAAATCTCCAGAAATAATTCTATCACCAGGGCCTTTCCTTCTTAGTGATATTATATGCAAATACTTGTTCAGATCAGTCCTTTTCATATTGGAAAATATATTCTGCAAAGAAACTTCTGGAAGCTTCTCTGGAAATTACGGTGTCCCTGTTATGGAAGTCTCTGATATGGAAGCGTTTTTGTCAACCAGAATAAGAATCAGTTAGGAACAATTAATTATGCAGAATATTTTTCACATCATAGATCTTGATTAATATTTTGCAATATTTTCACCACTCAGCTCTTTCATTTTCTTAAAGAATATTCTGAAATATTTTTTCTTTCTTGGCTCTTTTTTATTTTCTTGAGGAATACTCTACAATATTCTTTCTTACTTGGCTCTTACCTTTATTGAATAACCAAATAAGTTTTAATACCGAATTTGCTAATATTGAAAACCAACATTGTCCAAGTAAATGATAAGATTTTATACGGACTTTGACAAGTTGATCTTACGGATATGAAGAAGAATAATTGTTACTAAATTACAAAGACAATTGGTGCAGAAAAAAAATAAAATCTCACTAATTTTGGCAAGGTGTTAAGTAATAACCTATCAGGATGCTTAGAGAAGGCAACCAGCTCACAAACTTCCATTCGCTCTTATTCTTTGGAAAAGGGACGCAATTACGTACATCATTAATATATTAATTTATAGAAAAGATACTTTTGCAATTAGAATTGAATTTATTCCTAAAGACAATATTACACTAAAATTTTCCCTTATGCGCGCCGGCCCATTGCTGAATCCCAAAAATGCAGCCATGCAGTTCGATCTGCTTTAGCTTGTCCATCTTTGATAACCTCACATGATGCTACAGCTAGCCAAAATATTCCCGACACTAAGCACCATATCCAATGCTTGGAATGCCGTCCACCAACTACTCTGAAAGCGAAATGAAACAAGAAATGAGTACACTTTAAATGGATCGATCGATGCATATACAAACGGACCAAAAACTAGAGTTCTTAATTAATCAGATGTCAAATTATTACTAAAAAGGAGAAAAATTGAAGAATAAAGAAGTAGAAAAAGAAGAATGTATAGTAGACACAAAAGCTTACCCTTTCAGGTGCATTTGCAGCATAAGGTTGTGGAACTAGTGCCTGCATATATGCATTTGATAATTAAATAGGGTCATTACACCAAACTGTCACGTCATCTCAATTGTATATCAGTCGTATTAAATAATATTACTCTAAAACAAATAAATGGTCTAAGTAGTAGAGTTAATTTGTACAAATCTTATTTTCAAATTAGTATTGTCTTACCAGATTGAGATTTGCTTCACCAGGGGGAAGCCCTCTCTTTGACCGTAGCAACACGTAGTTATCCAAGAAGGAGGGGTCAGTAGTGGCGTGGTAGTGGCAGAACTCCCGTTTATAATAACAGGAAGCACAGAGATCGTAGGTGGTGGGAGCGGTGTCAAAGCATTGGACGCAAGTGAAATAGAGTTCCATAAGGCAAGCTTTGCAGTTTTGGCACCACACACCACGAGTTTTCATGACGTAGTACAGCGTGAGGACTTCATAGAAATCCAGGCTACCGTCCCTGTTACGATCCAAGCTACGGAAAAAGTTGGGGTCAATCCAGTTGTAACCGCTTTGCCGGAAGAAGTTGTAGAACTCATCGAAGCTAACTAGGCCATCTCCATTCGTATCCATTGAGTAGAAGAAGTTTGCTGCTAGCTGCTTAAGATGAGAGGCGGAATTATTATAGTACGCTGCAGCTGCCATGTGTAACTCTTCCATGTTCATGTCGATCGATAGGGGGTTTTGAGCTCCTGGAGTATGGAATATATATGTGTATATATATATATATATATATCAAAGCCCCTTAAATATTCTTAATGTTGATAAAAGTAGAATGAATTTGTTTCAGTTTTATAGACATCGATCATGTGCATTTTATAGAATGAATATTGCCGTGCACCAAGGTGTAGAACAGTAGAAATAGTCATGATCGATGGAGATATATATTCCGCGTGCAAACCATGTCTTCATCCAGCTATAGCTAGACATGCATTTAATGCTTCAGAATGGCGTGCATCAGGGTGTAGAAATAGTCATGATGGGGATAGTCCATGGACCCATGTACATGACTGGGGGTACTTGCCAAACCCCAAAGACTCGGGGAGGACCCAAAGCTACGGAAAAATTAATTTAGAGTCTTATAAAAACATTATTTTGTCAGTACTGAACCCCAATACAATATTAGTTTATTCCCCCTTACGTCACACTTAAATCTTCTTGATTTTTTAAAAGGAAAATGATACACTAATCAATCTTATTTTATTTTTTTAAAAAAATAAAGTTATTTCTAAAATGATGCATCACCATTATTTTTTTTTTATTAAAAGTGATACGTGTCATCTTTTTATTGGGGTTGACATGACATCTAATGAAACTTGTCAAATATTTTAACAAAATTTGATTTCAGAAACTAAATAACTTCTTTGCATATCCCAAGAATCTCTAAATTTATGTTGATACGATAGAAAGTGATTATGGAACCTATTAAATATTTTAATGAAATTTAATTCTAAGAATTAAATTGTTTTTTTTGACATATTCTAAATATTTTTAAATTCACTTTGATACAAAAAGAAAGAGATTTATAATTTAAATCAACAGCATAAAATTTACAATTTTTTCATATTATTTTTGGCAAAAGTTGACTTATGAGTTATGAAAGGACATTAGGCATGTAAAGACGATTTTGTCCCTCTGTTAACAAATTTAATGCTATAAAAAAAAAAAAGCGGACAAATACGTAATTTTCTTGGATTTTACTGTTTTTACACTGTACAAGGCTATTCAGTCTCCATTCTGAAAAGTCAAAACTCTTTAAGCAATCTGGGCCCTCAGCCCCTGATTTTTACAGGATTGATGGGGTTCACTTCATGAGCTCATGCCGAATGGAAACAAATTCTACACAAATTAATTAGGCATCCAAAACACAAATATTACAAACCTACTTCTTTTGACAATACTATATATATATATAAGTCTATATCAAACAATTAAGGTCAACGATTCTGGGTTTGCTTGTTCTCTCCTCTCTTTGCTCTGCAATTAAACTCCAGTTGAGAGGTATTTAGCAGATGGTTATCACATGATTCAGTAGAATTATCAGTTTTTCATGGGGATTTTCCTTATGAGAAATGATATTTAATTGGTCATGACACAATTATTGACTCTTTTATTACAAAAGAAAAAACTTACAAAATCAGACCCCCACCTAATTACATGGTTTTGTGGGTTTTCTTTTTTTAAAAAAATAAAAAAAATAATAAAAAAATAAAAAAGTTAATAATTATATGATCATGAGGTGGCCAAATTAAATATCATTTCTCTTTCAGTATTCCTGACAATCAGGATTGTCTTGCATCATCTCTTTGTACAATTAACAAATGGATGTTGTTCGATTTGTTCTTGTAATGCATTGAATAAAAATCAGATCTTTTTATTGTATTTCAATATTTGGAATTGGCCGGCTAGCACTTGATTGTGCTTGGTTTAACTGTTTTTAATAAATCCTTGAGATAACATTGAATTAAGGTACTCATTTTTTAAACCCTATTAATTATACTTGAATTAATTGTCTGTAGTTTATATTATTATATGTGTACATATGTGTGATATGTCGTTAGACTAAGATTTCAAATAGTTACTTTGATCGTTGATTTTTTTATTTTATTTTTAATTTGATGGTTTTACTTAATTAGTATTTTTGTTGTTCTTCGCTTGTTTGTGTTAGTAATAACTATATATATTGAGTAAAAAATAGTAACAAAATCTTATACTTTTCAAAAGTTAACTCTTTTGCTTGTTTGTGTTATAGCAAACTATAAAATTTTTATATTTGAAAATGAAGTTATTCTTAAAGATAATTTTATAAACATGTAAATTTTTTACTTCGTTAAGACTTATGATTTACATACACAGATTTACACACGCACCGACACACACATATATAGAGGGATATATATATATGTATTTATTTATTAAGTTTGTACTTCCATACAAAAAATCATGGTTTTGGTTCCTCCCCTAATAAGGCGTATGTGTGTAAATAACATTTTTCATAAACTATAATAATTAATGTGGGAGGCCATTTTCAAATTGAATTGGTGTGGTGCTTTTTTTTTTTTTTTTTTTTTTTTTTTTGTATTGTATTCTAATATTCTTTTACTATATTCAAAATAAATATGCTAGTTGCACAATAATTTTGTACAACAATGTTGATGTGTCCAACATTTTCAATTTTTTTTTAAAAAAAAATAAGAGAAATGATCCCTACACTCATTTCTCACAACAGCCTCACAACAAGCTGACGTGGCTGGTAATATTTTATTATTTTTTTACAAAAAGAAATGAAAACAAAACAAAAAAATAAGAAAATATTATCAGCCATGTCAGCTTGTTGTGGGGCTGTTGTGAGAAATGAGTGTAGGGATCATTTCTCAAAAAAAAAATGCTGGACATGCACTTCAACATTGTTGTGTAAGAGTAGTGCAAATAACATATCTCTATTCAAAATTACGAATACCGATAACATTTGTTTTTTGAAATTACGTTTGAATGATCGATTTAAAAAATTTGAATCAAAATTGAAAAAAGTTTGATAAAACTTGAATAGAATTTGAATTTAAAAAATCCATCCAAACATGTTTTCCAAAAAAATAAAATATAATAAAAAAACATAAGTTACCCATACATGTCCGAACCTACTATCTGTTCATGCAGTAAAAGTTTAGATCGACTAGCTACCATAAGATAGATTTTTCAAATTATTTGCTTTTAATATTATCACGTACAGTACTGTCATGGAAACCATAGCTTATTCAGATGTTCCATTATTTTCCGGAACCATAATTTGCAAGAAAAAAAAAAAAAAAACATATAGCGGTAATATTAATTGGCCATGCTCATTATTGAAACATGTACAACCAGCTGCATGGATGGCTGTATTTGTGTAGCTAATTCTTGTACTCGCATCACATTACGGCACAAGTACGCGATTTCTCCACAGCAAGCCCCATCTCCAATGCTTGAAATGCTTCCATCAATCCATCGTTATCCTGAGCCATAAAAGAATTATATATATACAAATTATTAAGAAATTATCAGCAGATTAATATATATATATATCCAAAAATGTAGTTTATTTCTTTTGAATAATGACATCTGTGTTATGTTATATAAGCTAGATTAGAGACTATATATCTCAAAATATTAATGTGACAGTTCCAACTAATTTTTGAATTCATTATTATTAAAATAAAAATAAATTAATGATTGGTTGAGATTGCCTACATCAATATTGTAGGATAAAAATGTGATTCCTAACTTTCTGGTATTACTCATTAGATTATATATATGTATGTATATACATGGATACATGGATACATGCATGTATAATGTGTTAATTAAGTTGTTTCAAATGTTTAAGCTAGATCTGAATTCTTTAAGTAGAAGGTAAAATATGGTTCAAAAGTTTAAGCTCATCATATTAATTTTTTGTTTATTTAAAATCTTAAATTCATAAAAAAAAAAATCTAATCACTATACTATTATTCTAACACAGTATTTTTTTTTTTTGTCTTATGAATTTCAATATAAATTTCTCAAAATTGTTTCTTAGAGACGGTACTGGGCACACGGCAAAAATCTACATACCATAGCAGCCGGAGAACGAACCGTAGGTCGTGGAGTGAGTACCTGCATAAAACATATGTAAAACCTTCCTCTATTAGAAAATTCATATTGAATAGACTATATATATATATATAATGAGCCTCAATTTAGCTCTGAGTTATGAATAATTATAAGTTACATCAAATAATATTAGCGACCGAAAGAGAGATGCATGTATATATGTACGTGCATGGTTCATGTACTCATTTTCTTTCTGAGCTTGTTTTTCTGGGACAACTTTTGAATATTATTAATGGTGTTAAAGTATTTAATTAAATTATTTAATTTTATATTTTCCTATCAGCTTAAACTTTTGTGACAAGTAATCTTACTGATTTAATATATATGGTATCATAGCAGAAGTGGTAAGTTCGAACAATATATCCTTCATTTACTATTGAGACAAGAGTTACAAGTATTACTCAAGATCGAGAAATAAAAGTTACAAGAAGATAAATTAGATTTATTGTTGTTAATATATAAGTAGAAGTGATGTTTAGACTATTTATCTATAGAGAAAGCCTTGCATACAATCAAATAAATCAATTAAAGATATATCAATAATGTAGCCAAATAAAATACTTTTATGTGTGGATATAGGCCAAGGCCATAGGAGGAGTGTTAAAAGTACTTTAATCGATCTCTTCCTATCATCGGTTTAAGATGGCCTTACCAGATTGATGTTTGTAAAACCAGGTGGAAGACCCCTCTTGGCCCGAAGCAAGACATGGTTATCCAGGAAGTAGCTGTGCTGGTGACTGAACCTCCTTCGTTTGTAGCACCCAGGACACATATCATAGCTCCTGGAGCCACTGTCAAAGCAAGTAACGCACGTAAAGTAGAGCCCGACTAGGCACGATTGACACCCTTGGCACCAAACGCTGCCCCGGGTCTTAACCACGTAGTACAGAGTGAGGACCTCCCAGAAATCGAGGCTGCCGTCGCCGTTGCGGTCCAGGTCCATGAAGAAGTTGGGGCGGATCCAGCCGTAGCTTTGCTGGAGGAATTGGACGTACTCCGAGTAGCTGACTTGGCCATCTCCATCCCTGTCCAAGGCGAGGTAGAAGTTCCATGCTAGTCGCTGAAGGTCTCTTGGGGCATTGTTGTAGTAAGCTAGGGCGGCCTCATGCAAATCTTCCATTATTGCAGTGTACGTTTTGGCCTCTGTGTTTCCTGTCCTCGGGCTCTACGTACAGAAGAGTCTAATAAAAATAGATCGGAAATGCTCCTTTGGGTCGTTGTATTGGAATATCCCCAAAGGAAAAACAAAATGACTTTTTGTTCTGATTCCTTTATTTTTGTTCTTTTATACCTTGAAGATATATATAGAACATATACCAAAAGTCGGCTCACTAAATTCTTATTCTTAATTATCTTTTAAGGTTACTATTGTAAGATTATTAAAAAACATTGGGGCCACGCCACCCGTGCGTCTAGCTAACGGTCTTGCTTGGGAGTTCCTTCTTCTGGGTTTTCACTTAATAATTAGATCTTTAATTGTCTTATATCAACCAACAAAATTTAATTAAAAAAAATGATTTCAAATGATTTCAGGGAATTGACTAGCTCGCCAGGTTCACCCAGCTTAAACATCTCGTCGAGAGAGCTAGGGACATGGGAGGGGACTACGAATACATAAACAAATTAACACATAAAAAGGGGGTGTGTCAAATAAAATCTACTAGGGAGTTTATTTACACTCAAACCCTACTTCTGCCAGTATCACGGCTTCTTGGGGGCTGTTGAGAATTTATCTTCACAGGTGGAAGTCATTATCTTGGATAAAGTCTTTGACGTGATCTCTTTTGGCTTATTGTGAGAGTTATTGATAGATGCTTCAATACATAATACCATCGGCCTTTCTAATCGAGTTTTCCTCCTTGCTTAGGTTTGAGATTTAATTGACATCTTATACGTTATTCTTTTAATTGTCAACACGCCATAATGAGATGAAAGGAGCTGGTTCTGATCATGGCAATTCTTTTCTTGAATTGTGACAAATGATATTTGATGTGTATAATTTTATAAAAGCAGTGTTAGTTTCAGGGATAATAATAAAGTATTTTTTTAAAATAAAAAATAAAAATAAAAATAAAAAATCAAACTTTTATTAATTCGATGCGCAGTCAAACACATGCAAGAAATATCAATTAAACTCTGTCCAATGCATCTTAATTATTCTGAAACACATGATCTAATCTCTTTGGGGCTGTGTTCTTCCGAGAGGAAATTAAACCAATTAAACAAGCTCATTCTTAATCTAATTCTATTATTGGTGTCATATTTTATCCCCAGCAGAAAAAGAAGCTAGGCGGAAAAATTGCTGCATCTGTAAAGTGTTCCCCCCCTACGAATCATAAAAAGGCAGGTTCACTTCTTATTATTCCCCAGTAGCTCTAATTCGATCCTCTGCGAGAAAAGTCCAAGAGAATTGAACTTTACAAAAACAAATCAGTAGAAAGTTTAATGCATGATTCGACGGAAAAGTTTTTAGTTCCAACTTTCTGTCTATACTCCGAATCTTCTTCTGAGTTTTTTTGAATTCCTTTAACATTTATTTCATATTGATAGCTAGCATAATATGAGTTGTTAAATTCAAAGAAGGGCTGAGATTTAACAATTTGAGATTTTAAATTGTCAAAAGAATTTATGGAGATCCTAATCCTATTTTTCTCCATAAACTTTATCGATTCTATTTTCTCTCTATGAATATATTCTATTGACTTAATCATCAAACGTTCCCTACTAGCCCCCGCCGACGCACTTCAATGACTGTGTTCTTGGCCTTGTTTGTCCATGAACAATACATTACAGTACTGTTCATGTACTTTTTTTTTCTCATTTTTTTATATTTTTCACTACTAATCAACATCAAAACATTCTCACTTTTTTCACTTTTTTATATCACATCAATAATTTTTTATTACTATTCAAATAAAAAAATTCACTACAATACAAAACTTTTTCACTTTTTATATCACATCATCACTTTTTACTAATTTCAAAAATTAACAACCCACTATCCTATCCTGTTCTGTTCTGTAATGTCACTTGCCAAACAAACCATTTATCTTCTAGTTGTCCAGTAGTCCAGTCGCCGCGAAAAATCAGCTTTTTCATATACCATTCCTGTTTTCTCGGGCAACATACATGCATGTGTTTCAACCTGCAGGACCTATCTGTGCATTCATGTTAAAAAGTACGAAGTAACAAGTTTGATTTCCTTGCGTACGTTTGTAAGTACTTAATTACTTAATTTGAAAGACGGACTCACCCTAATTATTATAGTCATCTTCATTAATTTCTTAAAGAGAAACCTGGTACATGCAGTTAAACAAAGACAGGACAATTTATTCAAATTTGGACATGCATGCATGCATGCTCAATGCTGTCACGATTGACAAATTCAATGATGTATCAGTACAAGAAAGAAACGCTTTTTGAGCCATTTTAAGGTTCAAAAACGGCTCAAAACATTTTGATTCCTTTTTAAAACGGCTCAAACCATAGGGTTGGTATTTTTCTGTTTGAGCTGTTTTGGTTAAAATGGTTCTAGATAAAAACGGCTCAAAAAAATTTGAGACACTTTTTCAAAACGGCTCTAACTAGTTCGAGCCGTTTTGGAGCCGTACGACTCTAAACCCCAATAAAAAACAATAAATCCTTTAATTCTACTAAGGTCCTCTAGCTTTATCTCCAACATCACTATAACTGGGGAACCCACGAAAATATAAAAATGAAAACATTTAAAAAAACTGGGAAAATGTTGTCACAGCACAGTGCACGCATATCAGTGCATACATATGAATGAGCATCGATGAGAGAGGCATCAGCAGTACCTGAAACTGCACCAATCATTTTCTCCACGTTCGGTAAACTTAATTATGTGCGCACACTATGAATATCCTGTTGTTCTGCCTAAGAGACTGCGATTGTGCTGATCAAGGTGATCTTCTACATTTGTTCTTAAGTCGGCCAAGGGTTATCCTAGAAAATGTAGGAAAAAAACAAAATTGTAAGTTATCTACTGCCAAGAGTTCTTGGGTTATTTACTACCTTAAAAACAAAGCTTGCTGTCAACCCAAAGCCTAGACACCGCGCCACACACCAATCTTTCAAAAAAAAAAAAAATGAAAAGGGAATCAGCCTGACAAGGCAAGCATTAATTTACATGAATAGATTCACTCTTTAGCCCAAAATCCCATTCCGCCACATTTATGTTGTCCTAAATTCATTTTATATAACACTACTGACTTACGTTCCATAGACACTTGGACAGTGGCAGAACAAAATACTCTCCTAAATATTAACTAAAAGAAATAATCATCTGCAAAGTTCAGATTTTTTTTCCAATGTGGGGAAAAGGGGAGTTACAAAGGTGGGTGTTTTCTACTGTATCTGCCCAAGTTCAGCTTGCGTAGCTAGTTTTCCCTCTTATGCGCTTCCTTCGCCTATTTCCAAATAGAGAAATGCTTCATTCCCACCTATGGTCCTTCATTTAGAGAGAGAGTGTTCGTGTAAGAGAGCTAGAGAGAGAGAAGACGTACCGGTGGTCGACGGAGAGCGACGACCGACGGTGTCTGTAAGAGAGAGAGTGACGGAGATCAGAGAGAGAGAATAACGAAAGAGATAGAGAGGCTCATAAAAAAAATAAAAAATCGAGAGTAACGAGATAGCTAGAGACCTGCGGGTGTACATGTTGAAAACTAGTGGGTGGCCGACCACCCATGCATTGGGGTGGTTGGCCACCCCCAACACCCCCAAATGCTCTTGGGGGTGGTCGCACCACTCCTAGATCCATATGTGGCTGGCCGACTAACCATTGGTCGGCCAGCCATTGTAAATAGATTTTTTCTTTTTTCTTATTTTTATTAAAAAAATAAAGAAAATAAAAAATAATGAGTGTTTTTTCTTTTTATTTATTTATTTATTTTGTTTAAAATGCAGTCTATTCCTTTAAGAATGGTAAGGGAATGATACTATTTCAATAGGAATAATTATTTCAAAGAAAAGACCTCTACCAAACAAAGTAATGACTATTCCATAAAAATAATAATTTTATTATAAGAGTTTATTCCGTGAACCAAACAATGCAGTAAAATATCAGAGTTTGATGCTCGGGAAGGAGGCATTTATAAGGTCGTATAATTCAAAAACTACAACCCAAAAAAGGATTTTTCTGTTTTTTTGCAAAAATCCAAAGCAATCCAGTTGTACGGCTATAACATGTCTGCATGTACGTACTTTAAAACTTTGTAGATCAAAGAATGCTTTCTAGTTTGGTGAAGGTATTCATCTAATTAAGATTCATCCCATAAATAGAGGAACTGATTGAGAAAAATGGTAATTAAATATCAACAAGAAGATAGGCTATACATCACAAGATAGCCAATTCTAATTAAATCAAAATGCATTAATTATCGAAAGCGAAATGCTAGTCTTTCAAAGTGCTTAAATAAAATAAAACCATCAGAATCTAAAATCCAATTAAAACAACTCCACAAAAATATCTTTAAAGCAACATAAGGGAAATTAAATTTTCCAAACATCATAATGTTGTTATCACAAAATCAAAAATAAGCCTGAGATCGAATCTGAGTCATCCACACCTGCAAAAAACCATTCATTCACGTTTGGCCGACAACAGGCACAATACACCAAGAACAGATCGAACTTCTATATGAATTCATCGAGTCGACCTTCAAACCCAAACCACATACATATAAAGCCACAAGTTAGGGTGTAGTTCCTCAAATACTAGCCTGAGTAGGTCATCCACAGTCATATATATATATATATATGTATATATATACCTCCTCATAAGATTCATTATCTAACAACTATAGCTATAACTGTAAAACAACTAGCTATAGGATTCAAGTGCAAGTTCATGAACTAATGAGTAATTATCACAAGGAAGACATTTTATCTATGTTGTGAACTCTGAGTTTGATAAAAAGGTTTTAATAGTAAAATATATCATTTCACAAAACATCAATGCAAGAATGGTTGGGCCGGTGGGGGAGTCTAAGTTGTGTGCACTGTGGTGTGGTGGTGGTGCAATGGAGCAGTTCCGGCCAGATTAGGTAGATGTACTGTCACTTAGTTTGTTTCAGTAAAATAAAAACATACAGTAACATGTTAAAAAAAAAAAGAAAAAAGAATAACGAGAACAATAGCAATCTGGCTATGCAGATACCAACATTAGAAAAATTGTGCTGCAAAGCAGAATAGAGTAGTACCTCACTAGCTTGCATTGCGATCAAATACTGTTTCACGTGATTCTCCAACGGATCTCTTCTTTCTCCCGACAGTGGAATACACTATCAGAATTATTAATGGAGTAATATTCCCAAATTAAACTCAGTCTAAGAGAACTCGTGAAACACTGAGAGAGAAACTTCTGTATTTTCTAATATCTCAAACTCATCTAATGGGGGGCTATATATATATATATATAGCCCCACCCATTGATAGAGAGAAGTTACAATTGGATTAATGCCCTAGATGGTACTCACAGGAAAGAGTAACTGACATGCATAGCACCTGTCAGACTTAATGCCTGCCAGTTCCAATTTATTGAAAGCCAGGCATTGTAACACGCCTGACTTGAAAGCAAAGGGGCGTGCTCATGTGGGCGTTGACCCCTCTATATTCAACAGTAAGTCGTACACTGATGTATTTATGTACTACGAATGAATGTAATATGTTTATGCTTAGAGCTCTGGTAAATATTGTTGATGATGCTTTTAGTTTACAAAAAGTGAAAAAAATTATAGCAAACTTCCATTGCGAGTTGAATGTCAGGTATAGTAGTAGTGTCTCGTGATAATTATAAAATGTATAATTAGGGAATATTTGTCATTACCGCTTCCCGCAAATCGTTTCGAAGATTGGGCACTTAGAGCCTTACTTCATAGTGCTTGTTCATGAGTAATGCTACAAGTCCATTTTATGTTATTTTAAAACTGATTTAATTTTTTAAAGTTACCATTAAATTTAAATTTTTATTCAATAATAATTTTAAAAGTTACATTAATTTTGAGAGATATAAGAAGGCTGGGACTAGTAATATTAGTAAGCTTGTTCATAGGCTCTCTCCCATGAAATCATTTTGAGAACCCTGTCGTGCAGCTAGGGTGGGCAATTCGGGTTCACGGGTCGGGTTCGTGTCAACTTGACCGACCCGATTACATAAACGGGTATGACACGAACCCGACCCGATTATTAATCGGGTTGTGAAACGCGACCCGAACATGATTAATAATCGTGTCACCCGTTTACCCGACACGACCTGACTAATAATTGTGGGCTGTGGAGCGTTCCTTTGATTCTATTCAATTATTTCAATATAGTTACTGTATTGAGTGTATTCTATTCAATCCATCTCTATTCTATAATCATTCCAATATACAGTATCCATTTGAGTAGAAATTACAGGTAAAGAGATAAAGTTCTTTAAAAACACCTCACAGTGCTCACACAATGTTATGTGACAATGACAAACATAACTAAAATTAATTTAATCTAACAAAAATTAGTTTTTCAAGGGCTAAAATTAGTTTAATCTAGAAAGTAAAATTGAAAGCATACTGGTTGTGGCGTCGTTGGTCGTTCGCTGGTGTGGCTGGGATTCGGGAATATGGTGGTGGGTAAGAGAGGGGGGAGGGAAAAGTTTGGCGCAGAGAGAGGGGGAAAACTGGAAAAGGTCGGATGGTTGGCGTGCGGGTGGCCGGCATGCGGGCTGGTGGCCTGCGGGCGGCCGGTGTGCGGGCTACTGGGCAGTGGGCTAGCTGGCTAGGGTTCGCTATTCGCAAAATCACAGTTTTAGAAGAATGGGCAATTGGGCATTTCATGTTTCGCAGTTTCGGTTCGGGTTCTGCTCTTTTCTTAAAAAAAAAAAAAAAAAAAAAAAAAAAAAAAAAAAAAAAAAAAAAAAAACTATCGGGTCAGAATCGGGTTGACCCAATTTCGACCCGAACCTGATTTTATAAAACCCAAACCCTATTTTTCTGTGTCATGTTCGTATCGGATTCGCGGATCGTATCAAAAATTGCCAACCCTACGTGCAGCTTCCTTCCCTAACTTTTCGCATTGAAATGATTGCTTTCCTTTGACGTTTACCATGCATCCTCCCTCTTGTTAGGGGTTTTAACATGATCTACCACAATCTTGGTGCTTAGGTATTTGCCCCAACCCACCTCTCTTCCATATTTATATCGACTCCCGCCACTTCCCCTACTGCACAACATATTTATGCTATTCTCAACTTCTTTCGTAACGATTTAAGGAAAAACGTTAGTTACATATGAGTTATCACTCTAAAAGGACTAGTCAATTTGGAGCTTTCCTAGAATCTCTTATAAAGTGTAGTTTCACATAGTAACGCCAGGTAATGTGGTATTGGAGCATCGCATGACGTGGCCCTGACGAGATCGTCAGGAGTTTAAGGAGAGGAGTTTGTAACACCCCGGTCCCATATTGGGAGAGATGAATAGCTCACATAGAGCGAGTGATTTATAAAGATACTCATGGGTGCTAAATCTCACATTACCTAATTATTAGGTGAGACTGAACTTTATATATAAAGGATTATACGAAATGGGGATTAGTGACGCGGCGGATACGTCGATACTAGCATTTAATGACGTGTCATACCTCCTGACACGTCACTCTCTCTCTATATATATATATATATATATATATATATATATATTTTGTAGTGACGTACATTAACTCTCCCATTTGGTCTCTCCAGAGATCTTCAACATAGGTACGTATATCTATATCCTAAAGGCCTCCTTGCTAATAGGTTTTCCCACATTATATATAGTCAGCTCCTCCTGATCTTCCACGTTTTTGATCCTCCACTGCCTCCCACCTCTTCTCTTTTCTCCCTGATCATCAACACTACTCATCAATCCAAAGACTAGGAGACTATCTACCTTGTGCCCTAAGGCAAGACCCAACCTTCACCCAGAGTTTAATTTCTCTGGAGAGGAACTCGATCGTAGAGAAGAAAAAACCTATCTTGGTGGTCGAAGTTATTCAAGGCAAGAGTCGTACGTCTCTGTATATTCATTCTGAATACGCCTATATATATATAATTAATTAACAATCGATCAGAATTAACAGGTTGTCTTTGTAGTTCTGAAACAATTTGTAATCTTCTAGTGGTATGCATCACATGCATCCAGCATCATGAAAAGCTTCCTTCGTGCCCAACTGTTAATCCCCGGCAAGATTAGGCCTACTTCCAAATGAAGATTGCATGGACGTACATACGCCTGATAGAGATAGTCCATTTGACTAAAGTTATGTCTTACAAAATTACATTTTTATTTTTATTTTTTTATTTTTTTTATTATTATTATTTTTTTTTTTATGCCTTACAAAATTGATCGATTAGTGGATCCGTTGGGAGCTAGATTCTAATACTTGAATATAATTATAAGATAAATCCCTTCTATAATAGAATTGTCCATTTCAAGGGCTTAGGGCAGCAGCTTGCCATATAGCAAGTAGAGCTTTTTCTTTTTTCTTTTTTGTGACTGTACTGCAAGATCGAGAAGGGAGAAAAAAGGAAAAATCTCAACTTTTGTTTCATAATGCGTGGTCTTAACGGATTGTGCATTTGGATATCGAATATTTCGAATATGAATAATATTCAGAATCTGATCACGGATTTCAAGGCAATGAAAATGTGTTTGGATGTTGAATATAATTTAGATTCTTTTGAATATGTGTTTGGGTGTTGAATTTAGAAGATTGGAAAAAAGTGTTTTATAATAGTATAAAGTGATTGGAAATGATTGGATTGTATGAAAAGTTGTGTATAATGATTGGTATGGTAAAAAATAATAATAAAAAATATATGATGGGTTTTAAAAAAGTGTTTTATAATAGTATAAAATGATTGGAAATGATTAGACTGTATGAAAAGTTGTATATAATGATTGGTATGGTAAAAAATAATTTAAAAAAATATATGATGAATTTATTCAAACTATTCAAACTTTATTCAAGTGACCTATGGGTTTTATTCAACTTGGATCCGGGTATGGGTTTTTGAATAAAAACCCGGATCGAATATTGAACATCACTACGAACCAAATGCACCAAATTACCCTTAAAATCATGGGAATTTATTTTTCTTTGGCCAGGCTATTGATTTGCGCATGTAACAATTCTTGGATTGAAATTTAAAGTAATTAGCTGTCCCAATTTCTAATAATTTGGAAAAATAACATGAGAGACCCATAAATTTTGAAATACTCACCTATCTAGATAAGTGATTTTTATAAAAAAAATCTTTCAAATTTATCGGTCTAAATTGCATGCAATAGGGACAACTAATTACTTTAAATTTCAATTCAAGAATTGCTATAAATTTTTGTTCCAATTGTTAATAATTTAATCAAATAACGTCAAACTTACGTATTCAAATAAATTTTTGACTATTCAATTTCTAAAACAAACAGATAGGTTTCATACTAATCTTTCACATTTTCCAGTCGAAATTACTTACAAAAAAAATTCCTTGTCTAAAATTCCTACCCTTCAATCTTGTGTCCCAACATCGATCGTACCTGATGGAAACAATATATGGTCCCACTACAAACAGTAAACTCAAGCCGAAGATCCCTTGCGCAACATACCCATAATCCAAGTCTTCGGCCGCCGCTCCAGCTCTCTCAGGAAACTAGTGGCACTCTGCATTTTCTAAAACCTCGCAATAAACAGCACCACAATCCACGCATGGCTTCCTCTACCATTACTCTAACACCCACATCTTTCATCCTCAACAAGGTCAAATACGTCACCCCAACTCCCACTTTCCCAAATTTCTCACTGTAACTTTTATTTCTCATTCTTTCGCTGACAAACATTTCAATAATCGATGTCTAATATTTCCTTCTCTTTTTTGCAGAAAGATTTGGGGTTCTCTGCTTTTTCGGCACCGTCACTATTTTCCATTCCGAAATGCAGGAGAACGGTTTCCAAGAAAATTTGTTCGGTCATGACACCGCAGCAATCGGAACGCAAGCCTTCCACCACTGGCTCAGTTGGGTTCCTATCATTTTTTTCTCATCAATTTGTGTTTTTTGTTAATGGGTTTGATAGTTTTGTGGATTTTTATGGTGGGATTTTGGTTAATTTCAGGTCAAGACTGCGATGACGATGACCGAGAAGATATTTGCCAGGGCTTCCGAGAAAACCCAGTTGAGCCCCGGTGAGAATGTGTGGGTGAATGTTGACATTTTGATGACCCATGATGTTTGTGGCCCAGGTTCGATCGGAATCTTCAAGAAAGAATTCGGAGAGAACGCCAAGGTATTGGCTTGTCTGATGTGTTGCAAAGTGATTTCATTTGTTTTGATGATTGTGTGCTTCACTAAGATTTTAATGATTGCTGATTGTGAAGCTGATATGTTAAATTGATTGTAAATGCTTTATATGTTAAGTAGTGTAAGTCTAGTTTGGCGATGTGATGAAAATGTGTAAGAAGAATTGCATATTTATGGAAGTTTGAAGTTCCATTACACTTAGGGTTGTGTTTATGCTCATTAAGGTTAGCGGTGGGCACCGATCCCCTTGGGTCGGTTGCTTGTCATTGATCGGTAGTTGGTCAGTTCGTTGGTGGTCAAGTATTCCACGATAGATTGATTATATCTAGGCTCATATGAGCATGTAATTCACATTCTGATGTGTTTGATTGTTTCACACACAGTCTTCATCATCATCTTGGTTGCTGAGTTTTGAGCTTAAATGTTGATGTAGTTTGATGCTAGGTGAACTCTCTCTCTACTTGTGTGGTGTGAGTTGTGTGTTTTGGTTTGTGTATTTCCTGTGTCTGAGATTATGTAAGTGCACTGTTGTTTTGGAATTAAGGTTTGGGACCGGGAAAAGATTGTAATAATACCCGACCATTACATATTCACGAGTGATGAACGTGCAAACCGTAACGTGGATATATTGAGGGATTTCTGCATGGAGCAAAATATCAAGTACTTTTATGATATTAAAGATCTTGGTAATTTTAAGGTATGGCTCTTCAGCCATCTTTACTTTCCATTCGCTAATCTGTTCTCTGTAAGAGCTTCTATTTTATTCCCTGGTTATTGAAATTACTTGTAAAGTTTACTTCATAACTTTTCAGGCTAACCCAGATTACAAAGGTGTATGCCATATTGCTCTTGCGCAAGAAGGTCATTGCAGGCCTGGAGAGGTATGGTTCTTTCATCAAATTCATTGAGATGTTAATAGTTTATGTAAATTTTATGCCTTTATGTTCCACAAATTTTGTCAAACCCTTTTCATTGCCTCCAGGTCCTACTGGGTACAGACTCTCACACTTGTACAGCTGGAGCGTTTGGCCAATTCGCTACTGGAATTGGCAATACTGATGCAGGTTTTGTGTTGGGCGCTGGGAAGCTGCTGCTCAAGGTCAATAGATGCGTTGCTTTCTTTTGGAAACTATGCTGTCATTCTGTTGTGTAGCATTTATACATGTCCTCACTTTACCAACTTTTGTTATGCTAGGATGATTTTAATATTCATATTTAAGGTCTTCCAAAGATGTTTGTACTTCTCAAATTAGAAGTTCTAGAAACTGTATGATGATGTTTGCTATTGTGGACAACAGACTCTTATCTGGATTTTCGGTGGAATCGAGGAATCATAAGGAGATGATAGTGTCGCATTTGTTGTTTGCAGATGATTTGATTTATTGTGAGCCTAATTATGAATAAATTGTAACCTACGGTGTCTATTCCTATGTGTTGAAATGATGTCGGGATTCAAGATCAACTTGTCCAAGTCAGAGATAGTTCATGTAGGCAATGTGGGTGATGTAGAGGGTTTGGCTAACATTCCTGGGTGTAGAGTGACTTCATTGCCGATGAAGTATTTGGGTCTTCCTTTGGGAGCTCCTTATAGGGCTTCTACCATTTGGAATGGCATTATTGAGAAGATAACATCGGTTGGCGTGTTGGAAGATGCTTTATCTATCAAAGGGAGGCAGGTTGACTTTGATAAAAGCACTCTTTTTGATTTACCAACGTATTATTTGTCTCTTTGTCCTATTTCGGTAGGAGTGGCTAATAGAAGATGAGTTTAAGTTTCATTTAGTGAAGTGGTCGAAAATATGTACTTTGATAATTTTAGAGGGTTTGGGGGTAACAAATCTAATTCAGTTTAATTGAGCCCTTTTGAGAAAGTGGTCATAGCGGTATGCTATAGAGAGGGAGGCTCTGTGGAGATCGGTGGTGGACAATAAATATGATAGTTTGAGGAGAGTTTGGTGTTTTAAGGAGGTTGCGGGGCTTATGGTGTGGGAGTTGTGGGAATGTACAAGGAGTGGTTTGGAAAGGCTATCTAAAATTTGTGAGGTATGAGGTGGGAGATGGATCTACGGTGCAGTTTTGGCACGATGTATGGTGTGGGGAGTAGCCTTTGAAGTTTTTGTATCCGGATTTATTTAGTGTTGGTCATTATTGTGGTGGATTGGTGTTGTATGTATAAGAAAGTAAGGAGTCTATTGATCACCTCCTTTTTCATTGTGAGGTTGCCAAAAGAATTATGGAGTTCGCTTTTCCAGATGTTTGGTGTTGCATGGCTTATGCCTCGAAGGGTGAGGGAGTTCTTGGTGAGTTGGAAGGGAACAATTGGCACACTGTACGATTTTGGAAGTGTAGAGGTTGGGTCCTTCGTGTTTTATTTGGTGTACTTGGATAGAGCGATTGCAAGGAGCTTTGAAGATCGTGAGACTGCGATGTTAGAGTGGAAGAAGATGTTCCAATTCCTTTAAATGTGAATAGTAGTGTCCAATAGGTTGCCTGTTTCTAATTTTTTTTGAGTTTTTGGAGTTTTGTTTTTCTTTTCTATACTTTAGGGGTTCTCTTATATACTACCTACATACTAAGGTTGTGCCCCTCTATCAAAAAAAATATTTGTGTGTGGGTGTTTCCTATGTGCTGTTAGGAAGGTAGTTAAGATATGTCATTGGCTGGTGTGTATATTTGTTGTGTTCATTATATTTATAATTATATATTTATGTGTGTTTTATGTATTTGCCTTTGGTACAAGAAGTATGCATTCCTATGTTACACTCTTTTACGTCCTGCTAATTTGAGTTAATTATTGAAAAGCCCATAAAGATGTTTTCAAAGCAATTATTTTTCTCTTTTAACACTTCCATGGAAAAGCACTACCATGATTGCGCTTCTGTTTTTTCCTTAGCTATCTCTTAAATTACAGAACTAGTAGATCTCCAAGTCTCTTGGTATTTTAACAGATAAGAGAACTAGAATCCAAAAAGTAAAGGAAGATTATTCCTTTCAATTGCCTTCAAGCTGTGTGTTTGCCATTTTCTGCAATCTGTATGTGTGTTCTATCTTATAAATTGACAGTTTTTTTTTTTTTTTTTGTCTAATGTAGAATTGTATTTTTTGTATCCTTATATCTAATTTTTCATGCATCTTTAATTTGCAGGTGCCCCCAACTCTTAGATTTGTGTTGGATGGTGAAATGCCAAGTTATTTGCTTGCAAAAGATTTGATTTTACAAGTAAGTTAAACTTGTTCTGCAATTTATTATTTCCTTTGAATGTTCATATGTAGCCTTATCCGGTATATCACTTTTAATTGGTTCGTTTAGGATATATAGCTTCCATTCTCTGATTTGTTGATTTCCTTAACAATACTTGCCTTGCAGATTATTGGTGAGATATCTGTATCTGGCGCGACATATAAATCTATGGAGTTTGTTGGCACAACTGTTGAAAGTTTAACTGTGAGTAAATCTTAAAATATATTTGATCCAAGTCTATTATATCATTACAAATATATGTCTGCAAATGTTAATTGCACTTTTTTTTTTTCTGATTCTACCACTTAGAAGAAAAATAAAATAAAATCTTGTGGATAATAAGTTTATAGTTTTTTAATCTTCTGTACTGGATAGATGGAAGAAAGGATGACATTATGCAACATGGTTGTTGAAGCTGGGGGAAAGAATGGTGTTGTTCCTGCTGATAGCACTACATTTAAGTACCTTGAGGTTCGTGCTATTGATCATTACATGCCTCGTCTGTCTTTACATGCACTCAGATTTATGTATTAGCTATGCATCTATTTCTGTACGTTTATACTAACACACTTGGACCATTCCACTCTGTATGAGCCATATATCCCCCACATAGATAAACAAAATTTCCCGCCTAGCTTTGATATACTAAAGTTTGAGGGTAATGGACTGGAAGCCTGGGTAACCATCTGTCTTAATGGGGTTGGGTTTTCTCGTTAATGTAAAACTTATTGCTTCAAATCGTGTGCTTTTGCTGAACAGAAAATGTTTGTCCTTTATGTATTCTACTTTTCTCATGTCTAACATTTGCTTATAATCTTCTCTCTTGTTTTGTGCAGGATAAGACCTCTGTGGCCTATGAACCAGTTTATAGTGATGAACAGGCAAGGTAGTAAATGAATAAATAATTGTTATGGATTAGTTTCTTATTACAATAGAGTTCTATGTCTAATCCTTGTTCTAATAGTATTGCTTTTATGTATTTGAGTATTTAGTTTTAAACTTGCATGGACGTATGCTAAATTATATGGAAATTGCATAAGAGAGTTTTTCTTTCATTTTTTCTTTTTTTGGGTGGGGATGGCAGGGGGTTTTGGTTTGATTTGAGTATGTAGTAGTTGAAACAACATCAAACAATTAGATTCTCAACGAACAATTGAATTTCGGCTTTGAATGGGATTTTGAGGACCTTTCAAACCTTCAGTGCACAAATAGCTACAGATCCTGTCGTGTCTTGTCACTTTCAAATGCACTCGGTCAGAACTGGCAAGAATGTATAGATAGTTGATTCCCATCATAAAGCCCAATTCCAACCTATCATGTTCTGGTTGACTTAATTGATTAAAGATAATAATTCTAAGGCAATATGGATGAATAGAATTATCAAAGAGAGGTTCCATGTAGGCTTGCTTGTTGGTAAAGGCTATATTTTGTTCATTATGTTTGTAATTAGTGAATAGTTTCAACTTCTAGGTATAAAAGATGCACTCTAATTGATTGGAATTGGGGAAGAGGGGAGGGCCAGTGTAGGGTTTTGTCATAAAATCATTTTTAGTGTAAGAATTCAGTAAAATTTATTTCTCATTATAGCTTTCTATTTCTTTTATATACAAACAAAAAAAATAGCATCAGGGTCTGTTTGAGTTTGCGATTTTAAAATGTGCAATTTGAAAACGTAACTTTTAAAAATGTAGTTAAATGTTTGGCAAAATCGCAGTTTAGCCTTTAAAATTGTGTTTTCAAAAAAGCCTTTCCTTACATGCGGCTCTTCTCTTTTTTTTTTCTGCATTTTTGAAAACACAATTCCAAATAATTCATATTCTGTAATTTGGTTTAAAATCACATTGTTTGTCTATGAAATTGCAATGCCAAACACACTCTTAGTGTACCAATGGTTACTCTTGCATTTTAAAATCATTTACTGGCAAAATGTTTTTTTTTGCTTAACAAATGAAACACAAACTTTCGTTTTCATTTTCTGTTTTATTCACCTTACATCTACGGGTGTTTCGGTAGTACTTTCTGAAGTGCTACAAATTCCTCCAACGTCATTTGCTCTTATGCTTTTTGTTAGGTACTGTAAACTGCTATAAATTTCGATTCAAACCTTGAAATTTAAATATTTTCTACATTCATACTGTGATCAAGATGAGAATATATTATTTGATGACATATTAACTTCTTCGATAAATTTTTTCCAATAATTTTTTTTTCTCGGGTTTCTATATTGGATTTCATTTGTATTGATGAGTTTTGTTTTCTTGCCTTTTAGATTTCTTTCTGAGTACAGATTTGATGTCTCAAAACTGGAACCGCTGGTAGCAAAGGTGGGGGTGATTTTGATCGCTGCCAAAATATTTTATTTTCCTGATGTAATGAAAAATGGGACACTATTGTGGATCACATACTTCATCTCCTGAAACTGTTCTTCTCTGTTTTAGTTCTTGACGGATTGCTAGATTTTCCTTTTAGTATGATTAATGATGTCTATATATCTTTGCAGCCTCACTCTCCTGATAATCGGGCTTTAGCAAGAGAATGCAAAGATGTGAAAATTGACAGAGTATATATCGGATCTTGTACAGGAGGAAAAACAGAGGACTTTATGGCTGCAGCCAAAGTTTTCCTAGCTTCAGTAAGAAGCCATATATCTTTGTTGTATATGCTGAACAATTCTATTTTTACTTATATGCTGGCATGGATTAAAGTCTAAATATAATGTTATTTTTTAATCTCTTCTTTTCTTCTTTTTATTTTATTTTATTTATCAGTTTCTGGGGTTGAGTTGTTGGAAATTTTGATTGCTGGTGGCTGACTTGGTTGGTCTTTATCCATTTGTTAAGAATCATGAGAAAAATCACTAACCCTCTGCCTTAGTAGTATAATATAATTCATGGGGATTGGCGATGTATTTTGCTCACGAAACATGTATCTTAATATATTCTGCATAGAAACATGCCTTATTTGCATATTTTGTTCTTGTATAGCATTTTATTTGACCTTTCAGCATTATTTACTTTATAGAGCAATTGAATTGAGATTTAGTTATGCTATTGTGTTGTGTTCATTAAGGAGTTTTTGACATTGTGATAGCGTTAATAACTGTGTTCCTTTTTGGAGCTTCTTATTTTATTGTAATTCATTTGGTTGCCAGCGTCATTGTTTCTGCTCGCCAATATTGTTTTCCCCTATTTGGGGGATTAAACTAAAATGATGTAATTGCTTTTTCTGCAGGGCAAAAAGGTCAAAGTTCCCACATTTCTCGTCCCTGCAACCCAAAAGGTTTGTAAATCTAAATCACAGTTTAGTTAAATAGAAAATAATCATAGGAAGAGTATAATGGTAAATGAAATGTTAAGCATCTATATGATTAACTTTGCAGGTTTGGATGGACGTATATGGTCTTGAAGTACCAGGATCTGGTGGCAAGACTTGCTCCCAGATATTTGAGGAAGCTGGTTGTGACACACCGGCAAGTCCTAGTTGTGGTGCTTGTTTGGGTGGCCCTAAAGACACTTATGCACGCATGAATGAACCTATGGCAAGTTATTTTTTCCCTTCTTTGAACCTTCCAGACAGCATGATTGGATGTCAAGTTTATTTGTTTTCTGAAAGTAGATCCATATTTCCAGCTAAAATCTTAAGAAAAAATCAATAGAAGTACTAAATTGGAATAAATGACTTGCCCATGGCCCAGTCGTAATGGCCATCACCGCTGCAATGCGCAAAGAAATTCCAGAGCCTGTCTGGTATAGATTCTGAATGTAATACATGTTTCATGGGCACTAAATGCCTTTGTTACTTGCTCCAGTTCATAATATTAAGTCCAGTAATTTTTCCTGAGAAGTCTGCATTATGCTTGTAATGATGCGGATAGGTTAATTTTCATGTTTGAATTGTTAGAACAGTGAGGGTGACTCCTAACATTATTGTGCTGTATAGTAATATTGTGGTACAATTCTCCATTTGCTGGAGCTCATAGATCATTGCATTGCATGTCAACGTATTCAAGTGGATGAGACTGATGCCTGACCCTTGTTGGGTCCCAGTAGAAGATTAATCTTTACACGAGATTGACAGTAATTGTTTGGTTGACATTTATATTCTGTCTCAAGAAGAGCAAAGGGTTATAGGAGTAATTGTTTAAAGCAAAGTGTTAATTTATTTTTTATTTTTTAATTAATGTTTAAAGCAAAGTGTTATAAGAGCAATCGTTTTGTAGTGACACTTAAATTCCCAGTTAATAAAAGTAACCTCTTATCTAATTTACTTGTTTAGCACATAACATTTAAATGTATGAGAACAATCATCTCAGCCTTCCAATGGAGGCTGCCTCTTGCATTATTTAGAAGGGTCTGTAGAGTCAGCATGTTAATGCAAAGTACTTTTTGTTTGCTGATGATCGATATAGTTGGTCTACTAAGAGCCTGTTTGGATTGTGTTAGGGAGCTTAAAAGTAGTTTTAGTACCTAAAAAGTTGTGCCAAACAAAAAGTTGATCTGTTTGGTAAAAAAACTTTGAAAGTACTTATTTGACTTTTTTACTCTAAAAATGGCCAAAACGCACTTTTGGGAAAAGCTTAAAAATGATGTTTTTTCTAAAAAGCTATTTTTTGCTTTAAAAGCTTTATTTCCCAATGCAATCCCAAACATGTTTCAAGTTGAGCTTCCTTGATGGATTCTTTGTGGTTCTATGCTGTGCAAGAATTGTCTGGCTGGGGTATATATATATGTGTGTGTGTGTGTGTGTGTGATTTTTTGGTAATTTGGGGTGGGTTTTATGCTGTTATGTTGGTGATTGGTTAGCAGTAGGATCATTATATTATGGATCTATAATTTTTTGTGATGGCTGACATCTTAAGATGTGAATGATTCTTTAATTTATCTGGAACGAGAGTTGTTGGGAGTCGGTTATAAAAGATGTGGGGATCCTAACTTCAAATACTGATCTTGATTGGCATTGGGGTGAAATGACTGTTGGGGTTATTTACACCCATCAAAGATGAGGAGCGAAGGTGCAGAGAAACTATTTACATATTAATCCTAGAATCGAGTATCTGAAGATTCGGAAGATAGAAATGTAATTGATTTTGTTTATGCAGGAGTTTATTGGTAATTGTTGTATCGCGACCACCCCATTATGTTTTTAACTTAGATATCTTATAATGTGTAAGGCCAATGGCTATAATTTCTATGAATTTAATATAACTGTGAGGGATGGTCTTTGCAGGTCTGTGTGTCAACAACAAACAGAAACTTTCCAGGCCGAATGGGACACAAAGAAGGCCAGATATATCTTGCTTCTCCATATACTGCAGCAGCATCTGCTTTGACGGGTTATGTTACCGATCCAAGGGAGTTCTTGCTGTAGGCTATTAATATCATAAATCTGTTTGTTACTTTGTTTCCTATCACCAGAGGTCAAATGGCAGAGCTGAAAAACATAATGGATCTTGCTGTTCGGATGTTTGAAGCTGTTGTGTTTTATGATTATTAGTATCTTAGTACTAATATTTAGCTTTTAAGTGAGTTGTAGCCTCGGCAATAAACTTTGTTTCTTAGGGCAGTGCTAAAACGACCCATCAAATAAACCAAGAACATGGGGAGATGAATGGCAACCGCTGTTGACAAGGCTCATCATTGTATATGATTTTTATATATATTGGAACTTATTTGGTTTATATTTCTCTTGGCTCTCTGGTCAAATTACAGGAAAACCTTAAACTTGCCCGCCCCAAGCTGTCTTAACAGTGGAACCTGTGTTATTTTGATGTGAGGATGCGCAGACAAGTAGCCAGGCTTTCTTCCAATAGTGAAGCGCAGAAGGATGTTCTGAATAAGGAATAAGGAACTGCTGGCCAAACTTTTTCTAGAGGTGGTTTGTCATCTAATGTGCATGTTAGAGTTTACACGTGTTAGTGCAATATAATTGAGTCCTACACTAGGAAGATGTGACAAATGTGAGTGGTTAATATGGCACGGTGGGTTGGGTTCATACCGATAGGTTTAAGTTGTATTGGATTGAGTGGTATCCTAACATGTTACATTATGGTCTCACTGATACACTTCTCGCAATGTCGATCTCTCTAACAAATGGTATTAGAGCGTACGGTGATTTGTAATTTGATGGAATAGAGCAAGTACAGACGGGTTTTTGGAGTATGGATAAAAGTGCAAGGTGTAGGTAGGCATGCACGAAGGGTTAATGAAGTAGGGGGGAAAAGATCAATGGCGTAGGTACAAATGAGTCCTTGGGATTTGGAACTAAGGTGCATGGTACGAGCAAACTTATATAACACAACACCTATCCTAAGCTAATTAAATGGATGTGCAGGCCCATTGGTGCGATTTGGTTATCTTAATTAAATGGATCAAAACACTCTTAAAGCATAAAATAAATATATTGATTTCAAAATTTTATCTCGAATGATGTGATTGGTTTAATGGATTGATTAGCAGTATTAAAACTACGAGTCAAAGGGTCAAATCCTCAAATAAGTAAAATATTATTTTAACTTAAGTTACTTAAATTGGTTTAACAAAATATCAAATTATGCCCTAACAGTAAAACCCAAGTCGCCCCTAATGTAGGAAAAGAAATGCTACATACTATACCTCTGTCTCACCCCCATCTTATTGGACTGATGTAGTAGTGCCCATCATCCTTTGATTTTTTTTTTTTTTTTTTTTATTCTTTTTAAAAAAACAAGGTCGATGTATACTACTATATCAACCAAGTGAGATGGGGTATAGTATGTAACATTATTCAATGTGAAACTTATATTTGAGAATAACTTCTATTAGGCTTTAGCGTAAACCAATTTATTTACGCCCTTAAATAGAAAATTAACACATCAACCTGAAACACCAAATATCATGAACATGAAAACACCGGATCTTTGAAACAAACCAACCCATCAACAAAAGGAGCACTTGCATAGTCACATGCCACTGCTCCACCAATAAATATTTTTTCCCTATTTCATTCTACCAAAACTTGATCTATCACTTACCTAAGGCCCCTAGATATCACAACACTCCCTACCCAACATGCATAAACATTTAAAAACAACCAAAGTTACGACACAACTTAAAAACTCTAAAGGTCTTAACTTTCTTACCATGGTTACATTTTCCTTCTTAAACAACCAAAGAAATGTTTTAAGATGTGGATTGGCATAGGTAGGTGTTTAAACACTATTTTAAGGTTAAAACATAGGCTAGCCCTCAAAGCTCACACCTTTCATGAAAGGTCAAGCTTATTTACCAAAAAGACCAAACTTTTAACCATAAATAAAAGAAGGCAAATATCATGCAAATCACAGCTTAAACATGAAAGATAATATATAAATTAAAGCTAGGTTGAGCTTTATACCCCAAATATGAGAGCTTTTCAAGCCATAAGAGGCAAGAGCACAACTCTCATAGCAGGCCCTCATCTTTCTCTCTGTAGGGTCCCGTATCAGAAAAATGGCGGAAATGGGGTCTAAGGTTTATTCTAGCCCTTTTAATAGACTCCCTCCCAAGTGATTATGCTGAAAATACCAAATTCAAATGCATGCAGACTGCGATCGTTGGATCATTTTAAAGCAATGATTGATCGTTATGTACAGAGCTGTACCATTCTATCGCTTTAAAGCAACAATCGATTGTTATGGCTGAAAACTCTAGAGGCAAGTGTTTTTTAAAACCATAATTCCGAGCAAGGTACGGATAGTTTTGTTCGTTTAACCCCTCCACATCTGTATTCGCTCGACCATCACGACACCATCTGATCGAAACATTTTAGAGCACCCCGCCAGCGAGGCCATTCGTCCTCCCCGCGCAACGCCAACGCCGACCGCCGAAGCCCCGCTCAAGCGACGCAACACCAGTGAAGTACATTGTTTTATAGATCAGAATCTTAGTTCTAAAGCAGCAGCAGATCGAAGGAACCTTTGAGCATCAATGTAGCCATGTTTGAGCAGCCTCTTCTGTAATTAACCCAAGTTGATAATCTTGAAGCCACCGACAATTTCGGCAAGACAAACATATCTGGAGATGGAGGTTTTGGAATTGTATTCTGGCCTAATGGAAAAAACAGTTGTAGTTCAGAAGCTAAGCGAAGCTAAAACACAGGGTCACCGAGAATATATTGCTGAAATGGAAACTTTGGAAAAGGTAAAGCACCAAAATCTAATCCCATTGATTGGGTACTGCTCTTTCGACGAGGAGAACCTCCTTGTGTATGAATATATGGTCAATGCATGGGGAGCTTAGACCTTTGGCTGAGAAATCGGACAGGGGCCCTTGAAGTCCTTGACTGGGACAAACGGCTCAACATTGCAACTGGTGCTGCACGTGGGCTTGCTTTTCTTCACCATGGATTCGTCCCCCACATAATCCACAGAGACAAGAGCAAAGGAAAGAGAATATTTGACACTTACTTCGCTGGTGTTGCGTCTCTTGAGCGGGGCTTCGGCAGTCAGCAATGGAGTTGCGTGGGCATGTATTTTTGTTCAACACAGTACCTGAAACGATATATGGTCCCACGACAAACAGTAACTCAAGCCGAAAGATCCCCTACACACTGCTCGAATCAGGAATAGGGACATCCGGTCTTTGGTCGTTGTGTTCCCCTCAAAGTCTTGGAGGATGGGCCCGAAGTCTTCCGCTGCCGCAGCCGCCGCCTCCAGTTCTCTCAGGAAACAAACTGCACACTGCATTTTCCTAAGAAAATAGAGAAAACCTCGCAATAAACAGCACCACAATCCACCCATGGCTTCCTCTACCATTGCTCCAACCGCCACATCTTTCATCCTCAACAAGGTCAATACGTCACCCCAGCTCCCACTTTCCCAAACCAGCTCCCACTTTCCCAAATTTCTCACTGTAACTTTTATTTCCCACTCTTTCTCTGACAAAATTTCACTCATCGATGTCATATTTCCTTCTCTTTTACGCAGAAAGATTTGGGGTTCTCTGCTTTTTCGGCACCGTCACTGTTTTCCATTCCGAAATGCAGGAGAACGGTTTCCAAGAAAATTTGTTCGGTAACGGCACCACAGCAATCAGAACGCAAGCCTTCCACTACTGGCTCAGTTGGGTTCCTATCATTTATTTTTCTCAACGATTTTTGTGTTTTTGGTTAGCGGGTCTGATAGTTTTGTGGATTTTAATGGTGGGATTGTGGTTAATTTCAGGTCAAGACTGCGATGACGTTGACCGAGAAGATATTGGCCAGGGCTTCCGAGAAAAGCCAGTTGAGCCCCGGTGAGAATGTGTGGGTGAATGTTGACATTTTGATGACCCATGATGTCTGTGGCCCAGGTTCGTTCGACATCTTCAAGAAAGAATTCGGAGAGAATGCCAAGGTATTGGCTTGTCTGTTGTGTTGCAAAGTGATTTTAATTGTTCTGATGATTGTGTGCTTTACTAAGATTTTTATGATTGCTGATTGTGAAGATGATACGTTAAATTGATTGCAAGTGCTTTATATGTTAAGTAGCGTAAATCCAGTTTGGAGATGTGATGTAAATGTGTGAGAAGAATTGCATATTTAAATTGAAGTTTGAAGTTCCATTAAAAACACTTAGGGTTGTGTTTATGCTTATTAAGGTTAGGGGGTGGGCACCAATCCCCTTGGGTCGGTTACTGGTCGATGATCTGTAGTTCGTTGGTGGTCAAGTATTCCACGATAGACTGATTGTATCTTGGCTCATATGAGCTTGTAAATTACATACTAGTGAGATGTGTTTGATTGTTTCACAGCCTTCGTTATCATGTTGGTTGCTAAGTTTTGAGCTTAAATGTTGAAATAGTTCGATGATAGGTAAACTCAGTCACTCTCTCTCTTGTGGTGTGAATTTTGTGTGTTTTGGATTGTGTATTGCCTGTGTCTGAGGTTGTGTAAGTGCACTGTTGTTTTGGAATTAAGGTTTGGGACCGGGAAAAGATTGTAATAATACCTGACCATTACATATTCACGAGTGATGAACGTGCAAACCGTAACGTGGATATATTGAGGGATTTATGCGTGGAGCAAAATATCAAGTACTTTTATGATATTAAAGACCTTAGTAATTTTAAGGTATGGCTCTTCAGCCGTCTTTACTTTCCATTCTCTAATCTGTTCTCCCTAAGAGTTTATATTTTATTCCCTGGTTATTGAAATTACTTGTAAAGTTTACTTCATAACTTTTCAGGCTAACCCAGATTACAAAGGTGTATGCCATATCGCTCTTGCACAAGAAGGTCATTGCAGGCCTGGAGAGGTATAGTCCTTTCATCAAATTCACTGAGATGTTAATAATTTATGTAAATTTTATGCCTTCGGGATCCACAACTTTTGTCAAACCCTTTTTTTCATTGCCTCCAGGTCTTACTGGGTACAGACTCTCACACTTGTACAGCTGGAGCGTTTGGCCAATTCGCTACTGGAATTGGCATTACTGATGCAGGTTTTGTGTTGGGCGCCGGGAAGCTGTTGCTCAAGGTCAAGAGATGCTTTAGTTTGGTTTCTGACAGTTTATTATGTTGTGTATCTGCTTTTTCTATGTTATTTGATGTAAGAATATTAGCTTACATTAATACAATTTTGGTGAATGTCCCCCCCAGGGGGTCTAGCTATAATACTATGTTTCCTTGGTTGCTTTCCTCTGGAAATCTATGTTGTCTAGCATTTATACACGTCCTCACTTTAGCAACTTTGGTATAACTATGCATTCCTATGTTACACTCTTTTACATCTTGCTAATTCGAGTTATTTATTGAAATGCTCATAAAGATGTTTAAAAATTAATTATTTTTCTCTTTTTACACTTCCATGGAAAAAAGCAGTACCGTGATTGCACTTTCTTTCTTTTTTCCTTTGCTATCTCTTAAATTACAGAACTAGTAGATCTATCCGTCTCAAAACTTACTATTTTCAACAGATAAGAGAACTAGAATCCAGAAAGTAAGGGAAGATTATGCTTTCAATTTCCTTCAAGCTATGTGTGTTTGCCATTTTCTGCAATCTGTATGTGTGTTCTATCTTATAAATTGACAAAGTTTTTCTTGTCTGATGTAGAATTATATTTGTTGTATCCTTGGGCTTGTTTGGCAAGTGACATTACAGAACAGAACAGAGTAGTGGGTTGTTAGTTTTTGAAATTATTAAAAAGTGATGATGTGATATAAAATAAAAAGAATTTGTATAAAAAGGTGAAAAAGTTTTGTATTGTAGTGAATTTTTTTATTTGAATAGTAATAAAAAATTATTGATGTGATATAAAAAAATGAAAAAAGTGGGAATGTTTTGATGTTGATTAGTAGTGAAAAGTATAAAAAAATGAAAAAAAAAAAAAAAAAAAAAAAAAAGTACATGAACAGTACTGTAATGTATTGTTCCTTGACAAACAACCCCCTTATATCTAATTTTTCATGCATCTTTAATTTGCAGGTGCCCCCAACTCTTAGATTTGTGATGGATGGTGAAATGCCAAGTTATTTGCTTGCAAAAGATTTGATTTTACAAGTAAGTTAAACTTGTTCTGCAATCTATTATTTCCTTTGAATGTTGATATGTAGCCTTATCCGGTATATCACTTTTAATTGGTTCATTTAGGGTACATAGCTTCCATTCTCTGATTTGTTATTTTCCTGAACAATACTTGCCTGCAGATTATTGGTGAAATATCTGTATCTGGTGCGACATACAAATCTATGGAGTTTGTTGGCACAACTGTTGAAAGTTTAACTGTAAGTAAATCTTAGAACATATTTGTTCCTAGTATTCAGCATTTTTTTAGTGATTCACTTATCCTGCTCCCCCCAAACTCTCCCGCCGCCGACTAACTACCACCGTCGTTAACCCTCTTGGTTTTCGACGAACCACCACCTTCCTTCCCCTGCTCTCTCGCTCTCTCTCTCTCTCTCTCTCTCTCTCTCCATTTTTGCCGTTGCAAGAGATCCGAACCATCTACAGAGTTATGGAGGCGAACGGGAGGTTTCTACGTAGGTGGTTTGTAGAGTCAAAGGATTTCGACATGGAGGTAAGGGGAGGCGTTGCAGGCTTGAGGATTCGTGAAAAATGTCGCGGCTCAGCGAGGTCCATTCTCCTCAACAGAGACGAAACAACATGGCTGCATGGCTCCTTTGAGAATTTGATGGTAGTCAGAGACTCAAGGGTCTTCTGGAACCAATCCATTCCTGGTTTTCCCATAATCTTAGCCCAGAGACGCTCAAACAAACACGGTGAAGGTTGGACTCGCTTTGCCTACGAGCTTCATTTAGCCAAGGATTTCCTCCGTTCTGGATAGGTTTGAGGTTGTAGGAAAGAGCCCAAGGCTATTTCGGTGACAGAAAGGAGATCCTACGCAACGGTCTTAGCGGAGACACTTCCTCCGATGGAGGAGTGTTTCGGGACTCATCCGGGGTCGTTCGCAAGAATTTCGAGCTGGTTGCAAGACTCCTCTAAGATCACGTCCCGAGCTTTGGCAAAATCCCACAAAAACTTGTCCCGAGCTCTAGTCAAATCCACCTTGGCTTCAACGAAGCTAGCAGCACAAAATCCTTCGGTGATGGGCTCGAAGAAATAGAAGGTGCCGGTGAAGACGATGGTTCAAGCGAAGGTGCTTCGGACGTTGAAAGCTCAGGCGTTGGCTCCGGCAGAGAACTTCCCCTTCCAGCGACGTCCATCCTTTGCTGAGTCTGCTCCAATTGGATAGGTTCCTTCTGACATGGCATCAGGACATGGTGGTTGCACGTCTTTCCTCTTTGGTGAAAACTCAGAGGTGGCATCTCTTAGAGAGACGTTAGAACGCATCAAAGTAGAAGTTGAAAATTGCCTGAAGAATTTGAGCAAAGGCCTTTGCTCTTCCTATGCACACAAGCCCTTAGGCTGCAAACCTAAGCCTCTTCAACGCCTAGCGGTCCAACCCAAAATCCAGCCCAAGGTCCAGCACAAGATCCAGACCAAGAGGCATTTCTCACGTGCTGAGAAAGGGAAAGCCAAAGTGGGCTCCCACTCTACCCAATCCCTCTCTAGGATGAATCCAGACCCTCATCAATCATCAGTTAGGGCATGGCTCCCTAACCCGAAAACCACTTCCGACCCGTTTTCACCGGAACCCTACCCGTCTAACCCGATGCCGTCATTGAGCGCGGCCCAGCTTACTCCGGTGACCACTGAGCCCGCCCCCACCGTCTCACTTCTTCGGGCCACCCCCTCACTGCCGTCATCGAGCACGGTCCAGTCTGCTTCGGTGATCACTGAGCCCCTCTTCATCGTCTCACATCCTTGGGCCCCTCTAGATTTCACGCCGATAAGCCCCTCCTCGTTCCCTCCAGTGACTTCTGAGATCTCCAGCGCTGCTCCGCCTCCACGGGTCACACTGGTGTGCTCTCCTTCAATGAGTCCTTTTCCTAGCCTTGGGATGGATCTTCCTCTTGTGAACTTGACCACGCTGGAGACGGACTTAGAGTTCACGCTTGGGGTGGGTTCCCCCACAGCTTCTCTTTAGACGACTCTGGAGCTGCCATATCCGAAGGGCATGGATCCAAATCCACAGACAGCCTCCCTTGGCTTCATCGTGGGGGCTGAGCGCACCACTGAGCCCTCTTCTCCTGCCCAGCAAGAGACTCATCCACGACAGTCTCATGTGGTTGACGACTCAATCTTCTTAGCTCTGAATCCTTCCCTGTCCAAAATGGTTGTCTTCACCTCTCCCCAACCTCTTGGAGGGAATAGAAAGGAGCTAGGCTTAGTTTGTCCCAGCTTGGAGGTGGATATTTACTCGGAGGCGGAGGTTCCCCCAATACTATGTTACTCAACAGTCAATCTTAAGGGGTATGCTGGGCTGCAGCACTCCGAATGGATTTTTCAGCTAGTCAAGGCACGTTGTGGGACTCTCATGTGATGGTCTTGAGGAATAGTTATCAGCCCTATTTACGGCCAGTATCGCCAGTAATGCTAAACAAGGAATGGGCTCTTCACCAAAGGTGGCAAAAAGAATTTCGAGAGAAGTGAACAATTTGTTCTGCTTTATAAATTATGATACACATAGTGGTAGTGCTTCACATGGTAGGAAAAAGGTGAGGGCCCAAACAAATTTTTATGAACCTAAACTGCTTTCATGAAATGTGAGAGGGCCAAACGAAGTTGACAAGCGGTTGAAAGTCAGAAATCTTTTGAGACAGTGGAAGGCAGACATTATTTGCTTATAGGAAACTAAACTTCATTTTCATCAACATTGTGCGAAACTTGTGGGGTTGTCTTCATGCTGGCTGGTGCTTCCTTCCTTCTAGCGGGGCGTCTGGTGGTATTCTCCTTTTATGGGACAAGAGGGTTGTGGATACGATTGAAGTGTATGTGGGAGAGTATGTTGTGACCTTCTCCTTCAAAAATATTGCAGATGATTTCACTTGGGCTTTTGCGGGGGTCTATGGTCCAAATATCAACAATCGTAGAAGGTCTCTTTGGGAGGAGCTGGTTGGACTTCTTAGTTGGTGGGATTTGCCTTGGTGCATTGGAGGCGACTTTAATGTCCCCCGTTTCCCTTGTGAAAGATCGGGGGAAGCTCGTTTTTGCCCCGCGATGACGGAATTTTCAAACTTTATTTCTGAGTTGGGTCTCATGGATCTTCCCCTTTCTGGTGGGCTATCTACGTGGTCCAATAATTCTTCTCGGTCTAGACTTGATCGGTTTTTTGTCTCTCCGGATTGAGAAACTAATTATCCTAGGCTCCTTCAGAAAATGGTTCCCAGACTGTGCTTGGATCACTTTCCCATTCTCCTTGACTGCGGTGGTATTCAAGAGGGCAAAAAACCTTTCAAAATTGAGAATATGTGGTTGAAAGAAGCTGGTTTTGTGGATAGGGTGAGGCAATGGTGGTCGTCTTATAGTTTTCAAGGCTCTCCTAGCTTCATTTTGGCTCAGAAATTGAAGGCTCTAAAGTTTGATCTTATAAGGTCGAACACTCAAGTGTTTGGTAATATCGATTCCCTTAAACAAGCTCGCCCCAAGGAACTGCACACTTTTGATATACTGGAGACAGAAAGAGCCTTAGATCCCGAAGAGAAGCCAAGTAAAAGTCTGATCTCCAGTGACCTGGAAAAAATTACTCTTCAAGAAAAAATTAGTTGGAGGCAAAAATCAAGGGTTCTTTGGCTTAAAGAAGGCAATAAATGCACAAAGTTCTTCCATCAGCTTGCTAACTTGAACCAGATATTCAATTCTATTGAGTCGCTTTCTATCAAAAACTCAGTTACTTCCGATCCCTCAGTTATTAGAGATCACATTGTTCAGTTTTATGACTCTTTATTCTCTGAACATCACAACTGGAGGCCTAGATTGGATAACCTTGCTTTCAACTCTCTAGAGGTGGAGGAGGCCTCTAGGCTAGAGCTCCCGTTTGAGGAGAGAGAGGTTTTAGAGGTAGTGAAGGGTATGAATAGAGATAAGGCCCCAGGCCCTGATGGCTTCTCTATGGCTTTTTTCAAGACTGCTGGGATGTAATCAAATCTGATCTCATGAAGGTTCTCCTAGATTTCCATGCTCATAGCTAGTTCGAGAAAAGCCTTAGTGCCTCCTTCATTGCTTTAACTCCGAAGAAAGCTGGGGTGATCAATATCTTTGACTTTCGGCCTATTAGTCTTATCAGTGGGGTTTGTAAGATCATAGCTAAAGTCCTTGCTTATAGAATGAGTTCTATTATGGAAAAGATTATCTCTAAGCCTCAGAACGCTTTTGTTAAAGGTAGGTAAATTCTGAATTCGGTCCTTAGCTAGCGAATGTTTGGACAATCGTCTCAAGTTCGGCGATCCTGGGTTACTTTGCAAGCTGGATATTGCAAAGGCTTTTGACCATGTCAACTGGAATTTCCTTTTGTACATGATGAGGAGGTGTGGTTTCAGGGAGAAATGGTGCTCTTGGATAGTGCATTGCATATCTTCGGTTTGCTTCTCCATTTTGATAAATGGCTCTCCAACTGGCTTTTTCAGTAGCTCTCGTAGGTTGAGGCAAGGCGACCCACTATCTCCTTTTCTCTTCGTTATAGTCATGGAGGCTTTGAGCAAAATGATCACTGCTACTGTTGATAGAGGTTTTCTCTTAGGCTTCTCTGTGGGTTCTAGGCCTCCAGCCATAAATATCACACACTTGTTTTTCGCGGATGATACTTTGGCTTTTTGTGGGGCCAACCCTAGTCGTCTCCATCATCTCCAATTTCTACTCTTATTTTTGGAAGTTGTTTATGTTTTAAAGGTTAATCTGACTAAGTCTGTTTTGGTTCCTGTGGGTAATGTGGACAACATGGGTGAGTTGACTGGCATTTTAGGTTGTGGGACTGCCTCTCTGCCCTTGAAGAATCTTGGCCGCCTGTTAGGGGCTTCTTACATGGCAAAGTCTATTTGGGATGTCATTGTGGAAAAGATAGAGCGTCGGTTGGCCAGTTGGAAACGAATATATCTTTCCAAAGGCAACAGGGTCACCCTTATTAAGAGCATACTTTCCAACCTACCTACGTACTTTTTGCCCCTTTTTCTTATCTCTGCTAGTGTGGCTAATCGCATTGAGAAGCTCCAACGAGACTTTCTATGGGCAGGGATTGGTGATGAATTTAAATATCACCTTGTTAGCTCAACTAAGGCTTACTCCCCGATCTCTGAAGGAGGGTTGGCTATCCGTAACTTAAGAATGTTCAACCGCGCTCTTCTAGGTAAATGGTTGTGGCGCTTTAGTATTGAGAGAGATGGTTGGCGGAGAACAAAGGTGGATTCCAAATTTGGCTGTTTACGAGGCAGATGGTGCTTCCTCGTTCCTACAGGAGCTTTCGTGGTGGGATTGTGGAAGAATGTTAGAAAAGGTTGTGAGACTTTTTCGGGCTACACCAGATTCGAAATGGGAGATGGGACCAGGATTAACTTTTGGCACGATCTGTGGGTCGGGAATATGACTCTCAATGCAACTTTTCCAACCTTGTTTGGTATAGCTGCTGCGAAGGACTCCTCTGTTGCAAATAACCTAGAGTTCTTGGGTGGTTCCAACTAGTGGAACATTATCTTTATTAAAGAAGCGCATGATTGGGAGGTGAATGTTTTTGTTTCTTTCTTCTAGATGTTGCATTTAGTTATAGTCAGAATAGGCGGCGAAGACAAGCTTTGGTGTGTCCCTTCCAAAAAAGGCCTTTTCAAGGTCAAGATTTTTTCTTCTTTCTTCCAGATACTGCATTCAATTATAGTCAGAAGAGGCTGCGAAGACAAGCTTTGGTGGGTCCCTTCCAAAAAATGCCTTATCAAGGTCAAGACTTTTTTTTTTCACTCTTTTTCACTCCTTGACTCGTCGTATAGGTACTCACTTTCCCTGGAAGTATGTGTGGCGAACCCAAGCCCCCTCAAGGGCGGCCTTCTTTTCGTGGTCGGCGACTCTTGGAAAGATCCTCACCTTAGACAATCTCAGGAAGCGCCATGTTATCATGATAAACAAATGTTACATGTGCAAGAAGACGGAGGAGTTTGTGAACCATTTCCTTCTCCATTGCGATGTGGCTTCTGCCTTGTGGTACTCTCTTTTCTGTCGCTTTGGGTTGTCTTGGGTTATGCCACAATGGGTTATTGATCTGCTTGCTTGTTGGTGGTCTTCAGGCTGGTCGAGGAGTGCTACGGTGTGGAAAATGGCGCTCACTTGCCTCTTTTGGGGCTTATGAAGGGAAATAAATAACCGAAGCTTTGAGGACGTGGAGAAGACCCCTGAGGAACTTTTATCTTCCTATCACACTCTGTATCTTTGGACTATGGCTTATGTGTTTCCCTTATCTTTTAGCTTTCTTGATTTTCTTACTCGTTTCTTTAGTTAGGCGTTACCTTTTGTATACTCCCAATGTACTAAAGGGTGCCTCACACCTTTAATGAGATTGGCTTATTACTTATAAAAAAGAAATATTTGTTCCAAGTCTATGATATCATTACAAATTTATGTCTGCAAATGTTAATCACGCTTATTTTTCTAGTGGATAATAAATTTAAGTTTTTTAATCTTCTGCACTGGATAGATGGAAGAAAGGATGACGTTATGCAGCATGGCTATTGAAGCTGGGGCAAAGAATGGTGTTGTTCCTCCTGATAACACTACATACAAGTACCTTGAGGTTCGTGCAATTGATCATTACATGCATTTGGTTTGATAGTGCTCTCTCTCTCTCTCCCTTTCTCTCCCTATATATATACATACTTGTCTGTGTGTTTACGTGCACACAGATTTATGAATTAGCTATGCATGTATTTCTGTACGTTTATACAAACACACTTAGACTAGAAAATTTTTCGCCTAGCTGTGATAAATTAAAAATTGAGAGTAATGGACTGGAAGCCTGGGTAACCATCTTTGTCTTAATGGGGTTGGGGTTTCACCTTGATGAAAAACTTATTGCTTCAAATCATGTGCTTTTTGGGAACAAAAAATAATTTTCTATTATGTATTCTACTTTTATCATGTCTAACATTTGCTTATAATCCCTTATCTCTTGTTTTTCACAGGATAAGACCTCTGTGGTCCATGAACCAGTTTATAGTGATGAACAAGCAAGGTATTAAATGAATAAAATAATTGTTATGGATTAGTTCTTATTACAATGGAGTTTTCGATGTCTAATCCTAGTTCTAATGGTACTGCTTTAATGTATTTGAGTATTTAGTTTTAAGACTACATGGACATATACTCAATTTATAATTTTATATGGAAATTGCATAGGCGAGTATTTCTTTCATTTTTTCCTTTTTTTGGGTGGGGACGGCAGGGGGTTTTGGTATGATTTGAGTATGTAGTAGTTGAAACAACATCAAACAATTAGATTCTCAACGAACAGTTGATGCCAGCTTTGAATGGGATTTTGAGGACCTTTCCAACCTTCAGTGCCCAAATAGCTATGGATCCTGTGGTGTCTTGTCACTTTCAGATGCACTCAGCCAGAACTGGCAAGAATGTATAGATAGTTGATTCCCCATCCTAAAGCCCACTTTATCATGTTCTGGTTGACTTAATTGATTAAAGATAATAATTCTTAGGCAATATGGAATAGAATCATCAAAGAGACTTTCTATGTAAGCTTGCTCGTTGGAAAAGGCAATATTTTGTTTATTATGTTGGAAAATAGAGAATAGTTTCTACTTGTAGGTATAAAAGATGCACTCCAATTGATTCGGATTGAGGAAGAGGGGGAGGGCCAGTGTGGGGTTCTGTCATGAAATCATCTTTAGTGTACAATTCAGTAAAATTTACTTCCCATCCTAGCTTTCTACTCTTTTATGGATTTCTTACAGTTTGTCAATAAGATATGATGAACAAAAATAGCATTAGTGTACCGATTGTTACTCTTGCATTGTAAAATCATTTACTGGTAAAATGATTATTTTGCTTAACAAATGAAACACAAACCTTTGTTTTCATTTTCTGTTTTATTCACCTAACATCTACGGGTGTTTCGGTAGTACTTTCTGAAGTGCTACAACAGACGTCATTTGCTCTTATGCTTTTGGTTATGTACTATAAACTGGTATAAACTTCGATTCAGACCTTGAAATTTTAATATTTTGTGCATTCATAGTAGTGAACATACATATTGACCAAAAGCTGGCAGCTTAAAAAAATATTTGGTCCTTGTGACAGAGTTATAACTTTCTCATCTGGAAACTTGATCAGATGTGAAAGAAAGTAGTTCAGTGAGTAGTTTTAGGTCAATTATCTTATACATACTGTGATCAAGATGAGAATTTATTATTTGATGACATACTGAATTAACTTCTTTGATGAATTTTTTCCAATAGTTTTTTTTTCTCTTAATCGAACCCGAACACCCTTGCTGTATAATATTTTCACCGTGCTCATCTTAGTGATCTTTCATTGATATATATAGCATTTACAATATATTAGGTTAACTACAACTCTACCTCTTTACATTGAAGTATAACTCTATCTTATACATTTGAGTTTCTATCTTATCTCTATCTCTTCATGCTGCTTATCTCTATCTCTTCATGCTGTTTATCTTTTATCTCTTTATCACTAGACTTCCGTATCGGATGAGTGTCCTTAGACTCACGTATAGGATGTGTCTCTTGGTGATAAGTCATGTGTGTTAATATCTCTTGTTTCTATTTTGGATTTCATTTGTATTGATGAGTTTAATTTTCTTGGCTTTTAGATTTCTCTCTGAGTACAGATTTGATATCTCAAAACTGGAACCACTGGTAGCAAAGGTGGGTGATTTTGATAGCTGTCAAAAAGAAGGTTTTTATTTTATTTCTCTTTATTTTCCTGATGTAATAAAAAATGGGACTCTATGGATATTGTGGATCACATACTTTATCTCCTGAAACTGTTTATCTCTGTTTTAGTTCTTGACAGATTCCTAGATTTGCCTTTTTTATGATTAATGATGTCTATATATCATTGCAGCCTCATTCTCCTGATAATCGGGCTTTAGCAAGAGAATGCAAAGATGTGAAAATTGACAGAGTATATATCGGATCTTGTACTGGAGGAAAAACTGAGGACTTTATAGCTGCAGCCAAAGTTTTCCTAGCTTCAGTAAGAAGCCATATATCTTTGTTGTATATGTTGGACAATTCTTTTTCTACTTATATGCTGGCATGGATTAAAGTCTAAATATAATTTTCTTTTTTAATCTCTCTTCTTCTTTTTTATTCTTTTTTTTTATTATTACTTTATGGGGTTGAGTTGTTGGAAATTTTGATTGCTGGTGGCTGACTTGGTTGGTCTTTATCCATTTGTTAAGAATCATGAGAAAAATCACTAACCCTCTGCCTCGTATGAGTAGTATAATATAATTCGTGAGCATCAGGGATGTATTTTGCTCACGAAACATGTATCTTAATTTCTTCTGTATAGCAACATGCCTTAATTGCATATTTTTTTCTTTTATGGCATTTTGTTTGACCTTTCAGCATTATTTACTTTATTGAGATTCAGGTATGCTATTGTGTTTTGTTCATTAAGGAGTTTTTGACATTCTGATAGTTTTAATATAGTAACTATGCTCCTTTTTGGAGCTACTTATTTTATTGTAATTCATTTGATTGCCCAGCGCCATTGTTTCTGCTTGCTAATATTATTTTCCCTTCTTTGGGGTATTAAGCTAAAAAGATATAATTGCTTTATCTGCAGGGCAAAAAGGTTAAAGTTCCCACATTCCTAGTCCCTGCGACCCAAAAGGTCTGTAAATCTAAATCTTCGTTTAGATAAATAGAAAATAATCATAGGAAGAATTTAATGGTAAATGAAATGTTAAGCATCTACATGATTAACTTTACAGGTTTGGATGGACGTATATAGTCTTGAAGTACCAGGATCTGGTGGCAAGACTTGCTCCCAGATATTTGAAGAAGCTGGTTGTGACACACCAGCAAGTCCTGGTTGTGCTGCTTGTTTGGGTGGCCCTAGAGACACTTATGGACGCATGAATGAACCTATGGCAAGTTATTCTTTTCCTTTCTTTGCACCTTCCAGACAGCATGATTGGATGTTGAGCATAACTAGCTCTTTATTTATTTGTTTTCTGCAAGTAGATCCATCTTTCCAGCTAAAATCTCAAGAAAAAAATCAATAGAAGTACTAAATTGGAATAATGACTTGCCCATGGCCCAGTCCTAATGATCATTCGCCGCCTCAATTTGCAAAGAATTTCCAGGGCCTATCTGGGATGAGATTCTGAATGTAATACATGTTTCATGAGCACTGAAATGCCTTTGTTTCTCACTCCAGATCATAATGTTAAGTCCAGTAATGTTTCCTGAGAAGTTTACATTATGCTTGTTTTTTGATAAATCATTAAACTTGTAATAATGCCGATAGGATGATTATCACGTTTGAATGGTTTCCTCTGTGAGGGTGACTCTTAGATCATTGCATGTTCTCCATGTGATGGAACTCATAGATCAGTGCATTGCATATCAACGTATTCAAATGTATGAGAATGATGCCTGACCCTTGGTGTTGGTGGATCCCAGTAGAAGATTAATCTTTACACGAGATTTACAGTAATTGTTTGGTTGACATTTATATTCTGTCTCAAGAAGAGCAGAGGGTAATAGGAGTAATTGTCTAGTAGTGACACTTAAAGTCTCTGTTAATAAAAACAACCTCTCATCTAAGTTACTTCTTTAGAACATAACATCTAAATTTATGAGAACAATCATCTCAGCCCTCCAATCCAGGCTGCCTTTTGCATTATTTAGAAGGGCCTGTACTCTGTAGAGTCAGCCTGTTAATGTAAAGTTCCAATAGACATCATTGTGGAGTATGGATCCTCGATGCCTTCTTGTTCACTAATATCCTGTAATAAGTCACATTCTCCATATCTGCATTAAGAAATGGTTTAATGACTTGAGCCATTTTACCATATTTCAGTTCTTTGGAAGGTGGGGTACATATTGGGGATGTTCTAGAAAGTGTAGAAATTCATTGTTAAAACCTTTCACTTTGTGTCTTAGAATATAGTATCGGAATATTCGGACCGTAGAAATCTAATTGATTTTGTTTGTGCATGAGTTTATTAGTAATTTTATTGTGTATCGCAACTACCCCATTATGTTTTTTTACTTAGATTTCTCATAATGTGCAAGGCAAATGACACTATAATTTCTATGGATTTCATATAGCTGTGAGGGATGGTCTTTGCAGGTCTGCGTGTCAACAACAAACAGAAACTTCCCAGGCCGAATGGGACACAAAGAAGGCCAGATATATCTTGCTTCCCCATATACTGCAGCAGCATCTGCTTTGACGGGTTATGTTACCGATCCAAGGGAGTTCTTGCTGTAGGCTTTTGATATCATAAAATCAACAGAGTTCAAATGGCAGAGCTGAAAACCATAATGGATCCTGCTGTTGGGATGTTTGAAGCTGTAGTGTTTAATTTATCATTATCTTGGTGCTAATATTTAGCTTTTAAGCGAGTTGTAGCCTCGGCAATAAACTTTGTTTTTTAGGGCAGTTCTAAGAAACAAATTATGTTGTATATGATTTTTCTATATATAGTAACTTATTTGGTTTATAGTTCTCTTGTTCTTTGGCCAAGTTATAGGAGAACCTTAAACCCCAAACCTATGGCCGGCAATTTTGACACGAACCGTAAATTTGAGATAAACTTGACACGAAATTAGCAGTTCGGATTGAAAGGTCTATCTCGCTTAAGTAAATGAGTCGGATTATGGTTTACCAATTAGGCTAATAATCATGTCTCGACACAGCCTGAACTTGGCATGTAACATCTAGGCTGTCAATTCTTGACACGATCCGTAAACTTGACATGAAATTAGCGGGTTATGGTTGATGAATTTAACCCGTTTAATTAAATTGGTCAATTTATAATGGACCTATATAATTTTATTCATATATCTCAATATCACAAGAATCGACACGCGAATCCGAAGCTGAAGCTCATCAAATATTTTGGAGGAGGCATATTTATGATCTAAATTGTACAATCCTGGAGGAGGCATATTTATGATCTAAATTGTACAATCCTCCTGTTGCTGCTTGATTGTCCACCAAAGTGCGCACCAAAGGGTACAAACTAAAAAAGTTTATCTCATCTTCGGATGCTTGGTGCAAATAGAAAATATTATTTTGCGGGTCAATGTAATTAGTACGAGATAAATACTTACTCCAATTTTTCCTTTCTCTCTCCCTGCTTTTTTCGCCCGAATAATATTTTCACTCTCAAGAAAAGGCTTCACAGGATTGGTTTGGAACCCTAAAAACAACATAAAAAGCTTTCCAGCTGTTGGTTAGGGTTCCATGTCCATCATTGGTGTTCCACTTGAGGGTACATTTATAAGGTCTCCATTAAAGTTGTAATTGAGCTTTAACTAGTGGATCACTATTTCCTTAGCCAAATTAAGGGAAAGTTAAAAGGCATGCACATAATTAAAATAAAATAAATCAGTTTAAGGTGAAACTTTTTACAACAACAAGTCTTTTTGCTTTCTCTTTGAAAGAAATCGAATGGAAACCAGCAAGAAAGTATAGGGAACAGATGAAAGAAAGCCTGAACAGAGCCTCGCATGTGTCTTTTGCTAATGAGAGAGAACTTTGGTACCCAGTAGAATACAGTTGTCCCCTAATCAATTAAAAAGAAGGTAATTATTTAAAGAAAAAAGCTACACTCTCATGTCATCAATTAGTGCTCTTCTGCAGTCAAATTTAACATGATGGCATAATCTTAGCAACCAAGATTGTGTTTTTCTTTTTTCTCTGTATTTCATACCCTTCCCAAACTGATCGGTCGCCTATAAAACAAGAAAAGAAAATTGAATAAAACTTCATGAAAGTTTTACCATCAAACTTCCTGGATTTGAAGGCCTTAAAACTCTAAAACTGACCAGTTAATGTCCAAATATGTGCAAGTTCGTATATATTAAGTTTCGTTTGTTTCAGCGTAAAATATTATTTTTCATATAATCTGAGCTATAGGGATGAGAGAGACGACAAAGGGGAGCTGAGGAGGAAGAGTGTATTATGAGAATAGAAAGCCTTTGAGTGTGAGATTGAGATCCAGTGCAATTGTCTGCTCATATTGCTTGCAATTTGACCAAACAATTGTGAGATGGCCCTTGTAGGGAGTCCACCTGTTCGAGCAGGTGTTCGGCCAACCTGAAACCTGCTTGGGCAAGTATGCTCCATAAGGAACCCTCTCACAATAGCCCGTCCGAAGGTGTAGAAGAGCAGTGGAAAATGGTTTACGCATATAAGAAGCGTAAACCATTTTACACCACGTGAAGATTATTTTTCTCGGTCAATTGTAAATATTTTCAGATTAACTAATATTTTATATCGTGTGAAACACTCAAAGAAAACCCTTTTTTCAAAAAATATTTTACGCCGAAAAACACGGACCCTAGTCTTAAAATATGTTTGTGTGAGTGTGCCGGCTTAAACCACGTATTAAATTATCAATACGCAACTTTCTGCATGTATGGATGCAGATCACTGATCAAACTCAAAATTGGCCTTCCTTTTAACTTTCATTTCCTCCTTTGAAGCTCAACGCCCATGTTGGCGTACTAAGTGATGCCATCGAGGGCCTAATTTGCATATTACTCAAACATGTCAATTAGCTCACCTCACTCCATTGCCTGACCGTAAATTAAAATTAACGTCAAAGATCAATGAGTTGAATCTTTCTTGTTAATAGGATTGAAAACAAACACTAAATCAAAATCGAAAAAAGAAGCAAGCTCTTACATGTTTCTTTTAGATTGATGAAGTTTTGCATATGGGTTGGTGGGTGTTCTGCTATTGCAGAAACAAAACAAGAGAAATGTTGAGAATCAAACCGCTTACGTATAACCGCTGATCAGTAATCTTTGATTAAGTATAATTAGGCCAAAGCCATTAAGCAAATGACTCTCATCCACTATTTCTCACTGACCAACAATCTTTGATTAAGTAACCTTTGTAATGCAAAACTGTGCTGATTCAACTATGAAGAAATAAACTCTAATCAAATTATGTCAAAGCAGGAACAAAAGAATTTCGAAACACTCTTTGGAACATATAGAAAACAAGGACAAGGACAACCACATGATTTCAAAAATCAAAACCACACAAGTTTTTCTTTTATCACCAAGTAAAAAGCTGAGACCACTAGATTGCAGCAAACTCAACACTCTAGATATCAAGTACTCCCATATTTACAATACTGTGAAGCAGCAATCGGCCAAGTAGGCAGGCCTGTATGGTAGTACTATATAAGAGACTGTAAAAACTAAAATCAAAATGGCCTACGAGAACAAAAAAGCAGCAAGAACCAGAGAGAATGGTCGAGTATAACCAAAAAGAAAATAAAAAAACAAGGCAGGATTGAAACCAGCGGAAGAACAATCTTCGCAGAACACTCTGTCTCATCAACTTTTCTACTTTCCTTTTAACTTCTGTTGTCAAACTGTGGGTTTTCTTCATCTTAGCAAATTTGAAAATGAACAGACGGCAGTGATCTCATATGGGCTTGCTTCTTTGTCTGTCATTCCTTTCTTGAAATCTTGGACCTGGAAATATATGTTACCTTGACTTAGAAAGCAGGGGAAAAGAAATAGACCCAAAAATTTGAAAGCCAGATGCAAGAATGAAAACTGTAAATTTAAATACCAAGTCCATTAGCCTCAGAGGTTCTCATGATTCGGAGCCGTTTCACAGAGGTAAGGAACATCCTAAATACAACAGAAAATAAGACATACTGTAAACATCACCAAAAAATAACAAACAAAAAAAAAACTTAACTGAGCAAATTATTTCTTCTTTCCCTTTTTCTTCCGAAAAATGCTAAATACTACACCCATATCCTACCCCCATTCCACTGGGTTGATGTGGCAGTACTCATCAACTCTTAATTTTATTTCATTTTATTAACAAAGGCCAATGGGGACCGTCACATCTGGCTAGTGAGATAGGAGTGTAGTATGTAGCATTGATCTTTTCTTTCTTATTGGGATGGTGAGGTCGGGGGAGTTAATTAATCAGCTGTATCTTCTTGTGGTCATCTAAGATTGCTACTAATCATTAAGCCATGAGTCATGAGGTATGACACCCTCAAATAGGCCACCAAGCAATATGGTCCAATAATGGCTAGGACCATCAAGAGGAGCTAGGCTCACTTCCACTTTATGTGTGTGCCCATTTCCCCTTTTCCTCACTCCCCTTTTAATTTTTTTAATTTTTTTGTGATTTTAAATTGTAACACTAAATTGCATACCCCCATGGAACATCTCCTACAAGCATCCAGTCTCCCTCTTTATCTTCATAAGTGAGCACAAATTCAGATGAACCATCCAAAAGCTTAGAGCTAGAGGCCTTTGTTGATTGGTCCTTCTCTCCACCTGACCCAAATTACACAAGAACTATGTCATTATCACACAAGAACAAGTAATTAAATATATGTTATTCATCCATAATTAACCCATTAATGATCATATCATTTTCTATACATGCAGAAACATAATCAACCACTAGGGCAGGTGTTGGTGAAGTCGAAGTCCACCTGGGCAAAATTAAGTGCTGAAATGCTTTATTTGGCCAATTTGAAGATGCTGAAAATCAATACAGAAGAGAAAGAGAACTAACCAATCGAACTGACAGTTGTGGTGGGCCTAAAGAACATGTCCTCCAGCATTTGGGCTAAAGTCTCATAGCAAGAATGAGCATTCAAATCAACCTTCCTTCCTATTGGAACTCCATCCATATTCACTTTCACAAACCCAAGATGACATTTTTCTTTAGCAGTAGGATCAGCCTTGGTATAAATTTTCTTCTTTGAAGCATCCCTGGATTTATCTTTCTCGCGAATCATCTTATCTTCTTCAGCCCTCTGACTCTTTGCTTGATTAACTAAGCTGTTCATCCTATAAGCCCTTATGGGTGGCCATCCCACAACCTGACTGCTTTCATGAAGCAAACCATGAAAAATGACTGATAACATCAGTGAATAGATTGGAGAACAGAAACAAAGATCAGTTATAACTTGTTTCTCACAATAACCGGGCAATTACATGAACAAAGTAAAACACCAGAAATAAGGAAAATAAAATAATAAATACAAACAAAAAGCTTATTATTCGAAACATTATCAACCCAATTCCAATATGAATAATAGAGGAAAAAAATCAATGTAAAAAGAGCATATACAAAACAAGAGGGGAAAAAAAAAAAGAGCATTCTAAATAAGAAATTTGAGATACTTGTTTCACTGCCGAATAAATAGCAAATAGCCCATTTACTGATTATTAACGAAAAATACAAAACGAGTGTAAGACATAAGGCTATGTAGGAAAAACAAAGGCAGATACAGAACAGACCAGACATATATAAGAATACAGAACAGGCTAAACAAAATAATGAAATTGCAAGAAGAGGGAGGTAAATTTCTTAATTTAGTTGCTGAGAGAGAGAGAGAGAGAGATTGAAAGAATTTTGATTTTATTGCAGTACTTGCACATTACTTGGGACCAGAGAAACAAGCCTAACACATCCACCTGGCTGACTGGATGTAAGGAAATCATTTTCTAGAATTGGACAGCGAAACGACATAAGAACAAAAAAGATAGAAGATTATCTAACCTGACAGCAGTAGGAGATCCACCCTCTTGAGAAACAGAGTCGGCAGCTCTCTTGGTCCCAGAAACAGGACCAACAGAAGCAGCAGTAGCTCTGTCTGTGAACCGAGAAGGTACAGAGGAACCATGAGAGACCACAGAAGGAAAGTCTTTGGCAGTCAAGATACGTCCACGCTCACCCCATGTGCAAGCCTTGGACTTCACAGCACCACCACCACCACCACCACCTAGGCTCAGACCAAGACCCAGCTCCAGCTCAGCCTCAGCCGGGTACGAGGATGCCTCAGATGACATGCCCACAAAATCTTGCTCCACCACCTCCACCTTTGACACAGTGGACTCATTCGTGGAGGCCCCAGGAGAACCACCACCTCCACTACCGCCTAGTAAACCAAGAGTACCATCCATTAGAGCAAAAGAGAGAGAAAGAGAGAGTCAAGTTTTTTAGCAGAGAGGTAAAGAAAAAAGTTTGAAGAAGCTCTGTTGTTTTAGAGAGTGGAATGCAAGGATTTGGAGTAATGAGGGGGTGAAAGCAGAGTATAGGGACAGCAAAAGGCAAGCAGGGAGGGAAAGGGAACGAGGGTAGGTTGAAGGGGGAGGTGGTGGAGGGAGTGATGATGATGGGGCCCATGTGTCTGCTAGTGCGCCTTGCACTCTCACCACCCCAACCCTCAATTTTTCTTGACATGATTCATATCTCTTTGAGAATCTGATTTTCTCTGTTGAAACAGTGTAGAGAAAAGATAATAAATTGTTTTGGAGAGAAAAAAGATAGGAACAGAGTATCAGCATCAGCAAATGCAATTTGGTTCTTGAAATTCTAACTAAAAAAATATATTATCTTCACGGTTTTTGGCCATTTGGAGTGGCACGATGCTTTGCAGAAAGAAGAAAACAAAGATGGTTAAAATGGCCTTGATTTGATATGATAAAGGTTGGAAGTGAATCGAAAGTCTTTCTATTATGATGTTCTCTCTATATTTTTTGTTTATTTTTTAAGCCCTGCTATGATGATTAATGATGTAAAGAGTTGGCACTTGTCTTTGGACATGGAGGAATTAGGGGTTGTAATTTGTATTGGAGTGTCAAAGTTTGAATAGGGTCGAGATATTAGTATAAAAATTATATAATTTAATTATAACTCGACCTTTCAATTCTAACATGCTAATTTTATATTGAATTATAAGTCGTGTAAAAAATTATATGTACCTAAATGTCACGCATCGGGTTCAAGTCGTGCTGAAATAATGATATAAGATTGTATATATCATCTCTAGCCTAATACGTTTAATTAAACGAGTCAAATCCATTAATCATAATCCTCTAACTATATATTGAATTCATATCGAATACACGAATCGTATAAAAAATCTAAGCCAAAGGTAGAACTACAACATACTTTGTGTACAGTACAAAAGCAGGAAGTAGATGGTAAAGTTCTTGAGATGTCATATTGGTTGCTTATATGAAATTCTAGTAGTCACTAGTCACCAAAAAGAAAAGTTGAGACAAATAGAAAAGAAGTAATAATAAGAATAAGGTACACTGTCAATACTCCATTTCTTTCTAAATTTTTGTTTCTCTAAATTGAGCAAATTTCTCTTTTAAAAAAAAAAAAAAAAAAAAAAAAAGGTTCTTAAGCAAGAAATTTTAACAAAAAAAACCCATGAAAAAAAAATTAAAAATTAAAAATTTGTTTTTGTTTTTGTTTATATATATATATATGCTCAAACAAACTGTCTCACAACCTAACACCAAATAGAGGTGGGTGTGGTTTGAATTTATTAGTTATATCTTGCTTAATAAGATTTATTGGCAGCACCTACAGGCTACAACCTAGATTAATATGACAATTATATTACTCGAATGAAGAGCAGCACTACCTTAATTCTTTAATCCGAGCTTAGGTGTCTCTTAACTTTAGTATAAAAGCATAGGTTATAGGTTAAAGTCTTTTTATTTTACAAAGAAAAATAATAATAATAATAATAATAAAAAAGCATTATTTTAGTGTTTACTTGTCTTTCTTCCTAGGTGCTGTCTACTATTTAGAAGACAAACAGCACCTTAACTTGTTTTAGAAAGTTGAGACCTAAAGAGATGCATTGGCAGTGGGAGGTGGGGCCGCCAGAAAAGGTGAAATTTTTTCAAGAGCAGCAAAACAATAATCATTATTAATTATTCATAAAACTTTGTTTATCATTGCGAATTATCTTCCTAGGGACCACTTCTAAACATATTGTCTGGCACAGATGGTCTAATCAATTGATTGTTTAGGAAAGAAAGGAACAAAAATAAAGAAAAAAATAGTCCAATGTCCATGCCACAAACCTTCAATCCTGCCTTGCATTGCTCAGAGAGACTGTCTTCATTATTCCTTGCACTGTTTTCATATAAAAAATGTTGCCATTATTCATTACATCATGCAATTCCGGCATTCGCATCCGGTTCAACAAATTTATTTTTTATTTTAGTTTAAAAAAAAAAAAATATATATATATATATATATATATATATATATATATATATATATATATATATATATATTTTAAGATGAGGGAGAAAGAGAATGTTCGAGTATTTTTAACTCTCTCTCTCTCTTTTTTTTTTCTATATTTGGTGAGTAAACAGACGAGCACGTAGTAGCGCATTCCGGATATAATTCATTTTGATCTCATTTTAGCATCTTGGATAGATGAGAATCTTCTAAAACCCATGGCTTCAATTGTTAAACCTTTTGTTTTTTAGTCTCAAAATATGTAATTCTCAAATCTTACATGGTATCAAAACAATGTCCTAAATTCGAACTAAGTCTTATTCATATGCATCTCATTTCAACTAAATATTTTACATGTTGGGCTTTACCTATTAAAATAGAGTTCGAGCCCACACGTGAGGAGGAGCGTTAAAGTATTGATTAAATGATTAAATCTCCTATCAATTTAGGCTTTAGGGATAAGTACTGATTTAATAATAATTTCATTTTTTTTTTCAAACACAAAAAAAAAATAATAATAAAATACCTCCTACAATTCATATTATCAAACAGAGCACATACCTTAAATGGGCATTTGTATTATACACTTTATATTAGTGGTCCAAGATTATTTAACATTAAACTAATCATGAACAACAACATACGTTGAATGGGTACAGGATACCCACTACTTACCCAAAAGAAAAGGTATATGGTGCCTGTCTTTATACACCAAGATTCCATTTTTCATACCCAAAAAGGTGCATGAGATTGGTGGAAATTCCAGTAGATATGTTACCCATATATATGACTTCTCCATTAAAAAAGATAAGCCTCTTTAAATAAAAAAATATATCCAGCAATTTTCTCATACCCTATAATAAATTAAGCAAGTATTAAAATATTAATTAAATAATTAAATTTTTCACTATTCTTATAAGTTTAATTTTTTGAAATAAGTAGCAACTTAACTGATTTTTCCCTTTCATAGTAATTAACTTTCCTAAACACAGCAACATATAACAGGAAGTGGATGAGATTTTTTTTTTTTTTTTTTTTTTTGCTAATTATATAATGAACTACAAAAATAAAGAATCCGTACATGTATTTCACAAATAGACATCATAGCTCTTTTTTTTTTTTTTTTTTTTTTTCTATTCAAATATGAGAACGGGAAATGAAAAGTGACAACAAATAAAAACAAAAAAGGGGTGAGCAACTCTAACAACAGCCCCGAAATAGATAAAAAACGATGGGTTAAATATAAAAAAGCCCTCCAAACTACCACCCGTTCTCTAGATGACCCCCTGAACTACTAGTGCTTGCAGTCCAGCCCCCCCAAACTACCAATTGCTTATTTTTTTGCCCCTTCCGTCGGTTTGTGCCGTCTAAGTGGATGGAAACTGAATCACGTGCACGATACATGACTCTTTTAGCTCAAAAGCCCGAAAATACCCATTTCCTTATGCTTTGAAATTTCAAAACTGTCATTGGAAACAATAACTGAGAAATGTGGAATAGCTAAGAAAAAAATATGAAAATAATTGCAATTATGCCATTCAGTAAAAATGATGAAGAGGCAGAGGAGGGCTGGGGTAATGGTTGTTGTCCGATTAGTGGGTTGTGGAGAGCGAAACACACCGTTGGAATGTGCGGCCGAGGCGGGGCGTACTTGAGCATGCAGCCATGGCCGGTGGAAAGGACGAAGCAGTCGCGGTTGAACCAATATGGGTTCTTGGGGTTGTACCTTATGACCTCGTTGTACAAGATGTGACCCATCGGAGCGCACCCCATGGGCAGACCAAGCCGGTGACCCGAGTTGGCCTTCTCCACGGCATCCATCTCCAGGAATCGGATCATGTTCATGGACTTCTCCACCAGGGAGGTATCGGTGGTCTTGTCCACGGTGGCGGGCTCGGCAACAAAGGCTTGTCCTTGGCAGCTGAACCCAGCAGATCGGCGGCTACGATGGAAGAACTTGGTTGATAGCTTAATGGGCAAGGATTTTAGGCCCGATAAGGTGGGCATAGAGAGCGTGGAGAGGGAGGAGGACGAGGATGAATTGGAGCCATGGTGGTGGGAAATGGCTCTGGCTAGGAGGGCTTGTGAGAGTGTCAGAGACGAAGTGGAAGCCATGGCTTAGAGAGAGAGGTGGTATAGAGAAATGGTTACAGAGATACATGAATTAAGAAAGATTAACAAGTACATGCATTTGAAAGGAATACAAAATGAAACGTGAAGAGCAGTCTCAATGGCATGAAAGTACAGATTAGAACAGACGAAATCAAGTGACTTTGTTCACCTCTGTTTTCATGTTCTAAAACAGAGCATGAAAATAGTTCATGATGAAAACAAACCATGATGAACATAGTTCACAATCATTAGGGATCTTCCACTTATGAAGTTTCCATCTTTTGTTTAGTTAATTAGCCTGATCAGCATTTGTCAAGATTCACTTGCAAGTTTTAGCTATAGTTATATTACAGATTTGGTCATTTTTCTTTTGTTAACAGTCTCAATGGCATTTAGACATGTCTAAAACCACAATTTTTTCTTTCTATCTATAGTTGGCTTCTTTCTATCTATAAGTCACCGAATGGGTCAGTATTTTTCTTCAGTTTGTCTTATATTTAAAATAAAATAAAAAAGCGTGGGTGGACGTTGCAGATGTCCGTCTTGGACATGACTTCTTCTAACGCTAGAAGACCACTGGAAGACACCTGGGACCAAAGCATGATGAAAAAACAATGGTGGCACGATCATTAGCATTGAGTCACCTCTATCATACGACATTACACAACGAATAGCAGTGGAACCGTTTGAGACCTCAGATGCCACCCGGTGAACCAGGTGTAATATACGAGCTACTCTATAGGTAGTTATGAACTCGTATACGAGTTTAGTGGCAACAAGAGCTGCAGGTGAACAAGAGAACACCGACGCTCTGGCACCACAAGCACTATCCTGAGCAGTATACGAGAACAACGGCGACGGTTTTCCCTATTCGGAGGTAGAAACTAGAAACCATTTTTGCCAAAATAGTAGTAAGAGACCCACAAAATAAAAAAGGCTGAAAAAAGCAGGAGGACAAGCAAGCTATAAAAAGGAACAAAATACAAAACCTTCTTTGTTAATGTTGTCTGGTGCATGGATGCCTGGTCCTTCTGATCACGACTGGTGAGGGTCTCTTTGCATGTCGGTTGTGAGCCATGAGTGATTCTTCCAGATTAAAAACAGAGAGGAAGAAGAAAGTGCTAGAAAGTTGGGGGAGTGCCAAAATGACGACGTCGGACATGTTTTGAGAGAGAACGAGGAGTCGGGAATTTTGAAGTGTAAAGAGAGGGGTATTTTTGGACTTTTAGGTTAAAAGAGTCACATGTCATGCACGTGATTTAATTTCCATCCACTTAGACGGTACAAACTGATGAATGGGGCCAAAAAACAAGCAATTGGTAATTTGAGGAGCCGGACTGCAAGCACCGGTAGTTCAGGGGGCCATCCGGAGAACGGATAGTAGTTTGAGGGGCTTTTTTGTATTTAACCCAAAAACGATACTAAAAAAAGTAATAAACTAACCAGCGGGAATGGAACAAATAAATGACTTAGTCTATCAAGAGAACAACAACAACCACAAAGAACTGTTATTGCATGCTAGCAAAGGCAAAGCAAAGGTCGTGAGGCCGCAAAGCCCTACACGAATCATCGCAAGGAACATAATAAATGAACTAGCACCATAAGAGGTTGGATCGAGAAAAAAAGCAAAAGAACAACAAAAAGTCCCAAAATATAGCAGCACTAGCGAACAATGAGACTATGGATAGCAGAAGGAGGCCATTGGTCGGTGCGTGGACGTCACATGGAGGAGCAGCGGCCAGCGACAGGAAGCTGGAAAGCCGAAGAAGACAATTGACAGGTGCGTTAATTAAGGTCCATGACTAACAAAGAAAAGTAGATCAAGCTTTGAAAAAAACTGATTTGAGAACGAAACCAATTTCGGCAAGCAACACAATGGAGGAGGTGAGCAACAAGGAGGCTAAGGCAACAAGGCAATGGAGAAAGGGGAGATGATGTGGCAAAGGGTGGAGGAGCAACCAAAAAGAAACAAAAGCACAAAAAAGGAGTAAAAGAGAGAAAGAAAAAGGGAAGGAGGAGGGAGCCGCACAAGGTAGCAGAGAAAACTCACTAGGGAAGGAGAAAAAAAAATACTAAAAACCTACAGTTGAGAGCTTCTCTCTCTAAGAGAGAGAGAAGCATGACATCATAACAAGATTTGGGTGAACACACTAAAAGAAAGAGAGACAAGCTTCATTCTTTCATTAAAATCACGAGGTAAATGTCAGCAAGTACAATACTTGGAAAAAAAAATGAGATTATCCTCCTTTCACACTTGGTCTATAGATTGATGGAGAGATACTTTTGTGCTTTGTTTGCTCCCCTTTTGATGTGTACTCCAAACTATGGTTGAAAATTATTTAGTCTAGCTTGAGTATCCTTGATCAATTGGTTGTATCGACTGCAACAAGAATCCTCATGTCGTAGGGCTTGCACAATTTTCAGCGTATCTCCCTTAATAATTACTCGTTGGAACCTTCAACTCTCTACAAAAATCTACTGCCTTCTAAGCTGCCACCACCTGAGCTGCTGTTAGATCTGTAATAAATGGCACTATGGTACACATAGAAGTCGGAACAAGCCCCACAACATTTCTAGCTATCACCCCCCACAACTATCTTCTTGTCCTCAAAAGGTTTCTTTCATTTCCGTCTTTCTTGGCAAGTGATATCCACCCCACTCTACACCCCTAATAATGTAATTTTGTTGCAAGATCTTGTATACAAGCTTGTAGATCAGTAGAGATTTATTTTTAACATTTTATATAAGTATTAGCATATGAAAAAGTGGAATAGTATTACATAATAGGATCTGTTTATCTTTGTGAGTGCATAGACTGAGAAAGCATAAAAGAAGTAGATCTACAACTACAAACCATTTTGCTTGGTTGATTTCTTTTTACTTTTTTGCCTCTTGAGTCATAGACAAAAGATTGCCTATTAGAAAGAGGATAAAGTTAAAGATACCCTGTAATCTTACCACTACGGCTTTATTCGGCAAGATCTCATCCTCATTTTGCCGTATAAAAGAGAAAGAAAAGAAAAAAAAAAATTAAACTATTGATTTACTCATATCTAAACCTTGATTATCATAATAACAACATGTCAAAAAAAACAAAAAAGAAAGAAGTGAATAGGTACCATATAAAAAAAAGTTCCTTGCTTTTTGCGATTGTGACTTCCATTTATAGCTTTTTTCTTTTTAATTTAATTGCTAATAAACTTCCATTTTCTTTTCTTTTTGGTGCAAAAGGAATTTTAGTCAAAGTATGGAGATGTTACGTGCCTGTCTTGTTTTGGGCCCATAGACCACTTGTCCATTCAACATATATAACATCCGTCTTTAATACATTTGAAAATGCAACTAAAATCATATGGTAATTTAATAAATTCAATTAAAGAAATTTCTTTCCTCTCAATTCTTTTTTCCCCATTTTATGGCATGTTTGGGTAAATTACAAATTTTCAAATATCAAATTTTATCCAACTTTTTTTTTTTTTTTTTTTTTAATTTTGTCTTAAATTTTGTAAACCATTCAAATATAATTTAAAAAAACAAATTCTCTGGATATTTGTAATTTTTTATAAAAATACACACTCAAACGGGTTATTACTATTAGAAATATGATACATTGCCGCTCCAAGATACAACTTCTGATCACTTTTGTCCACATAACAACTTTTACTTTTATTTTTTATTTTTTATTTTTAAAAAAAATCTCTAACGCTAACTAAAGAATTACATTACCACATATATATATATAAGGTTGTTAAAAATTATATATTAGAGTGACAAAACATCATATTTGTTACTATTTATAAGAAGGGATATATATATCCTCAGTTGCCATTTTAAACTCCAACTACAAAAGGAAGTAAATATCTGGTTCCAACTTGTTGCCTTTTTATAGTACTTTTGTCAGTCAGTTGAAACTCTCTCGAGAAGTAAAAAAAAACGAGATTATGGGGCTTCCTGAATTAGTAATTATAAAATATAAATTGGGATCCAACCAAAAACCAAAGGTCAAAAGGTTGTCGCTTAAGAGGACAAACAGACAAGGTGGGAGCCCACTCACGTGCTCCCAACCTGTCTCTGAGCGCCACCTAGGCCGACAGGGTACGCGGCTGACTGGGTGACCTTTTCTTTCTTTTATTATGAGGTTTTTAGTCCGAGACAGCTCGGCACTGAGCCCCTTAACCCTGCTGCTCCACGCACCATTCCACGCGCCAAATCCTTTAACTTCGAGTTGGGCGTATGAATGTTTGTTGGAGTCAAAGGTACCAACAATATCTTTGTTAATATTATTTTTAATATATCGACAGATAATTAATATTTTACTATTTTATTTGTTTGATATCTTTTGATATTTTGTCAATAATTGTTTACAATTTTTAGTATATTGATTGACAAATCAGAATGTCGGCTAATGCATTAGAATTTTTAGTATATTTAAGATATTATTCGACTTTAAAAAATGTAATATATCATGTAAACATTTGGTATATAATAAAAACATGTGTCTTGTTTGGACTAATCTTCACTCAATATTTAAGATATTATTCCACTTTGATATCTAAAAAAACATGTTTTTTTCTATGCAAATAATAGGTCTTTTGGTATATAAAAACATGCGTCTTGTTTGGAGTAATAAGCCTAAAACCAAATCTATTCTCCTTCCTCTTTTTTTTTTTCTTTTTTTTTTTTTTTTTTTTTTTTTGGGGCTAAGTAGATGTCTAAGTCAGTATTTTAATAAAAAAAAGTATGTTTAAGCAAAATCATTCAATCCATCTTTCATACTTAAGGCATAGGCCTATTTATAGGCTGAATGAGGAGAACCTTCACTGCATTAGAGTTTTGTGTTCTTTCTTCATTGACCTAGAAGCGCCTTCAGAGTATCTCCTTGACCTGAAATTCTTTACCTTCTAGACCGATATATTTTCCTTAGTAGTCTCAAAGCGAGATTCTCGACAACAAATTCAAGATCAGTTTTAGTCCCAGATTTCTAGGGATTGGGCGTGACCCGAAATATCCAGAATCGCATATAGCAAATCCCTGTCCGTTGCGTCCAAACCCGCGACAATGTCTTCTCGAGACTTCTAAGTATCTGTAATCGCAGGTCCATATCTGAAGGATCATGAATCCGCAATTGCAAGCGAGTCAATATAGGCTCAGAGGCTTAAAACTCTCCAAATGGATTGAGCCAGGTGAAATTATCCTACTGACATCAATTTCATTATTCTATATTTACATCCAAATTTAGAATTAGTGGTCCAACTTAAATCAAAATATTCATAAATAATATGGAAAAATTGAGGGAGAAATTTGGAGGGGAAGAGAGTTGGGGGTGGTTGGGATCTTTATGAACTCGAAAGTAAAAGACATGATGCCTCTCTCCGATGAGATGGTACGGACGTGCCGGTGCCTCCACTTGAGCCCACAAAAGGTAGGGTGGCAGGATATTCCTCTCTCTTTCTCTCTCTCTCTCTCTCTCTCTCTCTATATATATATATTTTTTTTTTTGGGGGGGGGGGGGTAGGTAAACTATATATAATTATATTAGATTTGGAACAAAGTTTGTGTTTTTGCTGCATGGATACGGTCGTCGGTCTGTCTGTCTTCGACAATCCACACCTCGAACGTGCGGCGTGCCTAAACCGACCCCTCCAACAATGAACAAACTACCCTCATTTGCGTGCGTTATTTGCAGAAGATTTGAGAAAATAATTATATAAGAAATAAATACGGTAATCAAATGCAATATTACTCATGAAAATATAATTGATATTGTTAATTCTAAAAACTGAATAGTGACTACATAAGTCTAATCCTTGATCCGGGATTCTTGCAAGATAACCGAACATCATAGTCATCCGTTGCGGAAGGGAAAGGAGCGACGACACCACATTCTATGCTTAAGTCAATAAAATATAAAGGTAAAAATGAAAAACATAGATGGAGATTGTAGTATGAAAGCATACCCGAACCTTGCCTTTGGCCAGCTTTATATAGATGTGGTCTTGGCTTGATTGGATGCCTGGTAAGACAGGTGTCATAATTTGAAGGATTTGTTATCTTAAGTGGTTCCTTTTAGTAGGTGATCTTTCCTTTTTTAGAAGAGTGATTTGCTATGTTATAATTACATGGATTTATTGTCTTAGGTGAGTTTTCATGCTGTCGACTTGCTCCTTTTATGCCGGATGCTTGCTTTGGGGTTGGGCTCGTGGGTTTTTAGGTGGCTCTGAAGTCACGCTTTGACTGCTTGAGTATTGGGCCAACGGAGGTTTGGGGCCGCGTTTGAATTGGTGGTTTGTTGGGGTAGTGGGAGTGTAAGCTGCTATTTTAGCAGTCTCTCATTCTCTTAGGCTACTTGTATAGGTTAATATGAATTAAGTTGAATATAGAATTATAAGTTGCCATTCCATATATGTTTTTTTTTTTTTTAATTTGTGAATATATTGTTAATTTTAATCTATACATAATATTCGATAGATAGGGATGACATGCACTATATAGTTTATTCAAAGTAAGAAATTAAAATCGATTCTAGATAAGGAATGTAAATCAATTAATATCAAAATCACGTCTTTGATTCTTAATAGCCGAAACTAATTAATTAGCAAGATACTTCCAAATTGAAATCTATGTGAAAAGGAAGGATTCCTTCATATCATGCCTATTAATATAAGTTTGCTTTATTATCGTAGTGAATCTATTTATATACGTAGTGTTACCAAAAGTCAACAAAGTCTCTGAGATAAAAAGGAATGTAATCTACCAAACAACTCTTTTGTAGATGCACCAAATTTTTGGGATAAGAGAGGATCAAAAGGAGCTCAATCTTATTCAACCAAATATTTGTTCAACCACCCAACAAATCTTCGGAATTTGATGATGACCGAACTTAATTAGAAAAAAGGATATGTATATATACGTTGGAAAAATTATTATTCTAACAGCCCTTATAAGCATGGGCCGAGCTAGCCCCAAGCAACCCTCCAAGTTCCAAGGTTTTTTCTTTTTTCTAATTTTGCTTCCCTCAAATCTCAAATGCTGTCTTTGTCCCTAATACAAGCCCACGACTTGGTCCTGTGGGCCCATCTAGTCCATCAAGCCCAACAAAGAGTCATACTTCGTCAGAGGCCCATAAAGATCCAGTTAGTTATAATGCCTCGAATTTGGCCGAGATGGACCTCGTATAGAGGACACCTCGGACGCTCCTTACTTAGAGAATCTTATGAATAATACTCAATCAAGGAATCCAGAATGAGAATATCCCTCGGTTGCCGATCATCATTTCCATCCCATAATTCGAGATAATGTTTTGCTCAATCAAGAAAGTTAAAACTCAGCAGCATTATTTTAGAATGCTAATATAATAATATGTGCCAAGGATGTACATAATCCAAAATGTACAAACTGATTTATAGGAAAATAATTTTTAATAGTGATCAATACGTAATTCTTGCATGTGAGAAATATATATTTTTTAAATTATATGTGCTTCTTACATTTTTATTTTTTTTTAATAGTTTAAAAGACGCATGTTGTTGGTAGACGCTGAACGTTTAATTTTTATAGATTTCCTACAAAGGAAATTTATGTTCATTGAGGACATGGTAAGTCTATTGGAAACCCGCACCCAATATATACATATATATTACTTGGGCTTTTTAAGCCCAAACTCAATCTAGTCTCTAAATAATAGACTCTAATTTTATTTTATTTTTTTTAAAAAAAAAATAAAAATAAAAAGTCTACCCCAGTCCCCCTAACAAATTTATATGGACTTTTTAAGCCCAAACCCAAGTTAATTACTCCAAAACTCATAAAATATAACATAATATTTGAAAAAAAAAGTTTTATGATTTTTGTAAGCTGAAACCCAAAAGCTATTAGGCTAGCCACCATTTTTTTTTTAAAAAAAAATAAAAAATCCACATGATGGTCCAACCCCCTGGAAAAAAATAAAATTATATAGAATGTCGAATGACCTTTCAAAACATGATATAACATGTTTCACATTTTTTTCACTTACTCATTCTTCAAACAAAGAATGTGGTAAAAGCCTAAAAAGATACATTTAATTTTAATACTAAAGCCAAGAGGAGACTCGATATTCGATAAATTCTCTTTCTCTTCTTTCTTCCTCTTCCTCGTCCTCCCTCTTTCGGTCTTTCCCAATCTCAATCATTGTATTGTATTATTTAGGCCGAGCTATACCACTTTAGCTATTATTAATTAGCCTATGCCAGTTAAGGTGTAGGCATGTGATTAAAGTGAAAGCAAACGATAAGTCCCACACGTACACCACATTATTTGATAATTCAATTACGAAAATGTTCATCAAGAATCCAAGATGAGTACTCTAAAGGCATAAACGTAAATTTCCATTTCCACCTTTTCTTTTCTTTTTTCTTTTTTTAAAAAAAATTTTTGTATTTGTTTTTTTCTGGGCTCCCATGGAATAAATGAGACAGAAAATGGTGACAATTGACAAAAAATAAAAAAATAAAAAAAAATTAAATTCCCTCTCATTCACCCCCACTATGTACGGTCTTATCCTTCAACGTAGTCCCCGGCCGCCGTGCATGTACACCTCAGCGCACATTCGCAAAAGCCAAGCCGTTTGTTCGTTTCCCTCGCTCCTTCAATTCCCAACTCCCAGGTTTAAAGGTAGCTCACATCATCGGCCGAAGAAGTGCGGCGGACCCGCCCACTCTCACCTTTTTTGCTACCCCCGCCGGGGCCGCCACCGCAAACGATCTGGCATTCACACCCGCAGATGTTGCTGAAGCAGGAGAACAAGCCATTGCCACTATCGGAGTGGCGCCTCGCGCGGCGGTTCTCGCTCGACCGGAGACTCGAGAACTCGCCGCGGTCGTACACTGGTGGGAGTTCCGTTCGCCACCGCTCCAGCTTCGACTGCAGTCCCTCCACGCTCTCATCCAGGCTCCACCCGCCTACCACCGAGCTCCCCTCCTCGTCCACCCGCGGCGCCTTCGCCATTTCCGCCGCCACCTCGGAAGGTGACGGGCCCAGTTCTGACTCCGTCAGGATCGCCGTCTTCCGCCCCGGTGTCGCTCCATACTCCGCCACGCCCGACCTCCTCGGCGTCCCCGTCCCGTACTCCAACAACCCGTTGAATTTGTGGAAGGACTTTGTGCGCAAGGGCGTGGCTCGTGCATGAACCGGCGTGGAGCGAGGGTGAACCGGCGTGGAGCGAGGGTGAACCGGCGTGGAGCGAGGGTGAACCGGAGTGGTACGAGTGTGGACCGGCGTGGTGCGTGTGTGCTTGGGTGTCGCACGTGCGTGATGTATGGGCGTGGTCGCCTTTCTGGGGGCCCCGAAGTCTAAATTCAAACCCGCTTTCTCCAGCTTCACTTTCGGTTTCTCCACCTCGGACTCAGACCAGATCTCGGATTCTATCACGGGTGTTTCATTCAACACCACCTTTTTCGGCGGCGCAACCTCCGAGCCGCTCAGTACCGAACTTGGCTTACCATTACGACCGTTTTTTTCGCCCTTCTTTGGAGGTGGGTCCTCGGCAACTTCCGAGCCGCTGACAACCGAACTTGGTTTTCCGTATTTACCCTTCTTCGCTGGGTCCCGGGAGATTTCTGAGCCGCTGATTAACGAGCTGGCCTTCTTGTTCTTGCTATACCTTTTGGCCTTCCCGACATCTGAGCCGCTGATCAACGAACTCGCTTTGGACCGTCCTTTCTTCTTCCTATGCCCCACTTCGGACGCGTTGACCACCGAGCTGGATTTTCCGTTTTTACTTTTCGGGGCCCCTCGGAGTTCTGAGGCGCGAAGCTCGGAGCCAATCATGGAGCTGTTGTCGCTCTTGGTGCGCCGGAGAGATGGCTTGGAGAGAGGCGTCTGATTGGAGCCAGTACCATGGTGAATGCCGGAGTCCTCCTCGCCCATGAGGTGGCGATATCCGACGGCGTTGAGGTGCGAGTAGAGAGGCATGCTGCGCATGGAGCTGTCGAGCACCGCCACGCCAATGTTGAGAATCCCCTGGGGCCGCCCCGATGGCCTGCGCACCTGGAGCGCCACGAAGCGCATGCCTATCTGGGGCTGGTTGTTGCCGTGGTGGTGGGATCGGAACCGTGGCGGGGTGGGTATAAGATTGCCCACCAGGACACGGACCGTGCCCACGTGGACGTCCCGGAACCAGTGGAGCGCGTAGATCTCGATCATCACGGCGGAGGTGTCGGAGAATAGGAACTCCTCGTCCACGCGGAACACGAACTTGTCGTTCCACGTGGGGTTGTTGTCGCCGTGGGTGTCCACCCGGGTCGAGAGCTTCCGGTCCGGGTGCACCCACGCCACCGCGTAGGTGCGCATGGAGCGCGACACATTGGCCAGGTCTTGCGCCGATATGATGTTAAGCTCCAGTAGCTGGAACGGGGCTAAAATATTTGACATGATTAATTATGTCGTAATTAATTAATAACAATGAATGTAAGAAACCCCCCCTTCCCCTCCCCCCCCCCCCCCCCCAAAAAAAAAAAGAGAGGAAAAGGATTACGCTATCGGTTGAATACAATTAGGAAGAGTACGTTGGATTGTGTCTGTTTAATTTGTTCGATCTCGTTTAGCGTTATTCCGGTGCGGAAGTGGGTCCCGCTCGCCGTCCAAGAGGAGGACGACGAGGGCGGAGTCATGAACGTGAAAGAAAAATAGGGGAGGAAAAATAGGGGGCGAGAGGGAAGTAATTAATGTGGCATTTGTTGGTGTGGGGGGGGGGGGCAATCGGCGTTTTTAAGAGTAGTGCGAAAGGATTGGAAATTGGTTAGTGACTATTGACCAGGGCTTTTTGCGAAGCTGTTGTTAGCTTTCGCAACGCCTAATTTTGGAGGGGCTCTGGTGCTTTTTTGATTTTTCGGGAGATATTTTCAGGCGGTAAAGGTTGTTCGCCAGATGGGTTTGGTTGACGAAGGGATATTGGCCAACTGTTTTTTGAATATTTGGTGGATATTATATAATACATTTTTATGAAGAATACGGGTCATCTATGTTGGATAAGGATCCGGTTTCAGTGCTGTTAAAAAATGAATGGTGCAGATTGAATGGAATAAAAATTTAAAATAGATGGCGCCGTTTTTGAAGGAGTTAACAGTTTCTTTTAAACGGCACTAGCGTCGATCTGAATACGAACTTTCTTACACGCTGAAAATTGTTCAACACGAAGCAAAAATACGCGATCTCCATCATCATCCTCTTCACCACGGGCTTCATTCTGGACAGGACAGCCTAATAATCAACTCCTACATCCAATGTGTCTTCCAATCCAACCCCTAGGCTCCATCTCCTTCCCCACCGCTTAGGAAAGTCCGCAACTTTCTCGGTAACCAAACAAAGAGATTTGGAAAATTATCTAATAACGTCATCGGAGAACATTTTCTCAGTCTGCCTTTTTCCTCACAGAATGAACATTACCTCAGCAACACAAGAACACCCAACTTCGGATCCGGAGATGCATCACTACTTATGTGATTTCTCCTTTTTACAAGGTCGATTTTCCAAATGCATTACCATCTTTTCTCCATTATTCAAAGATCGGGTCGAGCAGTTTCTTGATTTAGATTTGATCTCTTGCAACTCGAATCCGCTGGTTCCTCCTGAGGTCGACAAGGATATATACTAGCTAGCGTAGTGGTATTGTTCCAAAATAGTATGACTGAAATCAAGGATCTTACCATATCTGAAATCGTGAAAGCCATGGACAATATTTCTGGTCACGCGAACATCATAGGGTGTGGGGGTTTTGGTTTGGCTCTAAAAACAACTCTTAGGATACATGGGACTGATGGAAAGGGAATTCAAATCAGAGGGTACAGGCTCCGTCCACAACCCAACACAAGAACCTGGTTTCCCAGCTGCAACATTTTATTGCACGCATGACGGCTCTCGGCTACTCATGTATTCCTACATGCATGGAGAATGGGAGTTTGGATTAGTGGTTGTCTGGTTGCATGAGATGATGAGAAGGCTGATGGTGCATCTCAACTAGATTGGCCAACTCGTCTAAAAATTGCACAGGGAGCAAGCTATGGGTTGGCTGATGATCACATGCACCAGATATGTGAGCCTCACATTGTGCATTGTGATATCAAGTCTGGCCGGCAACATCCTCCTCAATGACAATTTACTAAGCAGTGGGGAAGGAGATGGACGGTTGGCTAGCTTGGGAGACACGTTGGATGTAGGAGTTTATCATTATTAGGCTGTCCATAATGAAGTCTTCGGTGAAGAGGATGATGATAGAGAACTTGTGACAAAAGTTTGCTTCACCGGGTCTATTTTTTGGGTAGTGTTCAATAATTTGATGAGTCAGTGTTAAATCATCGCTCTTTCCAAAAGCTTAATTCGATAAAAAGAGGTACATTTAATCATTTAATCAATAATTTTATTAATCTCTCTCACGCTAAATCACTACTTATCTTAAAAGCTTATATATATAGACATTAGTGCCAATTTTTTTTGTCCACGCATACGTTAGTGGCTTTTAAAGCAATCTATTAGCTCCTTCAAAAATGACGTCGTCTTCCATTCAATTTCCGCTCTTCATTTTTTAACGGCAGATATGTTGTACTTTTGTTTAACAGCACCGAAGCCGGATCCGTCGGAGATAAACTAACCCCACCCAGCCACCTAACTAGGGATGGCTGAACCTGGGCTACTGGAATGCCCACGGCCTACGGGCCAGGCATGGCCCATATGCGCCTTGGACACAAAGTGCGACAAGACAGTTTGGGGGCTTGTTCAACCTACGGCCCTTGTTTGTTTGGTGATTGTGAGAGAGCGTGCATGGTACTTGAATTTAATTAGTTTTGAACAAAAATTAAAGTCCACACATGCCCAACGGCCAACTGAAACTTCCGAGATAGTTGGGACATTGTTGTTAATAAAGTAAAAGTACATCGCTCACAAGCCTCCCCGGAAGTCTTGTGATCTAACGGCCAACTTCTTTCATGTGATCACAGTTTCTTTCACACTTCCTAAAAATGGATAGATTTTCATAGCGGTGTTTCACGCGGGAGGAATACTAAAGTTGTTGTTTTTTGTATTTTTTAATAAAAACAAAAAAGAGGAATCAAACTGTAACTTTTCTTTATTAAAAACAGGATGCCATGTCAACATAGAAGAATTTCAGAAGAACATTAAAATGAGCTTTAGCATGTTTCTTCGAATTGATGTGTTATTCTCTTATTTGAAGGGGACAAATGACTTGATATTAATAAGCATGGAAAGCATTCAAATTATTTTGTAAGAAATGTTATTTAGTAAGCTGTTATACGACTTATATATATAACTGAAATGACGTGATCCGTTCTTGATTTTGATTTTTTTTTTTCTTCATAAGAACATATTTAATGAATAATTTTTACAGCCAAATCATTAACTTGAATGTCGTATGACATTCGGATAACAATCCTAAATTTCTATAATATTAGGAAGTAAAGATGGTAAAGGGAGAAAGAAATGGTAGGTAAACATTACACAAAACTTAGGATCTTAAAAATATTATCAGTGATTCAGCCAGCTTGGATTCGGATTTTTAGGATCTAAAATCTAAATCCATTCTAATTTGAAGTGCTAATTATTTTTAGAAACCCATTTTATGACCTGCAAATTTCCCATCTCTTCAATAAATCATGTAAAGCTTCATAGATTTGTGATTTTTTATTTTTAATTTTATTTTATAAACATTTTTTCTTTTAAGCTCTTCTTTTTAATTGTGATTCAACGTTTCGCAGGTCAGATGGTGAGGAGGAGGAGGAGGAGACTTGCAATCTGAAGCAATATTCTTCTTCAATATATAATAAGATGCTACCGAGAAGCTCTTCAACCCCACACGTAGGGACCATCAGAGACTTTGACTACACACCGTCCGATCGCCACACCTCCAAACTTTCCTTCTCCCATTGTCCCAACTTGACATGTTCAGCCTATCACTGCGCTTCCCAGTTGTCTGAGTGCAATCAAGAACCCTCCAGCTTTCGCTCCAGAGCCTTTCGACGAGCCTTTTCTGATGGGAACTTGGAAGGCTTGGGCTATACTTGTTCTAACTTAGACGAGTTTCGCAATCCGACTACACCCAGAAATTCTTTGTTTAAACGTAACAAATCAATGTTGCAATCGTCGCCGTCTTTTTCGATATTTAATTCGAGTGACGAGTCTCAAGATGAAGAGAGCGCGCCGCAAGATCCGAGTAAAGGAGCGTTGAAGAGAACTGTGACAATCGGAGAGAGCATAGAAGGAGTAACTGGGTCTGGGGAATTCTGTTTTAGTAAGAAAAGTATGAGCTTGATCCAGGAGGGGAAAGAGGAGGAAGAAGAAGGTGTAAATGAGGTTCAGAATCTGAGTTTTGAAGAAGCAGAAAATAGACCAGCTAGTCCTCGCATGTATCTTGCTACAGGGCTGGGAATTGACATGTTTGGTGCTGGTGTGGGTATTGGCGGTTTCGATGGGGTCGATTTAACTGTGGCCAACTTTGATGATGGTAGCGGCGATGTTGAAGAGTATTATAAGAGGATGGTTGATGAATATCCCTGCCACCCTTTGTTTCTGAGAAACTATGCCCATGTTTTGCAGGTTAGTCTTCTTTTTTCTCCACTTTCCTTACATAGAAAATTCTTAGAACGTCACAAAATCATGAGAAAACATGTCTGATGAAACAGTTAACTACTAAGATATGTGAATTCTTGCCTTGTTTATACAACCAAGATTGATCAATTATATCGAAAATACCTATTTTCAACTCCTTAAGAACCTGTAATCAGATCTGCTGGATAATAGTGGTTTTAAGTGGCAATATCCAAGCCTTTCTCTACATTATTCTAGTTATCCAAGTTGTGGGATAATTATAGCCTAGGCTATATATCCCAATTAGACCCCACCTCAAAGGATGCTTGTACCGCAACTGCTACTGCTGTGTTTGTTGTTGTTGGGTGTAGTGGTAGTGGTGGTGCTGCTGCTACTTTTGCTATAGTCCTGTTATTAGGCCTAGCTGATGTGCGTCCACTGACCCTTTCCCAAGAGGTATCACTTCTCTACTTGAGCAATAGCGCATCAAGGAGATGAAACCTTGCCGTCAGGGTGCAGCACTGATGCCATTAGGTTTTAAGGCTGATGTAGAATGGATTCTAGGAACTGATGTAGCACAGCCCCGGACGAGAACGGATAGCTTGGTTGCACCCTGTTCGAACAAGAGTGCGACTGGAGCCCTCGAGGAGAGGGGCTGAATAGCCTGTTCGCACCCCTTTCGAACAGGGTGCAAACGAGCCTCTCGGGAGTCTAGCCCGAGACAACTAGTTGCACTCCCTTCCAAACGGGGGTGTGACCGAGACGCCTTGGAGAACTTGCCGAATCAACTGAGTGCACTCCCATTCGAATGGGAGCACAACCGCCACAATCCAGACAACACCGTTTGAGCAGATTTTAATCCGATCTTCAACAATGAAAGTATAAAAGGAAAGGATTTCGCAACAAACAAGAATCCTAACTCAATTTCCATTCAAATTCTGTGCCACTTTCATAATGATTTATTTCCTTCTTAGATTAGAGTTAATGATTTCAATTTATTTGTTAGCATTGACTTTTCTTATTTCCCTTAGTTTTCCAACTTTAGGAGATTTCCCCATCTTTAGGTTGCTAGCATTAGTTAGACTTTCAATAGTTGAGAAATTGCCATGTTTAGATTAATTCTAGCAATTAGTTTCTTTCCTTTTGAAGCTTTGTAGTTACTATTATAAAAAGAGCGCTGAATGTAACAGAAAGATTAGCTTTTGATAATGAAATATTGAATCAATAAAGTTATTGAGTTTTTTTATCATTTCTTTCAAGCTTTGGTTTGTGTTTCCTTCGAATAGAAGATGATGCTACTTCTATTCTTTTCTTATCACGTTATCCACTACGTCAGAGGCCAACTGTAGTGTTCACGTCCTATGGAGGTTCTCAAAATGATTACGTTGACAATGTGGCTAGGCTGGCTGGAATTTTGGGTTTTGGGGTTGCGTCTTTGCCCTTGAAGTATATTGGTCTTCCATTGAAGTGTTCAGGATGGTCTGGGCTGGAGGTTGTGAAGTGCCATCTAGGAAGCCATACGCATCTTGGCCTTTGATATAAGCCAGAATCTGAGTTCTCCAACCGGTGAAGTTGTTGTTGGAGAGTTTGATGTTCAAGTTGTGGTTCATGTTTGGAACGGTGAAGATAACATTGGAAGAGGAAGGAGTAGAAGATGGTTGTTTCATGGACTAAGTTGGGGATGAAGCAGTGGAGCCAGACATATTGATGGATAGAAAAAAAAGAAAAAAAGAGGAGAAGACGTTAGTCTATGAGGGGCTCTGATACCATGTATGAACTCACAATACTTTGTTGATAAAATCAATTTCTCTCTTACTCATCTAAATGAGCTTGTATTGATGTATATATAGAAGTTACACGATAGACTTGTTTACAAGATAATTCTTATCTCTAGTTCGGGTATAGCTAGATAGATAACACCAATCTGATACAAAACCTAGATAGGATTCTAATTACAACTAGAACTCTTCATGATAAACTTATCTACTCATCCTTATCAACCGAATGGTCTATCAATAGATTCACTAGGACTCTTAAGTAGTTTAGACACACTAGAAGTGTGTTGTACATTAATAGAGGGCATCCTATAAGGCCAAACATATATGGGACAGTGTGATTGAGAATATAGAACGTCGATTGGCTAGTTGGTAAAAGTTGTATTTGTCTAAGGGTGGTAGGATTACTCTTATCAAGAGCACCCTATCCAACTTACCAACGTACTTCATGTCCATGTTTCCTCTCATTGCGAGTGTTGCAAACCGCATTAAGGAGCCCCAACGTGATTTCTTATTGGGGGGCTAGGCGAATAGTTCAAATACCACCTAGTGAGATGGTGCAATGTTTGTACACCAATCTCTGAGGGAGGGTTAGGGATTAGGAACCTGCTAAGATTCAATCATGCTCTCTTAGGTAAATGGCTTTGGCGCTATGGGCTTGGAAGAGAGGTTTGGTGAAGGGTGATGGTGGACTCTAAATATGAAAGTGCATGTGGAGGTTGGTGTTCTAGTGAGCCCATCAGGGCTTATGGGGTGGGTTTATGGAAGAATATTATGAGGGGTTGAGGGAAGTTGTAGTCATACTAGATCTAAGGTGGGAGATGGATCCAATGTTAGATTATGACAGGATCTTTGGTGTGGGGATACAGCCCTTAAGGAATCCCTCCAGTTTTATTTGGTATTGCTTGCATATAGGATGCTTCTGTTGCGACTCGTGGAATTTTCTGGATGTGCCATTCAATAGAATGTGAGCTTTTCTAGAGTGGCTCATTATTGTTTGGTGGGGGGGAGCCTTTGCCTCATTCTTCAGGGTGTTCTATTTAGCGAGAGTGGAACGGGAAAGGGAGGACAAGCTGTGGTGAATTCCTTCCAAAAAGGGTTTGCTTGGTGTTAAATCCTTCTATAGTGTCATGGGTTGTCATGATTGTGTTCCGTTGAGGATGGCCTTTTTTGGTTGGTCGGCGGCCATAGGAAAGATCCTTACAATGGAAATCTCCGAAAGCGGCACTTCATTGTGATTGATTGGTATTGTTCGTGTAAAAGGAATGAGGAGTCCTTGGAACATCTTCTGCTTCATTATGATGTTGCTTGTGCCATTTGGAATGTTTTCTTCAGTCAATTTAGGTTGTCGTAGGTCATGCCTAGACGAGTAGTCGATTTGTATGCTTGTTGGTGGAATGTTGGCAATGCTCAGAGTGTTGTTGTGTAGAAGATGGTGCCTTCGTGCCTTTTGCACTGTCTATGGAAAGAAATAAATGATAGAAGTTTTGAGGACTGTGAGAAGATTTTGGAAAATATTAAGTCTCAATTTTTCATCACATTGAATCTTTGGACAGCTGCTTTTGTTTCTCCTTTGGTTATTTAGTTATCATGATTTTCTTATTCTTGTTGCCTCTCCTAGTTAAGTGACTTCTCTTGTATACTTTATTTGTACTTGGGGGTGTTTTACGCTTTTAATGATATTTCGATTACTTATCAAAATACTTATGCGTGAGCATAGACATATATAAATGGTTGGGGTTTGGTGCCAGGTGTCCAGATCTGTTGTGCAACAGAAATTTCAATGAATTGGGTTGGTGTTGGAGGATCAGATCTCAATCCAAAGCAAAAGTTTTTAGCTATTGAATCATCAGAGATATGAACATTGATTGAAATATCAGATTGATGAGTAGACCAGGATTGAGCATATAATGTGTTCCCATTTCCAACACATATAAGCCCCACTAAACTATTAAACCATCATTAGAAATACAATCAGTTTCTGAGTAGAGTATCACGATTAGATCTTCTTTTACCAATTAATAGTTTGCTGGTCAAAGCTGGAATTAGTACATACATGGAAATGTAGTCGAGCTCTATTGATTAAAAGGATCTATCTCAATTGCAGAAGCACGAGATTTATAATTATGTCAATTATGGATGAACAGAAAAATTAAAGAGGGAAAACAAAAGCCTTAAATGTAACTGGTAATGCTCATATCATGATGGAAGAAAGCGGAGCATTTGTGCAGTGGAAATTTAGATCTTGATATCTAGCATTGTTCAATGTACTTTCTTTTTTTTCCCATTTTTTTGTTGTTAATTTCCCTTCTCATGATGACAGTCCAAGGGAGACCTTCCAGGAGCGGAGGAATACTATTCTCGTGCTACACTAGCAGATCCTGAAGATGGTGAAATTTTGCTGCAGTATGCTAAAATCATGTGGGAGTGTCATCGTGACAAAGATAGAGCCTTCATTTACTTTGAACGTGCAGCTCAAGTGGCTCCTCAGGATAGGTGAGTACCTCCTTTCTCCATCTGGCTTCTTAAAGAAACACAACTCTAAGTTTGTGCTTGGAACAGCTGGAGATTTGACTTCATGGAGTTGAATTAAATTCTTGACTTGAATGTCGCAAACCTTTTGTGAACTTGATAACCAGACTTCGTTCATCATCTGTAAAAGTTACCTTTGAATGTCTTGTTTCCAGCCACATTCTTGCAGCATATGCTAGTTTTCTCTGGGAAATAGAGGATGGCAAGGAAGAAGATGAAGCACATCAAGATCACATCCAGGTGTTACGTTTTGGCAAAGGAATTGATGGCTTTGAAATGTTTCACATTACTGGAAAGGTTCTAATACTTTGCAGATTAAGTGCAGATTGAAGAGGAAAAACACACGAAAGAACTTGAAATCTCAACCTCCAAAGAAGAAATTGAATTACTTAGTCCATCCCTACACGTTGCAGCAGGGCTTGCGATGGATGTGGCTGATATTACTGCAGATGAATCCAGCAAGGGTGGCAATGTTGAGGAGTATTATAAGAAGATGGTTGAGGAGAATCCTAACAACCCCTTGTTTCTAAGAAATTATGCTCAGTTCCTGTGCCAGGTAAGATAATTAGATCTTGTTTACTGTTTTGTATTCTACTCTTCATAGTCAGCTTGTTTTACTCAGAATATATTGACAAGAATGTGAGGCTGATATTATAGATAATGGATTGAACATCACCCTCTGTAGGACCCAGTTTTGTAGCATATCCCATAGGTTACTATTTATCCAGCTTGGTGGAAGACCAAGACTGATGACACTCTTTGAGTGGCACGATAAACATATGCTTTTGCTCCGGATTGCGCTAACATTTCCGAATAGTTTGATTTTTAAGAGTTTACTATCTATCTGCCTTTTGATTAAGTTCTCATAGTTAGCAACATCAGCATTGGTTAAAAGACCTTTAGCTCTTACTGCAGATTAAAATATACTGTCTGGGTCATAACACGAATATAATTGCTTATGACTGTATTTGTGGGCGTGTACATGCATGCTTCCTCTGTGTGTGTTTGTGTGTTGCATGCCTGTGCATTTTTCCTTTTTTGGAGTGGGTGGAGGGGTGATCAGTAAGGAACCTTTAAGATTATTGTCAATGAAAGACCCTGGCCTATACCCCTCCCATAAGCTACACATGATTCTAATAATCTATGCACCAACAGAGTATGTAAAGTCCCACATACATCTTGGCATAAAGAACATATCTCATGCTACTCGGTGAACTTGCCTCCTGCAGAAGCAATGATGTAACTTCATATCAATGGAGGAAAGCAGGATGTAAAAGTACATTATTATGATTAATTAATTGGAATACTCATTTTACAGCAAAGAGAATAAATGGCTTCAAGATGTTAAATTCATTTAATGGAACAAGGCATGTTAGATTATATCAGTGGCGTAAAGAAGTTGGACAAGAATTTACATGACTTGGTAGTAAACCAAAAGACGCGTTAGAAGTGAACGAATGAGACATTTGTGTCTGCAACTTACATGTAAATCCCACGGAAAGGTAAAGTCTATATGGTGGATCCAGTCAAGTTTTTCTCCTTATGTCAATGATTAGGTATTCTGGATATCAATGGCATTTATTTTTCATGGTTTTCAGTGGACAGCTTCAGATTAAGTCAGGATAAGTTTGCTATATGTAAAAAAGATCATGAAGCTTCATGAGGATACATCAGAAACCTCATATGCCTCTTTATACTTGTATCTATTTTGGCAATCTTTTTTTGGTTAGTGTATCTATTTTGGCAATCTAATACTCTTAAATAGTATATCTCTTCTCTGGCCAAAGAAGAAAACCATAAAAGCCTCTGAACTGCCCCAATGTATGTCGCCTTCATCTTAATTTTTATAGCAAATTTATCCATTGGCACAAATAAATCATGAAAGAGAATCTAGTTATTTGGGCCCCAAAGGATTGACCACATAACTAATATATTTCAGTTCCAAAATGAGAATTGGTTATTTCCAATATGTAGAAAACCTATTTAATGAAATCAAGACAAATGTTGGACCTAGGTTGCACATTGGAGGCAGCATGGCAATACCTTTATTAATAAGTGCTACAAACATTTATCACTCACTATAAGTCACATGAACCTTGATTAGGATAAATGAAACATGCATAAAGAAGATGATCCATCATGCTTCTCTTCATGTCATTAAGTTGGTTTCTCTGCTTGATCCAATGTCACTAATGTGTAATTATCATGTTCGACCAACAGTCCAAGGGAGACCTCCGAACAGCAGAGGATTTTTACATGCGCGCCATACTTGCTGATCCTGGAGATGGTGAAATCATTTCGCTCTATGCTAAATTGGTGTGGGAACTTCATCATGACAAAGATAAAGCGTTGTGCTACTTTGAGAGATCAGTTCAGGCTGCTCCTGGAGATAGGTACAATTTCCATGCAGAATTCCTTATTTCTCTATTGAAACTTTGGAAGGTTTTCATCATGTTTAAAAGACGTTGCTTCAGCATTGACTCAACATGCTTTACAAATAGCACATCCATTATGATTCTGCAGGACCAAACTCTTAACTAGCCCAAATCTAGGAGGTGGTTCTATGCTTAAAATAAATAGGAATTGATAATCCCAGGTGTCACTTCAAAGACTTCTAAAGAAACTAAAAATATGTATTTGGGGGACCTAAGTGTGGACACTGACAAATAGTTGTAGCAATCTCTCTTCCCATGAGCAAATCCGGTTCTCCATATATTGGTTGATCCGCCCATTAGTCTGCATGGTAGAAGTTGTTTATAGAGTAGTAAATTTACAAATTCTCATTTTAACTCCAAAGCAAAAGGAGAAGTCTCAAGAAGAGATCATATAAATGACAACCCATTTTGGTCTATTGTTTTCTGTTTCCAGCCATGTTCTTGCAGCATATGCTAGTTTCCTCTGGGAAACAGAAGACGAGGAAGAAGGTGATGCAAGGCCCGACTGCATTCAGATGCCTCTTCTCCACGAGCAAGCCATGAAAGCTGCACATGCTTAACCCCAACACAGCTTGCGAGAGCAATAAGAGTTGATGTGCAAAAGCATGAAACCAGCTGCATGGCTGTCTGAAGGCTAAAACCTTTCAGTGATGTTGGACCTATTTTTGAAATTTGGGGTCCAAACCTAGTAAGGTAAAATAAAGCAAAACTTAAACACAAACTTTAGTATGCTATTGTTACCCGATTAGCCAAAAATGGGAATAAATAAAAAGGTTTTTCAGTACTGTTGAAGGCGGCATGGCACATATGCAATAAGCCGTTTGAGACTTCACTTCGATTTAAGTCTGATTGAAATATATGATTGTCATTATGTTAGCGTAGTGAGGAACTTGCACATTCTCCTCTGTTTTGTGCCAATAAAACGTAGCTGCTTTAGGGTTTTAGTATGAGGAAAGCCATGAAGTTGCATTGCGATTGAATTTGTTTTGGAATAGGTGATCAGGAACACTCGATCAAGCGATTATTTTGTATGATAGATTACAGTATGAGGAACATGATATAAATGCATTTATGCAGTGAATATTAATGTAATCCCTTGAAATTCCTACTACGATTCATTATAATCTCTTGATTCATGCATCACCCTTTCATATTCCTTATCCTCACGTTATGATTCTATGCCTATAAAAGGGCGTCTTGAAGAGTATGAAAAACACGACATCAAAGGAGATGAATAAAATATAATTCCTGAAGAACTGGTTTTATATATTGCAATCTCTCCAGCTTGTCTAGCCATTTTTCTTTGATTTCACAACAGAACGCACTTTCTTTTTCCTTTCAATTCTATTACCAACCATAAGCGAAAAACATAATGTAGGCCAATTAGGAGGTTGGCTTGCTCAAACGTCGATTCAGAAAAAACGAATTAACTGAGAAAAGACTGACAGGATGAACAAAGCTACAAATGTCAAGACATTACACAAATGAATAAATCAATCAATTCAACAACCTTCACCAATAGGACATACAACGCTAGATTTCACCGGATTATGAGCTCAAAATTGCAAACACATTGCTGTTAAATTATAATAATTTCCTGCTAGAAAAAAAATGAGTATATAGAAGAAAAGAGAAAAAAGAAAAAGAAAAAGGGATAACATATGTGATTCATATTTCAAAACATCTAAATAAAGCCGACTCCTGAAAATATCAATATCATAATCTTTGAACTGACAAACGTGAATGCGCTGAGCTGCAGGGCTTGACTCAAAACTTCACTCTCCCTGGTTAAAAATTTCTAATTAAAGGGGTCTGAAGGATTTTGTCCAGTTCTTGATACTGGGTGGCCTGAGAACCCTCTGTCTTGCCGGGGACCTGGTCGATAGAAACCATTTCCTCTCGGTCTAATATAGTCGCGATCACCCCCATCATAGCCACTTCCCCTGCCAAAAACCCGAGAGCCAAAACGGCCCCTTGGTGCCTCTGTTTGGTAGCTGCCCCTGCCTCTACCCCGTCCTGTTCATAACAGTTAACAATTAATTGAACTTATCATCCTGCTATGATAGATTTACCAAAAACAAAGCTCAAATATTTCCAATGTCATTGTTGCAGTTATTAATCATTCCGCTAAGGAAGCTCACTGATTCAGCTCAGACAAGATATCATCATCAAGAAGTTTAAGCTATGAACACCAAGAAATCGTAACACAGGCCAAAAGCCAAAGCAAAAAGCTTGGTCTAGTGGCAACATGTCACACAGACAGTTGAGACGATTATGAATAAAGTAAAGCTTGTGTAGAAAAGAATATAACATATGGCATCAAATGTGATGCAATCCTTGTACTTGATATGGCATGGGGTTGTTTGAACCCTCCCAGTGACGCTGATAAGCCACTTCAGGTACCATAATAAAATTTAGAGCTCACTGTTGAAGAAGAATGTAGTATGATGCACTAATTCATTGAATGTGAGGATTTAGGCCATTTCATGAAAAATAATAGTATTGAAAGACAAAAAAACATACTTGCTCCCCGAGATGGAATGTTGCTGTTTGGTCTCCGCTCTTCAATGTATACTTGTCGTCCAGCAATCTGAAGAGAACCCACCTACAGACATAAATCAAAGGCGTTTTAATACACAAATCCAACAAAAACACAGAAATTCCTTTCTTCTTGATAAGTAATAAGATGCACAAAAGGGCATTCCGAAAGAAAATGATTTTAATCCAAATTCTACTGTATAGATATCTGAAATTTAAGAAAGCTAAAAAAATAACTTAATACCACCAGAAAAAAGCTATACGAACTTGGGAAATTGGAATGATGTCAACCAATGAGAGAAAGGGTCAGAAAAAAGGTTCGTGTCAGAAAACAAATCAAATGCTTTTTTCCATTTTCTAGAAATATACTTGGATTGGTGAGAAGATCCATAATAATTAAAAGATATTTTATATCAGGGATTCTCAAAGCATATTCAAACCTTAATTGCGTTCTGAACACCAGTCATATCTTCAAATTCAACAAATGCATAGCAAACACCAACATCCTGCACATAAATAAATATTTATCTTCATGCAATTTGATGATACAATGCAATAATACAGCTAATAAAGATGCCAAGGGTATGAACCTTGCGGCTTCTAATGACCACACCCTCGTCGCTGAGTCTACCGAAATTCTTGAATTCCTCCTCTATTTCAGAAGCAGATACCGTGGGTGGCAAGTTTCTCACATAAACAGACCTAATTTCATCTACAAGTATCGACACAGTAAAATAAATGCTCCAAATTTTTTAACTTAACATAAACCACAGTTTTGAAGGCAATAGCAAACAAATGATATCTTATCTTCAAAGGAAAAACATAAAATATATATATATATATATTCCAAGAAAGAAAATCCAAAATCCTATCCAATCTTTAGATATTTTATTGCTCTTATACCATAATGGAAATGCACATTAGGACTACTAGAAATCAAACCTTCATACTCCATTGTGGGAACCTCCTCTGCCATCTCTGCTATAGGCCTTTCAAATGAATTAAATGGCATAATTGATTGCTGAGTGGTGGGCTGTGAAGTATGATCCCATTCTGTAGTAACCGGCGCATTTTTGTTAGCAGAAGGCTGTGAAGCTACTGCCTGTGTGGGTTGCCCTTTAGCTACCCGTAACTTCCAAAACAATCAAGCAGGAAAAAAAAATCAGTCCCAGGTATGAATGGATCCCTCAAATGGATAATTAGTAGATTTAGTACATACAATAGAAGCATAAGTGTGCTTTTGGGGCTCTCCAACAGGTTCCTCAACAGCAGGAAGCAGGTGGTCTTGTACAGCATTCACTGTATTCTGAAGTAAACCATTTGACTCTTCTGCAGCATTGTTCTCGAGCATGTGTTCAGACTCGGGGACTTGCTGCAATCGTTGCTCTGAAAAACTATAATTGTCAACTAGACCATTTTCTTTGACCTCAGTAGGAGCCACAAACTCTCTTGCCTGGATTTCCCCACCCAGCAAATAATTGGACACTGCAAAAACCATCATTTTCATTTACTAAATTATTGGGTGCAGGAAAATTTTCCTGTATCTGTACAAATAGACAGTTACCAAATCTGTCACAAAGATTTTAAAAAGGCAATATTAAGAAAGCTGTTCCTTATCAGCATGCATGAACAAAATTTTATTGAACACTGGTCACAAATTTTACAATTTCTAACCAAGAAGTAAAAACCACATCAAACAGTATACTTGGCATTGCTAATCATAGACCTTACCTCATCAAGAACAACAAAATCCATATTTGTTTCATTACCAAAATTCTTGTAAACGAGCTCAATACATATAATTACACATATTCCATTAATTTATTTCACCAATATAATCAAAAGCTTCTTTCCCTTTACAGTTGTACAACAAGATTGTGATTATTACACCCTGAGAGAATGAGAACTCATTATCCTTTAATTTAGGTTGAATGAACAATACCTGGATCTGGAATAGTAGAAGGAGCATTTAATTTGGAATCGAGATTGCTATGGCCTAATAAGACAGCTGGATGGTGGCGAACTGGCTCATCATCAATGAAGTGAAAAATATCATTAAGCACAAAATAGCCTTTTTCCTGAGGTGCAAGGAAAAATGTCTGCACAAATTTCCTCTTTCCACTGAAATCCTTAATTTGCACCAAGCCCGAGACCATCACAAGGACACCTCCATTCCAGGATTCCAGAGAATGTGCTGTCTTGATTTCAATTCCTGTATAACTGAGTGACATAACAAGGGAGTAGATTTGCTGCCAAAAGAAAAGATAAAATTTGGATGAAGTATATCAAGAGATCTATTATATGGACATACATAAATGATAAAAACTGAGTATTAGAACAGAGAAGATAGAGCATAAAAGGATAGCCCCTTAAGATGGAACCATTACTAAATCAGCACGACAATATTAGAAACAAACCTATCAACTAGAAAGTTACGTTAAAAATACAACAGAAACTTAGATCAAAATAGCTAAATGCACGACAATATATAACCTGATTTACAGCAAACTCAATTACAAAAACAGGTGTCATTTAATCCCAAAGCTTTCACAAAAAGTTGGTAATAATTACTCATAGTGATGAATCTATAATTTCAGTAACGAATGTCCCCAAAAAACAATACAGCGAGACATTAGCTGGAAGCCTGGACCTAATGAAACAGAAACAGGTACTGCTGGAATGCGGTAGTGGCATTTTATTCCATCTTTCATTGCTTATTGCTATTTTATGTCAGAATTTTCTCATTATCTACACAAACAATACATGCACTATCATTAAAGAAAGGAAAAAAAAATCAAAATTTTAGAGAGTTCATCTCCATTATACCAACTCCAGACACCTAAACTTACTAAACCAATATGGATTCTTTAAAATAAAAGCACTGCATATCTTTACAGGAAGTCATTGGCACCCATTTCCAATGAACGTCTTAAGAAAGAGTTCAGGTACTAACTTGAAAACACACAATAAACAAAAAGCAGGAGAATATCATAACTAAAAAGTTGAAAGTTAAAAGGGTAATCACCCAATGCTGGTCTCACCTAAGTGGGGTCTTAGGATGGGCGGCTTGAATATTCTATTTCATGAAATTATTAAGAAATAAATAAGCTCATGGAACACGTAAAACTGTTGTTGTAATGGACATTAACTTGTATAATCAATTAAAGGAACATGTTTCAAAAGATGATATCATTGTTAACTTTGTATCATTGGTTTTTTTTTTCATATAAGCAACAGTGGAAGAGGAAGCATGACATTCTTATGCCATGTTGGTAGCGTATACACCTCTTCAAGTTATTAACTAATTCCAATAAAACAAGGGAACCCAATTACAACATTTATCTTGCATTCTAATAAATTGAGAATGACATTGTATCATAAAATGTGCAATTATCTGCAACCACCATGTCAAATCAACTTTTTGTCTTAGTACGAGTGCACATGAAAAGAATGCAACAAATTTAGGCAAATGCATCAAGTAGACACATTGAGTAAACATGATAATGTTACTGTTGTGCTCCCTGAAAAGTTAACAGATAGTTTGCTTCAAATGATTGGTAAACCATCATTCCAACCAACATTCTCATAGTTCAAAGAAACAAATATCTTGCTTCCAGCACTTTGGGATACTCAACTAAGAATGTACACCACTGATGGACCATATGGCTATCTTACAAGTAGCGATTACTGAATGACCAAAAACTACTATCCATATTTCCAAAAAAAAATAGTTCACCCCCTATGGCACCATACTTCATCAATTTACTCCCTTCGATTTTTCCATTTCCACAAATGCATAGAGTATAAACCTGGGGTCGATACCTTTCACCTCAAAATTTCCAATGAACCAAAAAGATCAACTAAACCTACAACTCCTCTGGCAAAATGTATCACAATGTAGCAAAAAGACCCCAGCAGATAAACAATCCCACATATAGTTCACATGGCAGGCAAAAAAATCATAACTAAAAAAAAAAAAAAAAAAACCCAAACCAAGTAACACCCTTAGTTGTCACTTTCTTCATTTTTGATTGGAACGCATTACATCAATCTCAATTCAAACAGCTTTTATTCTAAAAAAAGGAACAAGAAAAACATGAACTCAAAACGCAAAATAAGATGAAAAAAGAGGAGAAGGATCTACGAGCATTGTAGCGGCGGTCTCGCGCGTGTTTCCGTCGATACGAAGCACGGTACTGGCATCGGAGTAGAACTGGTGCACAAAGTCCGGCTGCTGCTGCAGAACCTGGTAGTAGTGCCCCACAAAGTACGTTCCGACCTGTACCCATTCACCACCACCACCATTAGAAACACAGTAAAAAAAAAAAAAAAAAAAAAAAATAGAGCAAAACCCAGAGAGAGAGAGAGTAGGGACCTGAGCAGCTGTGACCGGAACGGGAAAGGGCGTGGCCATTTTCCGAAACCCTCTAAAACCCTACGAAGCGAGAGAAAAAAAGGAAATCAAAACCCGGGACGAAGATGAGCAATGCCTCCTCTTGCCCCGCAAGATCTGAAACACACACCACCACCACCACCACCACCAAACAAAACCTGATACTTATAAGTTATTCATTAAGATTCACAAACAAAGCACGTAAACATATGCAATATATGCGAATATTCGCAGAGAGATCTGAGATATGGTAAGGCTTTACAGATTGCTAGTGCTGGTGCGTGGGTTCTAGAGAGAGAGAGAGAGGATTACCTTGAGAGAGAGAGAGAGAGAGAGATCAGATTTTGGGGAAGATTTTTCTCCACTGGTTGTGCCCCCTTTGGGTTTTGTTGTATGTGCTATTGTATCCTACTGTACACCCTTTTTTTCTCTTTTTTCTTTTCTTTGGGGTTTTGGGTATTTTCTGTGCGCAAAGTTTTTGGGTTTCTTTTCCTTATCCCTTCCTCATCTTTACGATGGCTTTTCTAATTTGACATTCTCCTATCAACTTTAAATATGCAAAATTGGAAAGACAATTTAGAGACGGGATGTCTTTAGGGTGCAAACATGGATTGCGATTTCGTAGTGAAAAAGTGCGATTTTAAACAAAATCGAATAAAATGAACCGTTTGAAAACTGTGTTTTTAAAAAATTGCGATTTGAAAACACAAAAAAGTGCTTATTCAAATCGCAGGCAATGTAGTGCTTTTTTGAAAACGCAGTATTTTAAAAGGTTAACCTATGATTTTAAATGCCAAACTGCGATTATACCAAACGCTTAACTGCGTTTTTAAAAATCACTTTTTTAAATTGTACTTTTTGAAATTACAAACTCAAACGGACCCTTAGTTGCACAACATAATCATGCATAATATTTGTACAACAAGACAAATTAGTGAGACCTCTCATATGCATGAATTCCGCCAATGTGTGTTGTAGTACAAATATTGTGCACTTTTATGTTGTGCAAAAATCATTTTTCTTTATAGACATGCTATTCTTTCATTTCTCGTCCATCTCTTTTTTAAAAGAAATATATATATATTTTACGCTTCCAAAGTTTTACAATTTTATTTTATTTTATTTTGCCTCCAATGTTTAAAAATTGACAATGTATCACAACAAAGTTTATAAAATTTTCAATGTACCAACTCCATTAGTTATTTATGTCATTTCTAATTAAAATTATTAAAAAATACCTAAATGCCCCTAACTTCCTATAAAAAAACATATGATCAAAATGATTTGGCGAACGAAGTGGCCGAGCCACACCCTAATGGCCCAGGTGAGGTTTTTTAAAAAAAAAATAAAAAAACAAATGGGTCATTTTGAAAATTTAACACGTGTATATAGGGCAATTTTAGAAAGTTTGTACCAAAAAAAAAATATGCGCGTGTGACGCATGTGAGCCATTTTTCATCAAAGAAGACGAAAATCTCTAACAAGTGAATAAAAACTTTGTTGAGATACCTTACCAGTTTTTAAATATTGGAGGAAAACAAACAAACAAAAAAAAAAGGGGAAGAAGAAGAAAAAAAGAAAAAAAAAGTTTTACCTCCCCAAATTTTAAATACTAGTTCTGTCCATGATTGAAGCCATGTTAAGAACTAAAAAAATTAACACCCTCTAATTATATGTTATCACATGTGATTAAAAATGTCAACAAGTTGTAAAAGAGTTATAGGTCTAATTATTATTATTATTATTATTATTATTATTTGTAATATAGATGGTCTTTGGCAAAAAAAAGAATAAAAAATTATTTTATGAAGTTAGTGACAATCTCGATCAAAACCATCATATTCCTTCGATTGAGATTTGTGGGCAAAGCTTTTTCTGTAAATGGTATGAAAAGTTGATGGTCATAACACTAAGAATAGCCTATTAAATTGTGTCGAAGTTACATGTATACTGTGTTTGGATTGAATCATAGAATAATGATATATTCTTATCCTCCAAATAAAACATTAATTCTAATCAATTTTATGGATTAATTTTTGCTAATTGAAACCGCCGCAGCAGCATTATAACATACATTTCTGTTTATTGAATACACAAGAGTGGGGAAGGAGGATTCAAACTAGTGATCTTCGTTTCATGAGGCGTAGTTCCCAGCCGATTGAGTTATCAATTTGAGATCACTTGAGGAGGAGGTATCATGAATTTTACAGTAGAAATCTTACAATCTGATATGATAACCTAAGTAAATAAAAACAGCTTTTTGGCTTAACTGAGATTGGTTGGAAACAGCTTTTTGGCTTAACATGCTCTGTCTCTCTGTTTGACAAAGAAATGATTATTGATTAGCTATGGACCCTAACTGTTCATCAGGCCATGATTAGGCTTATAACGTTATACGCGCTTACATCATCAAGGATTTGAATGTGACCAGTCTCTTAATAATATAATTTAAAGCTTAATCATTATTTTTATTAAAGAAATTGTGCACAACTCATGTGCCATATGGTGTCTGCTTCGTAAATAACGGCAATAAACATCACGAGTATAAAGCTAAATATCTGAGTATTTCATTGATTAAATATCACGAGTATAAAGCTCTTTCATCACAAAGCATAAAGTTCTGCAAAATCATAAACATATGTTATGAACTTACAAAGTCATAGATACAAACAAAATTCTTAGAATAAAGTGTTATCTACGATTTTCATCTTCCGCTAACTCACGTACAAAAATAGTTAAAGTACAATATTCACTACAAAATGCCTTTCTTTGGTCTTATTCTGGGTTGTTTTAAGGTAAATTTTATGTATTTTCTGATCAGAAATGCTGACCCAACAATCCATTGACATACTTCAGCTGATAAATAAATTGTATCACCCTAAAATTTGCAAGTACTTATTTTGTTATATATAAAATTTTAAGCTGGAAAATTAATATTTTAGGAAAATGGTTTGTTTTAGAAAGATACCCGAATTAGAAAAGTTATCAAAATTGGAAACAACTAGACAAGGCATGCCTAAATAAGATATGGGTTAAGTAGGAAACTAGACAAATGATGTCTTAAAAGGAAATCAGACAAAAAAGTTGTCTTAAAAAGAAAAAACATTCTTGAAATCTTATCCTTTTACACTATGTCACTGGTAGTCCGGTCAGGAATATTTGCAAAGACAAGAAACAAACACTTTGGAATACCTGCAAAGACAAGAAACAGACACGGGTGACTCGCCGGAAGTATCGGTGGGAACACTTTGTTACCTAAGTTAGTAGGATATCTTTTTTGGAAAATTAAGAGGAAAAAGAGTGAGGATGAATCAAGGGTTCGATATAAAAGGTGGCATATCCTTGCGAATGACCTTAGGATCTGGTTGGAAATTAGAGAGAGAGAGAGGGATTAAAAGTTGTTAGTCAATTCATGCATACTCCTCAGCAGCCTCATTGGGAGGCTTTCTGGCTCATTCCAATGCGGAAGCTGAGTACTGTGCCATGACCCATATTGCGTTTAAGATATTATGGGTTTGTTATCTGCTTCGTGATATGGGTGTTGATGTGCCGTCTCCTACGCATATGAATTGTGATAATCATGCATCTATTTTTCTTGCTAGCAATCCAGAGTTTCATGAGCGTACTAAACACATTGTGGTTGATTGCCATTTTATTTGTGATATCTTAATGCAAAAGTAGATTGTCACTCTTTATGTCAAGTATGGGGATCAATTGGTTGATATTCTTACTAAACTATTGACTCGTTCTTCCTTTAGTAGTCTTTGTTCTAAGCTGTTCATGCTTGATCTTTATGCTCTGCTTGAGGGGGAGTGTTAGAGTTCTTGAGTTATTGGTTATTGTTGTTACTTTGTTTTTTTTTTTTTTTTATCTTTCATGTGGGCTCTCTTCTGGAATATGAGGCTGTATATACATCATACATATATATATATGGCTGGCTAGCACAAGAAACTTATATCTATCCAATGCTTACAGAAAACTATGAAAATGTGATTTATCTGGTATTTGTTAGCTAAGCAAAACCAAAATCATTATTAGCATTAATTAGCAAAGACAGTCATTAAATATCACAGTGACAGTTTTACTAGGAAGATACAAAGGTGGAACATTAATTATAGACAAAAAAGAAATGAAAAGGATTTCTCAGTCACTGAAAGTCATTGCACTGTGATAGCCAAATAGCAAGCATATCATTTTCATTCTTAAGAGCCACTGACATGGAAGTTTGATCTTTAACCTGCTTTATATTTATCCCAGCTCTTCATTTCATCATGATCGCTTTCCTTGAGCCAGGCTTACGCGCATTGATCGCCCTTCAAGTTCCTACAGGGCCAAGGAATAACAAGGAGCAATTAGTAACTCCAAACTAGTATGTGTGTAATGTTATAATATATGCAGATTGTAATCAGATTTGATTTCCTAAAAGATAATCAGAATGATTTGAATACAATCATATGTTCTAACATGTAAGAGATTGAAGAAAGAGGGGGAAGGAAGAGACTGAGAGTAATTAAATACCACTCCATTAAGAGATTCAAGGGCAGTTTCCATCTCTGATCTTGTGGAATAGCATACAAAGCCATAACCACGTGACTTTCCTGTCTCCCCATCATACAGAACCCTTGCTCCAACCACATTCCCATACTCCTGAAATGCTTGGGTCAAACTCTCAGCTGTGACTGACCAGGATAAATTCCCAACAAAAAGCTTGTGCTCAGTCTCTGGATATAGAGGATCTTTAGGTTTAGGTTTGTCCGAAAAATTCACCCTCAAGGTTCGCCCCATATATTCCTGAAACATCCAAATTCACTGTTAGAATATAAATTAAATAATTAAATTCATCATTTCCTATCAATTTAAACTTTTGAGACAAGTGATGATTTAACATTGCATTAAAGGAAAGCTCATGAGTTTGAACCTTGTTTCCATTGTTTACCCCATTTCAATTAAATATTGAACGTATTAAGCCTCACCTATTAAGAGGAGTTTGAGCTCACACACGAGGAAGAATGTTAGAATATAAATTAAATGATTAAATTCACTCATTCTTATTAGCTTAAGCTTTTGGGGTAAGTGGTTATCTAATACTCTCTAGTATTGATGAAAATGAAAGAAAGAAAGGAAGAACTAAAATAATCAAATATTTCTGTCTATTATTCAGTCATCAGAGTCAATATAACATGTTAATTACAGGCAGAGATATACACACACAGCGGGAGAGAGAGAGAGAGAGAGAGAGAGAGAGCTTCTTACTTTTCCATCCAGATTTTCAATAACCACATTACAATCTTCAATGCTACTCATTGTCACAAATGCAAATCCTCTGCTTCTCCCAGTATCCCTATCATAGAGAACCTATAACCATTTGCATTAATTTAAGGACATACTGAAATAGTAAATAAAAATGCCAATGATGATGTTATCAAATTGCATGCCAAAGAAACAACAAACAAGAGAAGAAACAGAACTTTAGGTGTGAATTGAGAGTCTCAGAAGGCATTTGATAAGGATTTGCTGCACTAAATTTACATCTTGATATGGTTGCAGTTGAAAATATCAAGTAATAATATGAAATTGATAGATTGATTGATTGATTGGGAGCTATCCTTCTCCAATCCTTATTGCATTTTCAAGAAAACTCCACTCGTTCAACTTTTGCAACCTGAAAATTGTAAATGTTGGTGCTTGGGAATGAACGTTTGAGTAAAAATAAGACAAAACCATCACCTTGGCTTTATTAATAGAATTATTAACATTATCATTTTTAACTTCTGTAGACTAAATCAACATCTCTGGTTATGTATAAGATAGAAACCCATGACAGATAAGCTCTCAAGGAGTCATGTTCTGGGATTAATAGCACTTGTTAAATTTCTCTTGAATTGTGCTTTTTGGGCACATTTGGTAAGAAACTACTACAGCAGCACTACATCTATTTCACATATTTGTAGCTCTGATCAAGTATGCTCAAACATGGCTTATCAAGTAATCAACTAAATGTTCAAACTGGGGCATAGTCTGATTCCATGCATATGCAAACAACTAAAGCTAACCATAATCACCACTCAGGAATCAATACTTGACGTTGTAATTGAAGAAAAAAGGAAAGTAAGAGAGGATAAAAAAAACCCACGAACTTATTTCAAAGTCAGGAAAAAATCCCAACTGCCAAGAAGACATAGCATCAAAATTTTGCTTCCTGATCTCACCATGAAGCTATTCCACTCCATATGTCATTAACTTACTCAGCCATCATTACTAACAACATAACCAACACAAAAGAAAAAAGAATCTAAGGAAGAAAATATTGGATGCTAAATACCTCAATCAGCTCTGGGCTTCCAAAGTCCTGAATTATGCCAGCAAGCTGGGCACTGTCAACACTGTAAGGCAGATTCCCAAAGTAAAGCTTAGTACCCACAGGACCCTGATCAGCCTCTCCATCCAATATTACTTCCTCTCCTTCCTTATCTTCCTCCTCAACCAACCCTGCGTCCACCTCAGCTGTCACCGCCACCTCTTCTTGGGCAACAGCAGCTGATATCCTCAGCAGCCGCCACTTGGTCGGGATGGCACTAACTGAAAGCTGTTCGATCCTGTAAGAATGAGATATTGATGCTAACACGCGTGTGGATGAGATTCTAAGGAGAGGGTCACATGGCATCAAGTGCTTAGAGCGAATACATTTGAGGGTGTTCATGGATGAAGAGAAAGATGAGCCAACAGCCACGGCTGCAGTGGCTGCCATGGTCCAGGAACTTGGTTCTAGTAGCGGTGGCGGTGGTGGTGGTTTATTCTGTTGAAGTGAAAGTTGGTTAGGGTCAGATGCGAGGAAAGAGTGAAGGTTGTGGGTGTGTAAAGCTATGTATGCTATCTAAGCTGATGTGGGTAGATTGTGTCCAGTGACGATTGGAAGGGATATATGGTGGGGATAAGGTGAGTCCAAAGTGGTACTGGCTTTTCTCTCTGATGACTGATTAGGGGCTTGCTCACTGGTGGGTCTTTTTTTTTTTTTTTTTTTTTGCTTTGGAAAATGGCATTAAATGCCTGTCATTGTATAATCAACAATCTTGGGCAAATTGCTCCATCAAAATCACACCATAAATACAAATAAGAATTTTTTTCAGTCAAATTTAATTAACGATGGACTTAATAGCAGTCTTAGCTAACTCATGTGCCACAGTATTTACAACTCTACTCTACTAATATGATTGATCTTCTAACTACTAAACGAAGTAATCATGCAAATGTCCTTGAAGCTTACCGGTGGCGGTGGGTCCTTAACCTTAGTCTATTTATGGTTTATCCCTTGTTGCTTTTGTGCCATTTGACAATTTTTTCTACATTTTTTGTCATTAATTTCAAGCACTAAAGAGGGGAAAATGATTTTTTTTTCTTTTTCTATTTTTTTTATGATGGGTATTTTTGTTATTTTTTTTTTCATAAAAGTAAGCATTGTAACCTCAATAGTAATTTAGGAGGATATTGTTCAAATTGATGTTCGGAAAGAAATTACAAATTATTTGGTATAGATAAAGATGGATAAATGTTTTCTTTTTCTTTTTTATTTTTTCTTCTTTTCTTTTCTTGTTGGTTATGATAGGATCCGATGATGCTATCATTAGAAAATCAAAGAAAAATGAAGAGAAAATACAAGAAAAGGAGATAAAAGATGATCTCTTCGAACGGATCGGTCTTCAAATGATCTAGACAATGTGTATTTTATTCTTTGAATTGTCACATAGGCATTTATATATTTACAATTAATGTTACATACCACATTTTTATCTTATAATATTGAGATGACAATTCATTTAATCTTTGAATTTTATTTTTAGCTAGGACTAATCTAATTATTGGCTCAAATTACACTTTAAAATTGTGGAATAATTGCAAAATAAAAAAGTAGTTATAACATTACTCACTATTTAAAAAATAAAAAAATCCGGCTAATATGGGATGTAAACATAATAATGAGTTCCTAATATGTTAACAATCTTTGTTTTGTTCGGATCACGATATTTTTTATTTTAAGTAAAATTGAGAGAAATCATTTTAGGGTTTAGATTAAATTTTTTACATCTAATAATATATATGTTACCATATGATAAATATGTTGACATGTTGCCACATCATTTTAAAGTTTTTAAATAGTGTACCACCTCCATTAGAGGACTATAAAATTGTTTTACCCTATATTTACTCTTTAAGTAATGGCATCACGCTCATTTATTACATTTATTTTATATTAATTGACATAACGTGTCTTAAAAAACTAAAACCACTTCAAACACGCCACGTAGCCGATATGATATCTTTTCACCAAAGAAAAGAAAAGAAAAACTAAGGGTGATGAACCCACAGGAGCACAAACGCACCGGATCACAACTCCGACGCTCGTAACTAACCCTACCTCTCAACCGTTTTTTTTGCTGCCCTTTACTTTCCCTCCCAATTTGGTCGTTAAAAGTAATGGAGTATGTTCTTCTTCAACTATCGCCCCACTCAGGCCCTCAAACTCACCCAAAAGCTCTCTCCAAAGCTAACTATAACACTCTCTCTCGCAAACCCAAAATTCTTTACACGAAACCACACCACCACAACGCCTCCCAATCTAAAGCCCCTCAACTCCAGGATCTCCAGCTACATCAGAAACGGCCTCGTTGAAGAAGCTCAGAAACTGTTCGATAAAATGCCTCAGAGAAACACAGTCACGTGGAATGCGATGATTCGTGGGTACTTTTTAAATGGGAGATTTGATAAAGCGGTTGATTTGTTCGAACGAATGCCTGAGAGGGATACTTTTTCGTATAACACGGTGATTGCCGGGTTGATGCAGTGCGGGGATGTTGATGGTGCGAGGGGCGTTTTTGATGGGATGCCATTCAGAGATGTTGTGACTTGGAATTCGATGGTTGCAGGGTATATTCGTAATGGGATGATGTACGAAGCGGTACAAGTATTTGATGGGACGCCATTGAAAGATGTTATTTCGTGGAACTTGGTCTTAGGGGGGCTCGTGAATTGCGGAAATTTGGATTTGGCGGAAGAGTATTTCAGACGAATGAGTGCTCGGAATATTGTGTCTTGGACTATAATGATTTCGGGGCTTGCTAGTGCAGGACGGATTGTTGAAGCTCGTGAGCTCTTTGAAAACATGCCTATGAGGGATGTTCGACCTTGGAATGCAATGATGGTTGGTTATATTGAAAATGGCCATATTGAAATTGCAGAAGATCTGTTTCAAAAAATGCCCGAACGGGATTTTCAGTCTTGTAATGAATTGGTAAGTGGGTTGGTGAGAAGTGAAAGAGTTAATGATGCTATAAGGCTTTTCATGGAGATGCCACAGAAATGTCAAAAAACGTGGAACTCTATCCTTTTGGAACTAATAAGAAATCGGCTCAGCAAAGAAGCTCATGCATTTCTTGAGAAATTTCCATACAGTGATGTTGTGTCATGGACAAATTTAATTGTTGGTTATTTCAGATTAGGTGAGGTTGGGAGTGCAATTAAGATTTTTGAATGGATGCCAACCCGAGATGCAACCCTTTGGAATGCCACAATATTTGGATTAGGAGAAAATGGTCAAGGTGAGGAAGGTTTAAAGCTTTTTATTAGAATGAAAGAATCAGGTCCATCCTTGGACAAAGCTACATTCACTAGTGTTTTGACAATATGTTCAGACTTGCCAACCTTACTCTTTGGAAAACAAGCTCATGCAGAGGTAATAAAAGCTGGTTTTAATAGTTTCATCGCAGTTTCCAATGCACTACTCACCATGTACGCAAGATGTGGAAACATGCATTCTGCTATGATGGAATTTTATTCCATGTCAAGCCATGATATCATTTCTTGGAATTCTATAATCTGTGGTTTTGCACACCATGGAAATGGTGAAAAGGCCATACAGATGTTTGAAAGAATGAGATTAAGTGATGTTATGCCCAATCATATAACCTTTGTTGGTGTTCTATCTGCTTGTAGCCATGCGGGGCTGGTAGACCAAGGTAGATACTACTTCAATCTCATGAAATCCAAATGTTGTCTTCAGCCTACAAGTGAGCATTTTACGTGTGTTGTGGATTTGTTGGGGAGAGCCGGACTCATAGATGAGGCAATGATTTTTTTAGATCAAATGAGAGCAGATGGAATTGAAGTTCCTGCAAGTGTTTGGGGAGCTTTGTTAGGAGCCTGTAGAATCTACAAGAATATTGAGGTGGGAAAGATTGCTGGCGAGAGGATTTTGGAAGTAGAACCTTGCAACTCTGGTGTGTATTTGATCTTGGTTGAATTGTTTCTGAGTTGGGGTAGGAAACATGATGCCGAAAAAATTAGAGCTAGGATGAAAGAGAAGGGAGTCAAGAAGCAACCAGGTTGTAGTTGGATTGAGGTAAACAACTGTGTGCATATATTTCTTTCGGGAGATGGTTCGCACCCGGAGTTAGGTAGAATGTGTTGTGTTTTAGACTTGATACACATGGAGATGGAGATTAAATCATAAAATCAAATGCTGCTTCATTTAAGCAGATACAAGTTCCATTTGATGGACATTACAGGTGAGATTTTTTTTGCTCACGATTTATGTACTAAATTGTTCGGAGCCACTGGTTTAGAAATGAGGAACGTGTGGATACAAGTTGATAGGATAATGAGGACTTGAAAATTAGGCCAGTCCGAGGATACGTCGAGGGAGTAAAATACTCCCACCCCAGTAGAAGTACTGGGAAATTTGGGTCGATCTACTCATCTTGATAGATCGAAATACAGATGGAAATCGTATAACCATGCTGTTTTTTAACCAGTCAAAGATCTACACAATACGTGCTTTGCAGTAAGCCTACAAAGCAGAAATGGAAGTCTGTCTAGTCATGTTCAAGGAGATGTCGATTCTTGGAATTCTAGGATATAGTAAGAAGGATATCGTGTAAGAAGAGGAGAGGAGTGAAACATGATTGCCTACAATTCAACAGAAGAGATTGGAGAAAAAAGATTTTTCATTACCCTTGTATTATCGGATAAGATTTAATTTAAGTGGTGTTCAATTCTATAGTGCATTTGTGCTTACAAGTTTGTCGGAATCGCTCTTCAAATAATTAAAAAATGCATAGTCCGCAAACCCTAATATTATCCTGCGAGAGAGCCCTTATTATTTCATATTGGAAGGTAGATGATACTTCTATATATAATATATTTTATGTTCCCATCCGCAGTAAATTAAACAAGAGCAGTTTCACGTGGACGGTAGTAGATCACATTTTCAAGACCTATATGAACAGATTAATCGGTATCGATACTAACTTCGTGTGAAATTTAACACAGTATACGACCATATACAGTAATATTAATTTGGTAAGCATAACAACTTCTTGGCACCTAAAAAATGCAAAGACGCGGTTATATGTCAGAATCACTAGAATGAAAGATAAAGGGAAAAGGGAAAAGAAAAAGAAATTAAAGGAAGAAAGAAAGAGTAGATGTAAAAGTTTGCCTCTTTATGTGGACCCACTGGCAAATAATCTCACACTAAAGTTCTCACAGAGCTGGATTTCTTAGTTCTAAGGTAGCTTTTCTGACTTGGAGCTGCTGTTGCCAACCCTTTATTTCCTCTAATATCGCTCTTACTATCATCAGCATCCTTGGAATACCTTGTGTTGATAGGACTTTCAGTGATTTTGCTTGAGATAACCTTACACCGCACATGCCTGCTTTGAACCAAGTTATGATTCTTCAAAGCTGAAGGTTGTTTCACCTTCATCCTATTTTTATTCCCAATCACCGCATCATTATCTGAATACAAAATTACCAAATGCCAAGAATCAGAAGGCCTTTCTAATAAGTGAATGGATCATAGATGAGGTTGAGTTGTGTCTCTGCGTGTGGATGTTGATGGTGATGCTGCAGTTTCAACTAGTACATTCTAGACTCAGTTTCTTTAAGGTAATTCCCTCTCTACCTTATACATACTGATTGCATTTTATCCCCCAAAAAAAGTAAAATGGTTTGATTCTTCTCTACCTAGCCAAAGATCCTGGGAAGAATCTTTGGCTAGCCAAAGATTATTCCCAATCACCACTGCATGGAGTTCATTGGTGATGAAACAAACCAATTGGCTTGTACTAGTGAAGTCTCCTTCAAAGGTCTCTATCTTTGCAGTTAAAATGAGAAAACTTTAATATTGTTAGATGTCGCTATGCTATAAGCCTATATCTATTCAAGTAGTAGTTTGAATTATTTTCGAAGTCATGCTATATCAATTAAATGAAACATGGATAATTATTGTGTGCTGCAAACGCAGAAGAAATTTTCTAAATTTGATTCTGGATGATTTTAGAAGTTATTATGAAGATAATAACAATCTTCTTGTGCGGCAAACACAAAGTTGTTTAGAATTTGTTAAAAGCATTACCCCAAGATACCAACTCTAAAAATTGTATGAATAATAGCAAAATTATCATTATGCCAACTGCAAGAAACAATAACTTTTCCCCGTCTTTTATTTTATTTCTTATAGGACGTTTGAGTGTTCGATTTTTTGAAATCTAAATTCAACTATAATTTACTACGTGAATTCCGAGACAAAATAAAGTTGAAAAAGATATTTGAATGGTTTGACATCCTGAGACAAAATTAGAAAAAGTTGAATAAAATCTTATTTGTTTTTGAAAAATTGCGAATACCAATAAATACCAATAGAATTTGTTTTTGAAAAAAAAAATACCCAAACATTAAAACATTCTCTAGAATTTCATTTGGGAATAGTTATTCCTATATGGCTTATAGGAAGTTCTTGAGCACAAACATCAGGGAATTAATCTTTAGATATATCCTAATTGCAAGAACTAAATTGAGATATATAAATAAGAAAAAGGAAAACATAAAGTTTAATGAAATAGTTAAGTGAAATTACCAGGACTAGACAAGACGGCACGTGGACGCAGGATTGAACTAACTCTAATATTTATTTTATCATCCTCTTCAAAAAAATTGTCGTTCTTCTCTGCTTCTGTTGATCAAGCAGATTAGGATGTCATAACTGCAAGATATCTCTATACAGAAATCTATAAGGAGTAATTTGTTTTTTTTCCGGAATCCATGAGGATGAAACCAAACCTTCAGATACAGAAATTGTTGGCATGATCAAACCTTCAGATACAGAAGTTGTCGACATAAGTACACTTGGTACATAAGATGCTGGAATTTTTGCAACATATGGTGGAGAAATGTCTTCATGATCCTTCACTGCACAAAAAGAGGAAAGTGGGGAATGGAAGAAGAGGTTAAGGATTATACAATATATGACCAATCAATTAATTTACAGGAAGTAAATATAGTAACCTTCACTATAGCAGTTAAAATTCTTGTACAATAATAATAATGATGTTGTCGTAGTAATGTAGCACTTGGAAAAAATGAAGCATCTTTTAAAGTGTAAAATTGTTGGTTTCATGCTTGGATCAACCGCATAACTCTCAACAGTTAACAGATATCAGTAACATTTGAACCGTGGTTACTTTTCTTCCAACTTCTTAACAGGACAAGATATCATCAAGAAACGTGTTGAAGCTTTAAATCAGGAGCAAACTGGCCACGATGAATTGGCTGAATGACACAGGCATAGCCAGCTCAGTTTACAAAAAATGATTTTCCTCAAAATACGAATGATACTACAGTTATTGTTGAAGGACAGCAAGGTTGAGCTTTGTGGATTACATGTTTATGTTACTTCAGCCTTTTATTACATATCTATGTTTCACTAGAAATGGAGAGGATCCTATTTCACGATAGGTCAGTTGTCAACCAAATGTTCCTGATTGAACAACATATTTAGCTTCCTTTTGCAAGATCATTTCTTCCATGATTCCATCGAAATAGTGAAGCCCAAGACATGTTATAAACTTGATCATTGCAGTTCCATACAGTGAGAGCTAATACCCTTTACAATATGTAACGACCAACTCCACTGTAAAAGAATGCCTGAGCTCACAGATGTCAAATCACTAAAAAGAAAAAGGAGAGAACTTGGAAATCTCATCATCATCATGATACTGAACTTTCCTTCAGCATTCTATGTTGCTCGATTCACTAGTCACCAGCGGGGGCAAAACTACCCTTGGGGTTGGGGAACAGAAGTCCCCCAAAAATTATTAAAAACCTCTAAATTTTTTAAAAATTCTCTTAAATATTATATTTTTTATGAGTTTGATCCCCCCAAAATTAATTTATTACCCTTAAAGATCCTTATTTTATAGTTTCGTCCCCCTCATCTCAAATCCTGGTTACGCCCCTGCTTCACCAGGCATAATAACACATCCGGTCTTTCTTTTGACCAAGTCAATAAGTACTACTGAGACTGAGCAGACACTGATTTTTTCATTGGAAGCTGTTGAAGAGATTAATTGAACAAGAAATGAAAAATCCATAACAGAAAAGACTAGAGCAACAGGCCCAATCAATTTATCAGGAAAAAAAGAAGGTAAACAAGATAATTCAAATTTCATCCAAATAATCAATTTTCACATAAATGATATAAAATTTAAGACCCCCAAAAATCTCAATCAACCAATAATAGCACGGGTAGTTTCACAAACAAACAAACAAAACCAAGAACTAAAATAGGATTAGGAATACAATCTCCCGGAGCAAGAAATACCCGGAAAACAAGAACCTCCATTCATTGGAAGCAAAGAAATTCCCTTGAGATCCTCTCGGTCGTCTTGTTCCCTCACCTTCACCTTTGGATACTCTTCAAGATTTTAAACAAAACGACAATACGTCAATACCCATTTCAGTATACAAAATATATAACAAAACCAAGAAAAGGAAAGCAACAACAAACGACCAAAGCTATAAAAATAAAAAACAAAACCTACTTGTTTTTTCCATTTCTGCTATTGCTGAGACTCGCAAGCTTTTCGGCTGGCTAAGAAAACTATGTTATGGAGGGAGAGTTTGTTCTTGGGCTGTGAAATGAAAAGCCAAAACACGGGAAACATGTGAGTGCGGCTGCTCGAAGAATAGAAACTGGCTGTGATTTTTGAACAACTTTTTCTGATTGTTTGACGACGGAGCGAAGATGACACGTGGGGGTGGTGGGGTCCACTCCGGGCACTTTTTGGCGACTCGTGATTTTGGAATCAGATACGCCTCGCCTCTGGCCCTACTGTCCCTCCCTCTGAAATGGGATTGTCAACGCTTGTGTTTGGTCCACTATTCTTTCAGTTGTGCGACTCTACTTTGACGGCGAGAAACAGTAAATCGGTCCCCAAAGTGTGGTAGGATTCACTGTCGACTGACCGGAGTCGGAGGAAACAATCGTTGAGGGGAGTTGAAGAAGGGGTGACTGTAAAGAATAGCACGCTATTGGAGTGACAGAATCAGAATTTTACTTAACCTGGTTAAACAAATGGCCAAATGCTTACCAAATGGTCAAACCGGCGGCCCAAACCACCCTAAATTGTCTCGGAGGTGGTTTGACTACCGTTTGGCTAGGAGTGGTCCTTCCGCTGGTTTGAGGCTCGGGAGTGCTTCGCTCACCCTCATTTTGACCGAAGGATGACTCGAAACAAAAAAAATATTTAATGTTTTTATCATTTTTAATTAACTTTAATTTTTAAATTTATTACGAGGCATACAGTCATGTGTCAATTTTTTATTGGTTTCACTTATATTTTCGTTAATTTTATGGATGAAAAACTATATGAGGACAAATGTATTTAACTATTTTTTTAAAAAAAAAAAGGTAAATGTATGATAAATTCATGAGTAAATGTGTGATTTGACATCACTCATTTTTTTTATTTTTAATTTTGAAAAATAATAGATTTACAACATCACCACAACAATCGTACAACACCCCTCACATGGGGGTGAGGCCCAATGTTGTGGGGTCCATCCCCATGTGAGGGAGTGTTGTGCAGTTGTTGTGGTGATGTTGTGTAGGAATTAAATCCCTTTAATTTTTACTGTTTGAGTTTTCGTAAATTTAAAATAGGTCCCTCTGTTTTTTTTTTATCTAATTTTTAAATGTTTGGTCGGAGTCGCATCAACATTTTGCCAAATCACTATAAAATATTATTTTAAAATAATTTATAAATTAAAATCTAAAAAATAAATTTTAAAAATACAATATGAGAAAAAAAAAAAAAAAGAAAAAAAAAAAGTAAAAAGCTACCCAACATCTAAGGAGGATCCCCACCGTTGACCAGTCTATCCCATTTAAAACTTTTGGCGCCTACTACCTTAGTCACGTAGAGTGTTTTTTTAAAAAAAAAAAAAAAGAAAAAAGAAAAAAGAAAAAGAAAAAAAGAGAGAGGGAAAAATATTTAAGAATAATAATTAAGTTTTGGAGCTATTTGAAGTGAGAGTACTAAGTATAATTTTTTTTATCCTTAGTTTATGTCTATTATAGTTATTATAATTTAAATTATATCAATATAATGTCTAAATTGATGTGGAAAGTGTGGTTGAATATTTCAGGGAATTATATTATATTCAATCATTCTTTTAAAATTATAAATACGCCCTTGTGCTACCAAAATATTATTAGATATTTTACAATAAAGTCATTGTAATACCCAAGTAATGATAGAGGTTTTAAATAAATATTATATTATTGCCGTAGTAATGCTCGTATGAAAAATACATGAAAATGCTACATAGTTGTTATGATACCCAAATAATACTAAAATATTTTAGATATGTCGTTATGATGCTTAAGTTGTATTATGACATTGTAAACATGTCGTTATGCTGCCCGAATTTTTAGGATTTAAAAAAAAAAAAAAGAGGCTTAGGAATGAGAAATAAATAATATAGGTTAATATGAAGGTACAATATTAATGCAGAAAGTATATGAAGATGCATAAAATCATCTAAAGAGTATAAGCCTAAACTATAAGTTCAAACTTATTGACCTTGCAATATTTTATAAAAGCATGTTATATATATTTTCTTGAGCCATATTATTTTAAATATATGTATGAATATATTTTAATATGTTTTATATATGTGTTAAATGAAAATATGTTTTCAAATGAAATTATTTATGAAAAGAGATTGAGTTTTGGAAAGAAAAATGTGAATTGCAAAAATGATAATTTTATATGAAATTATGTACGAATGCATGTAAAGGCTAAGTGGTTAGGTGGGGATTATGCGCCTAACACCCCGATGTTAGGAGGGAGAAACAAAGTTGCCTAATAGCCTAGCGGTTGAATGGGATAACACTTAACAAACACCTGAGGATAAGTAAGAATATAAATTCACTTATTTTTATGATAATATGTTATGTTCTGCAATATTATGTGCTTAAAGTATGTTAATTTTAACTGACATTTTACTCATCATGTTATGAACTGTTTTATTACTTCGTGTTATGAAATATAGAGTTAATTATGTAGTAAGAAAATACAAAGAAATATATTTATGTTTTATATACAATATATCAAATTGTCTATCACATGGTTTCCTAGTTAGTCATATTTTTATTGAAAACTCCTTTGTGAAAACCTTACATATGTGGCTGTCTAATAAACACTAGTGATGAGATATTTTATAAACAACTAAGGGTTCATATTATAAATAGTCAGTTTGTTTGAACTTGTTGAGCCGTGGACTCACCCTTCCGCCTATAATTTTTATAGATGCGGTTGGAGAGGAAAAAGAAAACGCGGACCTGTTTGAATCTTCGATCTATGATGAGTGAGGCTGACTGGAAACCTCAATTTTTGAAAAGACTGACGTACTTTAAGTCTATGGTGAAAATACTTGTAGTATTATATGCGTGTATTTTAGTATGCCACTTATGACAACCTCTTATTTACGGTCTGTTGTTAATAATTAACCCTGTAAAAGATATAGCCTGCTGCTTGGTGGAAAACTAAATTCTTGGATGTTGATATATATGTGTGTGTGAAGTTTTAATTAGATGCTTTAGTATAATTATACTTTTGAGAAGAACTCTGATATATATATTTTTAAAAAAAAAAATTTGTTGCTATTTTATGTAGTAATATTATGTGTAATTTTAAATAATTACACTTATGGCTTGCTTAGAAAGCTTGGGGCGCTCCACCATGCCGATCTCTGCGTCCCCACCTGCAGCCCCAACCGCGGCCATGTTTTGCTGAGAGCCCCTGGCCTTTTCTTTGCCCCTAGGTTTCGCCTGCGATTGTTGTGGTTCCTTGCCTCTATTTTGAAAAAAAGAGAGAGAAAAAAAGGTTCAGTTTGTGTGGTGAATGGGTAGTCAACAATTAAAAAGAAACCAAAAAAAAAATTAAAAAACGGTTGAAAAGAAGAAGCCAAAGAGACATATGATTACCCATAGTTGGCCTAGTTATTTGGTTTATTGTTGATTCTGTTGTTAACCCATAACTTTTTTTTTAGCCCAATTTATTTGGCACTTCTGTTATTATTTAAAGACCGAGACCCATTTAAGGCACATGGTTTGCCTCATTTCAATCATTTGTTGGGTTTCATTTCGGCTCATAATTGGTCCTTTTTTGATTCATTGTTTGGCCCAAATTTTTTGGCATATTTTTGTTAGAGGACCATCTCCGGTCATTGTCTTTGACATCAACTTCAGTCATCGCCACCAACTCCAATGAGTTTTTGGCCATCATCTCCGGCCTCCCTCGCCAAACGCTAACATCTTTTAAGGGATGTTAAAATAAATTACGACATTTGATTTTAGCATTGATCGTAATCAAATCAAATTAGATTTGAATACATTTAAGTGATCTCGCATACTATTTTGTATTCTCCCCACCTTCCGATAAATAGGAATTCATTGTATTGTAAACTCATCAAGGAATAAGAGTAAAAATATAGCCCCTAAGGCTTTTTATCATGTAAATGTTGGTCATAAACAAAACTAAGTGTCTATTTTATTATTTTGCTATCTTTCTTTAATTTCATAGCTTTATATCTTCTTTCAAGAGTCAATAATTTGGGGGCATCTCGGTGTTTGAATAGTATTCTAAACCCAAGTTGGACATTGATTCTCACTCTTTTTGCAGGTATAGTATAGCTTAGACTTAATTTAGATGGCAAAGAATAAAGTTGTTGAAGACCATAAGCAACTAGATGCCCTCCAAGCACCCAAACAATCTATAAAGAGTAAATTTAACAAGCTAAATTTCGACATTAGGCCTTTTTTTGCTTGTATAAATAAGACTTAGATGTGGTGGTATGGCAAATCCATGGAAAACTAAATTCAATCAATTGCTACAAGCATTGGCCTACAAATGGAACCATGAATTGGCGAGGGGTAGGCAACATTCATGCCCATAAAGGAAGCAACGTGCCCACTCCAACCGCTCTCTTCCCTCACTCAATGTCGCCCTCCTCCACCAACAGGGCGCCAGCATGCAACAGCCTCTATTGTAATTTTCTTTTTCTCTATACTATAATTTTTATTCCTTTTTTTTTTTTTTTTACAAAATCATTTCAAATCCATTTAAAAAAGAGATAATGAGGATTAAAAAACCTTTTTTTTTTTGTTTTTTTATTTTTATTTTTTCTGCTTGCTGCACTCATTCAATAAATATAGCACTCAACAAAGAGTTTAGCTAATTTTTTAAGGGCTAACCAAAAAGCTAATTTAACTAGCAGCACGCGACTGGTATTAGATAGGCTTGGCAATTTTGACACGATCCGCGAATGCGATACGAACACGACACGAATATATAGAGTTTGGGTTTAGGCTATAACTCGTTTATGACCCGTCAACCCGTTAATGACCCATCAACTTGTTTATAATGTATTTATGACGCATTAATGACATTTTTTTTTTACCAAATTAACTAAACGGGTTGATACGGCAACCCGAATTGCAAAACCTAGTATTAGAGCATTCACACTCAGCTGGTCAGAAATTGGGATGCAAATTTTGGTGAAAAGCAACTCACATTTAGCTGGTTACATTAGTAAAAAAAATTAGTGAGCAAAAACATTTTTTTTATTATATTATTCCCTCTTCTCTCAACTTTATTTTCTTACAAATAATAAAAAAATTATTGAAAAAGAATAGAGCGCGACACACGGTGTTTTAGGATTCGTTTGGATTTATGATTTCAAAAAATGCGATTTCAAAAAATTATTTTTAAAAACACAGTTAATCGTTTGGCAAAATCGAAGTTTTGACCTTTAAAATCGCAGGTTAGTCTTTAAAATCTCCATTTTCAAAAAAACACTCAATTGCCTGAGATTTGAAAAATCAATTTTCTGCATTTTCAACTCGTAATTTTCTAAAAACACAATTTTCAAGCACTTCATTTCTACAATTTAGTTTAAAATTACACTTTTTATTTATAAGATCGTAATCTTAAACGCACATTTAGAGGTAGGTATTCAAATTTATTTATTTATTTTAAAGAAAAAAAAATTAGCTAAAACTAAGAAAGATTTTGCTGCTTCTAATATATGAATGCTCTTTTATACTGTCTCAAAATCCAAAGCATAACTAAATCAAAAAAAAAAAAAAAAAAAAAAATCCAAAGCATAACTAAAATTTGCATTAATACAATTTAGAATGTTAGATGAGCAATCAATCTAGTCTTACAACGGGAAGGTGTCAAAATCTCTGTACCAAATGAAAAGTGAAAACCTTGGATTAAACAATCCCTAAACCTCAGTGTTTTCAAAAACCAAATTTGAGAGGACTAGGGTTTTGTAGTGATGTGGCGCAGGTTGAGGTCGGCATGGAACGTCCGGCGAGGATTCTCCACGGCAGTACGGCGCCGTATTGAGGACGAGGGGGACTGGTCTTACGCCTCCGAGTGGTGGGGAACGGACTCCGACGGTCAAACCGTTCTCCGTTCAACTTCCGAAAAGGGAAACGGCGCCGTCTCCGTCGTCGCTTACCCTTCCTCTCAACCTGTTAGCCTCTCTCCCTCTCTCTATTGAGCCAAAAAAGTTATATATATATATATATATATAAATACATTAATTTGTTTGTGATATTGGCAGAAAAGTAAATATTTGCAATGGTGCTGTTGTAAATAATGTGCAGAGTGAAGTGCACTGGCCTGAAACAGAGAGATGGTTACAGCGTAGGCACGCAGAGTTACGTCCGGGATGTGAAGATGAGGGGCGTTTTAGGATACTGGGCTACCAATGGCGGGCTCTTAGGTTCAACGATGACACTCGCCAGAGCACTGTCAAAGTAATGGCTGGTTACCGGGAATCAGAGCCGAGCTCGGTGTTCCTGATGCAGCAGCCACATTGCCTGGCTGTTCCATGTAAACCCCTTAACCTTATTTTTGCCTTTTTGTAATGCGCTGTTGTAGTCTTGCGAAAGAAAGAGCGGCGTGAATTGGATCAAGTTGTGTCTGAGTGAGTTCAATGATTCTTCTGGTATATTAAATAATCGGTTGTCCCAAATGCTTCATCTGATACAAAAAGGGTCCATTTAATTATTTTAATTAATATTTTAATACTTTCGTGGGTCCATTTCTCCCTTAATAAGTGAGATTCAATACGTGAAATATTTAGCTGAAGTGAAATAACTTAACAAATTGCTGTCGGAAAACCAAATGTTGTGCTATGGTTGAAGACCTGTTTTGGATAGCCTTGTCTTGCTTTAGTTGTTTAAAAATGCATTCATTTGAGTGATCACTAATTAATATCATGGTTTCGTACCTCCAGAAACCCTTGGTTTGGGAATCTTGGTACTTAGATAATTATGGGTGTATTTATCTATAGATGCTAGCCGTTTAAGTGCTATTCTGTACAACCCTCACTGATAGAAAGTAGTATATGACACAGATCATATTAGTTTCTGAATGTTGAATTTTAGCAAATTGGAAATCTGGGCAGTTTATTAGTGGGATGCACACTTATTTCTGCTTTGAATTTTATTTATTTATTTATTTATTTGAGTGTGTGTTTGTCAAGGACTATAGATCCCAGTTTCTTCTCATGGCAATCAATAGATGTGCTATTTGATGTTTGTTTATGGTTTTCTCTTTATGTACATTTATATTGATTGAGAATATGGTATCTTATACTCAGTATGTTATGTTAATGGGTCCTGTTTCAATTGTGCTACTCTTTGTTGTTGTTGTTGTTCTTGTAGTTTTTTTTTTTTTGTTCTTAAAGCAAGCTTGTGATCTCTGCTGAAACCAGAAAAAAGAAGTAACCAGTTGATGGTCTGGATGTCATTTTGCAGATCTGAAGAGTATGCTATCAGTTGGGTTGGCTACTATAGCATCTTGTGGTTACGATATCAAAAATGCGGTGCATGGGTGGAAAACTATGAATATCTTATGCATTGGTCATGGTGGAGGAAGCTTACCATTATTTTTGGCTAGTAAAATTAAAGGTGAGGGAAAATCTCTTACCCGTTCTGCTTGTGCTTTTCTTCTATCAGTATTAAATCTTGTTTGTAATACAATGAACAAAATATTTCTTTGAGATAAAGACTGTCCACCGATTTGGAGAGTTAAGAAGAGTTAAGACAGCTGCAAATTGATGTGATAATGAACAAGGAACAGAAATGTATTCAATGAGTGCTCCTATAATTGTTGTAACTAGGTCATGAAATTCATATTTCTTGGTGATATGATGAAAGGAGATGATAAACTGTCCATATGAATGTTAGCTTGAGGTTGTTTACATAGCAGGTATGAATGTTAGTGTAATTGCTCTACCCTCACATCTGAACCAGCATTTTCAAGAGCTATGTTGCATATGCATAGATATAGGTTGTTCAAAGCACTAAAATGCTGGAGTGTGAGGTCCTTCATCTAGAATGAGGAAAGCTGATATTGAGCCTTAAGGGGTTCAGTAAAGCAAAGTCTTTTTTGTTTTTTTCTTTTTCCTTTTCTAATATTCAGTATTAGGAAGCAACTTAATGGCATTGGGCTATAAGATTAGTTCTTTGATAAATTAGAAGATGGATTTTTATGGTTTGCATAAAAGGGTTGTGCAGTGCAGAATCATATTTTGCAGTTCAGGAGGGCTGATTTAGTAGCAAAGTTGGCACACTTGAGATGAATTTGGGATCTGCTAATATGCTGCAACTCTGACATTATTAAATGTAATTTGTAGCTTTTTAAGAGCTTCATAATCTTTGAATGCTACGCTATGACATTCCTCTCTTCTTTTCTTTTATTTCCATTCTGATCATGGCTGCAGACAATAGGAGCCTGTCACCAAGTTAACTTGCAGCCATAATATATATCAGAGGTTATCTAGATCTGGTGAATTTGATGTTTGTTCTTATTATGGAGCATTTAGAGGAAAATGGGATGTTAGGTTTCCTTGGAAAAGTATAGGGAGGGAAAAGATTTGGTAAAAGGTTGCATTTTTTGATTGGACAGTTGCTTGGGAGAAAATTCTTACAGTGTACATTATTCGGAAAAAATAATTAGCATATTCGTATTAGATTTGTTTGTTTTGTATGTGTAAAGATAATGGAGAAAAACGGTTTACCTTTTTACTTCATCTTGTGGTGGCAAGAGAGCTTTGGTCACTCATCTTTTTAGTTTTTAGAGTTAGATGGATCATGCCAAGGATGGTAATTGATTTGTTCATTTCTTATCTGGGGAAATATGTTCATTTAAAGGGTAGTCAAATCTGGGATTCTATTCCATTGTGCCTTATGTGGATAATTTGGAGAGAAGGAAATAGTTAGACTTTTGAAGGGGTCAAACTTACGTCAATCACCATCGTATCTTTGTTCTTTAGAAATTTGTATAATTGGATGTCTATCTTAGGCAATGTTAATTCCAATTTCTTTTATAAAGTTTGTATTGATTTTTTAAATGTTGCTCAATTATACTTCATGTGTAGTGGAGCACTCTCTTTTTATTAATAAAATGACTATTTACTTATGCTACATACGTGTGTGTCTATATACACACACACACACACATGTATGTATGTATGAATATGTACATATATGTATTTATGCACATATATGACCTTACTTGATGATGTTACCTATATTTTTTTCTTTCTTTCTTTGCTCTTGGCATCGAAATGGTGCTCCAGGGAAAAACCTCTAATTCTCCTCTTGGAAATGATTTTTGAATTAGCATATTTTTGTGATTTTGGAAAGTGGATAAAGGATTAAAGCTATAATTGAGCTGAGCTGTGATGAATTCAAACTCATCACTGAATTAGATTACATGTTCAAGCTTAGTTCATTTATTTTTTGAATATGCTTGAAGTTGTTCACGAGCTGCTTGATTAATCGATTCTTTAGTCATATAAAATAAAGGAAAAATTGCTAAATTCGTCCCTGGGGTTTGAGTTTGCAACAAATAACAAACTCCCTAGGGTTTCAAAGTGACAAATAACTCATGTGGTATGTTTGTGTGACAAACAACTCCCTCCATACAAATTCTGACCATTTTTCCAGCAGGTTCATTATGAATTACAAATCTACCCTTAAAAAGCCAACAATAGAACGATTTTTTGATTGAATGATTGGTGGCCACATATACCTGACTCAGAATTCTTGTGCTCCCTACAGGTGCTGTAGTTCACATAGTTGAAATTGACCCCCTTGTTATCTCAGCCTCGATCGAAGCTATGGGTTTTCCTGCTTTCTCCGTTATGACCCCATCAGGTAAACGTGCCTTTTCAAAACCTAATACCATTGATGAAGTACTGTGGAAGGGCATCCATGAGAAGCTATACCTCTATGAATCAGACGCAGAGGATTTTGTCCTTGACAATACCAATCTGTATGATATGATCTTCATTGATGCTTATGACGGTGACGACATCTTCCCTCGCAAGCTATGGGACCCTAATTCCCCGTTTCTTAAAGCTCTCAGTAATCAACTTCACCCTGAACATGGCACTGTTGTGGTGAACCTTCATTCAGATTCTGAACTTTTGAATCCCGATGGGTCTGTTCCATCTGTTCTTGAGCAAATTTTGCCAGTAGGAAAGTATGTTTCCAGAATTGGCAGAGCATACAAGGATATGCTGGTGGGAAATGGAAGTTGTTGCGGCGGGAAAGAAGGTTCTGGTTTGGGTTTTACTGTTTCAGTTCCATGGGTGTGTAATACATCTCTTGTTGTATGCAGAGGTTTACAAATGAGTGGTGCGTATTTAAACAGGGATTTGGTGATGAGTGCTATCATATCAAAATCCCTTGAAGTGGAACGTCTCCTAAACTTGCCATTTTCATGCTTGCATTATATAAAGAGAGGTTTTATATTGGTTGATTGATATTTTAAGAGTTTGAAGTTAGTTATCTTTTCATTCTTGGCAAACTTCAAGAGATTATCTTCTGACTCTTTCTTTTTCAGTATTTTTTGTAGGTTTATTATTTTTTGTTTACTTTACTTTTAATAGAGACCAAACTTAAATTTTAAGCGTAAATGTATATATTTAACTTGATAAAAAAAAAATGAAAAAAAAATGAAAACCAAGGGATCATGGCCCTGTATCGGCCAACACTGAGCTTCGTGCACGAATAGGTATTTCATTATGAAAATGAATAAATTACTACTTGGAACGGAGGAGGGTGGAATGAAATAGTTATTCGTATTTTTTAGTTTGTTGACAATATATATGTTCTAATTAGGAATTTAATCAAAAATTACTAAAATATTTAACCTGATTTCTTTTTTTTTTTGAAAAAAAAAAATGTTGAATTAGAGTGGCCGCACCACTCTTATCATTTTTTTAGAGGAATAAATGGAATAATTATTCTTATTAGAATAGCTATTTCTAGAAATAGCCCTTACCAAGTTAAACAATGACTATTCCTATAATCCATCTATGGGCTTATTTCGTGAACCAAACGGGCCATTAGTTTCGTCCTTGCCAAAGTAGTAGCACTACTTCAACTAGTAAGCTTTTCACTAAGGGTGTAAGATGAGCTCAGTCGCTCGTAAACTTAGCTCGATTCGGTTCGATTAAACTCGATTTGGTCTCGGTTCGAATAATAAATGAATTGTTCGTGAACACAATAATATGTTTGAATATTAAATGAGATATATTCGTATAAACTCAACTCGGCTTGAATAAGCTTGTATACACTTGTATAAGATAAGTTTTACAATTTTTTTTTTCGTATTATTTTAAATTTGTAATAAAAACATCTTAAGTAACAATGAATTATCTTTCTAATATGATAGATATAACTTGAATTATTATTATAGGTTTAATTTTATAGATTTGTGTGTACATGAACGTGTTTATAAGTATGTGTAGTGACATGTATGTATATGAACACGCGTAATTTGTGAATGTGCATAATGAATTTATATATATACATATAAACTCGAGAAAGTTTATTGAGCAGCTCATGATAAGATCGAGTTCGATTCGTGTTCGAAATAAAATTAAATGACCCAAACTTGAATAAAATATCTAGCTTGGTGATAAGTTTAAGCTCGATTCATGTTCAAAATAAAATTAAATAAGTCAAACTTGAACATTCAATACTCAACTCAATTCGGCTCGAATTCAGCCATACTTTTCGCAAAAGAAAAACAGAGAGTTGGTAAATCCATTAGTCTCTTGGAATTGTATTATGAGTAATGATTTTTAGTAGATTGTTATATAACTTGATGATGTGACAGTAAAAATCTGCATTTATATCAATACTTGTCAAATTATTAAATAAAATCAAGATTTGATTTTCTTTGCCACGTCATCCTAATTGTATTGGTATAGTAGTTTACTAAATAATATTACTAAAGAAAAAACGTAGTATCTTGCTCGCTATTTCTACTCCTCTACCCAAGTTCCCCCAAAAAATGTCCTCTCCAAAGGGAGAAAAAAAAAATATAGAAATAAAATTAAAAAGAGCGGAGTAATTCAATTTAATAGATTCATACACAACTGCCTTATAATTAGATGATATAGTAGTAAAAATTAGCTCTTGGATTGGCATTTTTTATTTTTTTTTATTTGTTACGATGACTGATTTTTATTATTACATTATTGAGTTTTATGCTACGAAATTCTATTAAATAATATTATTCTAATCTAGAACGGAGAAAAAGAAAAGCAGCACTAAAAACGTAGGCCGTTGATTTTAATTTTTGAAGGATGGGAAATAAAAACAAAAAACAAAAAAAAAAAAAGAGAATGAAGCTGCAAAACCCTTAAAGGCAAAAGAGACCCCCCAAAACCCTTGGCTTACTCACTAGTAAGAAGACCGAAATGGCGTCGTCTCAGGGCAAAAAGCGAGTCTCTGCGACGAGCAACGAGCAGTCATTAATCGCGAGGGTATCGCGCAGCGTGTCTCAGTCGCCGATCGTCCACCAGTCGAAGCGCGCAGCCTCGGACGCGGCCTTGGTGTCGAAGAAGCTGATCCGCAGCACGGGCAAGGCCGCGTGGATCGCCGGCACCACCTTCCTCATCCTGGTGGTGCCCCTCATCATCGAGATGGACCGCGAGCAGCAGCTCAATGACCTCGAGCTCCAGCAGGCCAGCCTCCTCGGTACCCCCAAGTGACTCAGGTCAGCTCCGCTCATCGGAGATTGGGTTTTGGATTGGATGTTATATGTGATTTTGGCTTTGGTGTTTTGAGAATTAGCGTTTGCAGCGTTAGAGCATTTTTAATTGGATTCTCTTTAATTGCTTCGGATTTTCAAATGAAATGGATGCCTAAGTTATTTAGGGTTCTTTCGTTCGTTTTTGTTTGGTTCATTTGACAAGTTTTGGTGACTTTCGATGATATGCCGTTTGTTTGGTGAGAAAACAGAGAAAAGGGAAAATCTTTCAAAGAATTTGGGTTAATAAAGAATAATATGAAGGGACAAAATTTAACTCAATAATGTCTCGTTGACAAATTTGAACTTGGGGCTATGGTTATCTATAGTGTTAACTCAATATATGTAGAGTTGCAGTTTGCAGTATGATCGACCTCAAAGAGTGTTTTCCATATGATGCTTCTGAGATTTTATCATGCACAGAGACTGTAGATTGGGTTCATAAAAAAAAAAATTCTCTGCAATTATACTTAAATTCTGTTAAAAATTGTTCTTTATGAAGCTTTATGATTTGAAGATCATAATATTGTCTATAATTTGTTCATCAGTGAATTCCCAAGTCGTATTCATGGTTGTGCTCTTTAATTATTATATCCAAGTCCTTTGTGTAGTGGCCAGAAACTGATAACATGGGTACATTTGCAATAGAGTTATTCTTCTAGCAACCTACTTTTGTATGTGCACCAGCAAGTAATGCACACACACCATTGCTTGGAATCCATTGAGGATTTCATATAATTACTTAGAATAGGGAAAGTAATTAATTTGGAACCCGAGGGATTGCAGTAGTATGGAGTTGCTGCAAGCCCAAAATTTATTTGAGCAGGCAGGTTCCATATAAACTCTTTCACGATAACTACCCAAATTGCTAACAATTTGCATAGCTAATTGTTGTGGGTCCCTATCTGCTGAGGAGTGATATGTTTCATTCTTGATTGTTATTTATATGAATCCTTTGAGGATTTCATATAATTACTTTGAGTAGGGAAAGTAATTAATTTGGAACCCCGGGGATCGCAGTAGTATGGAGTTGCTGTAAGTCGGATTGGGATCCACAACAAGTACTTGTGGAACCCACTTGTCATGATAGATAGCTAGGCAGCCCAAAATTTATTTGATTAGGCAGGTTCCATATGAACTGTTTCACAATAACTACCTAAATTTCTAACAATTTGGCCAGCTAATTGCTGTAGATCCCTATCCGCTAAGGAGTGCTATGTTTCATTCTTGATTGTTATTTATTCATTTGGTTGAGGCATTCAACTTTTTATAGTGGAGATTGAAATGTACACTATTTAGCTGAAGAAAATAGTCCCCAACTCTGAGAAGATAATAGATGGAATTGGTAGTAGAGTCTTTGACTTGTTTGCTTGTTGGTGGACGTTTGTAAAGTCGAGGAGTGCCGCAATTTGGAAGATGGTGCCGACATACATACTTTGTTGTGTTTGGAAGGAAAGAAATAATAGGTGTTTCTAGGATTTAGAGAGGTTCTTGAAGGATATTTTAGCTTCTTCTTCTTATTCTAATATTTTATTTTATTTTATTATTTTTTCATACTTTGTATCTTTAGACGGTGGCTTTTGTGTCTGTCCCCTTTGTCGCTTAGTTTTGGCGATTTTCTTGTTTGTTTTTCGATTTATAGTTAAGTGCTTTCTCTTGTATATTTCCGGTGTACTTATAGGCGCCTTACGCTTTTAATAAGACTAATTTATTACTTATTAAAAATATATAGGCATCAACTCCAATGCTAAAAGCAAACCTATTGTTTCTCCTTGTATGCTATATTTCACTACGTCTCTCCCTACATGAACATCTTTCCTTCCAATGAAACAAAGTTAGCCATCAACAACTCAACAATTTGCAAAAATCCTTACTAGACAGAACTGCTTGAACCCATTTACCCCAAACTGACCCCCCTGAATCAACTGTCAAGCGGAAGAAAAGAAAACCAGAGTCCGTGAATCAATAATCATTAATAGAAGCATAGAAGTAGTTGGACCTGTTTAGATTTATCGATTCTTCATTATTAAGCCAGACCTTAACTCCAATAGAAACATAAATCAAGAATATATGTTATTTGACTTTTATTGCTGTGAATGAACAAAAAATGGTTCAGTAGAAAATGAAGTGGCAGGCAGTATCAGTACACAAAATTTGATCCGTGATTTCTCAACTCCAGAGAATAAATTCTAATTTATTGTCATTTTTAGAGCGAAATCAACATATAAAGAGTAAAGATAGAGAAGCAGAAGAAAAGTTTGAAACAAACCTCATTAGAGTAAGAATTGTGACATCCTACGTCAATATTTCCCCAATGGTAAGAAACAGAAGAAATTTTTAGTTACAAGAAGAACCTTTAATTTAGTTTAGTATAAATGTTTAACAGTGGCCGTGAGATCAAAAGAAGGCTTTGTCTCTTCAGTCAATATTTCCAATTCCTTTCTGGGAAAACAAAACACCATCAGCAGCATCATTCATGTACATAATGTCTGAGAATAAAAGCATTAGTTTCAAGGTTGAAACAGATTTCTGTAACAAAAGCTGGAAAGGAACCTACCGGAGTCAAAAGATTTTCGCTTCCATCTTCTGGATCCGATATTATTTGGAGCAATTGAGTACAAGATGAACCTCAGAGACCTTTTAAAAATAGGTATATGGCAATGAGAAGCTTGAAAGAGGGTTCGGGCGGCTAGTGAGACGCAAAAGGATAAAAAAAATAAAAAACAAATGAGTGCATGCATTGGTTAAGAATTGAAAGACAGACCTCCCACTGCGTGGACACTGTGCACTTGTCTTCGAAAAATTTGATCCTGAAAATGGCAAAATGGTGTTTCCATTTTCGAATTGAGATCTTATCCAACAACATTTCTATGATTCAGATCGTCACAACAAAGCTCACAAAAAAAAAAATGGTTTTTTTTTGGGGGGTGGGTGTTTGGTGGCTGAACCACCCTCACGTCCTCCGGCCTGCCCTTTTGGGTGGCTACTAGCCTACTACCACACAACCACCCTAAAAATATCCCATGGACTTTTTTGGTTTTGATTTTGTTGTCATGATCTGTCCGTTCATTTTAAAAGAACGGCCCACAAAAAATCGTAATACCTAGGATCTTAATCCTCCATTTTCCCCCGTCTTCTGTTTTTTAGTTCTTAAAAACTGTTTGTTGACAACGGGTTTCTGTACATGGCAAAACAAGGACTTTATCAGTGAGCGTTGGATTAAATAAACAGTGCAACAAGGTAAAATTTGAAGAGCGGATTCTTTCTCCCCTGGGCAGCATTATAGAGTGCCTCATTTCCTACAAGTTACCAGATATCTCCACAAGAACAGCTACCATTCAAAAATCTATGGTATCTGTTTACATCCCTCACAATGATATCCCTCTCCAAAACCCTACTAAAATACTTAAAAGCCTCATGACAATCCCTACAAATCCTCAGATTCTTCACAATCCTTAGTGCCTTCCCCGGTGGTGCAGCTCCACTCACCACTCCAAATGCCACTGCCAACTTCTCACTGTGATACCAAAGTGCTTCCTTTTTCTCCCCTTCCCCTACCTTATGCAACATCATCTCTTTCCAAACCGGTACGTACCCTAATTTCTCAATCTCTTTCATTAGCTCAGCCAACTTCTCATATATTTCCTCCGTGCTTTCATGCCTTCTATCCCCAGCCAAAAATACATACACTTTCCCTCGCACTTCAATCCAACTCCTGCCACCTTCCTTCTTCACCCTCCTATCTTTCATCATCTTCCGCACTTCCGCAACCTCATCCCACCTACCGGCAACTGATAACACATTGGCAGCAATCACATAAGCTGAGTCATCATGCGGGTTGATTTCCAATAACTGTCTAGCCATAGCCCAAGCCATGTCTGCTGCACCATGATATGCACAACTAGAGAGCAGAGCTCGCCACACTGCAGCATCCGGCACAAAAGGCATTGTCATCGCAACTCCCTCAGCTTCCTGTAATCGACCAGCCCGTCCCAATGCACCCACCAAACATGTATAATGCTCTAACCCCGGTTCCAAACCATAATCTACTTCCATGCGTGTCAGCCACTGTTCAGCCTCAGCAGCCAAACCTGCATTGCTAAACGATGTTAGGACCGCTAGAAAGCTATATTCGTCCGGTACAAGCCCTCGAGATTCCATTGAATTGAAAAGCTCAAGGGCCGAGTTCTTATCCCCCTGCTGTGCATAGCCAGCCATCAATGCATTCCACCCAACGATATTCATCCCCGGCAAGTTCTCATCAAAAACCCGCCTTGCATCCGAGACAAAACCTGCTTTTCCATACCCGTCAACTAGAGCAGTACCCACAATCACATTTGTATCTAACCCGGTAGCCAGCGCATGGGCATGTATTATCCTACATTGCTCAAATGCAGCAGCCTCTGCGGCTGCACGAAGCGCACCCGAGACACTATACATCGTGGATGCCACACCGCAAGCTCTCATATCAGCAAACATCGATAACGCATCGATGGACCTTGAATTTTGCGCGAGTCCCACAACAATGGCGGAATAACAAACATCATCTCTGTGAGGAATTTCATCGTGCACTTTACGAGCTTCATTGGGTAAGCGATACTTGGAGTAGAAGCTGATAAGCGCAGACCCAGAAAAGGGTTCGCCAGAGAGTGAGAGCTTGAGGGACAGACAGTGGAGGCTAAGGCCGAAAGAGAAGCAAGGGAGTGCGGTACAGGTTTTGAAGAGAGAGGCAAAGGTCCGCTGGTTGGGGAAGGTGGGGTGGCGGAGCATAGAGATGAAGTGGTGGAGGGAGAGGAGGGTGTTGGCGTGGGCGGAGATGATGGCGGTCCATGAGACAACGTTGGGCGATGGGATTTGGTGGAAGAGGCGGAGGGAGTAGGACAAGAGGTTGGATTTGGAGTAGAGGGTGACGAGATTGTTGTAGATCGAGCGGTCGGTGTTGCCGGCTTTGATGGCTTGGGCATGGGCTACGCGTGGTTCGGTGTTGCTTGGGATCGAGTCTAATACGTGGTTCATCCTGTGGAGGATGTCAAAGTTTTAGAGGGGCTTGGTGCCATGCACTTGCGAACAAAATGGTAGTAGCCTTGACATTGCTTCCTTATTTTTCATTTTTATATTTTTTCTTTTCACGCCGGTTTAATCATAAGGCGAGCTAAGCAGTCACCTAAGGCTCCCAAGTAAAATAAGGCCCCATAAAGACAGGTTTGTTCCAAAAAAAAAAAAAAAAGCTTAATTATAATCTGAAAATGTTTTTTTTTCAGTGGAATAAGGCCCAAAAGAAAAAAAATCTAATCATAAGCTCAAAACGGTTTTTTCTCAATGGAATAAGGCTCCAAATGATAGATTTGTTTGAAAAAAAGAAAGGATGATCTCTTATTTGAAGACTCTTTAACTTCAATAGAAAAATAAATAGTTAGAGGCATAAGAACACAACAATTAATACCAACCAAAAAAGAGTACATTTTCTCGCTTATTAGGAGACTCAACTAAAATGATGTGAACTACAAGAGAGCCAATAAAGAGAGTGAGGCTCACGGAAAAAGACTTGTTGAAATACAAGTCATAACTCTACAAAAACAATCATCATTGTGGGACCAACGGAAAAAAGCCTCGTTTAAAATTTTCACCTTAGGCCCAAAATATATCGAGCCGGCCATGTTTCAAATGAATATAAAAATTTCCTAGTTTGCTACAATGAGCCTATAAACATGTACAAAAAAATCTAAAAAAGACTATATCTCCTTCAAATTATGTTCCGACGAAAGTCTTTTATAAAATAAAATTCGTCTATTATCATTTATTTAGTAAAATTTATAACAATTCTTCCTCAATCCATTGCCCCTTTTGCAATGTGAAGAAGACTTTTGGTAAATTAAATCACAGTGTACTTGCGTTTTCTAAAAGTCAAATATAAGGATGTTTTGCATCCAAACCATAAGCGTGTTGTTCGAGACGCATCCCACGTTCAAAATTAAAAGAGATTTGACATACCAGTAGACCTGTCATTTGGGGGGTGGGGTCAAAAATTATACATTTGACTGGTCATAGTATTTTTGTAAGAGTTTTAAACATTTTTAAGGTTGTCAAAGCCAAAGGACCAATGTAGGTCACCCCTAACCTGGGTGTCCTAAATTTAGGTCCTGTTTAATAATCTTTTCCTCCTCCTCTTCTCTCCTCTCATGGAAATTTTTTTTGTTAAATGAAAGTGAAAAGTCATTAATATGATATAAAGTAAAAAAAAATTTATATCAAAAAATAAAAAGATTTTGTATTATAGTTAGTTTTTTTATTTAAATAATAATAAAAAATTATTAATATGATATAAAAAGTAAAAAAAATTAAAAATGTTTTGAGTTGATTTTTTTTTTTTTTTTAGAGATATGAAAATAAGGGAAATGGGAGGTTATTAAACGGAGCCTTTGATAAAAATGTAGAAAGGTGAAGGTCGGTGCTCCACATTTTTTTAGGTGAAGGATGTGGTTTGTTTTGGTGTGAACACAGCATATGAAACTTTTTTATTTTATTTTTTCTTTTGCAAGTCAGAACATATGAATTTAGTCAGTCATCCAAAGGATAAGGATCAAAATACTTTACAAAATTTCAAAGCATTTTATTATCGTGGAGATTTCTTGAATCTCAACCACTGTTTTGAAATGAAATGAAATGACTTCAGATTTTATCATATCAGTATTTATTACTTCGGTATATCAAAATTTGAACCATGATTTTTTTTTTTTTTTTTTTTTGTGATTTTGGGACATTAACCCACTTCTCCAAAAATAAAATAAAATAAAATAAAAAAAGCCCCCAATTTTAAGCAATAAATAGATAAATAGGAAATTGTACACACGTCTGAACTGTGAACTGTGAACTGTATACAGCTTGGAATGTGCAGTGGATATTATTGGGGAGCAATGGTGCATTACTGCTCTGACAAATCATAAGGGTCTACAACTGTCAAATTGGCTTTTTCCGCGTGAAATTCATACTCTTCTTCATGTAGGATGAGCACCAATCATCATCATCATCATCATCCACAACCACAAAACATTTTTATCTCGCTCCCGACTGCCTGCTTGTGAAAAATATACTTAAAAAAGGAAAATAAAAATGAAAATATAGACTCTTAACACGAAAAATAAAAATAAAAATAAAAATGATAACCCTCAATTAATTAAATTAAGGCAGTTAAAGCGATTGATTGATTAATCGCTTTAAATAGACAACGCGTGGGGGAGCGGGAGTGGGAGCGGGAGCGGGAGCGCGTGTAAATCAGAGAGCGAGTGAGCGAGAGGATGCAACTTTCTAAAAAGCATAAAGTGTGTAAGAAGAAAATAGAGAGGTGCATTAATCTAGAGAGGAGGGGAAAAACAAAGAAACGCCCACATCACATGGGTATGGCGGGATCTTATAAAAAAGAAAAAAAAAAAAAAAAAAAAAAAAAAAGGCCAAATCCCATGAGCCCACTGAATTTCTTGTTCTTCCACCCAAAATGACAAAACATTCATTCCTACCCCCCCCCCCCCCCTTTCACTTTTTGTGAAAAAAACCTTCTTACTTTTCATGCCCTAATTGCTTAATCCCCTTCTTATAAAATTCTTAACCAACTGTAACAAGTAAGAATAAACACCTCTCTCTCTCTCTCTCTCTGTGTGCCACTTATATTCACCACAAAAACCCATCTCCTTTTACCTAAAAACAAAAAATAATATTGTAGAAAAAATTCTACCTCAGAACAACTTTTTGCTTCTTTCTAGAACCCATCTCCTATCAAAAATCTGCATAAAAATAACACATTCCAACCATATATCAGCATTAATTTAAAAAGAAAAAGGAAAAAAAAAAGATCCATTTCAAAGTTTCACATATACGTACCATCATGTTTCCTCAGTAAACTTCTAGCAAACAGTAGGCAAATTACTACAAACCCCACTCCAGCTGCCCCTCCTAATATTATAGCCACTGTCTTTCCTGTATTACCCCCTGTATTTACAATAATTAAAACAAATCCCACATTAATTATTATACTCATTTAAATAAAATCTAATAAAACATAATTGTTCATAAAAAGTAGAAACCCCACTAATCTGGGTATGGACAAAAAAGGCCCATAGGAGAGAGTTTTAATTAATCCTACTAAAATTGGGGATTAAAAGAAAATTACAGAGAGGGGCGGAAAAAAAGTGACTTAACCTGATGAAGATGATGATGAGGAGGAGGAGGAGGAGGAGGAGGATGAAGTTGATCTTGTGGGAACCCCATTGGGATAGTAACTATAGCTAATGAAGCACTTATGAAGATAGATTTGGCCGGAAATAGCGTTCCCACATTCAACCTGAGCCTTTTCCACGGCGGTCTTCGCGCACTCTCCACAATCGGAGTCACCCAAATCCCCCTCACACTGGCCCAAAACATACATGGCTTCATAGCTCGTGGTGTAGAACCCGTGGCCGCTAACGACGCCGTTTTCCAGCACCGAAAGCGCAGTGTCCCTCCTCTCCTCAAACCCACTTCCGGCCACGGTTGTTGCCCCGCACGTCTTGAACAGCAACTCCATGCCTGAAATCTGAGTAAACCCAGAAACCTCATAGAGAATGTAGCAGCCAAAGAGCTGGACTCTCGCGGCTATGGTTTTGCCACACAGACTTTCGGTCATCTGGGGCAGTTTGCTGACACAGGTGTAGCATTCAGAATTGCTAAGGTCCCCTCTGCATTGGAAGAGACCGGATATGGTGGTTTGGCCGCTGCCGGAGGTGGTCTTGGAGAACCTGGCCTTTGTGGCCTGTGAAACCAGGGAACCATAGAGGGCTGAGAGGGCCTGGGCGTAAACCCCAGTTGGATCTGAAAAGGACTGCTTCGCACACCCCTTGTAGACCAACGCTGTGTAGTCATTGGCAGATTCAGCAACTGGGATGAGCTCAAGATTGGTACAGAAAATCAGAGAGAGAAGAAGGAGAAAGGAAAAGGGTTTTGAGGCAAAACCCATTTGGGGCGGCCGGTGTTGATAAATCAAATCATGGCAGGTTTTTTTTTGGGGGGGTTATGAGAAGTGGGTTTTGGTGAAACTGAGGGAAGGATCTCTCATCTCATCAATGGGTTGCGTTTGATTCTTTGATTTCTGCAGCTTTTTTGCTGGGAAGGGTTTGGATTTCAGATTTGGAAGGGAGGGGTTGCCCTTTGGCTCTTTAGATGAGCAGAGGCTGAGCAGTGAGCAGTGAGCAGGGTAGGGCTTTTCCTACTCTATCTCCACAAGTAGTACAATGTACACGAATCGTAGACATAAAATAATAATTTTTATGGAATAGTGAACTATTTGTTAGATTTTAATTAAGTGATATTTTAATATTTCAAGAGAATGAGAGCAAAATGGTTTGAATAATAAAACTGCTGTTCAAAGTTATAGCAGAGAGATATATTCTCAATGTAAGGAGGGTGAGGAGCGTGTGAGTGGAGGACTGGAGGGGAATCTGACTTTCTGGGAGAGAAGTGTGTGAAGTTTGACTCAAAGTACATCATGGTTGAATTGAATAATAATGATTACTGTTTTCTATTTTCCATTTTCCATTTTCCATTTTCCATTTTCCATTTTCTCGAGAGAGTTGGTGACGCTTGTAGTCCAATAAACATCAATTTGGAGCCTAGCCTTTGCACAAAGAATTTATAACTTGGAGAAAACCCTCACGACATGCACATGAATCATTTATGGCACATGATTAGGGTTAACTTAACCATTAAACAAAGCTCAAACTAGATTCTATTGTTCATTCGTCTGATTTCTGATTTCTGAGAGAGATCGAACACGTCCAACCAAAAGCCCTGTTTTGGTAGTAAAACGAATGGTGTGTTACTTAATAAATATGCAGTCTCCTTTGTTTAGCTGTATTCACTATTATATAACAGTGGAGTGAGATTCTTTTTGTTTTTTTGTCTTTGGTCATTCCTCCCAATATCTACGTACATAATGGTTGGCATTGAAACAATGCAAACGTAGCTTCGGGTATGGTTGTGTTGGCGTTTCTTTTTGCTTTTTCCGTGCCGCAGCGCAGGGGCAGGGGCAGGGGCAGGGCTGACTAAAAAGGATTGTTTATCAATTACTTGATAAAAGCCTGCCTCTCACATGCTTTTAACAGCTTTGGATATCCGATTTGTATTCTATTTTCTAATGATTTTTTTAATTTTCAGCTTCTAATGTGTTGAAACCCAAACCAGACCCATTTTCTAATCGGCACAAAACCACCCTCCAAAGGCCGGCAACCGTACATGACGGCTACCTCGAAAAGCCTTGAGGTTGACGGCCACCAAGCGGTGGTTGCTGTTGTAATTCTTTACTATTAGCTTAAGATTTTGGGACAAGTAGTGATTTAACATTGTATCAAAAACAAAGATCTTGAATTTGAACTTTGACTCTACGGTTTTTCTCCAATTTCAATTAAATATCTCACGTGTTGGATCTCACTTATTAAATAAGAGTTTGAGCCAACACGTGAGGGATAGTATTAAAGTATTGATTAAATAATAAAATTTACTCCACTCCTATGTTTGGCTGAAACGCAAGAGCCCATTTCTTTTGCTAAGAGAGTGTGTGTGTGTGTGTGTGAGAAGGAGAGGAAGGTGAATCCTTATATTTTCTTGCATGTCCTATTAGATGACAATTCATTTCAACGTTCACATGTTTCCAATTGTCAAATTTTTTTTACTGTAAATGCATCGGATCCTTGACGGGTCGTTGATTTCTTAGTAAAAATGTAGCATGAAAGACAAAATATGGCATTCTTCGTGGGTGAGTCGGTGAGTTCTCCAACAAATTTGAGTGTGTCACGAACCAATAAGCTTGAAATCGGTGACAATGATTGCCTATTTTTGGAAATGAATATTATGCAAGCTTGGGTTTATATGAATTGGCTTTAATATAAGCACTTTAGATTTCATCTTGTAAGTTAACAAGAAATTATCATATTTGCGGACGTAATCCAAAATCACGTTCCAAAGAAGTGGCATTCATTTCTTCATGTTAGATTCTTGAACATTTAGATAGATGCTCAACAATCACTGAAACATCAAGATCCATTGCTAAAAATCTATTTAAAGGTGTATTAACTTATGAATGACTTGCATCTTTTTTCTTAAAGAATGAATCAATTGTTTTCGACTTATCCATATGTGTATGCACTTTAAGATATGGATAAAAAATTAACCTAAAAAGTACCTACATATATAAGATTTTTGTTAGAATGTTAATATAGTTCTCTATTAACGAACAAGTGAAATAACGCTAAATAAATTAATAAATTCAAACCAATCACATTAACAAAAGAAAAATATGACAATGAAAGCTAAAAACAAAAATTTGAATAATTTTTCTATATCAAAGTACCGTTTCTAAAATTTAATCTCACGGCATCACAAATATTATTGTTTTAATATTTATATATATATATATGTGATATGGTAAGGTGTATGATACAAATTTCAAACTTTGTATGCATTACCGAATTGTGTATAAAGTTGATGAATGACTTCTAGATTGGTAGGCAGAGCTTTAATGGCATTGGTACCAAAAAGGGTTGGGCTCTGAAACTCTTGCTTTTAAACTCTCCCTTGTGACCCAGAACAAAGAAAGTAAACTCTTTCTTTCACAAACTTTTTTGCTTTTTCTTTTTCTTTTTTTCACTTTATATAAATATAAAAATAAAAATAAAAAAGCGCACACACATTTTGCAGTGGCACAATGTTATTAGTGGCTCGTTTGTTAATGTTTTTTTTTTAGAGAATTCCTTTTGTTTTTTGTTTAAAAAATTATTTTGATGTAATATAAACATAAAAATAATTTTGAGTGTTTTATGTTTTGAGTTGTTTGTTAATATTTTTGTTTTGAAAATGATGAAAACAAAAATTTACTTATGCTCCATTTGTTTTGAGGTAAAATATTTTCAATGAAATTATTTTTTAGATAAAATGATTTTTCTAAAAATGATTTTTCGGCGTTTGACTCATATGAAAAAATCAGCAGTGACGAGATTCCATCACTGGCAGACAGAATTCCAGCCACTTTCACCGGATTTCGGCCAAACTAGCTGGAATCTAGCAAAATACAACCTGATTCCGACCAAACTGGCTGGAATCCAGCGACAATGTCAGTAGTCGCCAGATTCTGGCACTAGCCAGATTCTGACCTGTTTTGCCAGAATCCGGCAATCGGATACCAAAATTTGAAGACCTTCGGTGGTAGATTCGCGCTACCAACAAACTCTAATGCTCAACGGTGGCGGATTCCCACAATCGTGCTTGCAAAAATGAAGAGTTTAAATCCAGAAAACGATATACGGTTTTTAAAACCGTAAATCGTTTTTCAAAAATTAAAAATGTTTTTACGGTTAAACTTAAAATAATTTTTTCTGTTGACCATTCTTTTCGGTTGCACCAAACACTAAAAAATAAAAAATATTTTTTAAAAAATATTTTACGCCCAAACATACGGAACATTTGTAAGGTCTCATTCAATCTTTCTGTAAAACATTGAAAATTACTTTTATCAAGCACACATCATGCCACGAAGCATAACCTATTTACCCCATTAAGGAAGATATTTTGGTGCTGTAGCAGGAAATCATTGTCCGATGGGTAATGTTAGGAAGAAAGATAAATATTCTTTCTTCTTCTTCTTCTTGTTTCTTGTTTCTTCTTTTAAAATATTTTTTCTAATTCCCCTTTTTATCTTATTAAATACACAAATAACTGGATGCCACCACTAAACAAATGGCTTCAGTAAGTAAGAATGAGATTGCAATTGGATGACTGATTCACCCACCATTCAAAATGTGAAGTAAGCTTTATTTGTGTGCCAATTCTGTGGGCAAAACCATCCTTCCTCCACCATAATTTTTCAAAGTAATGCTCATCACTTCCAAATCTTGACGAGATTTCGAGAATTTCAATTAATCACTCGACGTCAATAGAGAAAAAAAACGCGCGGGAATTATAGCTGACAATTTTTAACCCAACGTATAAATCTGGCAAAAATTTAACACAAAATTAAGGAGTTCGAATTTGGGGTAAGCAAACTTATTTTACTCCTCTTTGGATTCCCACTTGAGAGATGAGAGATGAAGCCATACCCATTGCCCAGCATGATAGCAAATGTGTCCAATTTTGATGAGTAGACACTGGACACTACTAGTAGCCAACCGTACCTTCTCTAACGTTGTCTTTTGTGTTACTCTCTGTCCACACCTAGCTTCCCTCCTCTCTCTCTTTTCCTTCATATTTAACTTCTTCTGTAAATAAAGCTTGTGTTGATCAGGGTGACTGGATGCATTTCATTTTTGGTAAGTGAGCTTTTTATTTCAGATTTATTCTTTTTTACCAATATTTTTCTATTGACCTGGATGATAAATATTGGAAACAATAGAATTAGATTTATTTTTTATTTTTTTCTAAATTTTCTTTAACTTCTTCACCGAGAATTGTAATATTACATATTTGAACATCCTTATCGATATTTTGAATGTCATCTTTTGGTTGTATTATTTTATTATAGTCTAACTCTTTTTTATGAATTTCATGATCATTTATGAATTTTTCAACTAAATTATCATTTATGTTTTGTTTATTGCTAATAATAAATTTGTTTAGAGATAGATCTTTTTTTAGATTCAATTAATTTTTTTACCTTTTTTTTTAAAAAAAAAAAAAAAAGTTTTTCATATCCAGAAGCATATTTTCTAGTAAACATCTATAACTAAAAATATTTACAAATTAAATAAACATGATTTATATTAGAAATATATATATTATGACTAGAATAAAATAAATTTTAAAAATAGAACAATAAAACCCGATTTGTCAAATAAAATAATTTTTGTGATATGATTTTTAAACACTTTTAACCCACACAAGGAAATGTAAATTAATGTAAAAATATTTCCTAAAATCAAATATAAAAAAGTAATGTAATTGGTTGATTGAGTTTTTGGTAACTAACATTTATTATTATTATTATTATCACTAATCAAATATGAAATAATTTTAAGGACTTGAATAATGAAATTAGAGAAGAAGAGATGAATTCAAATTTGAATAAGCCTTGAATAGGGAAATTGAAAGGAAAAAAAAAATGAAAACTTATGAAGAGAGGGGTTTGTATTTAGAGACTTTCTATCTTCTTAACATTTATTTATTTTATTTTTCCATTATATTTTGAACGTTGGACTCCAATCATAAATGTACTATTTTTTAACATTATGTGTGTACTGAAGTAACACATGTAAGTTTTTTTTTTTTTTAAAAAAAAAAAAAAGAAGAAATCAACAGATGTAAGAGAGATAGAGAAAAAAAAACTCATATCTCATACAATGATATTAATGTCTTTCTTAATTACTTTTTTACCATAATTTGAGGCCTTAATTAAATAATATTGACGGTAATTAATGCCTTAATTTTTATTTTTTAGAAATAAATCTCCATTAATGTTTCTTAATTGGAGGCCTTAGGTGGCTGCATAATCTGCCTGAAACTCCAGCCAACCCCATGTTCATGTCAAGTACTATGTTGCTTGTATTAGATCAGATATATCTTTATCAGAAGATAAAGATAAATCTATCCGGATTTAAAAGGATTTGTTTTATCCTATTATCTAGGCTAGAAGCTGTATAGCTTATCCTATTATCTAGACTAAAAGTTGTATCTCATTAGGTTTATAATTATCTGCTATTGATAAGCTTAAGTGATAAAGCTAATCTCAAATCTTGTATAGTCCTACTAAAGGACTAACACTATTGTTATTATATAAAGAATTCACTGCTCTACGGTTGAAATAAGTAGTCAATCAAAACTACTCTAAATTCCATAGCTTGACCACTAGTTCCACACTGCTTACACCAACAAGATGGATTTGGGTCAATTCATGTAAAAAAAAATTACAAGATATATGATGTAGTATTTTTAACATCAAGATTTAATTTAAAATAGTGTAAAATTAAATCTGAACGGTTAAAAAAGCATTTAAAAATCTTTGAGCACCCCGCATTGCCTTTGGAAGTTTAAGGGTGATCTTGCAATCCCATGTAAACCCATTTATGATATTACTGATATTCCAAGTTGGACTGCATTGGATTGAATTTGATTTTGAAAGTTATAGGTATGGATGTAATCGAGCCGAGCCGAGTTTGAAGATTTCAAGACTGGCTCGTTTATGAGTCGAGCTCGAATTCGAGCCGAGCTATAAATTGCATGTTCAAGCTCGGCTCGTTTAAAACTCGGGCGAGCTCGAGCTCAAGGTCAAGTCCGTTGAAAATGACATTCGAACCGAGCGGGGTTACTGGACAAGCTCGTCTCAACTAGAGCTCGATGTAAACTACTAAATTTTTTAATAAGTGATCAAAGCAGAATTTAAGCCCAAGTTTATGAACAACCTCTATGCATTTATTGATAACATAAATATATAAGGCATATTATAAAATATAGTACATAACTATAGTTTATAAGTAACAAATTAACAATATGATATTATATATAACTAGAGAATATAAACTATGGTATATGTATGATGTGAACAAATAGTAAGTCTAATATATTCTATATAACTAAGTATAATATATAACTATTGTTAACCATGTGTGATGTGATATATGTGTTTATATATATATATATATATATATATATATATATATATATATATATATATATATGCTAACTATTTAATATTGTTATATACTAACTATTAATAACTTAATATGTTAATTTAACATACTAAATATTGTTATCAAAGCATTATAATTAATATGTAATACTATATATATTATACTATATTTACTATTTACTAATATATATGTAAGATATAAATGAGTTAACGAGTCGAACTAACGAGCCGGGCGAGCGATCCAGTCTAGTTTTAAACTAGTTGAGCTCGTAAGCCCCTATCGAGTTTTGTCAAGCGAGTCGGGTATGTATTACTTACTAATCAAGCGGGTTTCTACAGTAACGATCGAGTTTTTACAGTATCGAGCTCGAGTTCGGATCGGGCTAAACTAAGCGAGTATCGAGTGGATTATCGAACGGACTGGTTTATTTACATCCATAGTTATAAGCATGTGTTAGGTCTTACATTAGTTGTGTATTAGATATGATTTGATTATATAAATGATTACAACAAATTAACTTCAATAGTGACTAATCCTTTTGAGAAGTAAAGCTACATATCATCCCCTTGTCTTCCTTTTGTCCTCCAAAAATTGATGTGGCTCTTAAAATCACCATTGAATTTATGATAAATCATTATTGGATTTTAATTCAATGGTGATTTTAAGAGCCACATCAATTTTGGGGGAACAAAAGGAGGACAAATGGATGATATGTAGCATTACTCCATTTTGAGATCTTATACAGACGTGGCTAGCACATTTCAAGTCATGAAAAATGGTATTAGAGCTAAGTTAGTAACACATGCAATCCGGGACACTATATATATTGCAATATAAGCCCTAATGAGGATTCTAAGTAGGAAGAATTGTTGTGCAAAAAACATTATTCAGTGACAAGTAAGGACTTGGATTTCTGTATAACTTTGACAATTACATATATGAGTTTGGGCTATTTGATAAATAGGTCATTCCGTTCTTATTTCCATCAATCTTTAATGTTATAAGTGTCAATTGTCTACTTTTCCAAGTGCCCACTAAAAACGTGACATGTGCTTCCAGATCCACGTCATCATCTCACATATGCAATTAAGCTAAAGAACAAAAAAAGAAAAAATATATGGTTGAGATGGATAATTGGGAGTGGATATCCACTTCCAATACCAACCCTTCCGCTCTCCAACCTCGCAGAAGGGGACGGTAGGGGTGGATCTCCATTCCTCTATAACTTTACACTCTCAGGCTTCGTTTGGTTCGTAAAATAAGTCATTGGAATAGCTATTCTTTTATTTTGTAGAGACCTAGTCCTTGGAATAGCTATTCAATGGGAATAAATATTCCCTTATGAAAAGGAATAGATAATATTTGAAAAAAAAAAAATTTCTTTAATTTTTCCAAAATAAACTTAAAAAAAATCAAAAAAATCAAAAAAATAAAAAATTCAAAAAATTATAAATTATAAAAAAACAAAGAATTTAGATTAGATCTGTCACCTATAGATCTAAAGTCCAATTATTATTATTTTTTTTATAAGATTGAGTTTTTATTTTTTAAAAAATAAGAAATTATGTGGGTTTTTTTTAGTAATTTTGGGTCAATTCCAATTGTGGTATATATATTATCACCAAACTAAAGAATTTGAATAATTTATTCCATTTCACTCTTCCTCATTCCCAATAATAACTATTCATTTTCCTAATAGAATACTCATTTCACGAAACAAACGAGACCTCAGTTTGTTTAGTTATTGCCTATTGGTGGCTATGGGTGCAAAAGATATTTGGGGGGGGGGGGGGGGGAGTTCCTCCTCATTTCACACATCAAGTGTAACGTCCAGCTCATTAGGGTTAAAGTTTGCCAACACAATGGCTCAAAACATTATAAGCTTTATTAGAGCAATTAACTAAATGAATGTGGTAATAAATGCATGAAAAAAAAATGACATCAAATTTAAAACTTCATTGAATGCGGAAATGCTTGATCAAAATTTCTAAAATAATATTATAATGATAATAAAGTTCCATAATTATAAAAATTCTCCTCATTTCGCAACTTCACCTACTTAAAATAAGGGGTTTCAATGTTTCATGGCAATACTCTCTATGGATTTCCTACCCCCACATTCCAGGCTTCTTATTCCTTACTCATAACCTTAAAACAAAACATGAAAAAAGAATGAGTGAAAAAGGCTTAGTAAGAAAAATTCTCAACCATAAAATGGTTGAGTTAAATTTATTTTCTTTGAAATAGTTTCCTTAAAACACTTTCTTCTTTTAAATCGCATGAAATCATATTTTAATTTATTTTCTTTTAAAATCATTTTTTTCCCCTGTAAAACTAAGTTGAAGTACATTTTTCTATTTAGAACATCTAAATATTTACTTATAACTAACATTCTCATAGTAGGGCCCACGTACATTGTTATGCCCCTTGTATTAGAGTTGCATGGTCCTCGTGACCGCATACGTGTTGACACGCAAATTTACCAAGGTGCACTCAGTAAGAGGTGTACAAGTGATTATAGTTATTATCTCTTAACCGCAACCGGTGAGTATGTGGTTATTGACGACAGATTATTAACCGCTAACTGCTTTTCAAATAATTAGCCTTTTGAGCCTTTCTTATTATTATTATTATTGTTGTTGTAGTTGTTTTTGGCCTATTTTATACTGTTTTGGGCATTTTTTAATGTTTTCAAACATTAAAATTCATGGACTTAGAATAGCTATTATTACTACCAAAAATCTTTTCGTTTTTCAGGTTTTCTGTGTAGTAATCATCCTGCTTGTACATCCCTAACACTCAGCGTGGCTACACAACATAATCCAAAGATGAAATTCACATATACATAAGGCACTAAAAACAATAAATGAAATAACCTTATAATGAGTAAGGAATTTAACTTACCTCTTACCTCCAACTAAAAATGTCCCTTATCAGCTAGCTACCTGAACAAATATTAAGACATATTAATAAACTTATGCTAACCTAGTTAGGATAGACCAACCGACCCCTTTTGGACTAACTTCTTATTAAAGACAAGTGTTTTTTCTTTTTCAAAGATATATACGCGATAAACTTATTTTACCGAGATTTTAACCATTTATCATTTTTATTTGCTTCAAAGTGTCATTTTCTTTATGAAACACCTTTGTTGTATTTCTATCGAAAAATGTCTTAAAGAACAGCTTTGGCCATCGGTTATTAAATTTTTTTACTCTTTTTTGGTTCTATCCAGAATGGTCAATTTGGTCTATTCCAACTAAATTTCATACTTTTGAACCTAAACATAAAAATAAAAGGTTTTTTTTTTTTTTTTTTAACTAATTTGTCCGTACTTACAAAACCCACTATCATAAACAGAATAATATTCTCTCTATTTGAAATGAAATGAATACTTTTTATTTTATGGTTCAACTTTAAATTATAATCATAAAATAGATAATATATATTTCATTAAATAAAATGGAGAATCCTATTCCATCGTGAACAATAGGTTAGGCCTGCTCTTTTATTGATAATGGATCAACTAAAACATTTGTGACCATTTTAACATGTTCTTAAAATAGATCCAATAATGGTCAAAGATCCAATAAAAAAGATACCCTGTTTATTCTCCTGGGACGTCAGCCTAACACTCTATGCAACTCCATAGCCATTATTATCAGTTTTATTTTTTTATTTTTTTTATTTAAATTTTTCTATATTTATCATAAAAAATGTTGACCAAAAACCATTTGGAGTACTACCGCTATTGAACCAAGATCCGGTGCCATACACTTCATTCAGACCGTTCATTTGTATTAAAAGGTACAATATTTAACCAAAACTCTAATTAACGAGTAATGCTTTACATCACCCTATTATTTTCATTATTTCCAAAAATTTATTTGACGTAGTTCTTCAAACGACCAAAAAAAAAAAAAAAAAATGCAAATTCCCATGCACTAAATGCATGTGACACTATTTGAGGTAACAAATGATTGAAAGTGACCATATATCAATTGGTTAGACAATCACATCGGCAAAGAAAAAGAAACCCACCATTTTTCCCCCATCCAAAATTCATGTTCCTATCGAATGATAGAACATAGGGGAGATATGGGGTCGATAGCCTAAACGAAAGGAGGCAGAGGCACCAAACATTCAAACCTCAGACATAGGATGCGTACGTATGGCACCGTCCATAGACACACACACACGTTGAAGTTTCTATGCTCCGCTGATTGCTGCCACCCCCCCCACCGACTTTTTCGTTTTGCTTTTAGAAAGGCAAAAAACAAAAACATAAAACAAAAGCAGACACGCAGATGAGAGATATTGACTATCATCGTCAAAAAAAATCAAAAACCCATAATGCACACGTTGAAAGAGAAGGTGTCGGAGAGGCTGTCCCGCCTCTTCGCTGATTCCCCCAACTCAACGCCCTCCTCTCCTCCCTCACCGCAGGTAAATTTTTGGTTTTTTTTTTTTTTTTGTTATGGTACATGAATGGTTGAGCTTCATTGTAATCTTTGTTCTTGGAAAAACTTAGATCTGGTTGAATTTGAGAAGTGTGATTCTTTAGGTTGAGTCTGAATGTGGTTGGATTTGCAATTGAATGCTGGTGATCTCATGTGAAGAAGGATAATTTGATTTTGTCAGCCATTGTTAGCTACATATCAAATAAATAAATAAATAATAATAATAATAATAAAAAAATCTACCTTGTTAATTATCAAGATTACTGCAGAAAAAAGAAAGACCCAGGTGGGTAATTTTTGTTTTTTGACTATAGATTGGTTGCTGGCAAAAAATATTTTATGGAAAGAAAAAAAAAAAAAAACTTTGTGGTTTTTCATGTATTGTAATTTACATTTCAAGACTGGTTTTTAGAGTTCTAATGGATGTTCTTGGACTATATATTGGTTGCTGACAAATATTTAAGGAAAAAAAGAAAGACAGACATGAATTTTATAACCAAAGCCAAAGTTTTCAGCCAACTGAGCCTTTTACAGTTATATGGATTAGTCAAAAAAAAAAGTTGATTTTTTTCATTTGTTAGGAGACAGTACTTGAAAAAAGCATCTTCATCCCTTTTTTAACTGTTCATACATTTTGGGAGCGGAGGTAGCTGATTTTCTCTCATTTTCCATTTCAATTGTGCATGCGAATTTTACTTTCATGATGACACGAGGTTTTTAAATGTGTAGGCCAGGCCACATTCAAAACAGGGGAAATCTTTGTCTTCGTATTTTTCCTACATTATCCCTTCAGCTGGATTTGATGGATCCAGATCGAACAATCATCAACATGATCTCAAACCGATTCAAGCACTCCCTGTTAGACATAGCAATGTGAACTTCAAAGCTCTAGATGAATCTTTGGATAACTATGTAGACTGTAGTCCAGTATGTGAGAAGAAGGTAACTCCGAGTAATCAAGAAAATGATGAACAACCAACTTCTGGAAGAAGCACTAGTGGGTCTGAAATGTTTGAAGAAGCAACACACAGTCCACAGAAACCTTTACCCTATCTGATGGATGAGTCGGTTTTTATATCCACGTACTTGTATGACTTCTTGCTGTCATCCCTTCCTAATATTGTAAAGGGGTGCCAATGGGTCTTGTTGTACAGGTTAGTTTTTTGTTTTTGTTTTTTATAAGTAATCGAAATATCATTAAAAGTGTAAGGTGCCCCTAGGTTCACATGAAGTATACAAGAGAAATCACCTAACTAGTAGAGGCAAAAAGAACAAGAAAATCATGATAACTAATCACCAATGGATAAACAAAAGTAGCTGTCTAAAGATACAATGTGTTGAAAAAGAAAGACTTAAGCTCCTCCATAAGTTTATATACTTTGCACTAAAAGCAGTTTTTGTGTTCTTGTATTTGGGTCTTGATTCAATATTGGTTCTTTCAAATGAAGGGCAGTACGGTGAAACATGGTATATCACTGCGTACGCTTATTCGCAAGAGTGCTGACCTTTCTGGCCCATGTTTGCTGGTATGTTGAAGTCTATTTTCCAATGAGACCTCTTAAGTGGTGATACTAGTATGAGATTCACCAGTTTTCATGGCATTCACTCCTTTTTCAATAACGAGAGCTAATGTTAATCATATTATACTCCTAGATTGTTGGTGATAGACAAGGTTCTGTGTTTGGTGGGCTGCTGGAATGTCCCTTGAAGCCTACAGCAAAGAGAAAATATCAAGTAAGTTAACTATCTTTTAACTTTATTGATATTTTAGTCTTAGTTGGATGTCTTCTTGATGAAGTGACTATCTCTTTGCTCTTTCACATGTCTGGTCTGTCTCTCTATCTTTTTCCCTTTCAATATTTGAAGCATGATTTTGTATTTCTTTCTTCTTTGGTGACAGGGAACAAACCAAACATTTGTATTTACGACCATATATGGTGAGCCGAGACTATTTAGACCAACTGGTAAGGACCTTGATTTAATCACGTGTGTAATGCTTGCTTTTCCTGGGAAGACATAGGAATCAATTTCAAATCAAAGAAAGATGTTACAATGCATGAGAAGCCTTTAATGGGCTTTATTATGCCTAAACTGATATCATGTCAAACTTGTGTATGTAGGAGCCAATCGATATTATTACTTGTGTTTGAATGACTTACTAGCATTTGGCGGCGGCGGTAACTTTGCTTTGTGCTTGGATGGAGATCTGTAAGTTGCTCCTTTCAATGTTCTGTTGTGAATTTCACATGACTTGTTTGATAGATGCAGTAATACTTAATGTTTCTCTTCTCGTGGTTGTGAACTCTTTTCCAAAAGGTTAAGTGGAACCAGTGGACCTTGCGAAACATTTGGGAGTTTATGCTTGGCTCATAACCAAGAGTTTGAGTTAAAGAATGTTGAGGTAATGTAAGCTTTTTGACCAGATCTTGTCCATTGATGACATTCAGTGGCTGGATCACATTTTGCTATTGCTTGTCCGTGTGAGGAATCTCTATTTTTTTGGCTTGTATTCTACTGAAACATACTTTTGAGTAATCATCTATTGATACTATTGTGAGTTAAGAAGATTGAAGGGTTGGCTGCTGCCGTCCACCTTAACCCACCTAATGCTCACTTATCTTTCTTCACCCACCGACCTGCTTCAATCCAGGAAACGCTCTAATGCCGTCTCCATGTCATATATTATACACAAAAACTAACCTCTTGTGATGGCTGGTGTGCATTAGCTAGAACATGAATTTAGGATCCCTAAAAGTCAGTAACGTTATGGTGATCCAGAGAACTATAGGGTACTGAGGGTGATCAATTAAGATGAAAGACAACTTAAGTGGACTACTAGTACATCAACAGAAATTTGCTAAAATGCTGGGTAACTCCAGTAAAATGAATTTACTTTCTCAAAGCATGTGGAATATCATTTAGATGAAAGAAATAGAAAAACAATATCAATGTTAGGTTTTTTTTTATTGTTGGTTCCTTTTACAAGCAGCCATGTTCTCAACTGCAATTTCAACTTTGCTCTTTGTTTTAATTTATATCTAATGATCTTTTAATGTTAAGTCTTGTCTTTATGCAGCTATGGGGTTTTACACATGCATCGCATTACCTTGCCTAAGAAGAGGCTCTCAGATGCTTTGTTATTTATCCTTGTTGATCTATTGTGATCCTATTCTTTATTCATTTACGTTGCCTTCCTTTCAGATCTAGGAGGGCTATGATTATATATGGGATGATGAATTTCCATTTGATTAATTAATAGATTTCGAATTTTTGTTGAAAATTGCTTTCTATAAATTTGGTATTTCGATCAGGCATGCTTGCTTTTCAGTGGTTAGATGGTTGATAACATATACCAGAACCAAACTTATTTTGCAGAGCTTTTAGTGCTGTAGAAGTTCTAGGTCCAAACGAACTTTTGAACATCCAAGGTTATCTTTAGAGTGTAATTGGAGATGATGCAATTGTAGTAAATGCATGTCTGAACATTTGAACTGTCTAATCCACTCAGATTCATTTTATATTGTAAACACTTTCCTATTCCATCCATGTTTGTTGTTCCAATCAAATTGTTAAAAATGGTTAAATCCTCCATTTCAGAAATGGTTATTTTAGAAAATATTTTTAACAAAATTATTTTTCAGAAAAATGTTTTCAACTGAAAACATTTTTCCGGCATTTAATTCATACAGAAAATCAGCAACGAGTGACGCCAACGACCTCCGGTGGAGACTCACTGAGTTAAAAGAAGTTCAAACTCGAAAAATTGTTTAATAATTTTACAACTATTTTACGAAAGTTAAAGAAAGTTTTCTTAGTAGACTGAAAATCATGGTTAAAAATCAGTCTTACTAAACACAAAAAAATAAGAAAAACATTTTCTAAAAAATATTTACAAGCAAACAGACCCTTAATAGCAAGTAGATATTGTTCACTGCTTTATTACAAAACTTCATCAGCTGTAATAAGTTATTTATTGATTTTTTTTTTTTTTTTTAACCACTGAAGAAAATTGAATATAAGTGTTGACTCCTATAGTAGCTTGCTGTACATGTTCTTTGTAGTAGAGCTGCCCCGTACATGAACCCTGGCAGTAATTTTGACTTGGCCCTGCTTCCTTCCTGGATGTATGTGACTGTCAACATATTAATGTGGCAAACAAGAGAAAATGGTGTGCCTTGGACATCAATAGCGCTGTGCAGTGATATCAAAGGTTGGCCTCCTTTATAATTAACAAGCTGTCTACTTTTACTGAAACTAAGAAAGATCGATACACAATTTTCATACACACTAGTGACTACCGTGACTGTGAATTGCATACATGCTAAGAGCAGGTTAACAAGCCCATCTAAATTGCTTAACCAAGCTTTGTCAGTACAACGAATTACACCAAAAGAGTGATCTCTGATAGTTTTGAAACAAGAAGAAGAAGAGGAAAAAAAATGCCACGTCAGCCAGCCACATTCGATCATACAAAAGGATATAAGGTGAAGAACTTCGACCAACTGAAAAAGCTATTCTCGAAGGGCAAAATCTCGTTACGAAAATTTGAAATAGTAATGATACATGAGATCCGGCATGTGCTTAGAATTATGATTGTTTCCAGCTCAGTTGACACTGCACCTCACAACAATGATGCATAATATGCTCAGTGATGGAGAGGAATCTGGGAATAGCGCCTACACCATATAATTAAAGAATCTAACCATTCACTTCTTCAGTCAATAAATACAAGTAGCACTACAGCAGCAGCAACCTAGTCCCACTTGCGTGCTCTATGATTCTAATGGACCATCCTCACCGGGCAAACCGAAAATACGAAGGTTTCTGTCCATTGATCCTACTGCCACATATTTTGCATCCGTACCAAATTTTGCACAAGTTGCTTTACCTGAAGTCACAGCAGAATATATTAAACATCAAGGATTAACCCATAAAAACCCACTAATAATAATAAAAAAATAGCAACAAATGTAGAGGAACCTGTGCCAGACAAATCAGGAAAAGTTTTGATACAACTCCATTCTGATTTAACATTTGCAACTTGGTAAACTCTGCACAAGTAAAAGCCCCAAATTAGTTTCCATGTCTGCAAAAGTTATAGAAACAAAAGCCCAAAACAACATCCAGCTCTGAAAGAAGGTTTGGGTTTTAGCACTTGGCCAGCAATTTTAGCGGTTGCAAAGAAAAGGTGGTGCGAAGATTGTTAATGGGTCAATGTTATTAAGCTAGCATATACAAGATTGTAAGAATCTTAAACATGAATGTCAGATTTCTCATATGAACTTGTTAACTATTTCGCTAGTTTAGGATAATTTTCTGAAAATACCGACAAATGGGCCCAACTACCCTTCTGATGTCAAGATTGTGTCGTGATAAATGGAGCAATGGACCTTTTTCAATGTGGTATTGCTAATCATTTTCTCTTCCAACCAAAAGAAGAAAAGCGGAAAGGAAGGGGGAAATTATTTTAAACAATGACAGTTCGTAGACACGACCTAAAGCATGCATCAAAATAGCTAAAACATTGGATTTGAACTTCAACGTTCTCAATAAGTCGAAATCTTAAACAAACATCATGGTTGAAGGGTTCTTGAACACCCACCTTGTATCCGACCCAGCAATTGCAAGGTAACATCCACTATTATCAAACTCCACTGCAAGCAGAAAAGGAGCTTCCATTACTATATACATTTCATTTATTCAAGACTTGTATAATATAAGTTATCATACAAGTAAATTTGCTTTACTTATATATATATATAAATAAAAGAATAAAAAATAAAAGACTTGTATTATATAAAGTATACGGGAAGAAAACAGACAATAGTGATTTGACGCTAACTTAGCTTTCCTACATACAATTATTAAAAGGTTTGTATTACAATATACATTTATTCAAGACTTGTATTAATGGTACAATAGTACTCAATGTACCATAAGTACCATTAAGTCAAGGATCCTGGACAAGACACTAATAAATAACATCAGAAAGATCAATAACATCAGTAATAAATAAATAACTCTCCACTTCATCACTAATAAATATCACAAAGGCACAGAACAAAACAGACAAGAAACAGTAGCAATAGATCAATAACATCAGAAAGAAAATAGAAAATGAGAATATATGAAAGAGAAACAAGGAAGAAGCCCAAAAAGGAAAGCTTCCAAGTTGATAGAACCATCAATTTCAGGGATGGAAATATTTGTATTACATACCAGAGTTTGTCGGGGTATCTGAATCATACGGGGAAAATGTCCGGAAGTTCCTCAATTTGCGTAAATCCCAAAGCTTAACACCATCATGAGCAGCAGTCTGACCGTTTCAGATATGAAAATCAAAACATGGTATGTTTAATCCTCTATCCACTAGGCATATTTCATTATCAGAATACTTACTGCAAGGAAATAGCCATTTTCAGAGAAAGATATGGAAGTTACAGCCCCAACATGTCCATCAAATCTTGCAACATTTGCCTGTAAACCAATCAAAGAGAGTTTAATCAGAAAAAAGAATTGAAGACATGGAGGTAGAAAGCTACACAATAAGCTCACTCTACCTGACTTTTCACATCCCAAATTTTAACCACAGCCTCTGAAGTGCCTGTTCCAAGGATTAGACCATCAGGATGAAATGCCGCAGAAGTATAGCCATTAGAATCTGCAGCATCCACAACCTGCAGAACTAAAAGAACGTTAAATAGACTCACCAGCAAGTATGGAACAAGAGGGATACAAACACTAATGTTTACAAGGTACTTTAAGGTTGTTGAAAGCATTTAAAACTCCTTTTTTTATATCTTCTGCAACCCCTAACAATTTATACAAAAGCTCAACGGCTTATGATGCGCGTTGGTGTGGGTGTGTGTGTATTCATTTTATTGATCAAGTCAACGTAATGGGCTGTCAACTTTTAGATACATATCATTCCTGCTATTTGCAGTTTTTGAGGTACTAGATAAAAGTGTCTGTGTCTCTGAGAGGAGAGAGAGGGAGTGGAACCTGTGTTAGACATAATCCAGAGGAAAGTTCGTAAAAGCACCATGTGCTATCAAGAGAAGCAGTCACAAAGTAGTTATTCGTAGCATGGACAGTAATTGCTTGCACCTGAGAAAAATAAAAGGCACATCATTGTTGAATCACATAAGGATACGAATCATAACAGAATAGTAATCAACAAGAAATAAATCTGAGATTTTCAATAGTTCCAAAAAGAAAACTAAGCCATAGCATGCCATTGTTCTAAAGTTACGAACACCTCTTGTCGAGGCATTTTTGTCAATGGAATTAATGATTTCATTGCATATGAAAGCAAGAATGACTTTGATCACCATGTCTCAATACCTCATCTCCTTTATTAACTGAAATCTTATGCAACATTTTTAACAAAAAAAGGGGGGAGAAAAAATGCCTCATTGCCTTCATTGACATGAACACAAAGAACATGACTAGAGTAGTGCAATTAGCATGGGGAAAGACAAGTTATACAGCATTAATAGACTCAATTGTGAACTCTCTGAATTGTAGCATGTCCGTATATACAGTAATGCCCATATACAGAGGTCTCGTATCCAGTGACACAAATATAAAAGAATAGATTGGGTAGTCAAAACTTTAAGGAAACTAAGGAATCAGACGAATTCAGACAAGAATGGAATGAGAACATTTGTACTTCTAATTCACAAAGGACAAAGTAAAACATGAAGCATTGGGAGGCACATTAGACACAACATGGAAATTGGTTATGGAAAATGATCAAGAGAGTCGAAAACTTATTTACCTCAGCAGTATGATCCTTCAAAATGTGTCTACAGTTATAGTTCCCATCATCAGACTCTTGCCACAAGCGAACAGTCTACAGCAAAAAAAAAAAATTAAGTACATAAGACAAAAACAAAATAAGTACAAACAGACTGTTAAAGAGCAATTCTTGAACACACTCATGGGTCATGGCATAGTAAATCAAAACAGAGCAGGATGCACCATAGTTTTCTTATATGGAAGATGTAAGAAAGACTTTAGGGATTGAAATTTTATTCACTATAGTCCTCAAAACACAGAAACTTGTACATCTCAGAAGCATCTTCATCTCATTTAGTATTTGGTAATCAGAATGTCTATATCTAATCATAATAAACAGAGCGTGCAAGCTGCAGAGGAAATGCATACTTAGGGGAAAAAAAAAGTTTAAATGAAAACGTTTACAAACCATGCAGAATCATCACAAATTACAAAATGCAATCAAGCAAAACACCTCCTAATTCTTCTGCAAAGTCACCAGTTAAAAAGATGATCTGGATATTTTACTTTTTTACCAAAGCTATTCAATGCCACTTCTAGAAACATTCAAATCTAAAAGGGAAACGGCAAGGCAAGCACACACTAAACCTTCACTTGCAACTTTCCATATCAGTACCTTATAATTTCCTCTTAGTAGTGTCCAGGTCAATATCTGCAATTCAGCCTCTCTACATACAAGAAAGCATGTCTAGAAGAAGAGTTCTTCTGAATCACAATTTTCGATGCTCAAGTTACATTAGAACCCTTCCGAATAACACATGCATGCCTTCCTGAATAGGTCTGCTACCTTGTAGACTTCCCATTATCTACTGGACCTAGCCAAGATTTTCACGCTTAGAAATCTTGGTTATCAATTGAGGCCCCAAAGGCAGCTTGACTGGCAACAGTAAACAAATCAGCCCAACCGATAGTTGTTTTACCTACCCATTATAATTAGATTGTTTTTAAATTAACTGTTTTAAAATCTTGATGTTTTTTGAAAAGTAATAAGCCAATCTCATTAAAAGTGTGAGGCACCCCTTAGTACACTGGGAATATACAAAAGGAAACGTCTAGCTAGAGAAACGAGTAAGAAAATCAAAAAAGCTAATAGATAAGGGGAACACATAAGCCGTAGTCCAAAGATACAAAGTGTAATAAAATGATGATAAAAGCTCCTCAGAGGTCTTCTCCATGTCCTCAAAGCTCCGGTTATTTCTTTCCTTCCATAAGCACCAAAAAAGGTGAGCGGACGGCTGTAGCACTCCTCGACCGGCCCGAAGACGACAAACAAGCAAGCAGATAGATAACCCATCGTGGCATAACCCAAGACAACCTAGAGCAACTGAAAATAAAATCCTGATATTATGTAATTGTTTGAGATGATCCTAGCTATCTCTGACCTCAAATCGGCCAAAAAAAAAAATTGATTAGCATCTCTGACCTCAAATCAGTCAAAATACAACTTGATCAATAACGTTGTGCTGTAACAAAAGTCACTTCACCAGATCTTAGAAAATAACCAACATTAATCCCAATGTTAAATTTCTGATCCACCCATGGTTTGTAGTAACAGTAAAGTCCTCTGGCTTCTGAAACAGGCATGAAAAATTGATAATATTCACAGTATCAAAGTGTTTTGCCCTTACAAAATCCCATGTCATAACAGTTTATGAACACCTTATATATCCAAGTTCTCTTTTGATTCCTTTTTATTATTTTTCCCCCTTTTAGGAGTGGAGCTCCATTGACCTTATAACCCATGAGCAAAGTGGAGAATGTTTTTCCTTCTTTTTCGAGGGAGGAAGGAGGGATTTGGGGCTAATACGAGGGAGTCGAACGTATTGATAGACATTCTTTTACGCTATCTTTGGTAGGATGGATGGAAGTATGAGGGATGGAGAACATTGGAGAGGGGAGAAGGGGATTCCATCTCCCTCATGTTGTTGGGTAGAAGAGAAGGAAAAGAGAAAGGAGAAATTAAGGTAAGATTACCATTATGCCCCAACTTAAATGGTTTCAAGTGAGGACAAAACTGACATTTCACACTTAATTAAAGGGTCAGCTCCCCTTCCTCCAATCCGCAGTTTGACCTGTCCAAGACAGGCTTGCCTCCCCTTCTCAACAACTCTCTATTTCTCTCTCTGACCAAACGGAGGGATTTTATCTCCCCCTCTAATTCCTCCTAAGCATCTCCATCCTTCCCCAATCCCTCCAAACAAACAGAGTATATATTGTCCAAATCCAACTTTCTGTTAAAAATACCTGTACCCTCTCAATTAGCAAAATTACTCTTATGGTCATGTAAAAATAAAAATCCAAGAAAATACACAAATAAAAATTAATATTAAAAAACAAAAAAGCAATGCATGTCAATAGTAATGATTCATAATTATGAAATCTTATTCCCAAAAAACTGACCGTTTACCTTATCTGCTGAGCCAGTTAAGAATAAATCGCCCCGAGCAACAAATTTTAGACTTGTGACCTATGAAACATACAATGTCTAATCAGCCAATGGATTGAAATGTCAATACAACTGCAGCAATTGAATGATAGAAATAAAAGTTAAACCTTTTTGGAATGACCACTGAGCGTAGATAAGATCTGTCCTGATGGTCGATCAAAAAGTACAGCGTTTGTGTCAAGCCCTCCCGTTGCAATTATGTCCTAGAAAGTGATAGAATATTCTTTTATCAGTGGCAGAATAATATTTGAGTCAATTTCAGCACCATCTAGAATGCAAATAATGGTTAGAGCACCAAAAGAATGTTGAAAGAGAGAATATCACAGAACTTAAAACAAAAAGACCCAACCAAATGCACAAGAAGATAGTTCAGAACTCCACTCAAGCTCCAAGTACCCACTGAAAACATAATATTGCCAGCAATCGTACAGATGCACCCATGAAGCAAACTCTTATTAAACTAAAGACTTTGGAATAAATTGTTAAAATAAGAAAGACAATAAGGCAAGCTAGTGACGAAGCTCAAATGTCCATAGGGAGATCCTCCATGCACCTCTATTTTTTATTTTTTTAAATAATTAATTGATGTATCATTAAATGCGTAAAGTGCCTTAGGTACATCAAAAGTATAAAAGAGAAAACACGAAGCTAGAAGAAGAAAAGAGAACAAGAAAATCATGATAACTAATCACCAAATGAGAAACAAAAGTAGCTTTCCAAAGAAATAGAGTTTTGAAGAAAAAAGACTTAAAAGTCTATTCATGGTCCTCAAAAACTTCTGTCACTTTTTTCTGTCTTTTCCCTCCATAGACACCACAAAAGACACAAGGCACCATCTTCCACATAGCAGCACTCGGAGTGCTGCCGGCAGTCCACCAATAAGCATACAAGTCGACTACTCATCTAGGCATAACCCAATACAACCCAAATCGACAGAAGAAAACATTCCACAAGGCACTGGCGACCTCACAATGGAGTAGAAGACAGTCCACGGAACTCCCCATTCTTTTTACACATACAACACCTATCAACAACAATGATATGTCGTTTCTTAAGATTGTCCATGACTTTCCTAAGGCCGCCGACCAAGCAAAAAAGGCTACCCTCAAGGAACCGTAGTCCGCCAAACACTCTTTCAAGAGAAAAGGAAACCACCATTACAACCCAAGACACTAGAATGATCTTACATTGAACATTCCTATATTAGAGGGACCCACCAAAGCTTATCTTCACCTACCCATCTCACTCTAACAAAGTACAACATCTTGAAGAACGAGGCAAATACATTCGCCTCCCAATCATGAGCCTCTAATTATAAGAGCTTAGTAGCCCCACTGGTATTGTATGACATAGCTGTGCATAATTCCCCCAAAATATAAGCTTGAAAGAAGTTGTAGTTAATTGAGCAAAGCACATACACCTTATCGTTTATACATCAAAACAATATACTGAACTTACACTACAAAGAATGCACCAAATCGAGTTGTCATTGAGCGTATCTGATGATGTGCACTCACCAGAGGCAGTAACCAACCTGATTGAGCCAAGCTTTTCACCAGGACATGATTATTGTACTGAGATGTTCAATGGCTTAAGTTGGCTCTTGGCCTGTGATGAGAAAGCCTCAAGCCATGTGGTTCAAACCAAATGGAATAGCACAAAATTTATCCTGAGCTTGGAAAGCCCCCTATGACACTACTAGCACTTGCAATTTTCCACCAACCAAAACATGAGAAATCATAAACAGGTCAATTGAATGACCTTTGACCATCTCACTTATCAAAAAAAAATGACCTTTGACCATCTCATTTTCCCCGTTCCTTGAATGAATTGTATCGTTATAGTCCTTGTAAGTTGATGGTGGTAGTCCAAAAGGATTTTAATCATGAAGATCTTTAGCAAATAGCTTATTTGGACAGGAGATTCCAAAGCCACGTTAAAGCTTATGCAAAAATAATACAACTTCAAAAAAATAACATTTACAAAATAGGCATGCATGCGTTAATGGCAATTTTTACCACATCCCAAATACGACAATAAAAACCCAAACTCTTGCTCATCTCTTTAAAACTTACAATAATCTTGTCTAAATTTTTTAGAGTAAATTATCTTGTCTAACATAAGAGGTTATCTTTTGATTGGTATTTTGTACAAGAAAACCTTCCCCCGAGTCCAAACATTAAGAAAACCATAATGATGAGCATCACAATAATGACTGATTCTTAAGCTGAAGAGGGTTCTAAATCTGAGAAGCCATTATTTCTATCGATGTCAATAGTTGGTGTCAGTCCATAACTTCAGCACTTACGACAAGAAAGAATGCAATATCAGAAAGGGGAAAAGAATTGTAAGGGTCTTGTAAGCACAAAATTGATTAAGGTGGTGTCAAAAAGCATGCACAACTTCTAACATATAATTTGGTTGTGTAAGTAATTGTCTGATAGTGCCAGCTCACCACAGTAGGGCAATTTTCCTCACAAAAATCTGTATCTTAGGGTCACAATGAATATCGACCCTTAAAACATAAGAACTTCAAAATAACGCATAATTTTGTGTTGAGTTTTGTACAAGAATTAATGAGCAAATAAATGGCCAGAAAAAAAAAAGATTTAAGGAATTTTAAGTCGTGAGCGCAAATATCTAACGCCATATCGTCTAAAGCCAGTTTCTAGGCAATAATTTGGAATCAACCAAATGACATTTTTTTCTTCTCAGTTCCAATCTTTTGCATCTTTCAACATTTGTTTTCTGGTTGCAGATTTGGCAACATGACCATATTTGACATTAGTAAGACAGAAATGCACCACAAGTACATAAAAGGGAACACATGCACTGAAATAGAAGCAGAAGACCAAAGCAACCATCAGTCAAAGCACTTGCCACGACATTCATGCTGCAACTCAGCACCAGCACCTAGGCAATGCATGTTGGACTACTTATTCCTAAGAACTGCTCATATAACAGAAGTTGATAAGCTATGCATGAAAAAATAATCAGATATTAGTGAATGCAGTACCTTGTCATAATGGATATCAAGAGATACAATGCCAGGTTTGCTTGTTTTGTGAAGGGGGTGACTAGAAATCTGAGTATATCTCTCAAGATCATCAAGAGTAGCCACTGTTGGAGGTATCTGAAAGGAAACAAAATGGGGAGGGGATTTCAATTAATTATTAATTCACAAACATATGCCGAAAGAACAACTCTACATTAATATGTTTCCTCATGGATATTACAGAAAATGAAACCAAATATGTTAAGTCAAAGTTCCAAAAATGGAGGGGGGAAGGGAAGGGAAGAAATAGGAAGGTCTTTTCCCTTTGGGTATTTGGTACGTTTGAAGGGATTCAAGAAAAGGTAAATGATTTGTGGGGCCCATAATTATTAAACATTTAAAAAACACTCTTCCTCCGCCCTTCCTTCCACCTCCTCCAAAATTGGGAGGAAGCACAATGGTGGGCCCAAAGGGAAAGAGAACAATTCCCATCCTTTCCCTTCCCTCCCTTTCCACCCAACCAAAGGAAATGTTCTAACTATCCATCCATCCTTTCCCCTCACCATTCTCATTTCCCTCCCCTTTCCCCCTTATCAACAGAATTTAAAGGAATCAAAAGAAAGGTTCGAGAAAGGATATCCTCTTCACAAATCAGTTAGCACTGAAATCAAAACAATCTGTCATACTATATCATACAACCAATACCTGCCGCTTTTTCCGCTGCTGTGAGAGAGATGCATTACAATCAGTTAGCTCAGCAATAATGCCAGCAGATATTCCAGGACGTATTCTCTTTCCACCGGGGCCCAACTCCTCATCCTCAGCAGCTATAACGACATTAACAGAACTCCAATGAGCTATGTGTTAAATTAATACAAAAAGAAAACCAACAAAGAAGCACGTAAAGGAACTATCTACCTCTTTTCCCATTGCTAAGTGCAGGAGCATTTGCTGTAACTGCTGCTGATCCAGGCATGGGTATCTGCCTTTCGGCCTGAGCAAGTAATGATCTTGCTTCATCCCTTTCTTTTTTAAGTCTTGCAATCACACGGCAAGCAGCATCATGCTGCCCATATATGACAGATTGAACCAACCATATTTTAGATGAATTGAATTGACAGATGCATGTTCGGATATATAATTTACAGGCAAAACAAGAAAAGAATAGAAGGATAAGAAATGAAGCATCAATCAGTAAATTTTAAAAGGTAACAGGGAATATGCAAGATAAAGAACCAAGCATGAGAGACTCGGGATTTTTTTCTTATACACAAGTAATCAAAATTCATTGAAAAGCAACTAACTAGAAAAAAGATAAAGAAAATCATGAAAACTGGAAACTGGAAACTTAAAGACAAACATAGGCAGCAGTCCAATAGTAAAGGGTTTTGAAGAATAAGGCCTTTAGCTCCACTACCGTCCTCTCAAATTGTCAAAACTATGATCATTCTTTTCTCTCCAGATACACCACATTAAAGAAGACGGCATCATCTTTTTTTTTTATATAAGAAAATTTAGTCTTATTCAAAGCGTAAGGCGCCCCTAAGTACACTGGAAGTATACAAAATGAAACACCTAACTAGGAAGAGAAAAACGAATAAGGAAATCGACAAAACTAACCGACAATGAGGACAAAAAAGCCACCGTCCAAAGATACAGAGTATTTTTTTTTTTTAGATAAGTAATAAATTTTATAAAAAAAGCCTACGGCGCCCCTACGTATACAGGAACCAAAGATACAAAGTATGAAAACACGAAACTAAATTATCCTCCATGGGAGTTTCCAAATCCTCGAAACACCTAAGATTTATTTTCTTAGAAACACACCAAAAAATGCAAATTAGCACCATCGTCCAAATCCCTGCACTCCTCGGCCTTCCAGAATTCCATTAACAGGCAAACAAGTCGATAACTCTTCTAGGCATTACCCAAGACAAACCAAATCAATTAAAAAGAGTATTCCACAGAGCGGAAGCCACATCGCAATGAAGAAGAAGGTAGTCCATTGATTCCTCATTTCTCTTGCATAAGCAAGATATGTAAACTATGATAACATGCCTCTTCTTGAGATTATCCACAGTCAGGATCTTGCCTAGGGCAGCCAACCACGCAAAAAAAGCCGCCCTCGAAGGAGCCCAAGTCCGACACACTCTTCCAAGGGAAGCGACTACCTTCAAAGCAAGCCAAAAGGAGCAAGAAGGAATTGACCTTGAATAGACCTTTCTTGGAAGAGACCCACCAAAGCCTATCCTACTCACAATGGCTGTGTGCAACACCTGGGAGAATGAAGCAAAGACATCCACTTCCCAATCATGCGCCTCTCTAACAAAGTTCACGTTCCAATAAGTAGAACCGCCCAAAATCTCCATATTATCCACAACTGAGGCATCCTTCGCACTAGCAATACCAAAGAGAACAAAAAACGCTTCCTTCAAAACCATATCCCAGCACCACAGATCATGCTAAAATTGTCCTAACCCCATCCCCCACCTCAAATCTAGCGAAGTTTCTTTAAAAGCACAAGACGAGGTCATCTTTCACACTGCTACACTTTGAAAACTACCAAACTTCCCTCTCCAACATGCAAAGAGATCCACCACTCGTCAAGGCATGACCCACTTTAACCCAAGAAGACCGAAAATAGAACTCCATAAGGCACTAGCAATCTCACGATGGAATAAAAGGTAATCTACAGTTTCTCCAATCTTCTTGTACATACAACGTTAATCTACCACTATAAGATGCCGCTTCATTATGTTATCCATAGTGAAGATCTTCCCAAAAGCAATCGACCAAGCGAAGAAAGCTACTTCCCTGAAGTTAACTTTTTGGGGAAAAATTAATAAAGATAGCTTCAAAAGTACTGCATACGGATTTTAGGCACATTATGAACAAAGTATACAAACGTTTAAGACAACAGTAAACGAAAACCAGCAATATAAAATAAAAATAAAAATAAAAAACATTATGTACTTCATTTGACATTAAAATATTCTACCAGATCAAAAAATAATGCAAGAACTATAGTGGTCATATAATCTAGTCACTAATACCTGGTACAGAGCATGACTTAGCTCTTGCCTTGCTGTATGTAGTTGTTGTTCCAATGCAAAATTGGATAGCATCAAACCATCCCATTCCTATAAGCACGGAAAGAAGGAAAACATACCTTATGATCGAAAACCAAAGACAAAATCAATTACTATAACAACGAAATCATTCCCTATATAAACAGAATCGAAGTTCAAAACATAAGCCACTATAATAATCAAAACATTACTAGAAAGCTCATTAAAATCAAGCCAAGTTGATACCATCAACTAGGATTCGAAATGTTTGTCACAAATATAGTTCTGGAGGGGGTGACGGAAGCACGTCAACATCATGGCGGTGGTGATACTGGTCACAATAATGTAAGGGGTAGTGATGTCATGGTGATAGCCATAAAGTGGTGGGGTCAGCGGTTGCCACAAAGGTCACAATGTAAGTGATGGCAGCAACAACAAAGTTAAAAAATTAAAATTAAAATTAAAAAAATTAAAAAAAAAATGAGGAAAAATGCAGAGAGGTCTGCTGCATATAAAGCTATATAGAGAAGTTACACAATAACGATTGGAAAAATGTGGTTATAGACCGAAGTCCCATACATTCTGAAACATTCCAAGCATGCCAGGGATGCTCGCAGCCTGTAGAGGTCTGGGCTTCACTATCTGCAAGGCAAGCCACCAAGAATGCATCAGTACAGAACAAAAGAAATAAACAGCAATGGCTTTAACTAACTCAGCTGGTAGAATCTCCTAGTCATTGTACAAGAGAACTACAAACATACTATAACGTTAAAAGCAGAAAATATACAAATGTTACTAATCATACCTTGCCTGTCTTGATAGGAACAATATCATCCAGTGTCAGCAGTTCCCCCGTAATGGGGCATTTTCCAAAATCCTATCCAAATAACAAACAAAAATGAATTTTTTCCATCATATACACCACTGGAATTGGATAGAAAGATGAATGAAGCAATGAAAAATATAAATAAACAATTGAGAAAACATAAACCAAGACTTTTCGCTGCAATTTGATTTTTCGCTGCAACAATCAAATTGCAGGAAAAAAATTAACTACTTAAATAATGAAAAAGATAAAACAGCCATCTGTTCAATCGGTAAGGAATATACAAAGAAGTGAAGAAAATTTCGAAGTAAAGGTATTAATTTTCTGAAGAGCACGAAGAAAGGGAAAAGAGGAAAATGGTGCCAATTCATCTTATCCATGTTGTTTTCACGACAGCATGAAAACATTCCAACGTGTTGCATTAGGCTCATTATGAAACAGTAGATTTGGTTTGTTATTACACAGAAAACAGGGGGAAAAAAAAATTACTGCATATTTCTCTATTTGATCAAGTATGAACCCCTCCAAACCTCACAATTTTGGGGTGAACTTTTTTCATGGCCACAGGATAAATTCTTAATGACCTCTCTCAGTAAGCATATAAAAATCCAAAACCCCAGCTTGCAGTCCAAAACCAAAAAGAGGGAAAAATGCAGCATTTAATCTTTTTTGTATCGAAATTTTAGTCTCCAAATGGACAAAACAATAATCAAAACCAATTAACCTAGTGCTAAAAAAGCAGATTAATTTAATTTGGAAAATGGAATTTATTACCAAGGTTCCAATACAATTACGAATTTCTATGCCAAGCCCTTGTCGGCTGCTAAGTATAAGCCAACACTCAGCAGCTAAGAAAACCTATATTAGACGCAGATTTTATTTTCCTCGGTACCAAATTTTCTCCTCTTTTTTCTCTTTTTGCTTTCTAATTCCCAAATCAACTTCACTTCTGGAATTCTTCTAAGCAAGCAAACAGCAAATAACGAAAAGGCACAAAGAAACCCTAGAAAGAAGCAATTAAAGCAAAACAAAACCTACCGAGATGTGCCTCTCAATTAAGCGCTTCTCGTAGAGCAGCCCAGATTTCTTGGAGACCACCGGCTCTTCCGGCACCTCGCCGGAGACTGTACGGCCAAAGCAGAAACAACAGAGAACAGAGATCAGATAAGAATAACAGAAATGCCACTGAATAACAGTAAAAGAGCGAGCTACACAGAGAGAGAGAGAGAGAGAGAGAGAGAGTTACTTGAGCAGTTCATTGTTGGCTGGGAGAGCTAGGGTTTCGCTTCGAGCTTGTGCTGCCTGTACTTTTGAGAAGGAGTAGACAGATGATAGAAAGCGACTCAAGCGAGCGAGCGAGAAAGAGGGAATGCGCGAGACAAGAGGTGGTTTTTGTACTAGGGTCCAGGTATGCCAAACAAAACCCAACGAAGAAACTGCGACACCATAAATTGGGCTGCAACAAAGCGTGAGTGAGCCGTCAGGAACGGGCTTCTACCGACTTGGCCTACACCCAAAGTAGGGCTTTATTATTGGAGTAGTTTGTTTAATGTATAAATTCATCTTTTTCCTATTAATTTAAGCTTTAAAATACGAAATTGTGTGGTGGTTGCCACACATCTAGTGACCATCTGTTTTCAAACTAAGGTTCCATTCGACATTTCGATTTTCTAGACAAAAAATGAGATTTTGTTTAGAATCGTAGAAAATAAATAGTTTGATATTGCACTTTAAAAAATATATATATATTTGAAAATCCATAAAATTTTCATTTACAAATCGCAGGTAAGAGCGTTTTTTTTAAAACGCACAATTTTAAATATCTAACTCTAATTTTTTCAAACTCTTAACTATATTTTCAAAAATTACATTCTCAAATCACATGTTTTAAAATCAATATTTTCAAATTGCACTTTTTTATTAAAATCGCATAGCAAACAAACCTAACATTATTAGGATTAGCTTGACTCAAGGAAAAAAAAAAAAAGGTGGTGGTGTGAGTTGGAAGTCAAAATCAACTTTCAACCCTTGTTGTGAAAGTTTTTTTTTTTTTTTTTGGTAATAACTTATTGCAAAAGTTGAAACTGGACATTCTATCAAGCATCAGGCGAACAAAGAAACAACCCGGGCGCCTATAAACCTCGAGCACTTTACTCGCACATGCAAAATTACGAATAAGCTCGACACGTAGCTTTTAGCTAAATTTTTCTACAAAATTATATTTGTTGGTTAGTTTGTTAGATGAGCTGAATTGTAAATATTCATTATGATCTTGTTTTTTTTTTTATTCCTTTCGTAAAGTCTATATATAAAACACTCGAGTACATGAAATACTACAATAATTATTCCTCTCCAATTTTCATACTTTATTTTTCATTTCTTCTCTATATTTGACATGGTATCAGAGCATCTCTGATTTTCTATGGCTTCCTTCGTTCCTTCTTCCTCTTCTTTCACTGAGGACTCTTCAAACCCATATTATTTTCACCATGGCGATAGTCCTAATTCCACTCTTGCCTCTCAACTATTGGATGCCGAAAACTACCATACATAGAGTAGATCCATAATAATGGCTCTTACAGCTAAGAATAAGCCTAGCTTCTTTGATGGATCTTTCGGCAAACCGTCTGATGAATCAGGATCGGAATTTTGTGCTTGGATTCGTTGCAACACCATGGTCCTTTCCTGGATATTAAACTCCATTTCAAAGGATATCGCCTCCAGTGTCAACTACAGTAAAAACCACCATTAAATTATAATAGATCACTATTGGATTTTGATCTAATGATGATTTTAAGAGCCACATTAATTTTGGGGGACATAAGGGTAGTATGTAAAATTACTATTTTTTTCTCAATAAGCTCTTTCGGTGGGAGCTTACTTCGCTAAGTTCAAAGCTCTTTGGGATGAGTTACGTAATTACAGACCCATTCCTCTTTGCTCTCGTAGTTACATGAAAACAATTCATGATTACTTTCACAATGAATATGTGTTTCAATTTTTAATGGGTTTGAATGACACTTTTTCTCACATTCACGCCAACGAGAAGCATATGTTTTTGTTGGTTATTTCACTCATACTTCCATTGCATTGATGAGTAAATCTATCACCTCATCTTCACCATCTAAGTCTATTAAGCCGCAGTTCTTGCACAAAGACAAACTCACTTGTAGCCATTGTAGTGTTATTGGACGTACCATGGAAAAATGCTACAAACTCCACGATTTCCAACCAAGTTTCAAGTTTACTAAGAACAGAGGAGGAAGCCCCCATTCAGCAAACTAGATTCAATAATCTGAACCTCATTCTTCCTCCATAGGCTCCATCCATGCTCTTTCCATTACACCGAAGCAATGCCAACAGCTTATTGCCTTAATCAAACCTGTTTCATCCAAATCCTCTGCTCACCAAGTAGGTACCCCAGTTCACCAGGATCATATTTTATCAAAGATGTCAAGTAATTTCATTTATTCTTGTTTGCTGAATAATAAACTTTCTGTTTTATTCTTCTCAATCCTTTCGCACTACATCCAACCTTCATCATAAAAATTCATGAATCATCGATACAAGTATGACCGACTACATGAGTGGCTCAATCACTTTTTTTCACATCTATCACCGCTATTGTTTCTTTTTATGTGAACTTGCCCAATGGACAAACAGCTCTTGTTACCCACATCGCACTGTCAAACTTTAGGATTCATTAGTTTTGATTAACATGCCTTGTGTTCATTCTTTTTCCTTCAATCTTATTTCCGTTAGCAAGCTCATTAAATCTATCAATTGTTGTCTTATATTCATCCATAAATTATGTTTTCTGCTGAATCTGCTTAGTTGGAGGACAATTGGAATGGGTGAAGAACGGGATGGCTTGTTCTACTAGCATTTATTATTGTTTATTGAATAATAAACATTCTATTTTTTATTCTTCTCAATCCTTCTGCACTGCATCCAACCCTCGTCATAAAAATTCATGAACCATCGATACAGGTACGACCAACCACATGGTTGGCTCGATCACTTTTTTCACATCTATCACCGCTATTGTTTCTTCTTGTGTGAACTTGCCCGATGGACAAACAACTCTTGTTACCCACATCGCACTGTCAAACTTTTGGATTCATTAGTTTTGACTAACATGCCTTGTGTTCCTTATTTTTCCTTCAATCTTATTTCCGTTAGCAAGCTCATTAAATCCATCAATTGTTGTCTTATATTCATCCATAAATTATGTTTTCTGCTGAATATGCTTAGTTGGGGGACGATTGGAGTGGGTGAAGAACGGGATGGCTTGTTCTACTAGCTGCAACTAGATTATCCATTGTTGGTTTCTTCTGTGTTTTATGCTTTTTCCATGACAAATGTATCTGATGACATCTGGCATTACCGTTTAGGCCATTTGTCATCATCTAGACTTCATTTATTGCAAACTTATGTTCTCCTGAAATTTCAGTTAACGATAAACGCATTTGCACTATTTGTCATCTTACCAAGCAGCGTAGACTTCATTTTTTTACTAGTCATTCAATTACTAGGTTACCTTTTGAATTGATACATTGTCATCTATGGGATCATTTTTTCTGTTAAGTCTACTAATGGTTCTCAATATTTCTTTACATTTGTTGATGACTATAGTAGATTTACTTGGGTGTTCTTGATGCATGCTAAATCTCAAACTCGTTTTATTCTTCAATCATTTCTAAATCTTATGGAAACTCAATTTCAAACTCAAGTTAAATGCTTATGTACATACAATGGCATTGAATTTATTATGACTGATTTATATACTTCCAAAGGAATCATTCATCAACGTAATTGTGTGGAAACACCACAACAAAATGTCATTGTTGAGGGTAAACATCAACACTTGCTCAATGTTACTAGAGTCTTACGATTTCAAGCACACCTTCCTTTTTTTTTTGGGTGATTGCATTCTCACTGCCACACACCTTATTAATTGAACATATACTCCTCATTTTTCTAACAAATCACTGTTTGAACTTTTGTTCAAAACACCTCATTCTTATTCTCATTTACGTGTGTTTGATAGCTTATGTTATGCTTCCACTCTTACTCGCACTAGGTCCAAATTTGACTCACGGGCTAAACCTTATTAAGCTACCCCTCGGGTGTCAAATGATACATTTTGTTTAACCTCCACACACATTCCATTTTTATTTCCAGGGAAGTCATTTTCCATGAAACCATTTTTCCTTATGCATATAATCTTTTGCATCCTACTTATGATGGTTGTTTTATGCTTCTTCACCCCTTTCATGATACTGCTCTTTTTTCCTTATGTCTCTGATTCTGCTACAGAGCTCAAGCGTACACCTGATACGCTCGAGCGCTCACTTGCCCAACTTGAACGCTCCACTCCTACGCTCGAGCCCTTAACTAACACACTCTAGTGTTCTCTACATATCTTTATTCCGCTTCGCAAATCCTCACAGATCCGCCAGCCGCCTACCTATCTGCAAGATTTTCATTATCAGTTGGCCACCTCTTCCCCCCCACTTCACTCTCCATCTTCGGACAATTCTGCTCCTTCATCAAGTACACCTTACCCTTTTTCCTCATATATTTCTTATGATAAGCTTTCTAATGCTCACCATCATTTTAGTTTATTTGCCTCTTACACTTTTGAGCCACAATTCTTTCACCAAGCTGTCAAATATCCTCATTAGCGGGAAGCTATGCAGGCTGAAATTGGTGCTCTAGAAGAAAATCACATACGGACTCTTGTTGAGCTTTCTCCTCACAAAAAACCCATTAGTTGCAAATGAGTTTACAAGGTCAAGTTTAGATCGGATGGACAGGTTGAGCTATATAAAGCTTGATTGGTAGCTAAGGGTTTTACTCAGTGTGAAGGCTTAGACTATCATGAGACTTTTTTTCCTGTGGCTGAGCTAACTATGGTCAGATTATTGTTTGCTCTTGCTGCTGCTAAGAACTGGCATTTACACCAACTCGACGTCAACAATGCTTTTCTTCATGGCACTTTGAATTAAGAGATTTACATGCAGCTTCACGCCAATGGTTCTCCCGGTTTTCTACTACCTTGTTAACTTATGGCTTTGTACAATCTAAGTCAGATTATTCTATTTTTCACTCAACTACAAAGAGATCTTTCATTGCCTTACTTATCTATGTTGATGACATTGTCATTGCCAGTAATGACATTGGTATTGTATCTTCTCTCACTGCATTCCTCAACTAGACTTAGGCATTGTCAAATATTTTATCGGTTTAGAGATATATTGCTTGGACTACCAAGGGCATCTTTGTGAGTCAACGAAAATATACTCTTGACATCCTCCAAGACAATGGTCTTCTCACTGCCAAGCCTTCCACTTTTCCTATGGAATCCAATTTAAAGCTTTCACGAGATAACGGTCTCCCTCTTGCGGATCCTACTCCATATTGACAACTTATTGGCCGTTTGATTTACTTAACTCTCACACGTCCTGATATTGCTTTATCTGTTCAAGTTGTAAGCTAATATATGGATAGTCCTCGACAACCACATATGGATGTAGCTTCACATGTTCTTCGCTATCTCAAGAATACCAAAGGACAAGGCACTTTTTATCCTTTTTCCTCAGATTTTACACTCAGAGCTTTTTGTGATAGTGATTGGGCGGGCTGTAGTGATTCTCGACTTTCAATCACAGGTTTTTGTGTTTTTCTTGGTGTTCCCTCCTCTCACGAAAATCCAAGAAACAATCAACTGTCTCTCGGTCCTCTGCAAAAGCCGAGTATCGTTCCATGGTCTTTTGTTCTTGTGAAATCACTTGGTTAATTGCTTTACTTTAGGATTTCACTATATTTCATCCTCAACATGCTCTCCTTTTATGTGATAGCAAAGTTACTTTGCATATTGCTGTCAATCTAGTCTTTCACGAACGGACTAAGTACATCGACATTGACTATCATCTAGTTCGCAATAAAATTTAGCAAGGTCTTATTCGTATTATACACATTACCTCTTAACATCAACTTGTTGACATTTTCACCAAGCCTTTTGGCCGAATTCATTTTGATTTTATATATATACATATATATCATCTTATCAAGCATCAAGCATCAAGCGATAAAGCGAACAAAGGCACAGCTCGAGCACAAATAACGCTCGAGCACAAGTTAAAGAGCTTGAGCACAAGATATGGAGCTTGAGCGCTTTACTCGCACATGCAAAATTACGAATAAGCTCGACACATAGCTTTAAGCTAGATTTTTCTATAAGATTCTATTTGTTGGTTAGTTTGTTAGATGAGTTGGATCATAAATATTCCTTCTGATCTTTTTATTTATTTTTATTCTTTTTGTATAGTCTATACATACAGCACTCGAGTCGAGTGTATGGAATACTACAAGAATTATTCATTCTCCAATTTTCATACTCTGTTTTCCGTTTCTTCTTCATATCCAATCGGGTCAATGCCCAACTCTAGTTGAAACAACACAATCTCAGTGAAAAATAAAAAATAAAAAAAGAATTAGAAAGAAAACAACACAATCTTAGTCTTAAGACTTTATCTTGCTTTGACACTTAAAACAAGACCGTTTGACTTCTTTAAGTAAATTAATTGGTAGAGAGAAAAGAATTTCAGAAAAATAAATAAATAAATAAATATCATCCTAGCTCGTATAATTAAATTAAATTAAATGGGCCAATGATCTATGTGCTCGGAGTCGCACTCGATCTGCTTTTTTGTTTGGTTAAAATAATGGAAAGGGGATTTTCTGATAGGAATATTATACTCACCTAAAGTTTATTTATTTATTTATTTTTTTTTTTAATTGTTGAACTTAAAATAGGAAATAAGGAATAATTAATCTTTTCTTTATTTTTATTGGCCTCTACTTTACATGTGTTGCGTATACAAAAGTATAGGGAAGAATATTGTAAATAAAAGTATATGCAAAGTTACATGTTACATGCCTTGTGTATTAAAAAGTGAGACAAACTAGGAATGCAGTCAGAATGTTGGTTAAGTATTTCTACGTACAAAGCAGATTTGTTTACTTAAAAAGTGAAACAAAACTATATTCTCTAACAAATTAATTAAATGATTCTCAATAGTCAATAATACCTATACATCTCCTAGCCATGTCGATATCACAAGGAGTTTTTTATATTGATTTTTTTTAAGTACAATGTATCTCAAAATATATATAAAAATATGTTAATCTAAAAGCATCGGATCCTAAACAATAGTAGTAACTGATTATTGGGAGCCACAATAGAAGGGGCCTAGATGGTGAGAACTGTAAACGCTCCCTCAAATATGATTGGATAATAACCTGACTTATGCTCATCAAGGCATCAGTGAAACTCAAGACGGCTAATAATCTAACTTGCCAATTATTTTGAGGGATCTATATAAGTTTCACCTATTGACTTTCTTAGAGGTGTTAAATAGCTCCCTGCACATTGATTTCAACACCTAGCTCTGGGCATTAGGTTTGTCATAAATCCAAGCCTCCTATTAATTCTAACTGATCTTGGCACATGCATGCTATTCATTGCATAAGCAAATTTTTGAACGGCTAGACCAGACGATGGGTCATTTGTAAGACAAGAATAAAACTATTGAAGTGGTATAGGCTGCGGTTGGCAGTTAGCATGAGAGCCTTTGATGCTTAAGTCAATAAATTTGCTGAAAAAAAGAAAAGAAAAAAAGAACGGAAAAAGAGTTTCAAGGTAAAATCGTAAAAGAATGTCTTATTTGGAAATGGTAACCCTCTTTTATATAAGACTCCTTATTTAATTATCGCATTGTGGCCTTGCGGTTGCATAATAGTGATATGTATATTATGTAAGCAGGAAGCTCCTAGCTAGGCTTTTTAGCCTTTAGGTTAATTGGGTCCTAGACTTATTTACGGTATGATTGGTATCATCGTGCACATATTTCAGCCACATGCATGACCAGTATCTTTTATGTAACATTGTCATTGTCATTGTTTAATATATATATATATATATATATATATATATATATAGAGAGAGAGAGAGAGAGATAGAGAGTTATACTATTTAGTAATCTGTTATATAATTGAGATGATGTGACAATAAAAATTAAATTTTTTTTGTTTTTTTTGTTTTTTACTATCACATCATTAAGTTGTATATTAGTATATTAAATAGTATTCCTTGTTAAATAAGCATTGATCAGGATTTATGTAAAGGTAAGTTTGTAATTTCATACAAATCCTGTCGGAAAATTGGTAGAAATTTGTACAAAATAATCATTTTAGGAAAAACTTCACTTACCACCCGTGATCTTTCATTACTTTTGCAATTATACCCATAACATCTGTTATTTTTTAATTTCAACCCCGTTAGAATTTTTTGTTAAATCCTAAAGGAGGGGTGCCAAAAATTTTAAAATACCCCTTCATTTTTTTTTTAGGAAAAAAAAAAGGGAAAAAAATTGCAAAGATTTAGACATTAATCAGGATTTAACAGAATCTGTAAAAATATTAATGCCTGAATCTTTAATTATTATTTTTTTTGCCATATATATATATATATATATATATATATATATTTATTTATTTTAAAAAAATAAGAATATTTTAAAAAATTTGACAGAATTTAACGAAAAATCATAACCAATGGGATTGCAAGTGCATACAACATTATGAGGAGATAAAGACAAGGTCATATTCATTCCCACAAAATCATGGTCTAATCGTGCCTAGCGAGCATTGGCCTATTGATGCCTCCCCAATCCATAATAGAGAACATTGGCATAACCACCGCCACGGGAATACAGTGAATATATAGAGGCCGTGCGTGTGCACCTTGGCACAAAAGCTGATCATCCAATTTCCTCAACCCTGGAATCTGTTCTTATATATTTTTTTCACTTCATGGAGTATGGACCACGCAAACCAACCACTTCATCATGCAATCGAATTTTGCCCAAATAGGGAAGACGGAAAAAGCTCTGTGGAAGGAATTTTGGGTTGCCATACTATACGAGGCAAAAAGATTGCGTTAAAGTGGCAGAAACTTGACCATAACAGCATAAAGCATAGCCCAATTAAAACTTGGGAAAGTGGATGGCGTCCGTGGGGAACTCGCCATCTTTTGCTGAACACATGCACGAGGCATGTTCCTTAGGCTACCATGAATGGGCTCGAAAGGTGAGGGATTCCTCATTCCTGTACGTGCTTGTGTGAAAAGAGTTTAGGCGGGGAATGAGTAAAGATATGTTGTTGATGCAAAGCAGATATTTTTCATGGCTCCTTATGAAGCTGTCTGTCTTTCACAATGAATTGCGAATCAGTAGTACAACCTTCTTTTAGTTTGAGATATGTTCTGTTTCATCTCCGTGATCTCATGCTGTCGACGTGCTAGTGAGTAGTGATCGATTGCCCTCGATCAATTCGGTGCTTTGTGGATGAAAGCTTCATTTATGTGATACAATTGAATACGGCTCTTACAATTTTAGGATATTTATTCTCTTTAGGATAAGTCTTAGTTGAACACGGTATCAAAGACGAAGATTATGAGTTTGAATCTTGACTTTACAATTCAATTAAATATTTCACGTATTGGGCCGGAGTTTGAGCCCACCCGTGAGGGTTATTGTTAATGTAAACGCTAATTACATCCGTGCTATCACCTCAAAAGGTCAGAGTCATCTAGTAACGTCAGGTTATGTAGTACTGGAGCACCGTATAACGTGGCCCTGACGTCCAATTACTAGGTGAAACTTGACTTTATAAGAAATATAAAAAAAGTTCAAAATTGATTAGTCATTTTGAGATGAAAGCACATATGTGACTAATTAGTATTTTTTTTTTTTTTTTTAAAAAAATATTGATTAAATGATTAAAATTATTTTTTCCATTAGCTTAAATTTTTAGAACGATTAATGATTTAATATAGTATTAAAACTATCTACTAATTAATGCCAGTATTTGATTCCATTTTTTAGTCATAATAAAGCTAGGTTGATGGAATTGGAGATGTATTAGGCAAAGCTAGCATGTAGTTGCAGAAAGTAAAAAGTATTCTACTGAGTCAAGTTGAAGTTGGGATCTTCAACGATGTGGTACTACAAAGCAGTCTGCTGCCGTCTTATTCGTTAGGAATTTTCTTGTTCATATGCAATAATCATTTATGATCGAGGAGCTGATATATACATATATTTTTGTGTGTGTATATATATATATATATCGGATTACTTATTATTTAATCTTCTTTTTTTAATGAACAATATTGGCCAAGGCCATTTTCTTTACTAGGAAGATCAAGATAGTTGACATGGGGCCATAAATTCAAGCTTTTATTTTTCCTATTCCAAGTTTTCACAGGGAAAATTCATAAATATATGGGTGGCGGTGGTGTTCTGAAATTGTTTCAAAAAAACCTAATTTATCTCTGCTCAAAGTACATGTGAAATGACACAAGGCAAAACGCTCAGGATTTATTAATTTTAATCATCAACAAGATGAAAGGAACCTTTAGGTTTTAGCCCGCCCACTTGATCCATTCTCATAATAACTGCTACTGATCATGATATGACTAGTTGTTCCTAAGAGGCTTGGTACATGCAAAGAATTACTTGTCTAGCTTTTATACGAATATTCTCTGGACCTTGTATTCCCTAGGTATAAGCAAAGCAGGAAGCAGGATGATGATAATCCTGAGGATGCTGCTAAACTAATTTATTTATTATTGCGCCTAAATATAGAAAATAGTGCAAAAACTAATGAGATAATCATAATCTTTTGGCTGGACTGGACGAACTTGTTGCATGCATGCCTCTAAGAACAAACATGATTGTGAAGACATAATTCATAACAATGTTGTAAAAAAAAAAAAAAAAAAAAAAAATCTAATTTTAGTGCTGTTCTGCATATATTCTTAATTCTTAATCATCTTATTTTATCTCCTCATTCTTTCATTTATCCAAAACTTTCCACAATGATCGAAAATCTAGAAAGAGAGCAAAAAAAGAAGATGGGTTCTTGCTAAAAATCTCTCCCCCCCCTGGGGCCTCCAAAAAGCAAGCCGACCGGCCATAAGTTCTTCCTAAAATCTCTTACTGTTCAAACACGATCGGCCAGGAATAGTAGAGGCCCTGGTCAACCATGTCAGCAGATCATCACGCGTGTCAGGACCCCACCGTGGTTTGACTGTGAAGGTTGGGGTTGCTGCACATACACTCCCGCGCGAGCAAAGAATAGCTTCTCGATCCCCCCTCAATACAATTCTCAGAAAAACTGCCACGCGGACAGGACACGAGTCGAGAGGAAATTTGCGGTGTACCGCGACACTCGCGTTGACCCTCCCGCATAGCGGCTAAGTACGGATGCCCGTACCAGCCTCCACCTATAAATTTATGCAACTTTTGCCACCCCATACCTTCCATTTTCCAAGCTAGCCAATAACGTCTTCCTTCTCTCCTAAATACAAAACCAAAACCAAAACCAAATTCTCTCTCTCTCTCTCTCTCGCTGTCTTTTTTTTTGTTATTCTGTTTGTCTGTTTCAAGTTGTTTTGGATAAGCTTTTAGTCCGAGGTTTGGAGCTGATTAGGAGCGATCCCATATTATTATTATTACATGTTCTCCATTGCTTTTTTAGGAGGTAGTGAGGGAGGAGGCTCCGATTTTGCGGGAATGCCTAAGCGTAGTACGATGTTGGAGGACGTGGTTCAGCCACCGGAGCAGCTTTCCACCGTAATATTTCTTGGCTTTTGAAAGAATAAGTGTTATGGTACTCACGTTCATGATGATGCATGCAATTATATTTGTCTTCTTCTCGATATGGTCAAAATGCAGTCGTATTAATTTGCTTCCTGTTTTTCCAAACCCAATTTTCATCATCTCCGCCTATGATTATGTTGCATGTTCTTGTTTAATTTCCAAGAGATTAATTTTCTTTGTGTTTTGAAGCCCAGATTTCATAAGATTAAATTTGTTCCTAGCATATTAGTGTTTAATTGAGCTTTTTGCAGGTTTTCAGTTGAGTTCTTTATTCTCAAGTGGCACAAACTCTTTTTATTTCATTCTCTTTTCCGCATTTTCTAATCTTGATTAATCATTTTCTCGATATTCCCCACGTTTCCTCATCTTCCCCATTTGATAGATCTTGTTTTTCAATCCTAGCTTAATATTTACATTCCCAAAAGTTCAAGAGTATATGCTAATCAAAAACAAAGTCTTTCCAAATTCCTTTTTTTGAAGAGATATATATAAGGTCCAAAATCTTCCTGCTCAAGAGATTAGTGACATCTTCCTTTTCCCCCTTTCAATGACAATGATATATATTGACTCGGGCAGGAAAAAGAAAGCATATATATTAATATATATAAGCCAGTTGCGACTGATCGTTCGAGTCGATCAGTCACTGCTCGCTACAACATTCATTCAAAGACAATTTTTTATGCATGCCCACCAACCCTGTCATTGTCCAAGGGCACCATCGTTGCAGTAGTAATCTAATCCTGAATTTCCCTGTAGAACTTTGAAACTTTGCCTTTTCATTCTCGGGGAATATCGTAGTCTTTTACGCTTCTCTTTTAAGCTTTCTAATTACGATTCTGATAAAGGGGCAATATTGTGACAAGCCTTACAGATGGATAACATTATGGGTTCTTCTTAGTGCCTTTCAATTCCCAGTGTTTGTTCAAACTGGGGCTATTTCAATACTTTGAACCAAATCAACATACCGTGACCTTTCTTCTTTTTTCTGATGATGTTGATTTAATGCTAATATTGGCTACCTCTGTTCCTACATTTCACATGGAGCGCAAATGCCCATCCTTTCTACTTAATTTGCACAAAATATCCATCCACTTTATGGACTTGGATGCTTTTTTCTTTTAATCATATACGGACACAATAGATTGGTCCATAGGATGTGATATACACAACTTAGAGGCTGATCAGCTTTGATGACCTTCAAGCTAAAAACCCAGCATGCATGATTAGAAAATATTTAGCTTTGAGTTTTGGTTTTCTTTTTCAAATCATGGCCTGTGTTGATCAATAGATAGGAATCGGATTCACACCCATTGTCATACAGATAAATATGAAGAATGATGCGTCTACTTTGCTCAAATTGAAGGTTCATAGCATTCTTATTATTAATGTTAAGGTTTTTAAATGTGTTGCAGTATTTATCTTTATGATATTAATCAATACTGCTTTCCAAATGTTTTGCAGGATGAAATTTCGAGCCCATTTAGTGCTCAAATTTTTGACTTATGCGACCTTGGACTTTTCCCTGAGACCCTACAAAATTCCGAGGCCACTTCTAGCTCAAACTGTTGCTATGAAGAGAACTCCTCCTATGCCACAAATCTTTCCTTGCCTGGAGAGGTTGACACTAAGTTCAATGGCTACCAAGATAACAATGGCATTAATCCTAACAAAACCTGCAACCCCGCCCACCAAACAACCAGCACCAGCACCAGCACCACCGCCAACACAATCACCATGAACAATAATAGCAATCTGTCAGCAATCTTTGATTCCCAAGAAGAGATTGACAATGACATCTCTGCTTCCATAGACTTTTCCCCATCCCCTCCCTTCCCTGTTCCACCATATCTCACAATACAACAAGACCAATTTGGTTTCTCTTCAATGCACCCTCAAATTGCTTTATCAGATGCTGCTGTTGAGGGGCTCTCGCAGTACCCTGCTGACCCAGTTGCAACTCTTATGGGGGCTCCCTTACCTGCTGTTTTCAAAGAGGATTATTTGCCTTTGCATCCCTTATCTCCTTCTTGTTCTTTTTTTGGCCCTGCCTTGGGAACATACATGCCGGCTGGCTCCATGAACGCAACTGCATTATCTGCTGACAGTTCTGGGATTTTCGCCAGAAGCATTCTTATGGGTTCTGAACTCCAGCCACAAGAATTGGATTATCAGGGAGACAATGGTGGAATTTACTGTCCAGATTCTGTGCAGAGGGTTTTCAACCCTGGAGACCTTCAGGTACAAAAAGTTCTGTTCGACTAGTTTGATGCTTATGAAGTTCTTATAAATTTCTGATCTTCTCCCCCATTGGAACCAAATGTAACTATCATCATGAGCCAAAGTTCTGTTGGACCTTTCATTTATTTCCCTTCGCAATTTGTTATAGGCACTGAATACTGAGAGTCAGCAACTGATGGGAAAAGCTGGGAATTCTACTCCATTAGCATCAGATATTTCAAGTTTGGAAGACTCAACTTTCAAAGTAGGAAAACTCTCTGTCGAGCAAAGGAAAGAGAAGATCCATAGGTACATGAAGAAGAGGAATGAGAGGAACTTCAGCAAGAAAATAAAGGTGTTCTCTCTCTCTCTCTACATTATGTCATCATCATCATCATCATCACAGCATTTTTAGTTGTCATAATTATATTTAGCTCAGCTGTATATAAGCATATGCTTAGGTGCATTATAATTGATTCATATCATTTAGTTACTAATGGTACACGCATGTACATATGCAGTATGCCTGCCGCAAAACACTAGCAGACAGCCGACCGCGAGTCAGAGGAAGATTTGCAAAGAATGATGACTTTGGAGAGGCCCCTAGGCCTGCTTGTAGCAATCATGAAGATGATGATGATGATGAAGTAAGATTTATTAAGCATACGCAAATTTAACTAAAAAAACGCATTTATCAAATTCCCAAAACTTATTCAATCCAATCCAAAACTTATTCATACAAATCTCTCATCCTACACTTTTACATCTCTGTGCAGGTAGTTGTGAAAGAAGAAGAGGATCTGGTTGATTCCTCTGATATCTTTTCTCATATTAGTGGAGTGAACTCCTTTAAATGCAACTTTCCAATCCAATCCTGGATTTGACCGAGAGTTTTTGCATCAAACATTTTTACAATTTTGCAGGACCCTGTTTCAGCCGGGATGTATCAGTCCACAGGTTAAAAGGGAAAAAAATAATAATTGGGTTATTATATGTATAGCTAATTGAGTCAGGATGATATAGCAAGTAAATAACAATGTAATTCTTGTAGACGCTACGTTTCTTGTACCAACTTCAGAATCCAACAGTTTTACAATCCCATGCATGTGGCAAACTGTTGCTGGAAATAGTACTAGTGGAGCAATTTTATGTAGTTTCTCTTTTAATCTTTAAACATAATATTCATGAAAAGGTTTACCTGCTGTTCAGAGTGCAAATTTTTAAGTGCTTGAGCAGTGAGTTCATGCCTTATCATATTCGTTGCAGGCAGACACACAGTGCTTTTGTTAGTGTTATTGTGTTAAATGGCCTTTGTGGTTAATGTGTTTGTGCCCTTATGATGACCTTATGACAGCCCTTACTATCACTATCACAAGGTACTTTGTAAGCATTCTCATCCGGCTAGCCAAGATGTTAAAATGAGACCAAAATAAACTACATACGGCCTAACAAAATGTGGAAACATTTGATTACTCACCAAATGTGGTGAATAATTAAAATAGAGAAAAACAATTCTTTTCTTATCTAGATTCTAGAATAAAAAATGAATTTGCTAAGCCCAAAGTAAATGCTGTGAATAATCTTGTCATGTCCTTAACTTTCTTCGGCTTATCCTAACTTTGGGCTTTGGTTTGGAAGGAGCATCACTGAAAGTAGGCTTGACTGATCTTGAGCCCATTCACAGCAGTACAGTTTGCAAAAGATTGCCCAATAACACACTAAGCAAGAAATAAGGCCAATATTGCTGAAAAGAAAAGACTAGGAATAGGCTAATCCTCTCTCATTTGAAATCTACAGTTGGAGTAATTGAATTTTATATTTTCTCATTTTGAAAGGGAAAACTGAGAAGGTACCCTTCAACTGAAAAACAATAGTATTAGGACCTAATTAAATGAGTGGAGAACATATTATAAGAGTCGGGGGCGGAGCTACATTGGGGCTAAGCCCCTCCAAACCACCGTGTTTTTCTTAAAAAAAATTTAAAAATTAAAATTTTATCCCTAAATTTTTTTATTTTGCCCCCCCCCCCCACCAAATTTCAAATGCTAACTCCACTATTAAGAACGATAAAAAGTTAATTTTGAAAAGGAAGAATAAAGAAACAACAAGTACTTTTCATGTTAATATTTATTCCAGAATAAAACATGATATGGGCTCCATGATCTACTTGCCTAAAAGTTAGGTATATTTCATTATCGTTTGAATTGTCAAATCTAAAAATACTCTTACTGACTACATTGATTTCTGAAGTTTAGGATAAAACAACAAAACCAACTTAATTTCCAAACTATTGAGGCTCCTAATAAGACAATTAATTTTTTGTTGTTAGCATTTCTCCTTTCTTTTTTATTCTTAACCCATTTCACCCCCAATCAGATGAAGAATTTGACAATGTGCTTGACAAATGCACCGCAAAGTTTGGTGGTTGTTGGTCAGACTTCGGCTCCTACAAATAAAAGCATTTCATTTTCAATCAAAATTTTAATCTAAATTGACTAATGAGCCTGCAATAGTCCAATTCGAGATTCAGTTGGTCCCACTTCATAAAACTTTTCATGTTTTAAAGTATGCAAAAGGCCAGAAATTTGGGAAGGAATTCTAGAAAATGAACATAACCACCATGTGAAGCATGCTTTTGAAGGTTTTGGAGGATGATCATGCTCTTTTTGTTGAGCATAGAAAAATGTTTATCTGTGACCCCCATGATAAGTAGGTGTAGCTACTATTGAACAAAACATTCATTCATGAGGTTGTAGATGTACCCCTTTGTCCGAGGGCTTATTGTAATGACCTAAAGAAAACGCTAGTCATATCTGCGTTATTACTACAAAATGATTAGTCAATTTGAAACTTTTTTATAATAACTTATAAAGCCCAATTTTGTCTAGTAAGTAAGCATCTGCTAGTGTTTTTACAAATCACTCACTATATGCGACTTAACACGCATGAATGTCTTTATAAATCATTCACTTTTTTTGGTTTACTAATCTTCCTCTTAAACCATTGATGCCTTCGTTAGGGCCACGTCATTCAGTGCCTCATTATCACATAACATTATTAGGTAGCACTAATCTTCCCCTTAAACCCTTGACATCATCGTCAGGGCCACGCCATGCAAGTGCTCCAGTACCACATGACATTACTAAGTAGATACTAATATTCCCCTTAAACGCTTGACATTCTCATCAAGGTTATGCCATGCAGTGCTCCAGTACCACATGACACTAGTAGATAGCTCTAATACTATTTGTAACGATCTAGAAAAAAGTGTTAACCATATATGCGGTATTATCTTAAAAAGATTAGTCAATCTAGAGCTTTTCTATAATAACTTATAAAGTCTAATTTCACAAAATAAATAACTAATGTGAAACTTAATACTCATAAATATTTTTATAAATCACCGACCTATATAATAAACTATTCATATTTCTTTAAAAAGATGAGACGGGAGTGTTATGCATTTGGTGTATCAAGGATGAGAATATCAAAATAGGGTTTTGGGTATAGAATCTCATTCCACTTTATGCATTCCATTACCCATATAAAGTGGTGTAAACCGATGGTGCACTTGGTAGTGGAAGTGATTGCATGTCTAATCACAAGGTAGGGGTTCCATGTAGTGGAGGGGGCATAAAGCTATCCCATCTTTTAATGCCCCAAAATTCTATCACCAACCACTTTAATCAAAACCCAAAAGAAAACTTTTATCGCTTCCCAAAAACATTCTCTAAATATATATATCTCTAAATATTTATACTCTTTAAACAAAACACATCACATATATATATTTCCAATATCTAAAGTAGAGTTAGTGGGACCCTTCTAAACTAGGTTTTCTTTTTCTTTTTCTTTTTCTTTTTTTACCAAGGAAATACATATAAAAAGTTTATATACCTCTCTCAAACTACTACCTAATTCACAATAATGCTTCCATCAAACTTTTAATTGGGAGGATGTGCCCCCAAAATATTAAAAAGTTGTCAATGTTCTCCAAGGCCGACAAAAATAACCTTACAATTTTTTCAACAAGACAAAAATACCTTTATAAATTTTAAAAAATATAAATTTTATTTTTTAAAAAAACAAAAATTTTAATTTCTTTAAAAAAAACAGAAATTTATTTTTTTAAAATAAAACTTTTTAATTATTAACCTTTTAAATTTGTCCACCACTAGTTTTTATGTATTTATTTTTTTAAAAAAATTGTATTTTAGTTTGTTTTATTAATGGTATTTTTGTCAGCGGAAAACATTGATAATTTTTGGTAATTTATGATGGACGTTATTTAAATTGAAAGTTTGAAAAAATATTATCAATTAAGTGGTAGTTTTATGAGGTATATGAACTTTAAGTTACATATTTCTTCTGACCAAGTTCTGTCTCAGGGTCAGTATCTAGGGTTTTCATCTAGTGCTTCCAGCATTGTGCCAAATATCGTTTATTCTTTCTCCTCACATTGCTATTGATACGACAATTCTACTACTTTAATTCTACGCCCTCGCCACTTAACCAAATAAATTCACATATATATGCATATCTCTATGGAGCATGAACATATCATAGATTCATAGAGCAGAAGCCAAAGAGTTCAATGTTTCGAGCTTACCTTGATGCAGCCAAAAAGGGTAAGGATTAGGAAATATATCAAGGTAAAAGTTCGACTATTAAAATGAAAACTCTCAATTATATTAGTATTAGGCGTTTTGAGTCTTACTGATGTTCTGATGGGGCTATGTCAAGCTATGGCTCAGTCGGACTTGAAAGTGTGTCAGCGGTTCCCACCATATAGGCCTCCTCTTGTGCGGCTCCCAATGAGTAGGTGCTTCTATTGTCAGACACAAATAAAATAGCGGCAGTTGATCTTCCACAGCCTGCAAACCTTAACAGAGACACAGCTCGAGAGAGAGAAGTTTAAATACTGAGAATCAAATGGGGTGGAGAGGGTTGAATGGGAGAGCTGATAAATAGGAATTCTTTCATGTCTACAACGTACTAAGCGTTACACCCTCCGACTGTCTAAAGTCAACAACACATTTAGCATGTGATTAAATGTTAGAGAGTTATTTGGAAAAATTATTGAGAAATAACTTTGAATAAAATAAATAAATATAAGAAGTATATATGTGTGTGAGTTTCATTAGCTGCTGCTGAAGCAGTCACTAATAAATTTTGCAAAAGCAATCATAAAAGTCGTTAATTTGTTCTTAAAGCCCCTACTTTTTTGGATCAGAATTTTCTCAAATTATTTGTTTGAATTCGAGATAATTTAAATACGTGATTGTGAGAGATCGCTTATAAAACTTACCTGATCAAATAAAAATTGAACTGAGAGAATACCGCTCGAATTAAGTGGTGAATCAGTGATCCCTAAACAAAATTCGAAAATTGTGGGTTGTCACGTTCTCTAGAGCCCCACGTTTTAATATTGTGGGTTTATTTTATTACATTTGGTTTTTGTTGATTGATAAACATATATCTGATTGAGCAGTGTTACGATATAGCAAAATTATAATTACAAGAATGTCATTGATAAGCAAAATTTTCAGAAGAATTCCATAAATTTTGCTACACTCAAGTATTACCCTATCTGATTACAATCTACTCTTAATTATTGATTGAAGATCGATCCTAGCTATTAGTTGATTGTCTGCCATTATTTGGAAAAAACCTTGAGAAGTTCAGAAATGATTCCGGAATTATTAGTAATATTAATGATGTTTAGTGGTTATTCAATAATTATTAAGGAATCAAATATTTTACTTCATGTGTATGATGAAAATGATCAAGAGAAATTCAAGAACCCCAGTTAATGAGATGTGACATTTTATCAAATCATTTTATGGTGTTTGAAATTGATCAAATCAATCGCTAAGGTTCATTATGTTATCAAATTACTTCTTTCATCCACATCCCATCACCATTAACTTGTACAATGGAATGTCACGTCATATCCAATAATTTTGCAATACATGAGCATATTATAAAATCAATTTTACCATGCTAGACATATAACTTGGTGGATCTCCATATAATTAAAAAGGCCATGGCATAAAAAATGTTACATTAACATCAAGTAAAAAAAAAAAAAGAGAGAGAGAGAGCAAGCGATGGTGGCCACTCCTCTCTTGTAGGAGAGAGTGGTCGAGCGGCACCCCCATTTTCTAAGGGAGCTCGTGGCCATGCAAATATCCCTTCCTTACTCTTTTATTGTTATTATTATTATTACTTTATCAAGATGTTGATGCGGTGATCTTCTAGAGTATGCATCTTACATGGTGAAACTAATTATGCAATACGAAATCACAAAACTATTGAATATGACGCGTGGCATTTCCTTAAAAAAAGTTAATGGAAATGGTGTGAAGAGAGTGATTTGATAACAAATTAAACTTTAATGACCGATTTGATCAGTTTTGAACTCTATAGAGTAATTTGCTATAATGTCAAATTTTAGGGATTGATATAGTATTTTTTATTTTTTCCTTTGTTTTCTTATATTGTTTCATCGTTGTATCATTTGGATCAAGGTTTGATGAAAGTTAGAAGGGGGGTGACCTTCAAATTCAAAAATATTATTGCCCATATGGGATTTTTTTAACTTTGTGATCATGACATTCTTGTAAACGTTAAAGAGTAATCCCATAGATTATATTTTTATCTTATAATTTGACACGGTACGAGGAAGAGTTTTTCCCACAAAATTGAAAAATAAAGATAAAGTCCATATTAAACAAAATCTCATTGGTTGGCAATGGGGTTTGATAGAATTTAATTAACTACCGTAAGAAAGATGAATCACACCTCAAAAAGAGAAATATCATATCGAACACGTATATCTCATCCAAGCAATAGTTTAGAAAAATATAACTTTCATTGATTTCTAATTCGTATTCATCGGAGTACGAAAGAACACTTAAATTAGACACTCACAAAACTTCTAGCCCTAATTTAACTCATTTTGGGCAAAGCCCATTATTGAATTGCAAAATAACTCTAACTTTTAAAATATAACATCAAATACCTAAATAAAACCCAATTATATATTTTTCATCATACATCACAATTATTTCACAAATGCTGGCTTGACGGTTTCAACTAACTCTTAGATTAGTTTCTGTTAAAAAAAAAAAATACAAGAATTGGTCAAAACTGTCACATCAATATTATAAAATACTACATTTTTATATCATTATTATCTCACAATAATTATTCTATGGTTAATTAAGACAACCACGTTAACATGATTAGATAGGCCCAAGATAAAAAAGTAATTTATTCCATTATTCTATCCAAAATATAAAAATCAATTATTCAATTTGACCGACGCCGCCTCACAATAAATAAGTGGGAGAGGAGAATATGAGCACATTAAAACACGAAGAGCAACAGATAAAGAATAAATAAATAAAGGTGATAACAAGGAAAATAATTAATGTGCGCGAGGTTATGTATGTAGGTATGTTCTCAATTCCACTTCCTACGTTATCTGTCTCCTTTTCCTATTATATTTTTTCCTCTTTGTCTCTCTTCCTCCGTATCAACTATCAAGCTGCTTCTCTTTGATTTTATTTAAATTTAAAAAATCAAATTACTTTTTATCCCATATCCAAATAAATTTCACAATAAATCTAGGGGTGGCCGAAACCCTAGATCTACTAGGGGTGGCCATCGGCCACCTCTGGGGGTGGCTGCACGCCACCCGTGGCCACTGGAGGTGGCGCGCGCCACCCCTTGGCCTGCCTTTTTTTTTTATTATTTTTTTTTATTTTTTGTTTTTAAAAAAATAAGTTTATTTTTTTTTTTAATTTTTTAATAAATTTATTTTTTTATTAAGATTGACACGTGGCTCTGACGTGTAAGGCTAACAGATTTCGTCAAAATGGTGGACGAAAAATCGACCAAGGGAGTAAAACGTAATTATTGCATACCATAGGGACCTCTCATGAACTTTTTAAACTATAGAGAGTGAAAAATAATTATGGCATACCATATAGACCAACGGTGCAATGTATTGTTAACATCAAGTTATTGAGCACAATATACCCATTCGAACTTTACCCTGTAGACGTATGTCAAAGACAGAACAAAAACGTAAATTATTTGTCTCTTTTATCTCTCATGCTTCTGCTATTATTTCATTTTTATTATATTTTAAATTTATACACAAATTTCAACAGCTCTAAAGAGTAATACTAAAATGAGGATTCATGTTATTTTTGAGTCATTCTAAAACTGATACGCTTTTAAATATTACCAATAAATATACGATAAATTATTATTAAATTTTAATTTGATAGTAATCTTAAAATCGTGTCGATTTTTAAAGATATTTTTTTAAAAAAAAACATGAGTACCACTTCCTTACGTTATCCCCTCACGTGCCCGACAATTAAGAAGAAAATAGAAATTGTGGGTCAGTGGGAAAACAAAAACAAAACAAAAATAATTTGGTTCTTCCACTTGGCACCCAACTTGGCCCTTCTGTGGCTTTAGTGCAGACCCGTAGCCATCATGCGCACCAGCTCACGTTTATCTTCCAGTGCTTTTTCTTTGTTTTTGGGGTTTGTTTACTGAAAACATAATTCAGTTCATAGAAAATCTGAACGGTTTCGGTACAGAAAATGCAAGAATAAAAAAGGAAGTGGGTCCTCCACCAAGACCAGGATTTTGGGGCCTGATGCGGACTGAAGCGAAGACTAAGCACCACGATACTTCAATCAGGAACGTGGCTGACAGCATCTCATCACCCACCATGCCACTCCTTTCTTGGTTCAGTTGGTTTTCCACACAAACCATAAAACCAACTAAACATACTCTTGCTTTCTAGAATAGTGTCCAAAACAGTTACTGTCAGTCTTAGAAAATAAAAAATTAGAGCTTTTTTTTTCTTTTTTTCTTTTGCCAAGTTCTACACCTTTTTTCTTCCACTATTGACCTTTCAGCGTTTTCTTTCTTGGTTTTGGAGATAGAGAGATATCATGCTCGAAATTTAAGGATTAAAAGAGTGTTGGTGTATTGGGAATCAGCTGCCTGTCATCAGCCTGCAAGTGGGTCTGTGTTTGCGTGTGTGTCTATTTGACTGGCATGGGATTGGTTCTTCTTGGATCCAATTCTTGAGGTAAGAAAAAGTTTCTCTTTTTTTGTATTGTTAATGATTTATTTTCTTCTCTGTCTGAAACTTTTGTTGGGTTTTTGTGTATTGTTTATTGTTGTCTTTTGAGTAAAGTTGTGGCTTTATTGCATTTTCAACTGATTTGTTTTGTGGGTTTCCAAATTATAATTAAGTTTCTTTGACGGGTTTCACATAAGAGTGGCAGGATGTTGAAAAATTGAATCTTTTTCCTATGTTCTTCTTTCTCGGTTCTTTGGAAAGATATATACAGTTAGGGAGTTGTTCCTGAGTTGACCTGAGCTGCGTTGATACATGTATGAAATTCGAGCAATTATCCTCTCTGTGTGTTTGTGTGTGTGTATTAATGTGCTATGAAATTGTGTTTTCTGCTGATTGGTCTTTGTAGTGTTTTTGTTCCCCCGGATGTTGGGGTTTCTCTCCCTTTCATGAACTTCTTGTATGCAATTAAAAGTTTCGATTCCTTATATTAACTCAAGTTCTCAATCACAAATCCTTAGAAATCTAAAGTCCTCGTTAGGCTTATATTTAGACCATCTTATTACTATCAATAACATGAAGAAATAAGGGGCCCTGATTTGCTCCTTTTCTCATTTTCGATTAGAAGGAAATTTCATTGATACCAAGAAAGGGGAAGTTGGAAGATGCTTGTTTATTGCTGCATATGATGTTCGTATCTTGATAAATAAATAAAAACTTCCTTAATTAATTGTTCTAGGTTATTGTTGGAGCCCAGCATGTCGACTGAATGCTCCTCTTTTGCATTTTGATAATAAACTGCCCGTCATGATTTGTGACGGCCTCTGTTGATTTCCATCTAATATATTTTTTTCTTTCCATATTTTTAATTGGTCTTTATACTAACAGTTTCTGTTGCTTTCAGATTTCTTATGAGGTATGACTTGGAGAGTGAGAGGTTTATATAATGCGGTCTCCCATCAAATTCATAATATGTAGTTGGATCTAGAAGATGGAAAATAAAGTTGTTTTGCCACTGATGCGCTCTAGTTCATTGGAGCAGAAGATGGAAAATAAATTTGTCAATGCTCATAAAGATGGCCAGGGAAAAGAAGATTCATTGCATAGCTTGAGTAGCAAGGACAGAGCATTCTCCAAGGAAGATAGTCTAGATTTTTCTGAGTCAAAATCAAAAAAGGTGATGAGAAGGGTAAATTCACCTCGAGCAATTCTTTTAAATTTTAAGCAATCACAAATTCACAAAAGTTGCAATGAGAATTCATTACTTCGAAGTACTGGTGGCTTGGACAGTAGGATTCCAAAGCATATGATAAGTGTAGATGAGAAATATCTTCGTCGTTGTCTGGAATTGATTCATATCAATGCATCAAAAGCAGCACGATGCAACACATTTATGAATTTGAGCTCTCTGAAGATGGGCATTTTGTCTGGCAGCTTAAATCCAACTAAAATTAGAAGAAGAGATACTTATGATTCGGCCAATTTCATTTTCAAATGTCCAGTGGAATCTGGGACTGGGGGTGTAGTTGTAAGCCCTGCAGGGCGATGGATTGTAGGTACTATCATGGGGAGCAAGAGTATGATGAACATATTGAAGAGCCCTTTGTTTCACCAATTTGGTGTCTTAGATGGCAATGCCAACTTCGGAAGATCTAATTTGAATGATATCAAAGGCTCAATATGCTATGAAATTATGGACTCTCCCAGCGGGTCAAGTATATGTTCACCACAGAAGGGAAAAATTGAACCTCTATTTATGTCAAGCCATAAAAAAGGATCTGATAGGCACAAAAAGCCTGTTTCTATGTCTAGCCCAAACTCCACATGTTCTGTTCAGTCTTCTTCTGTTTCTGCCACTGTTTCTCAGGGGATGCTCCAATGTACATGGAAGGGAGGGCTTCCTCATTTTGTATTCTCTGCAGATGATCAGAGGGAGGTTTACATAACCAACTTGTGCAAGGTTGAGCCAGCAGATGATAAGGGTGTGGACTATATGTACTCATTCCATTCAAGAAAGGGTGGCCATAAGGATCATGGAATTTGTGATAGTGAGTTGCGCCTTGTTGGTAAGATGAAGGTATCGGCTTCTTTCACCCTCTGCCCGGACAATTCCAAAATCATGGAGACTGAGTTCATTTTATATGGTGGTGATGAAAATTGTGACATAGAGACACATACTTCAAGCCTTAATCTGAGGAAGAATAAGGGTTTGTCAAAGAAGGTGGTGGAAGTGTTCAGAACGAGTCACTTGTCCAAACATAAAACTTTCTCCAAGTTTGGCGGATCTGGTGCCATACTGGAAAATTGTTCTTTAGAGCCATCTGTGGATAAAGGCAACAACTTTGATGCATTAGGTGGGGCCAATAAGTTAGAAAATCATCTTTTGCCAAATTTTGAATTGGCTGCCATTGTTGTGAAAGACCATCTCCGTGACAATCATCATCAGAAGGAAATTGGAGGTTGGGGCTTGAAATTTCTCAAGAAATCTGGGTCTAGGCAAATGATTGATTCTCCAGAAACTTCAGTACGTTGTGAAAGTTGTGCTCGAAATACTGGTGATTGCTGTACAAGTATGGACATTCTAATCCCGGCAGGTCTTCATGGTGGGCCGAGAACCACAAACTGTGGTCCTTCTAGTCTCACTGAAAGATGGAGATCTGGTGGATGCTGTGATTGTGGTGGTTGGGATATTGGGTGTCCTCTGACAATACTTAAAACCAGATCAAGCAAAGATGGGATTTTGTCTCAAGTGGAGATGCAGGAGGAGTGCAAGTCATTTGATTTATTTCAACAGGTGCGTCAATCTCCTTGTATTCTTTTGCTCTAGTACGATTTAGAACGGCAAATGGTAGGACTGTCAGTAATTTTAAGCCATAGCAACTAGAGAGTTTGCTTTTGCCACACATCTTTATAAGAACTATATATTCTGTTTTTCTCCACATAAGAAGTTATTTCGGTTCTACTATTTTCCATGCTTAATGTTATGAATCTTTTGGTGACATTACAGTATTTAATTTTAGCTTAATTCTGCTGTAATCCATGTGAGTTTGTGACTGAAAATAAAGATGACTTGCTTTGCTGACCAGATCGGATGTTCGCAAAACTTTGTACTCATCCTTCCATGATATATATGTATCTTGTAACTCTTTCTTTCCAAAACAAAGGTATTTTGTTGTTATAGATAGATTTTGGGAATGATTTTTTATTTCCATCTATTCATGTTATAGGGGAATAATTTTTTACTCCCATCTATTCACGCTATATGCATGTTGTATCTGTTGAACTTTCAAGCAACCTTGCCTTAGATATTCAATGATATAACTGTGGCCAAACTTCAACTTTTCAGGGTTCAGGGCATGCTGCTCCCACCTTGAGGGTGGTAAATGTTCATGATGGTTTGTATTTTATTCATTCTCAACCACCTCTGTCAGCTCTGCAGTCTTTCTCGATTGCAGTGGCAATTATCCACGCCCGGAGTCCCACTCTCCGGCCAAAAAATGTACAAGAGTTGAAGTAACAAGATCCAGGATTGGTGTTTACGTAGTAGTTGTAACCCTTTCTGTACTGCAGCAGTAAGTCAGAATTTTAGTATTTATACATGAAGTGCGTATTGATTTTCATGTTTTACGGTGGCTAATCACCCTAGATTTAGAGTGCTTCCATACTTTAGGTTAGTTAGTACTGATTGGTTTATTTAATATTTTGATTCTTGGACCAAAAACTTCTGTAATCTGCTCCTTTATGGCAAATGTACAAGCTTGGGGTATAGTGAATTTGGTTTGATATCACCTTGATGATCATTAGCATATAATGAAATTGGTGTAATCCATTGAACTTGAATCTATCAAGCTATGTTTGTAGGACACTTCTAGTGAAAGTTTCACAATTTGGATGGTTGAGGACATGATACTTGTGTCCTAATCTTGTATGCATTTTGATAAAAGAAATTTCAGCTTCATTTCCCCAAGTAGTGCGGATTTAGAAAGGTGTACGTATTTTTTACAGGAAAACTATCCTCTATAGATATATATTACTCTTGTAATTCACCGTATGTGGTTCTTATGCATGCAAATATACTCTCAAGGATAAATATGTTGTGTTATAAGTTCACACATGCATGCGCCCGCATGCACCCACACAGATATTTGTGTCCCTGTCCTCATTTTTTGTCTCTGGTGTCCATGTCCACAAGTCATAGCTGCAATTCTAAGATCATAATTTTGCAAATTAAATCACGAGAATGCAAGTTGAAGATGATTTTGTCTCCTTCATTTATGTAAAGACTTTTAAAGAACTTATGTGCATCTGCGTGGTGCTTTCAGCGAAGTGTTGTGTTTGGAGTTGCTTTTTAGGGGAGAGACAACGGATTGAGTCATTGCTGAAAGAGATGTGGTTTTATACTTATTTTATTCTTAATTATGATATACCTAGATTTTGAAGTTTTTGCTACCACTTGAGCATGGCATCAATAGTTAACTTAGCCACAGATTATTCTTTTGCTATCTAACACAACTGATGATGGTGCTCCATGGCAGCACATGATTTAGTGGGTCATGGTTTGTTACTGCCTAATCTGTGGATCACTTTTTAGATGGCAATTGCCATGATCTACAATTGCTAGTGATGCTTCATATTAATGCATGGCTTCAAGTCGATTCAAACCCATCTATACAAGGATCTTCTTTTAGATGTAGTAGCCACATATGGAGAGAGAGAAAGAGAGCTTCTTTTGTGACTGGACTGTAATGCTGTATCCTTCCCATTGGATGTGTTGTAAATTTTCACACGAAGTGTTGCTGCCTTGTATCTGTTATACCACTTTTCCTTTTACGTAACAGTACTATGCTATTATTCACTAAAAGCCATAAATATTAAGAGACTAATTTACATCTAGTCAGGTGGAAGCATGAATCGGGCTTCTCTCTACGTTGCCTCATCTTGGTCAACCTCTCTCTCAAGCTAGATTTGCAGTTATTGACATGATTACTGTAGTCACTATATTGTCATTCATGTAGCATTTCTGTGCGTGCATCTTTGGATTCACACAAGTATATGTTTCCTTCTATGGAAATAGATATTATTTATTGAGAAATTACAACTGGTTTATCTGTATAGCACCATATTGCCTACAATGCATGTATCATAGAATGAGGAAAAATATGAAATATACTGGAGCACAAAACAAAGTGAAAATATGCATTATATGTAATGCACTTTCAGGGAAATGTTTTCTTACCACTAAGGAGGAATCACATCAACAAACTAGATGCAAGCATGGTATGTGTCCTATAATCATATGCTCACGTTCAAGTAAAATTTTATTTCTCATAGAGGAACTTTTTTAACTTAATAGGCATACATTCCTATATCATGGCTAACCTTTCCTTGATAAAATATTGTCTGTATCATAAGGTTATTGCCGATGAATTGATTTTATGAAGTGCTAGTTGTGGATTATTTTCGAATACATACCTTTGAGGTTTTAACCGGTATTCTTTTTTTTCTTTCTTTCTTTTCTTTTCTTCTTCTTCATTTATTTATTTTTTTAGGTGCAACTGGTATTCAATTTTATGTCAATTATATTGACTTTGGACATTAATCCAAAGCAACAATAGTTTGGTCCTTTCTGGCTTTATTTTCATGTTTCAATGTGTTTTGGGCAAGTAAATTTTCATGTTGTAACTGGGCAATTAACAATTTTGTTTTCCCTATACATGTCTTTCAGTATTCTTCCCACCACCTCCTCCTACTTTTCTTGGCCCTTACAGCTCTATCTGCAAGCATGTTGATGGAGAACCAAGAAAGTAAGAACAGAGGAAGCCCCAGAACTCCTACTTTCAGAGTGGGGGATATCATTTGAAAGTTCCACAAGGTATCATATCACTGTTTCTTGATGTTTCTATGTGAAGCTTTGTATATCATAGATCAGTTAGGTATTCATTTTGGTTGAATTGAAAACAGCAAAAAAGGAATAATAATTTGAAAATGCAGAACTTCTGTAACTTTAGGAAAATCCATATTTGGATGCTATAATAAGCCTGATCAGTGTTCAACTGAATATTTTTGAGTCTATGCACCAAACCTAGTAGTGGTTTAAGTTGTTTCCATCAAGAGAAACTTCTCTAAACATGTATTCTGTTGTTATGCTGGCAAATCTCTTACATAATTCCTAGATAATTATGTTTTAATATTGATTTTGGCTACTTTTTTAATTCATGAGAACTCCCTTTTTTTTTTCTGGATAAACTTTTCTCTCTGGTTTCAATTTTTTTTGGCCATTGTTACAGGCTGCCTTATGCATTTTGTGGGAACCTTGGAACTCTTGTACCTCAGTTCCAAGATTTGTCATGATATGATATGTTAATGGTTGGCACCGGACTGAGTTACCTTAAATTGCCAAACTATAACTGGTGTATCATTTACTCAAATATATAATGAAATGATTTACTGTAGAATTGATCCCGAGTGCAATATGATGGCTTTTGCTTCGTCTCGTAAGAACACAAGCTTAACACCTCCAGTTTATGCAATATGATGTTAATCCATGTCATTATCATTGATACATCTCCGTTTTACTTGATACTCCCTCTGCTTAGCTTCTATCCAAGAGTAGGTAATACCTAGAACCTAAAACAACAGAATAGGTGGCACCTAACTTATCTGGGATCAGATCCAACTTTTTGTTTGAGTTCAAATAATCATGTCTTTAACATGATCAAAGTCAAATGATGCTTCAAATCACAATTTGAAAAGTACTATTTCTTGACATATGTAAGAGGATGTACCTGAACATTTTCAGCAAGCCAAATGATTTGTTGTCTGGACCCTTTTTTTCTTGAAGGCACCCTAATGCAGCATATCTCTAAATATGAATGTAGGGGATGGAGCCATACCAATATAAATATTTTAATATTGTTAGAATATTAATTAAATTAATAAATTTACCGTTTCAAGATAACTAGTAATTTAATATGTTATCAGAGCAATGTCTTAAGTTCAAACTTTGTGTTCGTAGTTTATTTTTTAATTCAATTAAATATTTTACATATTGGGTTTTACTTATGCTCCGTTTGTTTCGGCGTAAAATGATTTTTGAAAAATGATTTCGGCATTTTCTGGTGTTTGGTAGGGGTGAAAATAATAGTCAACCGGAAAATGATTTCTGTTTGACCAAAAATACTTTGTAAATTTCGGAAAATGATTAACGCATTTTAAAAGCGTAAATCATTTTTTGAAGATGCCAGATGCATTCGACCCTTTTTAAACGACACAATCGAACTTCACGTTAAAGCAGTCGACCATCACCGAAATCTGACAACCTTAGGTCAATGTTGATGGAATCTGGTCGGCCCAGATTCTGGCGACCAATTGATCGTATTCTGGCCACCTGGCTGGAATCTGGCCAACCCAGATTCTGATGAGACTGTCCAGACTCCGGATTTCGGCCTTTATCTTGAATTCTGGCAATAGTAGCCAGAATCTGGTAAAAGTGACCGGAATCCTGTCGGTCAGTGACAGAATCTCGTCTCCAGTGATTTTTATATTATTTTACATTAATATTTATATGTTTTGAATAAAAATTTATTTTTATAGGTTAATATGATTGAATAAAAATATAAAAAAATATTTGTAATTTTTCGTATATGCCAAACACCAAAAAATGCTTTTGGCGAAAAATATTTTTCAAAAAAAAAACTTCCCTGAAACTATTTTACGTTGAAACAAACAGAACATTAATTTTATTTTCGTGAAGCGTGAAACGGATTGCAATGGAACATCAACTGCTTAGAACAGGTGCACCATTTTGGGATTCACACATTTTACACTACCTCTGGCAATTAGGTAGCTAAAAAATAATGAAAATCCAAGTGGTAGGAAAAGAGAAGTCTTTCCCTGTTAAAATAGTCAGGAAGGAGATTGGATTCTCATAGGTAAATGTAAATTTTATCCTTTAATTAATTAAGATGCATATGGTTTTACCCAGGAAAAAATAAAAAATAAAAAATAAAAACATAAAACCCAGGACACGATGAAGCTGTGATTGCAACTCGTTGTTTCTTTTAATTTTTTGTTTGTTTGTTTGGGCGGAGAGAAAAACGAAATAGCATTTTACCGGACACCATTTTACCTCTCTTAAATACATTAGTTGGGTTGAAATGGTGAGGATCCTTCTCCGACAATCTTGGGATGTGCCCAACACTGTTGTTTGGGCCAAGTTCATAACGAATGAAAAAAATAAGGGAAAATAAACCTTTTTATTTTTAATTTTTTATTTCGCATAAACAATGTAGTGTCCGATTAGGTTTTTAGTTTCGATTTTAAAATGTACGATTTGAAAAAGTGATTTTTAAAAATGTATTTGTATTTTTGGCAAAATTGCAGTTTGACATTTAAAATCGCAAGTTTTGTGTTTTCAAAAAAATACCTCATTGTCTGTGATTTGAAAAAGCAGTTTTATGCATTATCAAATCACAATTTTTTTAAAATGATTTATTTTTTAAGATTTAATTTAAAATCACTTTTTTTTTTTTATCTACAAAATTGTAATCCAAATGCACCCGAAGCATTCCAATGGGCCTTTCAAACAACCACTCCTAAATCTAATCTACAAAACTATCTTTCTCAAAAAAAAAAATCTACAAAACTATCTTTCATGGTTATTTGTAGGTTGTCCCTACCCGTGGCCGACTTAGCCAGTTGGCATGCACAAGTGGCTACACGTGGCTATTTTCCAGTTGTCCATTTGGGAATGGGACCTGAGAAAGAAAGAGTGATGAGATCACTGTGTCATTTGTCACGTTCAAATAATTGCTGAGAACAAAATGAATGCAAGAAGCTGATCAGCTTTATGCCTTTGGTTTTTTTGTCCTAACTGGCCTAGGGTTCTTGTAAGGTAAGACCCAGAAACCTCTTTTGCATTTCAGAGGTTTTATGTAATATTGGGTGTGTCACATTGTTTGCCCTTCTGTTATTACTGCTAGTTGGTGAAAAGTTGTTTTTCGTGTGAAAGTTTGAACCTTTCTTGATCTCCACTCTGTTTGTTGTAGTTTTTGTACTGGATTTGTTCTGCATAGTGCAAAAGCAAATGCCTTTGATCACTTTTCTCTCTGTTTTTACTTCACACACATGTTACTTTGTTAGGGATTTGTGCATTTTCTTTTTAATATTTCTTTACACTGTATATGAAGCATATGGGGGACCGGGTGTTGGGAGGTCCCACTTGAATGAGGTGAGTCATGCTGTGAACACTAACAGAATGTTTAAGCTTTCTAAAAGACATTAGTATATTTGCTTTTAATTTTTTATGAGTTGGGTTGAATTTAATGATAACTATTTTTTTTATTTTAATGATGTTTTAACAAAACCTGCTTTCATTGTGTTATTACTAGGTGATCTGGTTTTTAAAGTTTACAAGTCTTTGGACTTTCTGTGGAATCGCGTTATATTGTTTTTTAACATAGCATTTGAATTGAGTTCATGTTCTTTCCTTGACATTGTAAATGATTCATGTTTGATGTGTCTCTTTGGGATTTTAACATTCTTGGGACATGCGGTTTAGAGGCATTTGCTTACGCTCTCATTATGTGGTTGATACGTGGGTTTTCATGTTATGTATATCTTCGTTGGTGATTTCTGTTTTTCATTTGTTGTGAGTGAAGGGGTGAAGTTAGTAATGCGGCCGAAAAAAAAGGTAGCTGCTGCCTGCAAGGCAATGAAGTGTGTTGGCATCCCTGAAGATGAAGTAAAGCCAGCGCTGAATCAACTTCTAGAATTGTATAATAAGAAGTGGACCCTTATTGAAGAAGATGACTATAAAGTTCTGCTTGATGTTCTATTGGAGAAGAAGCATGAGGAAGACAAGGTGCACCTTATTGGTTTATATTAAATCTTCTCAATTTGTAGTGTTTGACTGATTAGTTTAGTTTAGTTTTTTTTTTTTTAAATAATTTTTTTTATAAGTAATAAACTTGTCTTATTAAAAGCGTAAGGCGCCCTAAATACACCGAAAATATACAAGAGAAAGCACCTAACTAGAGAGCGAAAAACGAACAAGAAAATCGCTAAAACTAAGCGGCAAAGGGGACACAAAGGCCACCGACCAAAGAAACAAAGTATGAAGAAAAGAATCTAAAATATCCTTTGCACATCCTTTTGTATGGGATAATTGTTGTGTGTACCCTAAGCCTCTTTCCTATTTTGTGTGCTTATTGATGCCTATTGAGCAGATGGTGGAATTTAAGAAGAAAGAAGAACACTCGAACCTGAAAGCAAAGGTGCATTTTTTGCCTTGGCATGCATATTTGTTCTTTACACCAGCATATGTTTATATCAAAATATATTTGTCGCAAGTTTCATGTTAACTTAGTGATCTTGTCAACTATTCAGAAGAAAAGATCTATGTGAACTATATATATAATTGCCATTTCACCATTCCATGGACATATTTTTCAATGTGTTAGTACTGATTCATATCTCTTCATAACTTATTTGCTTATTGATACATTCACCAGGGCGTAAACTCTAAGCAGGGAGAAGCTGAGCTGCATGATGAACCTGAAGTTGTTGAACTTCCAAAAAAGAGATTGCGCTCAAGACACCAGAAAGAACACACTTCTGCTCGTGTAGCTAACTCCAGATCACAGCCGAAGAAAGCATGGGTAAGAAGGGCAATGCATGATGAAACCAAATCATCTTCAGACTCTCAAACTTGTTCAGAGCCTGAAGAATCGGAACCTCTAGTGAAGAGATTACGCCCAAGACACCAGGAAGGACTGGCTCTGGTCCCCGTGGACATTTCTTCTGTGGATATCTCCAATTCACTGATGGTGACTACTCCATCTATAGAGGCTTATCTGGATAAAACTGAACTTTCTTCAAACTCTCAAATTTGTTCAGTGCCTGAAGACTCGGAACCTCTAATGAACTGGTTGTGCAGAAGAAGGAAACAACAGAAATGTCCTGAAGATGAGCAGTCTCAAACTTGTGACGAAGTAGAAATAGTTGAGTCAACTCAACTAAATGTTGGTAATGAGCAAAGCAACATAAATCCTGTTTCACCGCTGAGACGCCTGAGAAAGAGATGCCCGGAACCTTATTCACCTAGAACAAGTCCAATAATGGAAGAAAAAGAGTCATCTCGACCATATCATTGCCACAAAAGGGCTAAGTCCAGTTCTTTATCATTTCAAGAGAAAGAAAAGACATCAGTAACTCCTCAAGTTGCTTTAATTTCTGAGAGAGGAACTGGTATTGAGCCCTATATGGACCATACTCCAGTAGAAAATGTGCTTGAAATGTATCATAACAACTCTTTGGATCTGCCTAGAGATGAGCCATTCACTGATGACCAGCTACACAATGAGGTTCCTCTTGCTGTGATCCTTCCAGGTACACCAGTCTCTAGTTAGTTCAATAACAATTTCAAAAATAAATTTCAGGCTTGTTAAAAGATATCAATAGAATATCCAAGCTTTGTTGCTAATTTTTTAGACTCTGTAGACAGCTGCCTAGCTCAAGATTGACTCTATCTCTCTGTTTCTCACCACTCACCACCATCTCCGTGATTGTTTTTTGTTTAAGAACCAGGGGCAAATTTAACGACCAGCATGCTGATACCATTTCGTTTGAAACCCTATACTAAGTAACAGCTGACTGCTGAAAATTTGCCTGATAAAGTTCAGTTTGAGTGTTCTTGGCCAAGTTGCACCTTTTGATGGAAATGATAATTAGGTCAAAAACAGACCTTGGCACTAAAGGCAAAAGGATTTTATTTATTTTTCTTTAGTGTCTCATAAGGCCAAATTATGTCTATTGCTTCTAAAGGAAATCTCACTTAAGGCAAGAGGATTTTATTTGTTTTTCTTCAGTGTATCGTGAGGCCCAATTATGTCTATCACTTCTAGTGGAAATCAGGAAGTCTGGAAGAACTTGAAAACTAGATTGACTTTAATGTGCTCTTTGTTTGATGGCAATTGCAATTCTGTATTTAGAAGACGTGGTAACTGATCTTCATTTGTGTTCCAATTCTTTTCCATGGGGCCAATATATGTGTGTGTTTTCATATATGGATATAGATATAGGTTCTTGTTTGATATTGTGAGGCTCAAAATTAACATTAAGCTCCTACTAAGTGGGGCTGTCTTCCAGTTTAATTTGTATTAGCTGTGATGAATGTTAAACTCCTCATTGATGCATTTCTGACTACCTATATTTGTATTTTTTAGCTCATCTCAGCTTTTTTGGTGTAGATGATGCTTCAAATGGAAATGGTTCAAATGCCAAAGCAGATGGCTTGAGTTCCTGGAGTATGAATCTTTAGACACGGTGGATAAATGTTAATGATTCTAATTATCACAGTGTGATATTGTTTTGTATTTATCTAGGTGATTGTTAATTGAAGGATAGTTTAATAAACGACATGATCCTACGAAATAGGTCTAATGTCCTTCCATTTGCAGTAAGTTTTATTGAATATTAAATTGCTTGTAATGCATTTCTGATTGCATGTCTTGTTTTCTTGTAGCTCTTCCATGTGTAAGTGGTTCTTCAAATGAAAAAAGTACTGACGTTGAAGAAGATGGCTTGAAGTTCCTGGAACCTGAATCTATGAATGAGGAGGACAAAGGTGACTATGTTTCAGAAGTATCACAGTTTGATATTGCTTCATCTCCCGAGGGAGGGGTGAAAATTTCCCTGATATGTAACTCTTCTGGGCAGTCTGATTTTCATTTTCCAAGTTCGGATGCATTTCTAAAAACAGTTGAAGAAAAAATTCGTAAATTATATAGAATTACGGAATCCAACTTCTCTTTGTCGAAGCTGATGACAGAATTTTGTGAATGCTTCTGGGCGTTGGGCACTGACTCTACTGTCGATGAACATCTAAGGTCCACCAATTTACTAGCACGAAAGATATCTGATGCACAAGAGATTCATGATGATAAAGATTGTTATGGAGGCAATTATTGCATTCCTTCAAGCCTGTCAAGTGGATTAGTCAGATTTCAGAATCTTATTGAGTTAATACCTCGAATTCCCAAACCTATAGCTCTTAGTGGTTTGGTTGGTCTTCATTGCATTACCGGTTTTAATATTCAGTTTATTGAGAACATTTGTGGTGAAAGTGGACGGAGGTTAAAGGTACTTAAAGATCCACACTCTTCTAACTCATGCAATGTGGAGGCTGTTCGCAAATGCCATTGCCCATTCCCCATTGTGTCAAGTGTATTAGTAAAGATATCTGATGCACAAGAGATTCATGATGACAAAGATTGTTATGGAGGAAATTATTGCATTCCTTCAAGCCTTTCAAGTGGATTAGTCAGATTTCAGAATTTTTTTGAGGTAATACCTCAAATTCCTAAACCTATAGCTCTTAGTGATTTGGATGGTGTTAATTGCATTGCTGGTTTTAATACCAAGTATATTGAGAACATTTGTGGTGAAAGTAAACGGAGGTTAAAGGCACATAAAGATCCACACTCTTCTAACACATGCAATGTGGAGGCTGTTTGGAAATGCCATTGCCCATTCCCCATTGTGAAGTACAGTGACTATATTGATGACATAACTGGAGGAGAAGAGAAGGTAAAGATTTCGCTGTTAAATGGCAGGAGTGCTGAAGACCTGCCAACCTTCAAATATATTTCACATAATTTAGTTCATGATAAAGCTTATGTGAATTTTTCACTTTCTCATATATCGGATGAAGATTGTTGTTCAAATTGTTTTGGGGATTGTCTATCATCACCTATACCTTGTGCATGTGCTCATGAAACCGGGGGTGAATTTGCTTACATGCCCGGGGGACTGGTGAAGGAGAAGTTTCTGGAAGAGTGTATCTCTATGAATTGGGACACATATTTTTATTGTCAGAAATGTCCGCTAGAAAGGTCTAAGAACAAGAAATCTGACAAATGCAAGGGCCATTTACAGAGAAGATTTATAAAGGAGTGCTGGTCTAAATGCAGATGCAGTAAGAAGTGTGGAAACCGGGTTGTTCAGCATGGCATTTCAGCAAATGTGCAGGTATGCCTCATACGAAGTTTAGAAATTAAATAAATTTGAGGAGTAATCACAAGGAGATTATTTAATTGTTAGAGGCTACTCATTAGTGACTTATGTTTCAGGTGTTTTTTACGCCTGAAGGGAAAGGGTGGGGTCTTCGAGCACTTGAGGAATTGCCTAGAGGTGCTTTTGTTTGTGAATATGTTGGAGAAATACTTACCAGTTCGGAATTGCATGAGCGAAACCTGCAGAGCTCTGGTAATGAGAACCATACCTACTCAGTGCTACTGGATGCAGATTGGGGTTCAGAGCATGACTTAGAGGATGAAGAAGCCCTTTGTTTGGATGCAACAGTATATGGAAATGTTGCAAGATTTATCAATCACAGGTACGCATGTAATTTGTGTTGCGCATGTCATTTGTGTGCATTTAAGCCCATTTGCTATTGTTATTATAGTTTTAGTCAATGCTTTCTCGTTACCATTTTTGTTAGCAAGGTCATACCTTTGTTATGACAAGTTCTTGCATTTAGGTGTTTGTTTCTTCGATGAGTTTCCTTTATCTAATCCAGATCCGGCTTAAAGGTTAAAGATAACTTTGCTTTCTATTTGGTTGTTTTAAACACATTTTATTTAAATAACACATTTAGGTAAATTTTATCATTTGTTCCAGGAGCTTATAGAGCTGTGAAGTTTCTTGAAGTTGTTATTAGAAGGGTATACATGAAAATGGCAGATTTCTTTGGCAAATTGATACAAACTTTGGGTAGAACTATCATTGAAAACTGTCTTGTAAGGGCAGGGTGCCCAAGAGTTTATATACACATGGTTGACATTATACTTAAGCCACGTGGGACACTTAGGATCGTAACATACCACCACGCTCTGCAGCCGACGTCCACGGTGGCTCACTCTATCTTATAGGTCGCCCCCTCTATGATTCGAACCTATGACGTGGTGCTTAGCTTTGATACTAAATAATATAAACATTTGGTAAAACTCACCCTTAAATACCGGCTTACAAGGTTGGGGTGCACAATAGCTTATGTGGTTAAGATTATACTTAAACCATGTGGGACACTTGTGATTGTAACACAAATTATGCATATTAGATACTCCTCTTGCTCTCTCTACCTTACTTTGACTCTCACTCACCCACACGCGCTCTTGGGGTCTTGACTTTCTGTTACATTATAAAATTGATTTGTATTTTCCACTGAAATAGTTAGAAATTTAGCACACTGATAAACACTTGGCCTATTTTTTTTTTTTTTATGTTTTATCTTCATTCTTAGGAGTTTATTCTTTCCCCTTTATTGATAAAATGGATTATTTCTATTAGTAAATGAAACTGGAGTATATTATTAACCAAGTCTTCTTGTCTATGTCTAGTTTAGCAACGTTATTCCCAAATTAATAGAATGTTCTAAAATTCCCAGCTAAGATTAATCAATTTACATGATCAGCTTTTTACTTCTAGAGAGATGAAAGATAAGCTTTTGCAAATTTCAGATGATTGCCAAAACTTGGCCTTATCTTACGTTAAGTAGCAAGTGGGTTATTAAGTTCAGGATCTTGATTATGCTTATTCTAAATGTTGTATCTTTGCAAGTAAAATGATACAGAATTTGTTGAGTAAGAGTCCTACAACTAGATATCTCATACTCTTGTAATTTTCATTTATTTCTGGAATCTTCCTGTTGATACTTTGTAGAATCTAATAACACTTTTAAGGATGAAAACAATCTGCTTTCTGGTAACAGTAATCTCTAAAATGATGCTACAGGCTAGGACTGGAAATTAGCAAAGAGTTATGACATTCTAATCTGTATATGCATATCGAGATAAATAATCTGTTTGGCATTTTTCTGTAGTTGCTTTTGTATCTTCTACTTTTTCTCACAATATGCACTCTACCATTAGAGAAAAAAGACTATATATATATATATTTGTACTTTAAAAATATTTTTCTAGCAATCGTAGGAAGAAAAATGAGTTGCCCTTTCTTGCTAGACAAAAGATAAGACAATGTTATGTTGTATGGGGTACATATATACAAAATCTAGTAATCTTGAAGTTTTCTTTCTTTGATTTAGGATTTGAGTGTTAGTTCTTCTTTTCAAATCCCTATTTATTCTCCCTTTTGATCGTATCCAGCTCATCTAGCAGTGTTACTGAAACAAATTAAAGGGAAAATATAACCTACTTTCGAGAATATAATGTTCATTACTCAGTACTGTCTGATAGCTGGTGATCCAGTTTGTTTGTCTTTCGATGATGAAGCTTATCCCCCCATCGTCTCACTAGTCGACTTTGATTCCTATTATTTTGAGGTCATATCTACTAGTCAGAGTTTGCCTTGATTTGGCACTGCTCTCTGTGAGTCCTAGGAGGGGTGGCTTGGATATGGTTTGCCCTTCAACATTCATTGAATGAAGTGGTCACTCTCAAGACTCAAAGCCACACATTTACACTTGGCAGCTTGATATTTGAACTTAACGTCATTCAAGAGTTTATTCACCTTAACTGGGGAAATATAAAGAACAATTTTTTTTTTTGTTTGTCTGTTAATTTCGTTAGCATCTCCAGACTTCTCCTTTTCTCCATCAATGAGTAGTATTCCTGTATTCTGGGCATGTGGCATGTGAAACGATTTTGCTTGATGACCGTTGATTAGTCTTTCACTCTAAACACTTTCAATTTTTCTGTTTGTTTCAAGCATCAAGCATCAAGATTCTAGCTTCCCTTAATGTACAGGATTGTATCATTAGATCATCAACATTGTTGAAGTCCCAAGCATTTTATGGTTCTTGATGTTCACGATATGCATTCAACAACTGCTAATCAGGTGAATCTTTTTTTTAATTGGTTAGATGCCATGATGCTGCCTTAGTTGCGATCCCAGTTGAAGTGGAGACTCCAGATCGTCACTACTATCATGTATGGTGCATGAGCATTTATTGATATCTTGATCTCTATACGCATATATAGATGAATGTGTGATATCACTTAATTGAGTTTTTGAAATCATGCAGCTCGCTTTTTTCACAAGAATGAAGGTAGAAGCCATGGAAGAACTGACCTGGGTAAGGAGGCTCAAGTTTTATAGGAGCATGTTTCATATTGGAATTGTTTGGCATTATGGTTTAACTTACCTAATGTGCATGCTATATTTCACAGGACTATGGCATTGACTTTGATGATCTTGATCGTCCTGTGAAGGCTTTCAAATGCCTATGTGGAAGCCAATTCTGTCGAGGCCTAAATCATTGAAAGAGGTGGTATGAGCTTGATGTCGTCATCGTGTTTATAAATCATTCTAATACTAAATACAAACTTGTTTAATTGGATCACAGATGTTCCACATTTCTAATTCTAGTTCTAAGCAAAGGGGATCAGAAAGAAGCTACCTATTTTGTAAATATAAAATCAGTCTGACTTTTAGTGCAGTTAAAGCAGAATATTTGACATCATTAAAATTACCCCTGGCTTTTCACTCTGATTGATTGGTCTTTGTGCTTGAGCTGCTACATGAGAGATGACCATAAAATTTTATTAAAGATGTGAGTTTCATTTAAGTGATGCATTACAATTTACAAATCATATTGAAGATGAGACCATAATTCCATGGTAATAGGGCATTTGCCAGTTTATCAGGCAGGCTATTGAGATGAATTTGCTTCACTTCTTTTCAACGTGAACCATGACAGTAACCTTCCTTTTAGGCAAATTTATCATGAACTGCTAGCTTAATATGTATGTATGTTAGAATATATTGAGACCTAGTCTTGGGACTTTTCTGAAGTAATTTTTTAGTTTTTCTAGCTTTTTGCCTTCTTTAGGCTATATGCTTATGTTGGCTTCCCTTGTGTCTTTTAGGCTCCTTCTTGTTAGTTTCTTTTGCTTTTGTTAGTTTTTCAATAAATTTCTTACCTATTCAAGAAATGAAAAAATATCGATTCCTTGCTCAATTTCTATTTTCCAGCTGTTGAAGTTGAATCCTTAGCTCTCTTCAAAAGAAAAAAAAAATGAAAAAAAAAAAAATATATGAAGAAGCGAGGAATCCTTGTATGCACTTTATTTTACTGCCTTTATTGGCGGTCTCCTTTTATTATGTTCGTGCCAAGAAGGGACGGAGCCAGAAATTATTTTGAACAGGGGCCAAGGCATTTTTGACAAAATAATAATAATAATAATAATTAAACAGAATAAATTATACTTTCAAGTCATCATTCACGAATATCATGATATGACAAATTGACAATGATTTCACTTTCACACATTTTTAAAAAAAGTTAAAACTTTCTCAAATTTCAAATACCACTCTAAACATTATTATTAACAACACAAATTACCATCCAATCACCAATTAGAACATCCAAGTCTTTGTAAGGTTGAGGGAAAGGTAGAGGAATAACAGGGCCATTGTTCACCCGAATGGCACCATGTCCACCAGCAGTAGCCTTCTGAAAAAGAAGTGAAGGGAAATAGAAAAAAGCCTCAAATCTGATCCTTAACCTGAAAACTATACGTCCACCTTTGCCCTGGCAATATCAGGCAGATCATCTCCTGCACTCCACCCTGCCATGAATTCCTCCTTAGTTGCACTCCATTCCTACGTCCCAAACGTAAACCTTCACCAAAATCAGAACAAAAGGATCAGAATCATTTCATAGACTAGGGTTTTGATTTCACTATATATATATATATAACAACAACCATGTCATAAGAAAATGGATCCTTCAAGTTGTTATGAACGTTAATGTTCACAACATCATTGGTTGTCGTGTCCAAAACTGGCCCTGGGAATTGGTCGATCGTTGATCACAATCACCTATAAAAAGTCATTCTACTGATCAATTTCGTAAAGAAGCTGCTAAGAGAGAAATGTACATATTTTTCGACCAAATGGAACCAACCTCATCTTTTTACAACTTAAGCTATATAACTAATCATAAATATTTGGGGAAAATGTAAAATTAGTCTCAATGGTTTACTCATTTGCAAATAGTTTTAAGGGGTTTAAGACGTAATTGAAAACTCTCTCTAGCAAGCAAAAAACACAAATAGGTCTTTGGGCTCAACTATCGTCCAACATTTCGATAGAAATCGTTAGGAAAAGTTACGTTAACACTAATCATATTGTGACATGTGTCACTTACAATAAATTAACATATATATAAAAAAGGAGTGGGTCGGTGGGTGAGTCAACTTTATGGTCATTGTAAGCGGTGAACCATCCTCATTTGACTAAATGGAGGTGACTAAAACCAATCTCGGGCATTTAGGGGTGGTTCGTGATTTGGAGGTGGTGGCCCACTAGCCGCCTCCATTTTTTTTGTCTTATATATATATATATACATACATACATATAAATTTTGTTTTAGTTTTTTAATTTTTTTTATTGTAGGTTATATGAGTTATAATATAATTGGTGCTAATATGACACCCCAACAATTAATCTCTTTTTAAATTTTGGAGGAAAGTTGAATCTGCGGACTTACTTTTTAAACCCCGATAAACTATTTGAAGCCGACAATCACAAATTTGATATGTTTTCCAAATATTTTGATAGTTTTTTGTTTGTTTTTGTTTTTGGTTTTTTTTTTTTTTTTTTTGATAGTTTTTTTTTTGATAGTTTCTTTTGATAGTTACTCTGGGTGTAAATGACAAAATAAGGGCGTATTAAAATCCTCTTATTGGAATCCATGACAACCCAAGCCTACAAAAATGACGAGCCCAATATATAACACACAAAGTCAGCATTAGTGGGCTGCCCGGAAATTTTAAGCCGTAGTACGATTATGGTAATTAATACAAAAGATCATGGGGCGTTTTGGAATTTAAGCACCAGTGACCTTACGAAAACCCTAGACAGCCACCTATATAAATAGCCCCCCAAAACCCTGATAGCATTCTCGGTCTTCATTCAGCCGGCGAAAATGTCGAAGCGAGGTGAGTTCCTCAGCTGCGTTGTCTCCTTTCGTTTTCTTACTGTTATCAATTGAATTTTCTGTTTGGTTTACTAGAAAACTGAATGGAAATGAGAGAGTTTTAATTTCTCTTTCTGCTGTTATTTTTTTTTTTTGATGGATAACTACAATCGGACTATAGAAATAGAAGTAGTTGAACGAGTTTGCTGAGCTTTGTGTTTGTTGTGTACTAGTTTGCTTAGTATTCGAGGATATTGATTTTTCTTTTTCTTTTTCTTTTCCTCTGGTTTCTTGGCTACGAAACAAGGTGTAATGGAAATATTATATTTTTAATGCTCTTACTGTATGGGAACAGATCCGTTTGTTTGCCGAAGGAATCCTATGAATTTTTTTTTTTTAATTCCTCTGATTTAGTAGTATCTAAACAGATTTTTCTTGAGATTTTTAACCTTGTTCGGATACTATAGTGGATCCTTAGATTCACATGGAGTTAGGGGTCTGTTTGGTTGCTGAGAAAACGTAGAAGGAAAGGAATTTCACTTCGAATCTGGGATTTTCCAGTTCATGGGTCACAAATAAAACGGACAACCATGTATAGGTTGGATTTTATTCATTGTGAATTGAAATGAAAGTGGATAACAAGGATTTGCTGGTACTTTTCTGGTTTTAGGACGTGGAGGATCAGCTGGTAACAAGTTCAGGATGTCACTGGGTCTGCCTGTGGCAGCGACAGTGAACTGTGCTGATAACACAGGGGCTAAGAACCTGTACATTATCTCTGTGAAGGGAATCAAGGGTCGCCTCAACCGGTTGCCATCTGCATGTGTTGGGGACATGGTGATGGCCACTGTTAAGAAAGGGAAGCCTGATCTCAGGAAGAAGGTCCTTCCCGCAGTCATTGTGAGGCAGCGTAAGCCATGGCGCCGAAAGGATGGGGTCTTCATGTACTTTGAGGGTAACTGTTGTTTTCTGATTACATTGTTGTTGTGATGTGATGGAATGCTTTATTATGTTGCTATTTACACTGTTAGCTGTGATTTTATGATCATGCTGTTTGGCTGATTTGGCTGCATGGGTTGTAGTGCTTTCCTGTGATTGGAATTGATTTATTCTTGTTTCCATTTACAATTTCGTATTCCTTTTCGTCTCTTTCTCAATTACACCTATATCTTGTAATTTTGTTGAGAATTTTTCCATGATAGCTGGTTTGTGTTGCTTACTTTACTGCTGCATCATTTTGTTAGTGCTTCGACATCACAACATAGTTGGAAGACCCTAAGACCGATCTGTAATGTCCAAGATTGAAGTGAACAGATCCAATGTTTGTGGGGGTAATTTGGATGATAATTTGTAAGATCTGTCCAAAACAGCATATGATGGAGCATTTTTACAATATATTACGAGGAAGTTGTGCTTGGCATTGAATTGTGTTCTGAGTTTAGTTCTGGATCTGTGATGTGGCATGCCATTATAATTTCTGCGTTGAAGTTGGGCTTCTATGTAAATACTGCTTCTTCCTAGCCTTTTTGTTGCATTAATTATACATATCTGTACAATTATCACATGCTTGTCCCCAGAAAAAGATATGGATGCTGGTTAAGCAGCATCATAATGTGTACATATCTCTCTAATTAGTGGGCTTTGGTACGAGCTATGATATGGTGATTCCTGAGACTGGTTACCGATTTCTATGTGGTTGAATATTGGATCGAGCAGGATAATTATAATTAGGGATGCATATCGGTTAAATTGGTGATGGTACAGGTAATTTTGCCTACCAAACGGAAAAAGTTTGTTAAGTCCGTCAATTCGTTGGAATCGGTTCAATGTTGGTTGGTTAAGTTGGTCAACTCAGTGAAGTTGGTTAAATGTTGGTTGGTTAGTTGTGGGATTTTTTATATTGGGCCAAGCCTTTTTTTGGGGGTGGGGGTGGGCATTATTGGTTGTTTTTGGGCACAAATAGTTGTTTTTTGGGCTGAACAAGTGTTTATTGGACATGTTTTTGGGATAAACAAGTGATTCAAAAAATTGAGTGTCAAAACCGGTTTAAGTCGTTTGGTAGAAGTTGGTTCGGTTTGGTTAAACTACGAAATAAAACATTCTACTTTCTACCAAACCAATGTTAAAACAGTTTTTTCATTCCGACTACTGACCGGCGAAAGTCGGTAGGCGGCAATTATCTATAATATAGAATCTTTGCTTTTCTGATTTGATATGCTACCAATTTATTATTTTCTTTTCTTTTTAAACTTGTTTTGGGAAGTGTCCGGTTGAGGCGCTGGTGATGTAGTGTAGAGGATATTCTGTTTTTAGGGTTTCTCTACATATCCCATACCCAGCTATATTGAAGTTACCAACCTTACCCAAGTTCCGGATGGTAAATTGTTTTTATCATTCTTGTTATGGTTGGGATACTTGTCTTGCTGTTTCCACGTTATTGCATTTAGGATTATCTTTGTCTTTCTTACTACCTCTTAGTAGTACAAGGATATCAGTAATGAGGTGCTGCCTTCCTTTAAAGGAGCCTGAGTTGATGGTCTATGGAAAATTTGTTTTCCATTGTTCAATTTTGGAACCTTGATCTTCTTGTGGTTTTATTGTAAATCTCAATTTATGTGTGATATAACCAGACATAAGTCAGGTATCCTCCCTAATATCTAGGATGATACGGTTACGAGTCTGGAAAATTGACTGTGTCAATCGTTGCAGATGTGCTGTTGCTTTTCAAGGTCATATGTGCTCCATTTTGGCTCAACATCATGCTCTATTAATAAGTAATACTGTTCATTGGATGTGCTGATTATTGTTTAGATCTAATATAATGTGCAAAGCCTAGCAGCAGTTTGTCATTTTCTTTCCTATAAAACCCATCATGTTCCTTGTTTTGGTAATCACTTGAAAAGGTTTGTGATATTGCCAGACATCAGTCAGGTATCTTCCGTAATATACCATGGTGGATACAGTTACGAGTCTGGAAAATTGATTGTGTTCATCGTTGCAGATGCATGCTTTTAATGCTCGCATCTGCTCCATTTGGGCTCTACATTTAGTTGTCTTAGCAACAATATTATGTGTTGATTACTTGTTCAGTGCTTATTATTGTGTTAAGCTGCACATCAATGTATCTAGTCTTGAATTTGGGTTCTACATATGGTTGTGCCCTATCGTTTATTATGTGGAAGTGGATGTATCCTATATCTATTATTTATTAGATAGTTGCTGGTTTCTGACTTTATTGGAAAATAGTTTAAATAAGACACTGTAACTTATTCTGATAATGATTTTCTTCATCTTTTTGGCAGATAATGCTGGTGTAATAGTGAATCCAAAGGGAGAAATGAAAGGTATGGCTAATATCTGAATCACTAACTGGGGCATTCTACACCACCTTAATTAATTGGTCAATTATTCTATTGCATGGATGTGTAGAGATGGTGTGTTTTTCGGTTGGGAATGGTCGGGGATCGTATTTTAAGTTGCTTAATGATCTCTCGCAATCTATGCTTTGACTTCAATTTTTTTTAGTAACTTGATTTCTGTTGTACGTATTAGGGTCTGCTATTACTGGTCCTATTGGGAAGGAGTGCGCGGATCTATGGCCGAGGATTGCAAGCGCAGCAAATGCCATCGTTTAAGGGTTCAAAGTCGCTTCTTTGTTCCTTCTTTTTGAACCGATGATATTTATGTTTTGATAGTGGTAGAGGTTGCAAAATTTTACTGGATTTGCTGTGTGTTGGACATAAACCGCATGGAGTTTAGTGTTTGGATTATGGTATCATATTATTCTAGTTTCTTTTCTGAATTGAATGTTAGTGATTGTGGAGTGGATTCTTCATTTACTTATTGCTATATTTTGCGTCAAAATTTGCCGTCAGCGTTTCTTAACAAAGATCATAGTTTCGATGTTAAGTTAATTATACCACGGAGGATGTAGATTGCAAAAAGTGGGATTTCTATTTCATGTAGGGCATGTAAAACAGTGGGAGCCACTCTCGAGGGTGTGGTGTCAAATTTGGGGTGTAAAAATCACGAAGATGTGTTGTAGTGGGCTAATGAGCCAACGTGTTGAGCAGTTATTATGTGAGTAAACGTTTTGGGTGTATTTTAGAACTTTGTCCTATCATGCTCGGCGTAAAATGATTTTTACGGTGATGAAAATAATGGTTAACAGTCACATTTTCAGTTTTACCGTAATTTTTTTTTTTAACTTTTGAAAAACATAAAAATCGTAAATTGTTTTTTAAAATTAAACTATTTGTTTTTATATTTGAAATCGTAAATCGTTTAATATTCGATCATTGGAATTCAGCAATAATTGGATGTTGGAATTCAGTCGGCACCAGAGTTTGGCAACATTCGGTTGCTGGAATTCTGCTGTCGTCATATTCTAGCGACATCCGGCTATTGTAAACAAATTTTGGCCATGGTCAGAAATCGATCGAATTTGGTCAAAACGGCTAGGATTCGGACACTGATCCGATCGGATCCGGAAGAGTTCGATCGGAATTCGGCCATTTTGGTTGGATCCGGCCAAACGTACTTGCTAGAATCCGACGACGGTGACTAAATGTTGTCGGATTTCAACGGCATTGGCTAAATTCTAATTTTTACATTTCATAATTTTTTCGTGCGAATTAAACGTCAAAAAATATTTTAAAAGAAATTATTTTGTTAAAAATATTTTACGACAAAATTTTTTAGATAAAAACAAACGGAGTATCAATGAAAAATTGTGTCAGGAGGATGCTCCCGCGTTGTGACCTTGTTCTTTCTTTACTTTTGCCGTTGACAATTCTAGTTGCTCTCCTCTCATCGTCGCATGGCAATACCTGAAAATTCTTGAATCCAAAAAGAAGTTTTATACCTTCTGAAAGTTTGCGCATGCAAGATAAAGCGATTTTGACCTATTCCTACCTTTTTAAGTAAAATGTATTACGTCGTCTCTGAAAATGGTGCGGTAATATCTCCCGGAGGTTATTGATGGTCTCTCTGTATGCATTTTCGCTCTCTTTACCGGAAGCAGCGGAACTGCGATTGGTAAAACAAGGTAGTAGCGTTGAGAGTTTCATTTTATGTATTTTTTTGGTCAGAGTCTATGGCCTGTGGGCTTTTTAAGCTTTTTAATTGGTTATAGAGCCGAAGTTGGACTTGACGTCTATTGGGCAAAATTGACGAGGTGCATGGGGTAAGGCTCTTGCTCAAGCTCTTCAAGGGGGGAGCATCTTATATGAACTACAATTGACAATATATTAAGCTCATATTTGCAGCATGCACTATTCAATGGTTCTACATTTTAGCCTGGGGACGGGGGCTGTCACACTTACGTTCAAAGAGAGAACCATCTCTCAAAACTAGTACATAAAACAAGATACAGCATGTTCTGACCCATACAACTTTCAATCCATGATAGTTACGTGGCTTCTTCAGCTCATCTTTGCCTCACCGTCCTCATTCATCTTGGCACAGTACTCGAACAAACTCCCATCGAAACAGCGCCTCACGGCTTCTTTAGACAGCATGCCTTCCTCGTCCCTGGCGAGGAAATACAGAATCCCCCACTCCATCTTTGATGCAACCCTGCAATCCACAACCATACCTGTTTGTTAGGGTGAGCATCCCCACAAGAGCGAGCGAGCGCTCGAGCATAAAGTTCTATATATAGAAGGTGGCAAAACGATTGACGACCATCCAAAGATGTCAAATGCATCTCGATTCGCCTGTGTCATGTCCCAGAGCTCTCCAAGCGTCAACTTGTCCGGCACCGTGCGAGCATATTTACTGAACATGTTTTCCAGATTCACCGGCACATACCTGCAATTTCGTGGAACAAGAACCGTGGAGTTCAATGATTTCCTTGTAGAGATCGATCCCAAGAGACGAAGTTGACGATCGATATGCTCTTACCTTCCTTCTTTGTCGTAAGTTCCTGAGTCACTTCCGTGCTTGGCTCTGTGTATGTTGTAAATGTGTATAGGAAAGAAAGGAGAAGGGAACCACCCCTGCAATTGTATATAACAACATGACTTCAATCAAAGTTTCTCTGGTAAGGTGATCGACGTCCAATTTTCTTTCCAAGCATAGGGCCTTTTAGGACCCCCAAATTGAAAAAAAGTAAATTCCAGCAGCAAGAGGATATACTTACCGGCAGAGTAGCATAACTGAGCGCTCCATTGATAATAATGGCCATAATAAGAGAGGCAATCATGTTGAACCCAATTGCACGTAGTCCTTGTAAACACAAAGAAAAATCAAAAAACACAACACTGAATTGCTCTGCCCGAGAGCTGCTCGTGTAGATTAGCAATTCGAACAACAAAATTGCTGGAATCTCTATATGTAATGTATAAGATAGAAATTACAAAGGTAATTAATCTCTTGAACCAAGCTGCTAGATGAGATTTACCAGAATAAGTCTCCCAGGGATAAACGATCCCATTGTCGTCAAAGTCAAAAAAAGCTGCATGCTGCTGAAGAACACTCATGTTATAGTGTCTATGGCCAGGTGTTCCAGTTGGATAGTACGTATCAGGAGCAACCAATGCTCTGGCCAGATCTGTTCTCCATACATACCATAATGTACGAACCATTTGAAATGTAAAACATTAGCTCTTTGATCTTTCAAAGATAGCTCTACCCAGAAAGAAGATAAATATGATGATATGATTAATTAGAGTTCATTTTGGTGTGGAGGAAGACTAAAAAAGACATGCAGAAAGAAAGGAAGTCACAAAGCTTACATGGCTTTGGAAGTGAGACTTCCAAGTCGTCCCGGACCCTTCTCTCAGCAGTCACTGGTGCATAACGAGCCTCTGTTGCCAATGCTTCTCTCTCCATCAAACCAGCCTGAGGCATCTCTCTCTCTTCCCCCTTCAACTCTTTTCTTGCAAGGTTTTCTTTCTTTTCTCTCTTCTTCCTTGTGGCTTGCTGTGTTGTAGCAGCCATACATATAAACAAATTTTGGTGGCCGGTACCTGCTGGTGTCGAAGTGGCGGAGGGAGAGGTGGACACAACCGCAAACAAACAAGGCCCACCTATGCTGCGGTGGCAAGAGCGCAAAACGCCACCTATTCTATGTAAGAAACAGTTGTGGCAAGCCTTGAGGACTGCATGCAATAGGGAAACATCACTCCAATAAGAAAACAGAGCATCTCATTGATTTATTATATCGGCCGCTTATTCTTTTCTTCTTCTTCTTCCCTTTTTTTTTTTTTTTTTTTTTTTTAGATATATCGGCTACTTATTAAAGTGGAATAGGGATACATAAGAGAGAATTAATTATTGACTAAAGGTCCCCAAAGGGTAGCTCAATTGGCTGGGGATCACGCCTCATGAAGCGGAGGTCACTAATTTGAATCATCCTCTTGTGTGGACATGTCAAAAAAAAAAATTATCTACTAGAGGATAACATAAAGAATAAATAGATTAATACATATTGAGAAATATTCTCAATAGTTAGTAAATGGGCTTTTTTAATTCATACAAGCCCATTTATTTATATTAATCCTAAAAAACCAACTACAAGAAGGTTAAGGTTAAGGTTAAGGCTCATCAAGAAACAATTTAACAAAAAGTTAAGAGTATCTCGAAAGTATCAAATTCAGGGATACTTGGACTGTACGAATTCCACGTAGGCCGGAAAGAAATTTTGGAGCTAGGGAACCAGTTCCTACCTTATCCAAAGTGAATGTTTGAAATTCCATCTATAAATAGGTGAAAACCACAAAGTATTCTTCATGTGATTTTTTTGATTATTCAGACTTGATCTAAATTCTCCCCAAAAGACTGACTTAAGTATTAAAGTGGGTCCGACTGGAACTCCCGGCGAGCTTCTTTGATGTTTATTGTTGTGCAAGAGAGAATACAGAATTTTACAAAAGCTTATGTCACCATACCAAAAACTGTCTTAACAATGCAAATCTTAAACTACTAAGACAATTATGGAAACATCAGAGTCTTGATAAGATTCCTTTAGGAGCAAAACTCACTCTTCTTGTATATGGAATTGTTGTGCAAAAGCACCTCTCTTGTTGATGGGCTTGTTGTACAAAGTAATATTCTCTCTTACATATGGAATTCTCGTGACTCGAACATAAATTAACTATAAACTGATTTGTAATTAATTCTTACAAATTACTCTAATAAAGTGACGTGCTTCTTTTAGCACGTAAAAATTACATATTTTTTTAACAGCATTTATAAGAAAGCATTTACTTCTCACATACTTTAGAAATACATATTACCTTATTAAACTGGTTTGTAGGAATATGTTACAAACTAATTCGTAGCTAATTTTTATCTGGTTTTATAGCTTGTATGAACGTTAACACTTGAAAAAATAAAAGATAACAATTATAACATGGATGTAGGTAATAAGAACTCTATACTCCGTTACTACTTACGACTCGTGTCTTCCTTTTACCTTTTTAAAAATGATATAACTTTTAAAATTACCAATCACAACATATAAAAGAGGGACATAGTCCAACGCATAACATTACTATTGGCCATTCGTATTTGTTTGGTGCAAACCCTGTGAGCCCAACATCCAAAAAAACCGACCATAAAAGCCCAAAGAACAACAGGCCCACTGCACCAAACAAAGACACACACACCGGCCGCGTACAGTAAAGAGAGGGGTTTTGGAGAGAGGGCGAAGCGAGAAAGAAAAAAGAGAAGCGAAGGAATGGCGAGCGAGGTAGCGATGGCGGCGAACACGGAGGTGGCGGTGGCAGCGGCAGAGGAGGAGACGGTGACGACGAAAGTGCCGCACAAGTTGGAGAGGAAGTGGGCGTTCTGGTTCGACAACCAGTCCAAGCCCAAGCAAGGTGCCGCCTGGGGCTCCTCTCTCCGCAAGCTCTACACCTTTGACACTGTCGAAGAGTTCTGGTGGTACGCTTTTCAATTTTACCACCCCCCACCCTCTCCCTCTCCCTCGTTGCGTATTTTGATTCTATGTTTAATTTTGATAGTCGGTGACTTTGTACATGTTTTGGTGTTGATGTCGATATGGGTTCGTGTTATTTCCTCTTTGTTGATTTGTGTTTTTCTGTTTGGTTTCTGAGAAAGTTTCGAGGAAAAAGGGAAGAAAAAGATAGCATAGTTTGGATAATCTTGTGATTTGGTTTAATAAGGTTTACCTGGAATTGAAAATAGTTAAAAGTTTTCCTAGATCCAAGACAATGATAATATTTTGCTTATTTTATTTACTATTGTCAAATTTCTTGAACCAGCTCAATAAAATTCCGTTTCCAATCACAACCTTCTATTTCTTTCTGTATTGTTAGTTTTGCTTGTGTTCATCTAGGACCAAAGTAAAAAACTTGGTTGTTTTCGTTCAAGTTAAAACTCGATCTCTTTCTGCAGTTTGTATGATCAGATATTCAAGCCCAGCAAGTTTCCTGCCAATGCTGATTTCCACTTGTTCAAAGCTGGGATTGAACCCAAATGGGAAGATCCCGAGTGTGCTAATGGAGGAAAGTGGTCCGTCGTCAGCACAAGAAAGACTAACCTTGAGACCATGTGGCTAGAAACTGTAATAATCTTACTTTTTGGTTTATTTTCTTTCTGTGAGAGTTCAATTTAGAATAGATGGGTAATTGGGTATTGTTAGTATAGAAATTACAGGCATTTTTGTAATCAATTGGTTTGTATTGGATAGTTGATGGCTTTGATTGGAGAACAATTTGATGAGGTCGATGAGATTTGTGGTGTGGTTGCGAGCGTGCGCCCGAGGCAGGACAAACTTGCATTATGGACCAAGACAGCAGCAAATGAAGCTGCCCAGGTCTGATTTCTTATTAAATTTGATTCCAAGAATCTAATTTTATTGTTGATTTTGCTCATTTCGTGAGTATACTCTTCTTTAGTTAAGTAGATGTCATTGGAGGCAGATTGTCTGTATCTTATCAAACACGTGTTAGTGTGTGTGTATGTGCACATGTACATGTTTCCAAAAGAACACTTTGGAACATAAGAAGCTTTTATGTACGGCCTCTTTGTGAAAGAGATGATTCATTTGGCAGATTTCTATTTCCTCTCTCTCTCTTAGGGCTGAGCACCGCCCCCTATGGGCGGTTTTCAGCCATACCCAGGCCCCATATCCGCCCTCCAGCGGGGTGCGGTTTCAGGAATCGCCTGCCACGTGGGACGGAGACCGGCCATATCCGCCGCATGGTTTTTTTTTTTTTTTTTTTAGGTTCTGTTTAACCCGTGGGATGGTCTCTACTGCGACAGATGGAGGTTCTCTGTCGAGACCAACAACGCCGGGTCCACCACTCCGGCGAGTTGCGAGCGCTTCGTGCAGGACTACATGACTGGCAGATAACAGACACAAACAGACTAGAGTCAAAACCAGCAGATCATTCATCAAAATCCAACACATTCTACGGAAGCAAAAACAATAACCAGATCAATGTATATTCACAGACCCATAATTAAGCTAAGAAACCCTTTTCAAAACACATATAGATATGATTTCTTCCACCAGTTCCCAATTGCATTTCCTATAGGAGACACAGAAAAAACACCCAGATCTTAGAGCATCTCCAGCAGAGTGGCCAAATCCTTCAAAATAGTCAAATTTGACTATTATGAACACTTTTTCTTCTCCAGCAGACGAGCTAAAGTAGCGTTTTTTCTTAAAATATGAACAGTGAATAGGCAGATCTGCCTATTCACTGTTCACATAACAAATCTCTCTCTCTCTCTCTCTCTCTCTCTCTCTCATCACAAAGAGAACGTGAGAGAATCATGCGAGAGAGATGCGGACCCGCGATCCAACTCCGGTGAAAATTTTCGTGGGTATGCCCTGTTTTGGCCGAAAATTTCAGGGGGTTTTGTTGGGGGTTTCAACCGTCTTCATTTTTGTTTGGTAATCACCAATTGGGTGTGAATTGAAGTTTGATTTTCTGGTGTGTTCGTTAGCAAAGTTTGGGTAGGTGATTGGGTTTTTTGTGTTTAAATTTCTTGGGTGTCTTATTGCCATAGCCGAATGTAAAAGGGGGTAAGGATCTATGGAGGATTGAGAGAGTTGTTCACTTTCTCTGCTACTTCATAAGCCAGAAGTTCATGGATGAGCACCAGAGGACTGCTGCAGTGGGGGTTGGAGAATGGAGATGGAGATGGAGAAGGTGACAGAAGAGAGAGAGAAAGAAAATAAAACAATAAAAAAAGATTGAAAAATAATTTTTAAAGAAGATAAATAGTAGAATAGAGAATCTGTTGGAGTGTTTTTAAGAAAATGAGTAGCTAAAGTAGATATTTGTACTTTTTTAGTAGCTATTTTACAAACTCTTGCTGGAGATGCTCTTAGAAAGCAAACGTCCATTAAATAAAATAAAATCACATAATTAACATAAAATTCTTCACCACTGATCATAGATCTAACAAATTTGAGAAACACAATTCAAAAAAATTTGCAAAAAACCAAAACTTTGTACTGTAAACCATGACCACATCCAATCCAGAAAAACAGAAGATCAACTTGACTTACCAATTAGCCCAGAGAGAGAGAGAGAGAGAGACAGAAAGTTTCAGACAAGGAAATTGAAGACCAGAGAAAGCACGGAGATTTGGGAGCTTGAGAGAGAGAGGGAAGTTGGAGAGAGAGACAAAGAGCTTCCGAGAAGCTTCAATGGGATTCGGATTTGAGAGAGAGGGAGGGAGGGAGGGAGGGAGAGAGAAATTTGGGCATTTTGATGGGAATGGGAGAGGGAAAGGGATGAAATGTTTTCTGAATTCCTAAGGCCTAAGTGATATTTTCGAATAGTCGAAGTTGAGAGAGTTTTCTTTTTTTAATGATATTATATTTGTAAATATATTATTTATATATATAATATTAAATGAGCGGGTAGTATCCACAACCGTGTACCCTTAACCCGCTATCTACCTGTTTGGGCAGTTTGTAAAAAGGTATACTGCCCGCCTGGGTAATGGGGAAAAAAATCCATCCATTACCCTTATTGGTGGGTGGTCACCCCTACTCTCTCTGTTGTGTGTGTTTTGTGTTCGAAGTTTCATGTTGCAGACCAATGCAACTTTATAAGGAATTTGAGATGCATAAGGTGTTGCATTCATATGTGAAAGCACTACTTTGCCGCCTTCCAACGGATATTGATGTGTGTGACATGTGTGTCTAAACTTTACAGTGGCAGTCTTTTTATCTTCCTTTCTGCTTATGGTTAAATTTTTGTTGTCTTATACCCAAAGATTCCTCCTCTTTGCCTCATTTCATTCTGATCTGAATATGGTTGCTTGACCACCAATGCTAATTAAAATTTCTTTTAATTTTGTTTTATAGTGCAATTGAAATGGGTGTTTTCTGCATAGCATTTATTTAAGGTTGTGGTGTTCCACATATTGTTTATTTAATAATCAGAAACATTATGTGCAAAGATACAAAAAAGACTCTGTTTATGTTGCTTAAGAAGCTGCACCATATAAATTTAGTGTGACTCATTTTTGGAGGATGGTTTCGGCCTTAAATCTCCACAGAAGCAAAATGATGTGATTGGTCATATTGTTGTAGCAGGACATTTCCTTTCTATATCCCTGTAAATTGATAGTAAGTGTTACCATATCTAACATATTGGTTGCATTACCCAGGCAAGACTAGATGTACAAATTTGAGAGATGCTGTACCTTCTTATGATTGCCACTGTATTTGCTCAAGCATTTATCTATCTATTTGTACTGTGTTTTTGCTGCAATCACAAATTACAGAGATTTGTGTATCCATTGAGTGCATCACACTGAGTACATTTTATTCTGGTATTTTGAATGTTTGTTCAAATACAATGAACTTCTTCTTTTTTTCCCTGTAAGTTCAAGTCAGTTTTCTCCTTTATTGTTCTCCAAGTACCTAGATGCTTGCCACAACAAACTGAAGTTTTTACTAGGTGGTTGAAGAATGTGTCTGTCCTTATTGTGCGATGCTTGAACAACATCCCACTCATTTTAAATGCTTAATCTTTTTTTTTTTTTTTTTGATGAATAAATAAATGCTTAATCTTGCATTTGATAAATAATGTTTATCTTATGTAGATGGGCATTGGGAGGAAGTGGAAGGAGATCATTGACTTCGCTGATAAACTGACTTACAACGCCCATGTAAGTTCTATGTCACAGACCAGTGTTTTCAGAATTATATGAAGCCAGTAAGCAAAAAGAGAATCCATGGGTATTTGAACATGAGTACCCGGGGAAAAAGAACAATAATCTTTGAGGGAAGAACGGGGGATCCTTTTGAACTACCTGTATAATTGAAAAGCCTTATATCTTGAAATTAATTCAGTAAGTTGATGATAAAATACATGGATATTCCTGCAGAAATTATGAGCTTCCCTTGATTCTCGAGAAGAGATGGGAAACACGCTCTATATTATTTGATTGAATAGCTGACCCAGCTACATATAATGTGTGTATATGTTTTTATGTATTGGTATCTCTCTGACTGTTTCGTTATTGCAGGATGATAGAAGAGACAGATCAGTCAAAGTTCGATACAGTGTGTGATTGTGCATGATTTTGCTGTGCGGTTATCTTCACTCAATTGTGGTACTGTGATGAAAACTAAAGAAATTGCTTTGATGTTATTATTTTTTTTTTTATGATATACGAAAGACTTGTCGTTGATATATATTTTCTCCAAGTGAGATATTAAGGATGTAATTTGAGAAGGTTCTTCCTATTTTGCTTTCTGGGAATGTTCTATTTTTATCACGGGCTGTTTTGTCACACTGTAGCCTCTACTTGCAACAGAATGATAATAGCAATTGCATTTGCGGCTCTTCTTCCTCCCTATGATAAAAAAAAAGACTCTTTAAGAGAAGCTGACAATCCATTGTAAATTTGATACATGGCTCTCTTTTCTCTGCTGTCTATGTTATAGGAAAAGAAAAGAGTATTAACTCTTGCATGGCTAATGTTATGATTCATAGTGTAGAAACCTATTCACAAAGGTGGGGAAAACGGAGAATTAAATTTATTGATGGGTTAGTATTTGAAAGTTCTCTTAATCCTCTTGATCTTGTCAATTCTTACACTATGAAAGCGGTTGATTTGTCAACAATAATTCGCCATTTTTTTTTTTTAAAACAAACGAAACTATATCTCTCAAATGGCAGCAGGGCTGGGGTGGCTGGCACAAACTCAATGCGGATGGCTCTGCAGTGTGAAGGCCAGGGATAACCAAATGAGGGGCTGGTGGTTTCATAATGGTAGATTGTTAATGGCTTTTCAAGGTTGGTTGGTATAACAAACTGTCTCGATGGCTGAACTGTGGACTATAAATAATGGAACTGATTGATTTAGCCATGCAATTGGAAGTGGTATTTTTAGGGCCGACAATTTGGGTTTGCGTGTCGAGTTCGTATCGACCTATTTGACTTGCTGACCCGTTAAGAGTTAACTATGATATGACTCATTTAAATAAGCAGGTGATATGACACAATCCATTTATTAAATATGCCATGTTGGATGAACTCGGCTCAACTCGGTCCATATAACTCATTTCATAAACATGTCGTGTTGAATTGACGCATATACAACTTGTTTAGCCCGTTATTTGAAAACTAATTCAAATAAATGAATAATATTATACGGATCAATCTCGAGTCAACCGGAATTTCGTGTTGGATTCGTGTTCAATTTGAGTGCCGGTTCAAAAATACCAAACCCTTAATTGTTTTCCAACTTAAAACTTGAAGTACATGTGTATGTGTGCTACTCCTGCAGCTAATCCTCCACCCAAATACTGTAAGTGGACGTGCATATGAACCCTAAAAATTGAATATTTCAGCTCTGATCCAATTAATAAATTAGTCAGTCTGCACTTGGGAGTTAGCCCTCCCAAAATGCTAACTTGTATGGGACTTTTATTCAGACAACTGAAGAATATTACAGCTAACTGAGAAGTGCATTTGATAAGATAGTAAGGTAGTTTACATGCCAAATCTTAGAAACTATGAACTTAAAAACATTTCTCATGACTGAACAAAACGTATTTGATCTTCCATTATGCAAGGAATCCTAGTCGCTCCCCATTCTTCTTGGCCAGTCGAATTAAACCTTGTCTTTGCTTGGCATCTGCTCCTATTGACTTGCAAAATTCAGTAATCACCTGAAAACAGAATAAGCAACAAATCAATCACATAATAATGATGTCATGAACACTACTAACATAAAAATTAACAAAATTGGTGGCCAAACACATGCAAAAGAGTGGTACCTGTGAGTGCAAAGCAATTGCCTTTCCTCTCAACTGATTGAAGGGCTTCTTGCCTATAAGATTACGAGTAACAACAACAATCGGAGCAAAAACACCCTTTCCTTCATTGACGTTCTTCATGATAGGTTGCGCTCGCACCGGCTTTCCGACTCGGACATGTTTCGGTACCGACTTGGCTAGCATGCTGTAATCTTCTCCGACCATTGAAGTTCCCCAGCTTCCATGGAAGGACGAACACAAACTTCCCTTAAACCCAGTTGCAGATATTGAAGTGGCCATTGGAATACACAAGCACCAGCAGGGCAGGCTATTCTCAAAGAAATTTGGAGACCCTTTTTCTTGCTTGTTAGGACTAAGAACTTGTGATGGGTGTTTCTGATGGGCTTTATGTGCTCTAGCTTGTGAAGGAGGGGATATTTTGGTGTAATTTTGAGAGCCTTGGGTTTTTTATTGGATGGCAATGTGGGAGAGAGCTCCAGAGGCATCCACAGCCACACATCCAGTGGTGTCTTGGAATTTAGTTTTGGTTTTTCTACAACACAAATACGATTTGTATAGCCTTATTGCTTATGGTCCCCATTTAGTTGGAGTTCAGTCACTCTTTTCCAAGCCGTTGAAAATCAATCAGGAAGCATTTCGAAGCTTACGCTCCGTTCGTCTGAAAAATATTTTATGTATTTTTTTTTTATTTTTTTATTTTTTTATTTTTTATGTTTAGTGCAACCAAAAATGATTGTTAACGGAAATTATTTTCAGTTTGACCATAAAAGTCTCTTTAATTTTTGAAAAACAATTTACGGCTTTAAATGCCGTAAATCTTTTTTTGAATTTAAACTCTTTATTCTTGCACGCACGTTTGTGTGAATCTGTTACTGTCGGGTATTGGAGTTTGTTGGTAGCCCGAATCTACCGCCGAAGGTCTCTAAATTTTGGTATCTGATCGTCGGATTCCGGCAAAACAGCTGGAATTTGGAACTGGTCCGCCAGAATCCAACGACGTTCGGCACCATCGCCGGATTCCGGCACAAATCTCCAGATTCCAATCACCTTCGCCAAAATCCGGCCGTACTGGGCTAGATTCTAAGGAAACTGGCCGGAATCTAGCAATAGTAGTTGGAATCTGGTGAAAGTGGCTGGAATGCTACCGACCAGTGACGAAATTTGGTTACCGGTGATTTTTTGTTGTTGATGATTTTTTCATATGAATTAAATACCGGAAATATTTTCAAGGAAATCAAAAAATGATTTTCCTAAAAATATTTTACAACGAAAAAACATTTTACGTTGAAAAAAAAAAAAACAAGCATCAAGTATTTTGCAAGAAAAGAGAAAAAACAAACTTGTAATTTATAATATTGGACGGTGTACAATAAAGGAGGACTTGGAGATTTTTGACCGTTGATTGTTGCAAGAAACTGATTGCAAAGTTTCAACAAAAGTTCCTCCTACCGGCCGCCTCCATGTGAAATTGTGAACAGCATGCATGTTGATGTGGTGGGCGAAGTTTCAACCTTTGACGAGTCTGGTGGCATAGGAAGGTTCTGAGAATATACAGCTTAATTCGATTTTTCTTCTTTAAGGACGGCATTTGTTGCAGGTTAGACGTATCAATATATATATATATAAGAAACATGTTTTGGTCTCGAATGAATTTTCCTCAACCCAACTTTGTCTCCTTTGGGGTTACGAATGAGATCCTTTCAAAAACGTGAAAAATGCTTTGAAAAATCAGTGATACTTTTAAGAATGAAACTGCTAGTGTTGGGGAAATTTTATTTTGAATTATTGGATTGAGCCTTGAAGATGACCAGTATTGTAAAAAGGGGTGGTTTAGGATAGGCCCATTGACTAATGGGGTTGGAGGGGTCTAAACATCCTTTTATGAGGCCCAATAGTGCCGAGGATCTAAACAGGTTACGGTCAAATATTTGGGTATCTGACCAAGTGACTGGGTGCAGAGGGAACAACAATGCCTCGCGCTGCTGCTCAGATCAGTTCATCATGTTATTGGTCAAAATACCATAAATGATCGCTAATCATGTCAAATCCTATATATACTTGCTCTGCCGGCAATGCAAGATTCACACATGCGAACTCACAAAAAGAATGTGGTATAAATAGCCATCGTAAATGGGTAACACCTGATGTGGCATTAGCATTAATTGTATTTTTCATCTCTCTCAAAAAAACAACGATTGACTTAACCACCAGAGGAGGCGTCATCGGCCAACCCTCGACGGGTCTTTTTCTATTTTGCAGATCCAAATCCACTGATTCAACTAACTTCTTCAGGCCCTCACTGTTAGAAAGACTATCTTGTGATTGACACGTCATTAGCCGGAAACTGTATCAATAGCTAGTAATGCTATTTAGTAGATCGCGATACAATTGGAATGATGTGATAGTAAAGGCTAACCATTGATTTTTTATATATTTATTTATGTTTTTCGTCAAAGAAGATGAAAAACGCTAATGGAAGGGTAAACTTGTCAATGGTTGAAATTTCGGGAGGATCGTTTGTCACTTTTTAAACATTTGAGGCAAGATCAAAAAATGAGTCCATGTACATTGCAGATGTTTTCCTGACTGCTATTCTCTACTTCACCAGCTTTGCTCCTCAGAATATTAGAGTTACTTTCATCCCACTTAGACCTCACATGCATGCTCCCTAATAGATGTATTCGAATCAAATTATGAAGGATCGCAATGGCAACTCCAAGGTAGGTTTAGTTCTTAATACCAGAAAATGACATTTTCTTCAAAGTTCGCTACTTATCTTTCCCACACCAAAAGTCCGCTCAATACGCTTTTAAGTGATGAGTGAACATAGTTAAACCTCACATCCTCCTTATCATGTATTCTAATCAAATTATGAAGGATCGCAGGTTTACTTTTACTAAGGGTAATCTTGGTAACTGATGCATATGATACCTGTTGTGCATAAAAACACAATTAGGATTTTAAAATCTTGCATTTTAAAAAAAGCACATCTTACCTGAGAATAGTAAGAACAAACTCACTCATAAAGGAAAAGGTAGAGGAGATCAAAGCCTAGACAACGTTGGGCCCTTGACCCCAGCCACAATCCTGGACACCACACCACTCCATGTTAAGCCCCCTCACATGGCTTCAACCTTCTTCTTCCTTTGCACTTCCTCCCTCCATGATATAAACCCATCAAAACTCCCAATAAACAGAACTCAAAAGTCGAATATCTTACTTACATAAATAAAATAAAATAAAATAAAGTCAATAAAGTCCAATATCTTTATTTCCTCTCTCTTCCAACAACTAAATTAAAACAATCCCAACAGCCCAAAACTCATTCTAAGCAAAAGGGGTTTTTATGGGAGAGTAATTATATGTATTGCACCCTTATCCCAAACGCCTCTACTTCATTGAACTGATGTAGCATAGCAGTGTCTGATATGTAATTAGAAACAAAAAAAAAAAATAAAAAAAAATTGTTCTATATGAACCTATAGGCTAAGGATGCGTTGGAGATTATGATTTTGTAGAGAAAAAGTACGATTTTAAATCAAATCATAAAAAATGAACCATTTGGAAACTGCATTTTTAAAAAATTGCTATTTGAAAATGCAGAAAAGTGTTTATTCAAATCCCAAGCAATAGGGTGCTTTTTTAAAAATGCAGCGATTTTATCAAACGCTTAACTGCGTTTTAAAAATCGCTCATTTTAAAATCGTTATTTTTAAATCACACTTTTTAAAATCGCAAACCCAAACGGACCTTAATAAGCTTATTGTTATTATTATTTTCTTAGCTAATTTGTTAAAGCTGAGTGAAGAGGGTGCACTGCATACATAGCTTTTCCTACAATAATTTTTTTTAAAAAATAAATGCATAGTCAAACACCCCCTGCCTCTCCAAGATCGCTCATCTCCTCAATGGGTAACAAAGAAATTGCAATGGCGTATTCGATTGCCTCATAACTTCAAAGAAAGACAGCTAAAAAACACCGAAACTACAGTACAAACACAAACACAATGGCCTCACTAGCAACCCATCTCTCGGCCTTCCTCTTCCTTTTCCCAGTCGGCCTTCGCCGCCTCCTCTTGTCCTCCTCTCTTTACCTCAAAAACCCATCTCTGTACCGCTCCAAGACGTGGTATTTCTCCGAACCCAGATGGAAAAACCTCGACTTCTACATTCTCATCATCGCCCTCCCCATTGCCTCCTTCTCCGAAATATTCATCTTCTTGACCTTCTCCGGCCACCCCACCTACCGATTCTCTTTTTTCCAGCAATCACTGACACTTTTTCTCTTCTGGGTATTGATCATTCTCGTCATTTTCCGTGAACACACCGACCCTTTGCTTATTAACGAAGGTTTTGTATTCTTGATCGCTGGAATTTCGTTTCTTGTGGAATATTCAGTGATCGGGAAGGGAATTACTGGTATCTCTGGCTCTGTGTATGATCTGTTAGGTGCACTGACGCTTCTTTGTGCTGGTTGTTGTTTGTATTTATCGGTTAAGCCTTCGGCTTTTTTCGCCGAATTTTTGTTATCCTCTGGATTGGTTTTCAAGGGTACTTGGGTTTTGCAAACCGGGTTGTCATTGTACACTGATGTATTTGGTCTAAAAGGGTGTCGAAAAATGTCGATATTGACAGCTAAGGGGAATGCCGATGTGCAATGTGATCTTGAGGAGGACGGGTTGAGGGGTGTTTCTTTGATGAATTTATTGTTTACTGGGCATGCAATCTTGGTCTTTGTTGTGAGCATCGTGTCGTTTGGGTTGCTGTCGAGTAACCGGAATTTGAGGTGTGGCGAGGCGAGTGGGCCGTTGCTGGCAGAGCTTGAATCGGAGACTATGCCCATGCGTGCTCATCCTGAGCTTGAGATGGACTGAAATGTATGGGTTATTGTTGGTTTTAACTGTAATTTGGTACAAAAGAATTGATTGAATGGGGATTAGTGGTCTGTTCAATCTCTATAGGTAGACAGTGCTTAACTCTTTTGTTAACTTGTTTTTGGCACAGAGAATTGTTTCTTGTATTGTCCTTTTTGTCATGAAAAAGCAATATATGTTTACTTTTAATTATAGTTATGGTTTTTGAATAATGTTGGTTGCAAATAATTATTGTAGACTCATTGAATTTTATCGAGTTTCCCTATATGCACATATTTTTGATGACCAGTCATGGTTGTGCAAATACTGCAAGAAGGTTCAGGACAAGAACTCCATCGTTTACTCCAAGGGCTGTGACTGTTGTTCAGCATCTAACCCGACTTTATAATTAAATTTATTTTTTAAGCTGATGAAGGTTTTATAGCATGTGTGCGTGTTCACAATCTCTCTAGTATTACCCACATCCACTAGAATGATTCCTTTATCTTTCCAAGTGCTTCTTGCTTACTTCCTTTGTTGCTACTCGTGCTTATATTGTCTTTGTTGCTATGGTTTAGAAGGTAACGATGATGATATTGGTGGTAATGGATAGTTTAGACGCTCCTAGTTCCATGTTCTAGGAGTTGAGAACCATGACATGGATTTTGACATGGCTTTTTGTGCACCATTTGTGTGACACAAAAAAGGTCCCTGCTCTTTATTTCCTATATATGGTGCTATATTTCTTAGGACTAGAGCTATCTATATGTGTTTTTGAACATAACTCTGGTCCTTCAGTACTTTTTAAACTTATCCTGTTTTGTGGGAACATATTTAGAATATGTTACATATCAGAATTTATGAAAGCATTAAAACTAGCAAACAGACAATATGCGTGGAAGAGATTCAACTCTGCCTCACCCATTCTTGGTTTGAGAACCTCAAACTTAAGGTAGGTCTGGAATGGACAGTGCTATTAAACCTAAATGTTGGGCTTTGGTTACCCTTTACTTTAACCAAAAGCATGCAAGTTGCCGCACTATGCCCATCTATGGAGGTTATTCTTCTAGAATTTTAAGAGAAATTTGTATGGATTCTCATTGCTGCCACTTGTATTTCTCAATGTCATCTTCTCCACTTATGTATTGTAATGGTGTCCTGAAAATTGGGTGTACGTTGTTTCCATTGTTTATGTTTAGTGGGGAGAGAAGCACATGGAGGAACATGACTGTCACTTTGAAGCCAAATTTAGATTCTTTCTTGTCCTGCTAATTGGGTTATATGGAAACAAACTGCAATTACAACTCATATGTTGCAGTGTAAGAATCAGGGGCATGTTTTGTTGTCTTTTGTGTCTAGATATTTCCCTTCCATGTTGAATCAGTCATTCAAAGGGAACATAAGGAAGATTTATGAGTCAGCCTACCTGTTGTGCACCCTTTTTTTTTAGTGCACAGAATAGTAAAAAACCGTCTTTATGTTTGGATTTTATATTGCTCACTAGCCTCACTTTAACCTGCCATGTGTCATTTTCTTGATCTCAATGATATGTCTTTAGACATGAGCATTGACTTGGTCCAAAAAGAAAAAGAAAAAGAAAAAGAAAAAGAAAAAAGAAAAAGAAAGACAGATGGTGCCCTTTGGTAGGATCTCTGATTTGAGAGTAATGACATGACTTGAAATGGGTTTGGTTGAGCACTTTCAGAGATTTAGCTGAAGATATTAACTTGATTGCTCTAGCGTGTCAATATTCAGAGACAGCAAATTAATTTTCTGTAAGTCTCTCTCAGACTTCTACTTCTCTTTATAACCTTTTGATACTGCTTTTAGTATAATTGTCAGACTCTTTTAATAGTCAGATCACATCAATATGCATATGGTTATTCAAGAAGAAAATATGCCAGTTTAACTATACATTATTTTCTGTCTCCTTTTGTAGTTAATATTTGTCTGCAAAATTATGATTTATAGAGTTATTTTTCAACTTGACTTGTCATATCTCAATGCGATTTTCCTGACTGCTCTTCAAATACCATTTGCCACAATCTTAATATATTTGAATAATGTGCACATTTTCATTTAATGCTCTGAGAGATTTTATTATTATTATTTTTTTTTAATTATGGTCTGACATCTCTCTAGAATATTTGAATTTGTCCAGCATGCCATTCCAACAAATGTTTGATAGACATTATTGCTCATAATTTAGATGTTGAAACTTCTTTGTGTAGGCAACGCATTGTTGTGAAAATATATATATATATATATATATATAATTCTAAAGTAAAGCCAAGGAATTTGATTATTCTGAAGACTGAGGCATTCCAATATATTTATAGATTTCCAAGAGAATGGCAGCTTAAGACAGACTAATTAAGCATTTCTATGCAAAAGAATTGAAAGACATTAAAGTTTTAGGAACTTAGGTTGTTTGTTATTGATCATGTGAAGCACCTTTAATCATTACATTCAAAGAGTAATTGAAGTCCAAATCTGGCACCAATCTAATGTCCTAACTGCAATCATATACTGGAATGTACAAAGTATGAGAATGGTTTTAATCTAATTTGGCATATCCCATTGAAGAAGAAAACTTTGGGAATCTCAACCATCGTCGACGGAAACGCCCAAATCCGTGGATTTTAATTCGGGATCGGAGTCGCTTGATCTTCCTGCTTAAGTTGCCATATCTTCGCTTGAGGATTTTAGATTTTGATAGACTGACCAGTTTGCTTATATACTTGTATCCTCCACCTGCATCAAAACAAACAGTAACAAGCTCAAAATGGTAAGAAAATTTTATTTGTTTTTGTTCCACTATCACTGTGCTGGGAACTTTTTGCTAAACTGAGTATAGTAAATTTTTAATTTTTTTTCTTCTACTTTTTAGAAGTACTGTTACTTTCCTAAATGGGATGGGATGAATTGGTAGTTTAGTTAAGTTCATATCTCAACTTTTATAGTAAGCCTCAAGGGGTAGCTTAATCGGCTGGAGACCATATCTCATGAAGCGGAAGTTACTAGTTCGAATCTCTCATTTCCCCTCTCTTTGGGGCCAATTACTTATAAAAAAAACTCAACTTCTACATTGGACTGAAACTAAGGACAGTGCATCTTTCTGGGTAAAAGAAAAACCAGTACTGTTGTTTGGATCTTTCTTAAAGATATATCAGTTGAAAGCATACCTTGATATTTTTGAAATTGTTCTTTTTCTTCTGAGCTTGCACTCTGCAGGACCTGCAAGTCACGTAGAGAGTTTCACTGTCATTTTCTTCTTGGTTTTAATTATCTTTTGTAAGGTCTGAAAGTGGTTTTATCGGAGTAGTTCTTTTTGCAATATTAAGTGACTGATTTTGTTTGCAAATGACCTTCACTAAAGAAAAAAAAAAATTCTTTTCCATTTTTATAAATATTATTGTGCCAGAGTATAGACTACTTGATGCAACTTAGGTTACCTCAACCAAACTTTCCAAACGCTTCCTCATCCTTCTCTGAATAAAACCTCTGGTGCACTATTTGAATAACCTTGTCAGCCAAAGATGTAAGAAGACCAATATCTAACAATCTTAAGAAGAATTGAAAAAAAAAACATTGCCCAGTGTTAAAAAAAAGTTTATAGAAATATTACCTTTACATGGTATTTAACGTAGGCATTGAAGTTCAATAGACTCCATACAGTCTTATCTAGTCTTTTGCCCTCAACATGGCGTGAAGAAATATCTATAAAAAATTTATGCATAAATGTCTTAGACAAACTTTATCTGGTATATAAAGAAAAGATAAAAATTAGCTGCTGTTATCTTAAAATTACAAAAAGCATCTTATGTTTGAGTTGAAGTTTTCCTTAAAATGCATGATTGAAGGTACACGTTGGAGGGTTCAAGATGAAATATTTAGATCTGGAGTATCTGTGTTTTGTGTGAACTTGTGGTTGGCAGTAATAATGATACCAAAAGAAACAAATCCTCCATTGGTGCTCAAATCTTCAAAAGATTCTCCTCTCAGTTCTGGAGGAGGAATGGGCGACCAGGTGCAATGAGGTACTTTGGCCCATTCTTGAGAACTTCCCACATCCATAAGTTCCTGGAGAAAGTGAATAAAAGAAAAGGAACAAAGAACAAAAAAATTCATCATGCTGAGGAATAGCACCGGATGTATCATATCATATCAGGCACAAACCTGAAAGAAGGCTGTTGCAATAATCACATCTGAATTTTCTTTGAAACGCATGGGGAATACTGCTATGATTTTTTGTGGCTGTCAAACACATGAATTCCCTTCAATTTAGACAATCCGTAGTTGCATAAGAAAGTAGAGTAAAATTTCTAGCTGTTTAAACTTTTCAATTTTGGCTTCAATTTGAAATTTCAAATGTTTGAAATGTAAATCTTGGCTGAACTTAGTTTTAGGCCAAATTACTAGATTATTATTTATGCAGACTTACCTTATAGGTCTCTGGCAACTAATGTTCTTATGGCATACAGCCTAGGCTACATAAAATTGGTAGAAATGTAGCATGGAATAGAGTATAAGAGTTTGTGAAGCTGTTTCTGGAATCAATTCAGGATAGAGGATTTGACTGTACGTGTGGACTTACCTTTCTGATGACAAAGAAAGATTCCCTTGGGTGATAGACTAGTTTGATTGGTTTGTAAGTCCCTTGAAATGTAACCTGGGAATTGAGATTGAGCAACATTTCTTTCAACTGAGAACTTAGTATTACTGCTTGCACTGAAGATATCTCTGTAATTGCCTTTACAGAGTCTGGAACAAGAAAACATGCATCGATTACAATTATTGCTATCTTCTTAAGCATTTTGCTAATTCTTCCACTATTAGTTTATTACTGTATAACAAATCACTGGCAGAAAGGAAATGATTTTGTTTGATTAAGCTCCAAATTCTCAAAGATCTTGAAGGTTTTAATAAATGAGTATACATTTTGTTTGAATTTCTTCAGGGTACTATTCTAGTCTATTTTATCCTTTACCCTTTTTTGTACTATTTCTGCTCCACACAGAAATCGTGTATAAAAAACTATTGAATTCTAATTATTGAAATTTCAACGTGTTCGCTTTCTCTTCAATAAAATGATGCTTTACCTAAGTTATTTTACTTCTTTGCTGGATTATCAGGAGATTATGTTGGTTTCCTTCAACTAGCTTAGTATTTCTGGATACTTGGATTTCCCTACCCAGATCCTCCGAAATGGCAATATTGGCGAGGTGGCAAAAACCACACTAATTAAATGATATTTTCTTGGAGCTTAAATTTTCAACTTCATGCATTTGGAGGTGTGTGCTCTTTCTTCTTTCTGTGTCTTAGATTTTGTTTTATGATGTTTACTCACTCGATTCAGATTGTAAAAGCTTATGTTCATAATTCTCCTTTAATGCAGTGACTAGCAGTTTATTAATCTTCTCCTTATTTTAAGTTCATCTCAATGCCTAATAACCACTTCATCAAATCCATTCTATTAACATGTTGAAATGCTACTATATCCTTTTTCTTTTTTCTGGAAATATCTTTAGTGCGACTAGTTATATCTAGTAGCATAGCATTATGGTTGCCAAGAGGATGTTTACAAATGGCATGCATTTTAATGAAACTTAATAAACATAAGAATCTTCCTAAAATGGGCTTAGGTGGGATAAGAAAGGTAGTTCCAAATGTGATTTAATGAAAACTCAATAAATTAGCAATCTTCTTAAATGCCCTTGGGGGGTTAGGAAACGTAGTATCAAATGTGAAAGGAAAAAGGTGGGCTCAAATTTAATGAGTAGATGCTTTTAGACTTAATATTTTTTGGAAACTCTATTTTATTAAAAAAAAAAAAAATTTGGAAACTCTACATAACTTAGAAAAGTAGAAAGGAATCACCCCATCTTTTTTGGACAAGAGAGTATAAATTATCGAATATTTTTATTTTTATTTTTGGAAATCAAGCCAGAGAAAGTGCATATTAATCTCCATTCACAGTGCCATAAAAATTGTTGCTCTTACATTTAAAATAATAATAATAATAATAAACAGAGTTAAGATGTAAATAGTATGAAAAAATATTTCAAGTTCCAAGAATCTTTTGTATATCATTGAAATGAAGGATTACCAAACCTTTGCCATGTGGAATCTTATCAAAGTTAATACTTAGAGTAAGCTGGTATCCTTCTTTTGCTGGTTCAACAATCTCCATTACATCAGAACTAACTCCCTGTACCATCTCTATAGTGTAGTGCGAAAGCCCATGCGATAGCAGGGCACCCTGGGACAGTAGTGGGGTGGATATTGACAAGTAGGTATGATATGGATCTGATGCTGAAGACTGTTAAACATTAAAGAGGAATCATCAAAATAATTCTTAAATTATTTGTTAAAGCTATAAAACCTGTATAATTACAAACTGACAACACACACAAATTTTAATCATAAAATGTATGCCTCTTCTCCCACTAATATTGGTTTCTGAAATTTTCAATTTAAAAATTCTAACTCTTGCTCAAAGATGTAATCTTTTTTACTCGCTTCACAATCATCATATGTTCCAATTAAACCTGACTACTTGAATCATATTTGGATATAGAGAACACGAGTTCTGAAATTCTATGCATGATGAAATTGTTTTTTTATGCTTGCACATGAAATTCATCAACTGAAACTAGGTACAAGAAACAGAAAATGGATGTTGAACACTAAAATATGTCAAGTTTTTATATGATATGAGTGCCAAGGGTTTTACCTGGATGTGGTATTCCACAGATCCGAATTCATACAAGTGATGATCAATCTCCATGGGCTTTTCAGCACTGCCATGAGAGGAATAATGTTGATTGTCAGATTGGTTCTGTTTTCTTCTGTTCTTTATTTCTTTTTTATAAGTAGAATGATTATAATTTTCTCTTGTATACTTTCTAGACTTGCGCTCCTCTGCACTTTTAGTGAATTTGAATTACTTATAAAAACAACTTATTTTCAATCCATCAATCTACAGAAAGAAAAACATTAACTTTAAAACTTCCAAAATAATCATTTCGTTCCTTGTATCTTCATGGCTTGGATTTTGGAATTTTCTTGTCCTTTTCTCTCTAATTAAACTATCCATTTACATTCACAATACCATGTCCATTATTAATAAGCCTAATCAAATTGTTGACAACTTCTTCACTGTAAAACAGGAAGTAAACATATTAATATGGGGTAGATTCTACAAACTGTGGTATATGGAACTCGGTTTAACTAAGCCTTAGTCCTAACTGATTGAGTCAACTACGTGAATCCTTTTGAGTGAGTGTTTTGGGAGGGGGTGCGAGACCGATGGTTGACGAGATTATGGGCAAAAGAGTTTCCGTTTTTGTGGACTTTGGTTGCTATCCAATTGAAAAAAGTTAAGAGAAGCAAGAAAGTATCCATAATTATAGGCGAAAATATCGCCACTAAATGGAGACGTTGCTGTTTTGGAGGGCGAGGATGACTGCAAGCGAGTTTCTTCAAGATAGAGTTTATGCAGACCGAGGTTTACTTTCTATTTAAGCTCACCAATCAATTACAGATTTGACTATTAGGATTACAAGGTTTGATGCCATCTGATAACTCCAATGTAGCATTTCAAGACTATGATTAGTGATCCCTTTGGTTGTTACAGAAATGTGACGCCTGTCCATAGGGTCCAATTTTTTTGTTCGTCAGCAGGGCAAAGAAAGGTTCTCCGCATTTTTATATGGCTCACCTGCCTCTATGATAAGCTGAACCTAGAGATTACTAGTGTAACACCCCGGTCCCATATTGGGAAGAGATGAATAGTTCATAGAGTGAGTAGTTTATAAAGATACTCATGGGTGTTAAGTCCCACATTGCTTGTAACGACCCAAGGAAAAGCGCTAGCCACATCTGCGCTATCACTCCAAAAGGACTAGTCAATTTGAAGCTTTTCCAAGAATCCATTATAAAGCCCAGTTTCACCTAGTAACTAGGCAATGTGGGACTTAACACCCATGAGTATCTTTATAAACTACTCACTCTATGAACTATTCATCTCTTCCCAATATGGGACCGGGGTGTTACAACTAGTCCAACTGAACAGAAATGACAATTTCATGTCTACTTGGTGGAAGATGTAGCTATCAACTATTATGCTAATGGAAGTATACAGCTTCATCCCACCCACCAATTAGTGCTGAACATTCCGTTGCTTGTCCACCTGGAAAACACGTCTTTCTGTCCGCCAAAGTTCATCTGTAAAAATAATTGCCTACAGCTCCCACATATTGAAAGGCAAATTTCTACTTATATGCCCTATAATAACCTAAGGGAAGATCATTTATTTTCTGTATCTTTTCCTACAGAAGATTAGAATGGAAATTACATTTCCTAGATTCCCTGATGATTTTATGGTGAATGGTATTGTTGTGGTGGATTTAAATCTTGTCAACCAAATAAAGAAAACAACATAGATGTTATGTCCAATGAGTATGAGTAACTGTCTCCTAATGACCTAAGGCAAGAGAAGTTGTATAACTAACGTTAAAAGTAAAATATCAGCTGTTTTATTCCAATGCCTTAGAATGTTGATAAGCTTTTTTTTTATATATATATATATATATATATATATATATTTTCCTCCGAATAATAAAATCTCAGATCAAGCATGATGGGGCCTATTTGAGCTGCCTGCTTAGCTAAGATGTTTAGCATGATGGGTTTTACAGTTTGCATGCGTGAGCATTGTTAAAATTGGCAGCAAAGTGGCTGCCACATACTTCCTCATTTTTGCAGCTTATTGTCATGCATGCAGAGCTTTTCGCAACATTTCTAGGCAATACTTGGTTCTAAATGGCTGAACATCTACAATTAAGAGGTACTTTTTTGCCCACTCAACCTCTGTTTCTCACTAGCAATCATAGCCCACTCAAGAGATGAAGGTTAAGCAGCAGTGACCAACAAATAGTTTTGTCAGCACAATAGCGCTCTTGCATACACTTTCTGAAGACCATGCAAGGCACTAAGAGCTCCACTAAAATAATAACTCTACTTTTTCAGCTTTTTCGGCTGGAAAACTTCCATAGCTGTTAGGGATAATATTGTATTGTTACCAGGACTTTTCAATATATAAAATGTTCTTACCGGTACCGTTTGAGCAGGATATCCCTCAGTGCCGGAGACGCTCTTTCAAAGCATGCCATCCTCAGAAATGCCTGATCTCTCCACAAATGGTTGAAAGTGGAAGTGAAGTGAGATAAGAGTATATTGCACCCAAGGTGTTTTTGGGGTTTAACTTTGAGTAGACTGTAAGTTCAACTTCACAATCATGTTTGGCAACATTTGAAGCAAGTGCTTTCCACCATCTTTTTGTCATTGACTTGGGTAGAAGGCACGCTAAAGTGATAGCCTGTGCATATCCTCTTCTTGCTAGATTTTGTTTTCGGATCCTATTATAAAGAAAAAAAAAGAAGAAATCTTGCTGTTTGTTGATTTTCTATTCCTAATTCTCTTTTTCTTCTAGAGTGTTTTGGATTATTCAAGTAGACGTGGAGTCACGTCAGTTGGTGGCTTGGTGCATAGAATCTTCATGTGACAATGCATAATCTAGCCACCACCCCTAACGTTGATTTTAAAACATAATGAGAGAGAAGATACACCTTTAGGGTTTCGATTTTTTTTTTTTCAAAGAGTACTGCTATATGCTCCTAAATGTGACATGCCTTTTAAAATTAAAATTGGGTTAAAATCTAATAATGATCATATTTGAAGGATAAAAGGGGGGAATAAGAGTCTTGGATGTAGCATTACTCTTTTTAGAGCATATGGAAAGAAAAAGTGAGACACTCTATGAGACAGTTTCTCACTTTCCAACAATTTTTTATTTTCTTTTTCTAATTAACTTTCCGTTAGTTTAAAATTGAAAACAATAGTAATTTGTTAGACTTCAAAAAAAAGAAAAAAAAAGTCATGGGATCAAGTTTACGACTTTTTGAAATAAAGGTTTTAATTAAGGCAGGCTGCCAAGTTTCAAGGAAGCCAAGGGTGAAGGCGTCAAGGCGGGGTGTTGTATAGGGGGATTGAGATCTATTGTAATATATAGGGTATTGCACTAGGTGCAATATTTTTTATTTGGACCGGTCATTTTAAATGAGTGGTATAAATCGTGACTAAACATTTAAAAAAAAAAATGATGGCTTGCAATAAAATAGGTGGTTGAACTATCCTTTTTGGTCATAGAAGTAGTTTGGCCATCCCAAATGGCCAGGTTGAGAGTGGTAGAACCACCCACTATGGCTAAGGGGCTAGTTCAACCACCCCTAAATTCGCCGTTGGGGGTGGCCAAACGACCTCCTATAACCATAGGGATTGTTCGACCACCTCCAATAGCCAATATGAAGATGGTCAAACGATTCTTAAGGCCAAAGAGGTGGTTTAATCACTCTCAAACGGACAATTTGAGTGACTGAACCACTCACTTTAGCCACAATGAAGGTTCGGCCGCCCTCAAATTTAAGCAGATTCTTCTTTTTCCCGAAATAATTTAATTATTTTTAATCATACTTTAGCAGACATCTGTCCATACCGTCATCCGATCTGTCCAGCACTTGCAACTGTTTTTCATGTTTCTAGAAAGAAATGCATTTTCAAGTTATGCTTAACTTTCCATTCGTATCACTTTTTTTTTTGACATTTTCCGGAATTATATGGACAATGCAAATGAGTTCAGAGTGACATTAGGCCATTCTTTGATTTTAATAATGAATTAATTAATATAAAATTGAAGAGAGGACTTAGGCCGTATAACGTTAAAATTATATCATTTAAATGATTGAGATGATGGTATCAAATTTGTCTGATAATATTTAACGTTAAATATTGTGTGTAGCGTAAAGGAAAAGATATATATATATATATATAATGTAGGCCATATAACCATAAATATTATCAGACATATGCCAAATCAAAAAATAATAATTCACCCAATTATGCAAAGTCAAATTTACAACCCCCCAAGTGGATTTAGTTTAAAGAATTCCAAAGTATTGGATTAGAAGTTCTTTTCATGACACAAACTATCCTATAATTTTATTTTATTTTGGAAAAAATAACTCAAATAAATTGAAGGGATAACTTCATTTAAGGGTACCGAACTTTCACCATTTTTGACAGAAAATACCTGAACTTTAAAACGTCTCAATTTAGGGTATCCATTTTTTAGAAAGTTTCAATTAGGGATCATCCGTTAGGATTTTTCGTTAAATTCTATTAAAATTTCCAAAATACTCCTCATTTTTTTTAGAAAAAAAAAATGCTTGAATGTAGGTTAGATATGTTTCCTTTGCAACATGAGCACAGTAACAAGATGCGGTCGCAGCAAGATATGTTTTTTGGCTTTGTGTGGTGGTCCGGGCTATTGGCGAGTGGGGTGGCGACGTGACAACAACAAGCAGGTCGGGCGAGCTGTGTAGTGTATGTTTAGGATGGATAGGGCTTCAATAGTGAGCTTTTAGTGATGATTGGCTAGATGTAGAGAGAGAAAGCTAGAGAAATATTAGGAGGTGGTAGCGAGCACAGCGAGACAATGACTACTATGGGTTTCTTGGTTTAACACGGCGGTCCAGACGGTGGTGGCGAGCACTCATTTATTGGCTTTGCAACATGAGCACAACGCTCAGTTCGTGAGAGAGAGAGATTGGGAGGAGAAAGAGACAAAATAATAATTAAAAAAAAAAATTTAAATAGTATAGATAAAGAATAGATAATCTAATATATAGTATTTAAAAACCCTTTAACTAAAATAAACAAAGAAAAAAAAAAAGAAAAAAGAAAAAAGAGAGAGAGGCGTTTTAGCTAAAATTTAAATAGAACTTTAAATAATCAAATGCGAATGCTCTTTTAAGGCTATCATCCTTCTGTTTACAATCACACACCTAAACCACCAAACACATTCTTAAAAATGGCCAAAAGCCATTGCATACTATTGATCGAGGTTATGTTTATAACCACCGACAGCAATGCTCGTACGAAGTCTACTTACCTTGACTTCAGAAGTAGTCATTGTCCGAGGATAGAAAACCTGTAAAATCAAGCCCCACAAAATTCAAATAGAAGAAGAGCCTTCATGTAATCATGTGTATTATTGATAGAAACAAGTACATAGACAGCTATTCTCAGGAAAAAAAGTACATAGACAGCTGTGGATTGATACTTGGATAATGCCCGTTCATAACATTGTCACAATCTATCTCTCTATTTGATACTTGGATAATGCTATTGTTGGCACCTATTTTATATCCGTAACATGGCATGTTTTAAGTAAATTATTTTTTAATTGTTTTTAAGGATAAATATAAAAAGTCATTTAAAATACTTTACTTTAACCGATATAAAATGTATGATAAATGAGGGTGGAGAGTAACATTACTATTTGATACTTTATCATGAATCCCATGAGTTTAACCCAATTCGATTTAAACCCTTGTATTTAGCTATTAGGCTCCGTTTGTTTTTACGTAAAATATTTTCGGTTGAAAATGTTTTCAGCTTAAATTATTTTACTTGAAAAGTAATTTCGTTAAAAATACTTTTCGACGTTTGGCTCGTATGAAAGATTTGTGACGTTGAAGGAACTCACGCTCGCTAGCGGCTCAAGGGGATTGAAGATGGCAAGAGAGATCGAGTACCTAGCAACTCCAATGATATATATTTTGTATCCCATGCTCCAACCATACATATATTTTGTTAAATTCAGGCATGAAACTCTTAAAAGGAAGGAAAATCTTCACCAAATTTCGTCTTTATAGCCTGTTTATGATCCATTTGAACAAACCAACCACAGTTATCCCCAACACTGAGAACCCTCTTATTTAGCTATATGATAACGAGAATAACTAACCGTGCGCCAATGGCCTCTCCCCTCCAATCTTAGCCGTCCAATCAGAATCTTTTGCCTGGCACACTTTCAACAATGAATTCCTAGTCTAATTACCGCATAATCTTTTTTATTCTCTCCCTAACTAATTAGAAAGAAAAGTAAACGCGCTATGTTTTTCCCGGTCAAAACTTAATAGAAAAGATATTTGATAAGATATTAGTCCCTCAAATCAGGGGATTATTTCCTCTTAATCTAATCAAATTGTTACTCCCCGACAGCTCTGTGATGTCCTATCCCAGAAAATGAAATGATCTTCATTTCAGTCATTAGTTGTTTTCACACCAAATTCAGTCTGAAACCTTAATCCGTCATTTTCTCCGGAATCCTTTGCCCCCCCCCGCCTCTCCCAATCGGGAATTTTATAATCTCTTTAAGTTCAAATGTTCTTTGATTTCTCATTTCTCCATTCGCTCATTCCCTCATGGCAAACTAAAGCAGGGAATGAGCGTTGACCTCGTCTCTGCATTTGGGAAAAAGCTGTGATTTATAGCCAGACCCACCTCCAAATTTTGAATTTTCTGGGGCTAGGGTCTGTGAATTCTTGTTTTTCAGGCAATTGGGTGGATTGGATTTCTTATGAATTGTTGAAGTTCTGTGAATTTCCAATCAGAGATTCAACCTTTGTTTTTCTGTTTTCATCGGAGCTGATTGGCGAAGAATTTGGGTTCTCATTGTTGAGGATTGTTTGATTGATGGATACGGATGCCAAGGATGTTAATGGCTGCAAAACTAAGGCTGTGGGTGGTATGGACTCTGCAAAGGTTCAGGATCACCTCGTTAACGGAGAGGAAGATAGTGAGTCTAATTCGTTGTTGCCACCTCGTCGAGGTGGGATGTCGAGGAAGTCTGAGAAGACGCAGCGGAAAGTGCAGTGGAACGATAGGAACGGGAATAATCTCACTGAGGTGATGGTATTCGATCCGAGGTAACGTATGCGTGGAGTCATGTACTGAGATATTATGCATGGTTTTGGGCAAAGTTTAAGAATTTTAATGTTTTGGTGGTTGTTGTTTAATGATTTGGCTGCTTGTTTGAGTAGCGAGTTTGTTGGTTTTGGAACTTGTTTTAGCTACCGCATGGAAGATAAGGTGCCTTTATTGACCTAGCTATATATTGTTTTAAGACTAAAATTAGAGGCTGCACCTTAAAATTCTGTGAGCAGCCAAGCTTCAGATGAAGATAAACGCGATGTCATTCGTCTGTGATGATTTTATGGTTGTAAAGAACAGCAATTTTGTTGATAATGTCTAAATGGTCGATTGTTGTTTCTGAATTGGTACCCAATAATACAGGAGAAACATGAACTTTATACGTATTTCAGGTAGTGAACTGCAATTGAGGATTGGGTTTATGCTGATCGATTGTAGTATGAGTGAAGGTTGATCTATTTCAGTTATATGCTGTTGTTGCTTCCTAGTCTGCCGTACGAAAGGAAGATCTAGCATCATGATGATAGCTAGGACTGGAAACATAGTTAATAGCATTTGGTCTAAAACAAATAGCCTTGAGAATGTCCCCTTGTCTAAGCCTAGATTTGATGTTGTGTCATGGTTGGACTCCCATTGTGCCATCATGATAGCTCTAGGCAGTTATTGTCTTTGTAGTTTGATCAATTGAACATCTTACTTTTTGGAGCATTTGTGTTAAGTTGGTGTGAGAATGCATTTCTATTTTCTTCTACTTAATTGTTTATATTCTTAGTCCATGTTACTCTATGGTTCATGAATTTGTTGGGAAAATTTATTTTGGTGGATTTGCAAATAAGTACAGCTTCATTTTGATGTCATTATGTGTGCAAAACTGCACACACCATACATTGGCTTCAGATTAAAATACTTGACTGGATTTACATCATGTAAGGATTTTCATTAGTTGTATATAGAGCCCCATTTTTAGTCCATTGCACCCCAATAACGTCTTTGTTTTTATGTTTTCAGGATCATTTTCTTATGATCCTTTCTTTGTTTAATTTCTTCTATGATCCTAGTCTGCAAATAAATTTGGTATCGATAGACTTTAATTTGCCAATTCACAGAATTGGTAAGTGGTTTTAATGTTGTTTGAGCATAGTAGTAACCTCTAGCTATTGCTAGCTGATTCAACTTTGGAAAGCAATTTTTTTCCATCTTCAACATTATTTCATCTTACTAGAACTTAACTACGCATTTAGTAGATTGCAAGAGTGTCGTAAAAATGTTAGGCTTTCAGTGTTTCATATTTAAAACACATTTGCAAAACATATACTTAATTTTTCTCTTATACCCTAACTTTGAGGACAGTATAATTTCTCTGAATTGAAACATTGAGTTGAGGAAACTGAAATTTCTTTAGGGAAAGAAAAAAAAAAAATAGATAGTGGGTTGGGCTGTTTTTTGTCATACTCCACCTCTTATTTTGCTGTTAGAAAGGTTGAAACAGATGAGGCAAAAGTCGGGTTTGAAATAGGAATTCTTGTCATTTTTCCATTATGTTGAACTTTGGATTTCCCAATGCAATACCTCAAAAGGAGGGGACATACATCCAACCTTTAATGGTCTGCAGAGTTATGTCCTGAACGACCAGAAATTATGTTTGTCACATGATTTGTATTGATACCCAGGTGCTACTGGTGGCAATACCTTATCACTACTATATTATCCATTCATTGCTACTTACTGCTTGTGTTGAGGAGATAAGTACCTTCACGTCTCTAGCATGTAATGATCGTCTCTATCAAACTGGTGAAACATTTCATTGAAAACATCCCTTGGTTCAGCACACCTTACCTTGGTAATTCCTAGTTTAAATGAGTAGAAGAAAAATAATTTCTTTAAACTCTTCGGTTTGATCTATTGCCTTCAGAGATAGTTTAGAATTTGTGCACCTAATGTGTAATGGTTGTTTCTGCAAGATACTGGCGAGACCAAAAAAAAAAAAAAAAATCATTGAAAACAGCCCTAGGTTTAGCACATAATGTTAAAACATTAATTAATCGATTAAATCAATCATTTCTTATCAGCTTAAGCTTTTGGGACAGTTGTTGATATAACATGATATCAGAGCAAAGGTCATGAGCTCAAATCCTAATTCTCACAATTTACCCTCATTTTAGTTAAAATATTTTACGTGTTGTCTGGTCCCACACATGAGAGGGTGTGTTAAAATATTAATTAAATCATTAAATTAGTTTAAGCTTTTGGAATAATTGATGATTTAACACATAACTCTTATTGGTTGCTCTAAGAGAAGAAAAGCAATCTTTCAATTTCTAATCTGCTTCATTGCCTTTAGAACTAAGTCAGAAACATGCAATATCCATGCCCTAGGGACTCCAGTTCTAATTGTAAAGAAAATTATTACACATGAGATTAACTGTAGAATCTGTGATATGATTTACTCAGAATCGCATAATTGTTTATTTGATTTATCATTTGCTTACAATAATCTCTCTTCCCACTCCCCTGTTGTGCCTGCAGAACTAATTCAGAAGTATGCAGTATCTATACCCTATGCACTCCAGTTTTAGTGTAAAAGAAAATTACGACACATGAGGAGAAACCATAAAATTTGTGATATGTACTTCAGTGTTGCATAATTTTTTTTTATAGATTTATCCTTCATTTATAATTGTCTCTCATTCCTAGTCCCCCGTTTATGCCTGCAGTGATGTAAGTGACTCTGACGATGAGGATTCAGAATCTTGCATCTGTACCATAATGTAGATAGCATACAGTACACCTAGTATCAGAAAATTGCTGCTGGATAAGTTAACGGGGCATTCACTCCAACTTTTGATGACTATAGTAGAAATTAGCCTCTCATTTTGCTGTTTTAAGGATGGATTGAAGGTCCAGAACTGCAGGGTCTCATGGCATGATTTGTATGCTAACTCATTGAAGTGAAGTCTAAAAGCGTTTCTTAGGTGAGAGCTTGGTATGTTTCTTGTAAACCATATACAAACTGCATAGAGCTCCTTCCCATGACGAAACCAGATGAGGATGATGGCAATATTGCTTCCATAATTGTAATCTATTCCATAGAATCAAGCTTTTCGATGCTTTGCCACGTACACTGATATGTATTGTAGAACATATGTGCAAAAGAATACTTCAGATAATCATCATGTTTAATGGCGCAGCAGGTACCTAAAATTCTATTTTTTTTTTTTTAATCTCTTTTTCTCAGCACTTGGATTCTTCATGATACAATACTTGATTGTCAACGTATCTAACGAAATTAACTTACTGAGACGCAATACCCTTTCGTAACTGCTTCCCTCCGTGCATTTAGAAAAGGATTATGTCTCCTATGAACATGTTAAATGTATACATTTTTCATTCGATGCTGCTTGCCTGCTTGGATAAATGATAGATAAATAGAGCGAGTCTGGATACTCAACTTCCATAAACCTCTATGAAACTCCAAAAGTTATACCTAGTTTCAGAGAGAATTTTTCAACTTGTTGCTATGGAATCTTGTAGGATCAATTTTAGTTAAGACTATCATGAAATTCAATATTTTCTAATGCATTGATTCCACTTCCATAGCAGCCCAAGAATCTAAATTAAACCATCATAGTATTAAATGTCTTTATCTGGAACATATACCTGTGCTCCATAATTGAGCATTTCTTTTACTCTATGCACCATAATTAGTCAAACAGAATTTAATGCCTGCCCCACATGGTCCACTCACTAATAGGCATAACCAACACAAAAATGAAACAGGTATTTTGTGCCTGGAACCCAAATCCCATGTATCATCATCACTGGGATACTCTTTTTATGCGAACTAACACACACTTCCAAATATGAGAATTCTCACACAAAAGATGATGTAGAAAATCTTTGAAATTGAATGGTTCCATTCATTATCAATCTTTTATACAAACAGTAAGACACAACAAGAGACAACCAAAGCCCACTGACACGGTAGTACAGAACTACCCAGCAAAATCATCATTCACAAAACAATCAGAGGAGAGGGAAAGAATTAGAAAAGCAAACAAAACAACACGCCAGATTGTTCACATCCATCTAAAATAGCCAAGAACGAGAAGAAAAAGTAGCTGTTGGCTGTGCTTCTATTTATAATCTTCATCTTTGTATTGAAATGAACTGTATTTACCAATTGTCCTTTCTCAATGCTTGTATGAAAGTAGGCTGAGCTTCAATGTATAGCCCTGTTCCAGATGACAAACTCCTGTGAGAACCTGAAATATGAGATTCTGCAGGTTTTTAATCTGCTCATCTCTAGAACGTGTCTACCTTATCTTTATCTCCTTGAATTTGGTCCGTCCAACATATTTTTCTTCACCGAGATGGCCTCAAGAGCAATGGGTCGATCGTGGTCTCAGACCTTTTGGACATTGGTAAAACCAACCAGTTTGAAAGGCTGGTATCAACAGCAATTTCTTGCATTAGAGGCTTAGACTGACTGAGATTTGAGAAAGGCGATGGATCTATGATGGGTCGCGCTTTCTTGAACTCTATGTTTTCCTTCCTCTGGTACTCAGGTGGTGCTGCTCTTGCTTTGACTGCTTTCCATTGGGTGAGATTTTCTACTGGGTTCAGCACAGAATGCACATATTGGCTCCTATCTCGAACATTTTGATGCAACTCAAGTGACTTCCATTCTCTGACGTTTGAAGCACAAGGGGCCACTACATTGGTGGTTTTGTTCTTGGTCAACTGAGTCGAAGAAACTGTCTTCTGTGATTCCGTATTTGCAGAAACCAACCGCCAAGAAACATCTTCTTGCCTTTGATCATGAAGAATATCGTCGTCTCCGTAGAATTCATCGTCGTCAATGTCATCATCATAATCATCATCATCATCCAGATCAATTTCCTCGTATGCTATTTCGTTTTCCTCATCATAGCTGTCTCTGCAATTTTGGTACCTATAATTTGAGGGGTACGAACCCATTTTCGATTCTGCTGATTTCCCCTCTGAAAATGAGGGGTTTAGGCCTCCTTTGGCTGCTTTTTCTTCCTCCTCATCACTCTCCAAAAGATTATAATCTGTCGGAATTGGCTCATAGGTCTGGACATCTAAATTAAAGCTAACTTTTTTTCTGATTTTGAAGCTTGGCCGCCCCTTGGGCTTGTCTCTAAGAAAAAAAGCAAAGTAAATACATTAGAATCTAACATACACGCATCACAAATGATGGAGGGAAAGAGAAAAAGAGAGCCGATTAATCAATGTCTAATTACCTCGACGCAGAGTATGAGCAAATGGGGTCCTTGGTGACGTCAAGATTTTCAGGCACAGAGGAATCCAAAGGCACATAACTTCCATTTTGCTGCAACAAAAGGCAAAAGTAAAAAATATAATGAAACTAAGAAAAAGAACCAATAGATGGGAGTTTAAAGATGAGTTTGTTTGTTTACCTGGTCTCCAGCTCGAACCTTATCGGAAGGCTTTCGTCGCCTCCGCTTCTTGGAGAAACCAAAACACCCAAGAAAACAACCCATTACAACAACTCTCCTGATCTGAGTTCAGAAAGAGTGAGGAGTGTTGTTGTTCAGAGGGCCTTCATGATTTGAGTGGCTGAAATGCAGGCAGAGAGAGAGAGAGAGAGAAGGCCATTGATATTTAAAATGTAATTGGCTCCAACGGGTTTTTGAAAATAGTAACGTTGGGCTGCAATGATGAAGAATGGTGGTGGGTGCACGAGTCTTTTATGAAAGTCGGAGGGAGGAAATCAGCTTTGTCTGAGATCTGAATGGCAACAAATGCGGCTCTAAATACTTTTGTCCTTTACTTCTTTCTTCTCTCGTTTTTTTTGGTTTGTGGGAATTTATGGAAGAGCAGCCATTAAGCAATCAACGATCTACTACTTATGTATATGTTTAAACAAGTTGGAGCCACAACCTTTCAATGGTTCAGTGCAAAATATTTCAATGCAACACAACGGTACTGAGCTTTTGACTCCACCTTTTATCTTTCCTTTCTTTTAACTAGTTTTTGGGAAAAATCTCAAAAAAAAAAAATGCATAAGCCATCGAGAGTGCTCTTATATGCTGCTTTTAGAGAAAAAAAAAAAAAAAAAGGATTACGTGGATTAATTGTGACCACTTGATAAAGCGCTAATTATCACGATTCAAATTCAAAAAAACTCTACACAATACCCATTATAAAATGTTTAATAATGTTAAAAAATATATTATTTATCCCACGATTATAATCTCAACTAATTCTTAAAAAAAAAAAACCAACAGTTGATTAAGACTGCGAGTTCAACAATATGAAATAATTATAAAATAAAAATATAGTTTATAGCATTACTCTAAAATATTATACTCTAAAAAGATTGATGGAATTAATATCATCCGAAAATTAAATCAATTAGACATTCGAACCTCGACTAACGATGTGACCAATATACTCGCTCGTTGGTTGTGACAACCTCATGAAACATGTACTTATATACCAAAATCACCCGATATGTAATAAATAAAAATTTTAATGAGTAATATTACATATTACACTCATTCTATTGGATTGATGTGACAATGCAATTAATCATTTTTTTTTTAACACAAGTTGATATATAGACTGATGAGCATTATCACGTCAACTTAGTAAGATAAGATAAAATAAGAATATAGTATCTAACATTACCCATTAATATATATTATGTTGCACCTAATACATAATTAGATTTCACAAATTTAATTGCTGTGACGTCATTTAAATTTTTTAAATAAAGTGGCAAGATGACCCCAATACATACCTAAAGGAGGGTGAATTGAAGAATTAAGGCCACATCATCCGGAATGGTGACTAGTAAATGTATTAGGGCTTGGATTTTAGTGATATGAAAAGTTTTAATAAGACGTTGTTTTAGTCTTTGGCTGCAAAGATTCTATGGGAACATATTACCCACGTGGTTCTATTCTTGATGTGAAATGGGGAATAGGGATTTATTAAAGGAAGGACTTATTTGGAGGGTTGAAAATGGGGAGAAAAATCAAAATATGGAATGATAGATCATAGAACCACCACGTGTCACGCTCCCCCAAACATCCCCACAAATTTAAGGCAAGAAAAACACACATTTGTCACAAATACATTAAAGAACCAAGACATTTGAATTGAAAAAACTATTACTCTTCTTCTCCATAACCTCTACACTACTTATATTCAATGACAATGTTTTGTTTTTCTTTTTTGGGTTTCTCAAGTTCGGTGAACGGTTAAGGACTCGTTTGGGTGTGTGATTTTTTTTAAAAAAAATTTAAAATTACGAATATCGAGAGAATTTATTTTTTGAAATTATGTTTGGATGGTTTAGAAAACCTGAAACAAAATTAGAAAAAAGTTGGATAAAATTTGAGTATAATTTAAATTTTAAAAAACAGTATTTAAAAAGTATTTGAAAAATAATTGTCACCCAAACATGCCTTAGAATTCGAGGAAAGAAATGGCTACCTATTGATGTGTTGTTCAGGCAAACCATGCAATACACTAAAACTTGTTCAAAGCAGTACATATGGGAGAAGGATGTACCAACATTTGTCTTTCTTGTGTCATTTTAAATGGGACGTGACTTTTAAAATTATAATTAGATTAAATTTCAATAATGATTATCTCAAATTTAATAGTAATTTTAAAAATTACATGACATTTAGAATTAAAATTTAATAATGATCATTTCAAATTCAATAGTGATTTTAAAAATCATAAGACATTTAAGAGGACTTAAAAAAAAAAACATCCTCCATTTTTCCTTATAGCATTACTTAAACGGAGAAGGGGGGAGTTGAACTGAAACACTTTTTCAAAGACAACAATAATACGAGTAATACTAAAAGTCACTATTTTGTTATTTTTGTATCATTTAAAAAATGATGTGGCTTTTAAAATTACTATTAAGTTGTGATCGATCACTATTAAATTTTAATCGAGCGGTAGTTTTGAACGCTGCATAATTTTTCAAGTGAGAGAAGAAATATGCAAGAGTAACTCCAATAATACACCTTCCACGTGCATATAACGTGATAAAGAGCCAGCACGTATACAGTGTCCCACATGGACAAAAAATTCCTCCAGCAAAGCCTTACCCATATCCAAACGAATCCTGACCGTCCAAACCCATTACTTTTCTACCCATAAGCGCATACCCATGGTACTTGACCACAAATATCCTCTCTCTCTGTCTCTCATTCGTTCTTTCTCGTAACCTCGAGACGGCTACAAACCCTTTCTTCCAAATCCCCGACCCAAAACCAAAAGCCCTCGAAGGGGGCCTGCCAAACTCGCGGTTTCACAGGTTGAGAGAGGAACCAGGAAGCGAGAGAGCGATGGATTCGGATCAGGGGAAGCTATTCATAGGTGGGATTTCGTGGGAGACCACGGAGGAGAAGCTGAAGGAGTACTTCGACAACTACGGGGACGTTTTGCAGACAGTGGTGATGAGGGAAAAAGCCACCGGGAGGCCCAGAGGATTCGGATTCGTGGTCTTTGCAGATCCTTCCATTCTTGATAGGGTTCTCCAGGACACCCACACCATTGATGGCAGAACGGTGAGAGAGAAGGCTCTCTCAGATTCTTGCATTATTTGGGCTTGTTTTAGTTGTTTGGTTAATGGGTTTTTGTTCTTTTTGATGTTGAGGTCACTGGGTATTGATGGTTTAGTTTATTAACGTGGCGGTGTTGTTATGATTGAGCTTCTTGGTTTTTGGAATCTTTATGTGCTTATTGGGTTATTATGGTTCAGTTTAATTTAGGCTGCTAACGATGCTTGTTCTTCTTGCTGTTTTTTAAATTTTCGAGCTTCTGGGTTTGTTTAATTCCGGATTTTTGAATTTTTATGTTCTTGTTGGGAAATTGTGATTCTGTTTGATTTATGCTACTCGTGCTGCTTATTGTTGTTGAGTAAATTTCTGAGTTCCTTGATTTTTGTTATTTTGATGTTGTGATAAGTAAATTATGGTTTGGTCGATTTAAGGGGACTAAACAGAAACAAGAGAATCCACCGAAGAAGATCCTTCTCCTTCTCTTTTCTCGGTTACCGTTTCCGCTTCTAATGCTGTTGTTCTTGGGGTTTTTGTTGTTTCTGAGTTTAATTCGTTGGGGTATGTCGTTCTGAGTTTTATTTTCATGGGTTTATGCCTGATTAAAAAAAAAAAAAATTTCATGGGTTTATGTTGTTTCGGTCTGTTGTTTTTGAGTTTAATTATTTTTTGGGTGTTAATTCTTCATAAAAAATGCTTATTTTTTTGGTATTTTTTTTTAATTGTTTTGTTTTATGGGAATTATGGTTTAGTTTTTGGATAGTGTTGCTGCTTCTATAGTTGTCGATTTTGGGTTTGTTGTTTCTGAGTTTAACTTGTAAAGGTCTTGTTTCTTGGAGTTCAATTTTGATGGGGTTTTGTTGTTTCCGAGTTTAATTTATAAAGGACTTGATGTCTGGACATATGAAACTTTTCTGTGATTATCTGCATCTTCTACTTACCAAAAAGATTTATAAAGGACTTGTTATCTGAGTTTAATTTTGCTGGAGTTATGTTGTTTCTCAGTTTAGATTTGTTCAGAAATATTGTTTTTCAGTTCAATAATTACTGTGTTAACAAATGCTAATGTACACGTGTTTCATGTTTTGAGCTTGCTGGGTTCTGTTATGTTGTCATAAATTTTAATGGGTTCGGTTTAATTTTGGTTGGTTTGGAACTGGAGTGACCTTTATTGTTGGTATGTTTTCTTTTGTTTGTTTCTTTATCTTTGGTAGGGGGTTAAGGGTTGACCATTCTTTAATGACATTGTGATTACTTTATACTGAACTCCTATAATAAGAGATTTCAGTTTGTTTAGGTCTTCCTAATGCAGGTTTTTAATTTTTTTTTGGAAGTAACTTTTGTGGTTTAGGTAGAACTAATTTTGTTTTTTATGATCAAGGGATTGTACTATGCATTGTAATTTCATGTATACTCTGTTTTAACTTTGTTTGAACAAGTTCGGGAAACAGCTTGCGGCTGAGATGCTTTACTGTATTGTTTTAAGAAAACAAAATAACATTGGAGATTCCAAAGTGTATTTTTCTTTTTATTTTTTAAAAGTTTGTAAATTACCTTATTGGTCATTGGAGCTATATGATTTAAAGTATTTGTTATTGATCTGTATTAAAGAGTGAGTTTGTGCAAATTCCACTGCACTTCAGAGAAAATAAATTTCACAAACTACTTGTTAATAATTGTTGATGGATTGATAAATATTTAAGTGCTTATTCACCTTGTGCCCTGCATAGTATGGATCCCATGGATGTGTGCCAAGTGTTGACTGATGGTTCATGGATTTGGTGCTTAGTGCTATGGTACATTTTCTTGTTTGTTAGTGAAATATGGAATGGTGAAAAAGGTACTCATTTAGCTGGCCCAAGTTAGTTGGAATGAGCCATAATTGAGTTCAGGTGTCTAGAGAAGTCAAATAATTTTTGCTCATGGGGTTTGAAAGTATTTTTATTTACATTTCGTTAAATTATATGTTGATATCTATCTAACAGGACCACCTATATTTTTTTCCTATTCTATTTTTAAACTTGTGAGGTATCTACGTGTGGCAGGCATCTTATGTGCAGCAAGTCAATCTCATAGTTTGTTTTAGTCTTAGTTGTAGCATAGGTACCTTTACTATTTGACAACATTATAAAGCGTGTGGTGTGGAGAGATGCCCCTCAAGGAAGATTTCCGGTTTTGTATGGCATAGCTCGTGACAAGGATGCGCCCGTTGCATCTCACTTGGTTTCGGTGAGTGGTACCTTTCAGTGGGATGTTAGCTTTATTCGAGTGGCCCACGACTGGGAGGCGGACGTCTTGGCTTCCTTCTTCACCTTGTTGTATTCCATTAGAGTGGGACGTGAAGGGGAAGACCAGCCTTGGTGGTCTCCTTCTCACAAAGGGAACTTTGATGTTAGATCCTTCTATAAGGTCCTCGCTTGCAAAGAGGTAGTTCATTTCCCCTGGAAAAGTATTTGGTGGACCAAAGTCCCCTTGACAGTGGCTTTTTTCGCTTGGTCGGCGGCACTAGGGAAGATCCTTACCTTGGATAATCTTAGAAATAGGCATGTCATTGTGATTGATAGATGTTGTATGTGCAAAATGAATGTGGAGTCTATGGATCACCTTCTTCTCCATTGAGAGGTTGCATGCGCTCTATGGAATGCTATCTTTAGTCGCTTCAGTCTGTCTTGGGTTATGCCTCTTCGGGTAGTAGATCTTTTTGCTTGCTAGTGGACGGGTTGTCGTTCTCGGAGTGCTATTATGTGGAAGATGGTTCCTTCTTGCCTTTTGTGGTGCTTGTGGAGAGAACGAAATGATAGAATTTTGAGGACAAAGAAAGGACGATTGAGGAGTTCATTACTTTTTTCTTTTTTTCTTTGTTCTCTTGGACTGTTGTGTTCTTAGCTCCATTAGTGATTAGCTTTAATGATTTCTTTGTTCTTTTTTCTTCTCATTCTTAGCCGCTTCTCTTGTATACTTGTATATTTGACTGCGCTTTGCGTTTTTTAATGATATTACTCTTATATAAAAAAAAAAATCCTCATCACAGTGCTTGATGCTTTGAGAGTGGATTCAAATATGATTGTGCAAGTTCATAGATATTGAGTTGAGCTAATATCATTTCTTATCCTTTTTAGTGGCTTTTATTTTACTTTGTTGTTCTGGCTGTTTGTCCTTTGTTAAAACAATAAAGTGGAAATAATAATCCTTGTAGTTGCGTTATGAGGCTGTTGTATTTCATTCTCATTTCTAGGCATCTCATATGTGCAAATGCCTGAATGTTATCTGTGGTTTTGATATTCTTTGTATATACTTGAAGTGGCTTTTTTTCATGATTTGATGTTAACACCTGTATCTAATAGTTCTTTACTTCAACATCACATTGTAAGTACTTGTTTTACGTTTCTTCAGGTTGAGGCTAAGAGGGCCTTATCAAGAGAGGAGCAGCAAACTTCTGCCAAAGCTGGAAATGTTAATCCTGCTCGGAACTATGGGGGTGGTGGAAGTTTCAGAACCAAGAAGATATTCGTTGGAGGATTGCCTCCCACTTTAAGTGAAGAAGGCTTCCGTCAGTATTTTGAGGCTTATGGAAATGTAACCGATGTAGTAGTCATGTATGACCAGAATACTGGACGACCTCGCGGGTTTGGGTTTATTACCTTTGACGCTGAAGAAGCTGTTGATAAAGTTTTACACAAAAACTTTCACGATTTGAATGGTAAGCAAGTGGAAGTAAAGCGGGCTCTTCCTAAAGATGCAAATCCTGGTGGGGGTAACCGTTCTATGGGTGGTGGGGCGGGGGTTGGTGGTGCAGTTGGTAGTGGTTATCAGAGCTATGGGGCATCTGGTGGCAACCCAAATACATATGATGGTCGAATGGATTCCAATAGGTACATGCAGCCACAGAGTACTGGAGGTAGTTTTACTCCCTATGGTTCCTCTGGGTATAGTGCACCTGGCTATGGGTATGGTCCTGCCAGTAATGGCATTAATTATGGTGGTTATGGTAGTTATGGTGGTGCCAATACTGGGTATGGTGGACCTGCTGGTGCAGCATATGGAAACCCAAATGTCCCTAGTGCTGGTTATGGTAGTGTTCCACCTGGTGCTCCTAGAAGTTCATGGAGCACTCAAGCTCCGTCTGGATATGGTGCCATGGGTTATGGGAGTACTGCTGCTTGGGGTGCTCCAAGTGGCAGCACTGGTACTGCTAGTGGTGGCCCAGGGTCAGCACCTGCAGGGCAGTCGCCCAGTGGAGCCACTGGGTATGGGAATCAAGGTTATGGCTATGGTGGGTATGGTGGAACTGATGGGTCTTATGGGAATCCTGGTGGGTATGGTGCAGTTGGAGGGCGTTCTGGGAGTGTCCCAAATAATAATGCTGGTGGTCCAGGTGGGGCAGAACTACAAGGTGGTGGTGGTGGCTACATAGGAAGTGGCTATGGTGATGCAAACGGAAATCAGGGGTATGGAAATGCAGCATGGAGATCTGAACAATCTCAAACTTCTGGAAATTATGGTGCTCAGGTGAATGGTCCTCATGCTGCGCAGGTTGGCTATGGTGGTGGGTATGGGAGTACTCAGGCCCGACCTCAACAACAGTAATTATGATGGCTACAAGTCCAACTGGATCTTGATCTTTGTTTCTTGACCACGAGGGTCAAAATTGTTTTCCGTGCCAAGCAGCAGGAGTAGCACAAGTTGAATGTCAATACGCTTTGGGACCGGTTGGATTGCTTGATTCCCAATAGTTTGCAGTATCTATTTTGCTAGTCTATAATAAGTAGTAATTTTGAGGCATACTAGATGCTCCTCTTATTTAATATTTGCTTCTGAGTGTAGTCTTAAATTTGGCGTGCCTATAATGCTCTACTAGCTCATCTGGATTTCTCCTCTGTCGTAGTGTTTAAGCTATGGTAGCTTATATAACCTCATTAATGTTGGTTTGATTACATTTGGGTATTTTGTTGTTACGTTTTTATTAGTGTTTAGTTCTGCTTTTCAATTTTTTTTTTTTGGCCAAGAATAGATGCTGTAGGAAATTTAGTCAGTGGTGATACTTATGCATGATTTGGTCTGACAAGTAGGAACACAGAGATGTGTAGTGAAGTTTTTTTCTAATAGCAGTGGAGCTATGACCACTTGGGTTGATCACTTCGTAATGGGTAGCGATAATCGTAGTGGTAGTTGACACTTTGACGATGGCATAATCATTTCCTCCTGTATTTGCCCTTGTGTTGTACAGGAGAGATGCACGAGGTCTAAAGTGGAGAGAAAGTGTCCACTCATGGCTGAACACGAGCTTCGTCGTGGGGGCGGGGGGAAGTGTTCAGCGTGGAATGGAATTTGAGGACTTTGATCAGTTGAAATTACAGATTTACCTGGGCAGGTCATTCTCCAGCCTGGTCATGCCAACACTCAAATTTTGCTGATTCCAGGCATTTCAAGTGATAAACTTCCTGATCTTCACTCAGGTGTGGTGGACTGGTGGATTTTGTGTGGTGAACAGCTTACGGTATGTAGACTTAAGTGGTTAGAGGTGTCTCACTCATAAATTCATTGTGACCTAATTGCTTAGGCTACCTTTTGATTTGGAATATAACATGGTATGTGGTTCAAGATGTTCCGAAGTACTGAAGAATGTGTCCTTGTTTAAAACAGTTTCCATGAAGTTTCAGAATGAAGTTAAGGACTTCTATGGCTAGTTGTTTCTAATAATAATAATATAGGCTAAAATCATTGCAAACATTCTTGTCAATGTCTATTATGCGTTTTCCGATAATAGTAGAAAGGTGAACGGTTTGTCCAACAGACTACATGCCCTCTTGTTCATTCTTTTGCTTGGTGTTTGCTATGCTAGAAACATGGATATGGATATACTCATGGTTTTCTAATATTCTTACGTAGTGTTAAGGGGATGCTCTGTCTTGTGTGTGATTGGGGTTGTTGGGGGACTATTTGTTGATATCAGGATTTCCTGATTCTTAGTAGGGTTTCACTGTCATCTTTGCTGTATATACGAATTTTGTGAGGATGATTTTTGCTGACGGTTGGTAAGGAGACCATATTCTGGTAGGTTTTCTTGCTAAAAATAAGATGTTTTGTTTAAATACATGTACTAAAATAAAATGTCTTCACCTGTTTGCAGAAACTAAATACAGTAGGTTGACCATCATTCCCTGAGCTTCATTGTAGCAGCTGAACCTAGCTATAAGCGAAATGAATGGTTTTCTACCGTGAACCCATGTCAAAGGAGGGTTGTTGAAGAATTATAAAAACATGGGTTCTTAGTCCAGTTAAACCCTTCTTGCTTGAGGTTTGAAAACGAGGAAAAATTTCCTGTTTTCAGCTTGTCAACTTTTTCAAACGCACTTTAAAACAGGAAATGTTTTGCGATTTTATTTTAAAACACACTGCAAAGTCATGGCCCATGGGAGCCAATTGCACTTTAAACCCAAGTTGAAGCAGGAAGTTTTGTTGAAGTCTCTAAGTTCCTATCAATTAATATAGAAATTTATCAACAGATCCTATTCTCATTTCGATCACTTCATCAATTAATACAGAATTCTATCAATAGGTTCTGAAATGGAGAGGAGTTATTGTATGGTCTAAATTTTGTTTTGTTATATCTAATAGTGCCTCGTTGACAATTTTAAATGACGAGAAAAGATATACACAATTTTTTAAATGATTATTAATTGTCGCTTTCATCCATTGAATAGGAAAAGAAAAAGAGTTGGGTTATTGGTGGAGTCTATTATTCATCATTTTGTTACAAACCACAAGCACCATCACCACGCTCAAAAGAAGCCATTGTTCATCATTTATTATTCTTAGGAAATTATAACATTAGATAAATTATACCAAAAAGCAATAGCATCTGAGTTCAATCTTTGCTCCACCGGGAAGAGGGTCAACTCCTGTTACTAAAATGAAGGTTTGATCTCTCTCCTTGGAGAAGAGGATCAAATCCTCTCTAGGCAAAATTTGATATGGATTGCCAAATGCAGCAACATTGCCCGGACGAGTGAATACAACCTATGCATCGTAGATAGAAGGCAAATATATCAGAGTTGTAGGACCGAATATAAGCCACAGATAGATGGCATCAAGCCCATGAGTGAACAATAATAGCAATTTGCATTTAGAATTATTTAGCAATTGTAGCCTTTTCAATGAAATTGAGTCTAGCTAATAGTTTGCTTGTTTCTCTACTCGTACAAAGCTATATATGTAATGTGTTCTTTTCTCATTTATCTTTCAATGATTCAAAAGCAATGCTCTAGTTTTCCCTTTGTCAATTATCTTCATAGAATTTCATTGAGCAAAATGAAAATTGAAAATGAGGCATGATTTTATCCCACATGACTGAATCTGCCTTTCGTTACAGATTATTCACCAAGTCTTGGTAATTAATATAGTTTACAAGAAACATACACTTGGAAACTTTTACGTCTTTTTGATTGTGGTTTTAGCAAGAGGCTGTGGTAATTCTTTCCCTTACTCTTGAGAGGGAAAAAGCCTCGTAAGTGTTGTTTGTGAACTTGCTTAGGGTTTCATAGTTTACAATCTTTGGAGACAGGAATAGTTTGAAGTTTGGTAACCATATCTCTGTACAGAAGAAGAGATTCTACACCAAATCAATTGGGAGGTTTGTACTCGGGTTGTGGGGGAATTGCAAGGATCGGTTTAAAGCTTACGATGTCAATGAGAAGATTTGTCTTAATTTGGGGCATTCCTTCTCCCATCTTGCTGTAATGGATGTTTGGAGTGCTGGTTTGGTTTCTGGAGGCTCTGGCTAGCTACGTGGGTTTTGTGTTGGAGCTGCTGGTTGACTGTTTGGGTTGGGTGTATATGCTGCTGTAGTTGAGTGATTTTTTTTTTTTGGTTGTATTTCTTTGGCTTTCCCAGAAGATTGGGAAGTGCTTTTGATTGTTGTTTTGTGTTAGTTACTTTGTAACCAGTGAGGTTTGCTTGCTAGAGAGACATAAAGAAATATACCTGATAATTTAGAAGTGTACATGTTTTAAAACCAGATGCAACATAGTCAAAGCAATATTCCCACGTCCGTATGAATTTTTGCAACTAGACTTAAACTACATCATTAATTAATTTATAATCAAAATTTGAATTTCTTCTCTAGCTTTTTACGTACGAAAAGCTATTATCTCAGCTTGTTATAGTTTTTTAGGATTGAAGACGTACATCTTCCTTCCTTTTTAACGGCCACTTCTGCTATATATGTCAATTTCAAAGGGAGTATGCTTTGCTTAATTATTAGCTGATCAATTTATGAAACTATTGTATGCAAATTCAGCCTGATTCGAAGCTAGAAGGATAAGATCTCTCTCTAGTGTCTATATGATCTTTTGAGTAAGCAATAGCAAAAGATTTATCAAACGTCTTTGATATTACCATTTTTCTGTTTGCATGTCCATTTGTGGATGAAACCAAAGCATGAAGATCGAAATGACGGATGAGTTGTTGATAAAGAACATATATAGCTAAGCAAACAGAAACAAAAGAATTAAAAACACATGTAGAAGTACTTCTGCTAGCTTGTCCATCTTTGATTTCCTCTTAACTGATAACCTAACCTCACATGATGCTACAACTAGCCAAAATATTCCCGACACTAAGCGCCATCTCCAATGCTTTGAATGCGCGCGACCAACTGCTAGTCTGAAAGCGAAATGAAAAACAAGAAATGATGAGTACACTTTAAATATACGTACGGACGGAAAACTAGAGTTCTTAATCTGAGTGTATCATTAGTACTGCATGGAGATGTCAAATTATTACTAAAATGGGCAAAATTGAAGAACAAACAAGTAGAAAAAGAAGAATATATATATAGAAAAAGCGCGTGGGTTCCACATATAAATAATAAAATAATACAAATTTAAATAAAAAAAATAAAAGAAATTAATTAAAAATACAAGGGGTGGCTGCCGGTTGGCAGCCACCCCCGACCCGGGCGGGGGTGGCCGGTTGCAACTTTTTTTTTTTTTTTTTTTTTTTTTTTTTTTTTTTTAAATTTTAATTTTATTTTTTTTTTAAAAAAATTATTTATTTATTTTTTATTAAATAATCAATATATAATAAATTATTATTATTTAAATTATTATTTTACACAACTTTTCAAAATACCAATCATTATACACAACTTTTTAAACTTCCAACCATTTTTTACCATTAAAATATAATATTTTTCAATCTCCAAATTCAACATTCAAACACAATTTTTTACCTCGATATTTGTAAATAGAATTAGAATTCAATTCTAATTCTCAAAATTCAATACCCAAAACTGATTCCTAAATCCTGATTCCGGCAACCAAACTATCTCGGAAAAACCATCTAAATGAGTGGCTTTCTTACAAGTTATTATTTAAACTACAAAACGAACAAGGCCTGCAAGAAATTAGTCAGGAAATGGCACGTCGGTCTTAGGAAATGAACCATAAAACAGTCAACAAGAAAGATTTCTAAACAAGGACTTTTTAAATTTCCATAGTCTCTCATTCCTCAATCCTCAGCATCTCAGATCTCAACAAAGAGCACTACAGATGAACAAAGATAGCCCCCGAGTTTCAAACGAACTTTCAGTAGATTTTTTCAACGATCAATCACTCTAATCATGTCAGAAATTAACCAGTGCGTCGGAAAATCTCCCAAGAAAAATCAAAGCAAACCAAACACAGAAAATTTTCGCAGCAAACCACTCAAAAAAAAAAGGGACTAATACAAGCCGTAATATAAACACACAATAGCCCAAGGAACACGCAAGAGCGTCACTAAAATAGAGAGAGAGAGAGAGAGAGAGAGAGAAACCTGAGAGTGAAAGCAGAGGAGAGAGCGGGACCGGGCGAGTTGGACTTTTATCCTCGGTTCTTCGAATTGGCGGCCAGAGAGTGTGAGAGGGAGCGGTAACTTTTTCTGCTCGCAATATTGCGCCCAACTCCTTATGTATTGTGCGCGTGGACGTTAACCGCCCCAACATCCTGCCTTCCTCGGTCCGCACCTACCCCGTACGTGTTAGTAGTATCTAACGGTAGCCACACCTTACGCCCTTTACCTTTCTTCTTTTCTCTTTTCTTTTAGATTTCCGTTAAGTTTTTACGGAATCTTCGTGCTTATTTTCAAGATTCCGTCTGACCACGCGTTTCTCATTTGGTAATGGCTCCCGTCCTTTCTATAATTGTACACAATAATATGATAGGAGAAGAAGGGGCTTTCTAAAAACGCTTGGTCAGACGGAATCTTGAGAATAAGCACGAAGATTCCGTAAAAACTTAACGGAAATCTAAAAGAAAAGAGAAAAGAAGAAAGGTAAGTGTGTCAAATTCTTATTAAAGGCCGTAAAAGTAATGGTTTACAGATGGTCCTGATTAAAGGTTTTCTCAAAAAAAGGCTTCAGGAAGATGATGGTGATGGCCTCCGGCAGTGGCCTTGGGCAGAGAGGAGGTGGTGGGTTTTTAGGGGTGGTTGGGCTGTTGAAAGGGAAAATTTGGAAAGTTGTTTTTTTTTAATTATTCATAAGATTGGGTGCTTTCATATCTATTTTATTTAATCTTTTTAAATGATGTGTCAACTCCTTATTAGAGGCTGTAAAACATCACTTTTACAGCTCATCCTTATAGAAGGGGCCCTCATAAGAAATACATTTAACCATTTAATCAATATTTTAACATATACTAGGTGCAACATAAACCACCTCTAGAATTTATGAAGTATCGTGCGTGGGAGGTATAATTTCTTAAATCTCAATCATTGGTTTAATTTTAAATTAAATGAACCAGATTTTATTTTTTCAATATTTATCTTATTTTATTATATGTCACGAATTTCAGAGCGATCGCTATAAATGAGAGATATTGATATAACAAAATTCGAATAATTTAATTTAAATTTTTTACATATATACTAGTAACATATTAGAAATGGAAGAGGCTCAATTTGGGTGCAAAGCTTTTTGGAAGTTTCATTCTTTATTTATTTTGGAGAGGTCCTGCAACAACAGAAAGAAGAATCATAGAGAGATGAGAGAAAGCTTAGTTTTTTTGAAGTTAAAGGAGAGAAAAATGAATAAATTAGTGACCTTCTATATATAAAGGATCACTTACAATATTCTTTAAAATAAAGGATGAAAAAAATTATAGATTGATATGTCATGAGTTTGCTAGAAAACTTGTAGTACTTTGATTACACAATATTGTAATTGAGACAATATATAAACTCACTTTGGTGGCTGCAGAGGATCCCTGAAAAGTTTGTAAGGGAATTTGGGGATGAACTATCTGATGTTGCTACACTCACTGTTCCCAATAATGGTCATTTTTGGCAAGTGGGATTGGAGAAAGCCAACAAGGAGATTTGGTTTCAAAATGGTTGGCAGGATTTTATGGAATCCCATTCTATTCTTTACGGCTACTTTTTAGTCTTCAGGTATGAAGAAAGTTCAAAATTCCATGTTCTTTGTTAAGGAAAATTCCTCCCCTACCTAAGGTAGGGCCAGATTTGTCTTCCAAGTAGGATTTCGGACACTGGAAAGAATTGGTCCCCGGACAATGATTTTGGTCGCAGGAAGCCTTCAACATTTATGAAACCAGTCAAATCAAGTCAGGGAAGATATGAGACGTCTACATGGAGCCCTGTGCTTGACAGGGGTATAAAAAGGGAGTATAGAAATTATAAGGGTGGATTTATTCTCTGAACTCTCTCTCTCTCTCTCTCTCTCTCCTCTTCTTACAAACACTGGACTGACTTAATCGTCGGAGGAGGCTCCGCCGGCACCCCCGGCGGGTCTTTGTTGTTTGCAGGTCAGGGCATAGAGGAAGGAGCGTCTCTGATGATGCCACGTCACCGGCTCAAAAATATCATCAACACTTGGCGCCGTCTGTGTCGAATGTTTAATACATAAAATCCCGTTAACATTTCTGATGACATTTTCGATAACTTCCGGACTAGATTAAAGGGAGAGGAGTAATAACCTCGTTAAAAAATCGGGAGAGGAGTAATAACCTCGTAAAAAGTCCGATCTCGGACAAAAGACCACCCCTCTCGGTAGACGACAGAAGGGTGATGAGGAAAGTCCGATCTCGGACAAAAGACCACCCCTCTCGGTAGAGGACAGGGGGGTGATGAGGAAAGTCCGATCTCGGACATAGGATCTCCCCTCTTGGTAGAGGACCAAGGGGGTGAGGATAAAAGTCCAATTTCGGACAAAAGACCACCCCTCTCGGTAGAGGACAGGGGGGTGATGAGGAAATTATGATTTATGAGATATCCATTTCGGTGGTAATCCGAGGAAATTATTAGAGATTAATTTAGAATTCCCTTCATAAGGGTGTAACTTTCGTCAAAGAAGAAGATTTTATTAGATTTACTCAAAGTACACACGTACATGAAAACGAAGAGAGCAGACGACCCCGAAAGAATGTTACACAGAGTAGTCATTTGATTACAAGTAATCCTAACACAGCAAAGAGGAATTGCCTGAAAAATCTTGAAAGGATCATCTGCGCAAATTCCAAGCGTGGCTTGAACAGCTGGGCTCCCACGACCCGTTGGGGCAAAATTTGGGTGCTGCACAGTTCCTGTAGGCTGGATAGGAACAGGTTGGCGTAAAGCGGGGGATCACACACCCTTGTGTGTCTAAAGCTGGAGATCGCACATTCAGAAGAACCGCCGCGAAGAGTAAACACTCTAGGGCCATCCATGATGAATTTGTAAATATGTTCGGTCATGAGGACCGCGCCAGGAATGAAGGACATTGCAAGAAGATCTGGAAAGTCCAAAAAGAAAGAAGGGGAAAGTCCGATCTCCGGAAAAGGGATAAAAAGAAAGGAGGATCTACTCAAATGAGCAATCTGGAGACCAATGACCTTCTTGCAAAGGAAGTGACGAATAAATAGGAAGATAATGACAATCAATGCACACATGATTTACGGGTTGTTAGGTGAGCCTAACTAATGGTGAATTTATGATGAAAATAAATTCTTGATTACTTGCCATAAATGGCCTGGAGTCGCGTGGAACGGCAGTCAGAGAAATGTTCAAGTTTTCACGGGACCAAAGGAGGGCATTATGCAAGTTAGATGAGGAATGGTCGATGAGTCAGTCGAATAACAGAGGTTTCATTAGGTAAATTCTCCGTACCTTTATACCAAAGATAGGAGAATTGGGGGGTAAGTGTTAAGGAAAATTCCTCCCCTACCTAAGGTAGGGCCAGATTTGTCTTCCAAGCAGGATTTCGGACACTGGAAAGAATTGGTCCCCGGACAATAATTTTGGTCGCAGGAAGCCTTCAACATTCATGAAACCAGTCAAATCAAGTCAGAGAAGATATGAGACGTCTACATGGAGCCCTGTGCTTGACAGGGGTATAAAAAGGGAGTATAGAAATTATAAGGGTGGATTTATTCTCTGAACTCTCTCTCTCTCTCTCTCTCTCTCTCCCCTCTTCTTACAAACACTGGACTGACTTGATCGTCGGAGGAGGCTCCGCCGGCACCCCCGGCGGGTCTTTGTTGTTTGCAGGTCAGAGCATGGAGGAAGGGGCGTCTCTGATGATGCCACGTCACCGGCTCAAAAATATCATCAACATTCTTGTATTTGATAACACTGCAACTGAGATTCAGTATACATGGAGCAAGAAGCGTAAATTGGAAGATAAGGTGGACATAATGGAATCAGATGATGCAAACAGATCATCTAGGCGTGGACATAATGGAAAACATGAAGAAAACAGAGATATGATGTCCAGAGGAAGAGAGAGAGCAGTCCAAGCAGCCAAAATGTTGAAGCGTACAAGTCCTTTTTTCATGGGCATCTTGCGCCCATATCATATACGAGAACAACGTCGTTTGGTGAGCCTAACTAGCTAGCTTTCTAATTCTACTTGATGAGATCTCATGTTTTTCCAAATATTAATTTCAATCATTAATTATTTGTTGTGCAGTATGTGCCTGCTGGATTTGCTAAAAAGCATCTTATTGGGCATCCGTTTGTCTCGCTTAATTCAGACTAGTGATGGAAAACAATGGCATGTCCAGTGCTCTCACTTTTGCGCTTCACGTTCAACATGTTATATCACGAATGGATGGGAAGAGTTTAGAAGGGACAATAGTTTAGAAGAAGGAGACGTGTGTGTCTTTGAGCTGATCAAGAGTAATCCTGTTGTGCTTTACGTCTCAATATTTCACGTGTCTGTCTGAGCAGCGAACTAATTAAATTTAATTATAACTTAATCCAAACTCTGAATCGATCGGCTGATTTTTGGTGTCTGGTTTTACCTTGAAATTGCCTGAAGGCCTAAGCTTTTGAGGTATGACTGGATTTTGTGGGGACTAGTCAAGGTAAGTACGTAGTAGCAGTTGCCAACAGTTACGCTAGCTTTTGTATTATATATTATGAACTTTATTAGATGTAATGACTCTAGATTTTTATATAAAGATGTCTGTTTAGTTAAAGCTCTCGTGTTCACTTGTCGTCGTTTTAGGAGGGTGAATTTGTGGTTTTAAAAGGAAAAGAACAAAGAACAAATAAAAAAGATACATGCTCATTTCGCTGCAGTTATTGTAGACTTGTAGTAGCTAGCTAGGGCCACGTAAAAGATGTAAATATTTCATTTTTGCCATTTTAATATGGACAGAAATTTCTTACAACCGATTTTTTTAATAGCATTAATAAAAAAATATGTGCTTCTCACATGTTTAAAGAACACATGTCCTTTTTATATGTGGGTTGTAAGAAATTTTTGTCCAAAATATTGGGCAGGTCGTTATAACATTTTCAGCAGCTTCTTTATAATTCATTTTATTCTCTATATATAGAAAAAATGCCAAAAAAATACTTATAACAGATATTATATCGATTCTTTAAGCATTGAAAAATGCTACAGTTCTAGCCAATGTGTAAGGAACCAAATGAGTTTTCCCATCTATTATTTTAATACAAAATATCTATCTCTCATCTCTCATCTCTCATCTCTGTCTTTTATATATTGGATATTGTGTTGAAATTTTGTGAAAAAAATGCGAGGGTAGCCTAGGTAGGTATGAGCTTATATTTGTGAAGAAAAAATATTCAATTGATATAAAGAAAGATAATTGAAGCTATTATGGAATGCATTTGAATAGGAAAATAAAAAAAGTAGTTTTGTTCCTTAAATTTAAAGAAAATCAAAGAGAAGTTGCTGTAAATGCTCTTACATTTGCTATGTTAGGAATTGGCATCCTCTCATATCCTAATTTGAGAGATTTCGGACAGGTGATTATGAGAGATGACTTATGAGACCCACCTGACCTGATAAGTAGTTGGACAGCTAAATTTTTATTTGATTAAATAACTCTTATAAGTAGTTTCTTACAATCATTTACTCGAATTTTTTTAAATTCAAATAAATAATTTAAAATTATCATAATCCTGTCCTCTGCAAGACAAGCGTTCCCTCACACGGTCACACCCGAGATTATCAGGAGGGTTAAGGCTACACGTGGCTTGAGCTTGGTGGATTCCTTTTCTTGGGCTCAACCTGTTCGAGCTTATTTGCAATACGGACATGAGTGGGCCCTGTAGGCTTAACTTAGGCCAGGGCCGGGCCCATAATTCAGGGAGTAACCAAAATGCTGAAGTTTCTAGCATATGATATATTAGCCTAAATAATAAAATATTGTACAAGATGCCAAATGTAAAGTTGTTGTATTAATTAGTTTTGTTCCTTAATTTTAAGGCGAGTTTCCTTTCTTTTCTTTTTTTTTTTTTTAAAGAAAGATATCAAGCAATTTTTTGTCTTCTCATTTCCTATATTTCTTTTTGTTATTTCTTATGAATTAATAGTATATATGCACTATGCAATTGTGTCACGGGCAGGTGATCCGATGTTATATATATATGTTTGAAGTCCAACAACTATATGATTACATGTGTCATTCACGGGGTATTCAAAAAGTTTTATATTATTTTTTTTTAATAAAATTTTGAATCTCATTCATTAATCAAGAAATTAGAGCAGTTTGCTCTTAAAAAAAAAAAAAAAAAAACCCAATATGACATATACGCGTATGAGTAATTCTAAGAGTACATTAAGTGTTCATAAAAAATGAGGTGACTTTTAAAATCACTATTTTTTTAAAAGCCACCTTATTTTTTGATAAATACTTAATGTATTCCTAGAATTACGAGTAATTCTATTAGTACATTGAGTGTCCATCAAGTGTCCATAAAAAATGAGGTGTCTTTTAAAATCACCATTTGATCAGAATCATTATTTGATTAATTACACGTCCAATGATGATTTTAAAAGCCACAACATTTTTTTTATGGACACTTAATATACTAATAGAATTACTCTACACGTAAGTATTCGAGTTTTATGAGTTGAGGTAGGGAAAAAGAGTAATTCTAATAATACACAAATTGTCCATCAAGTGTTCATTAAAAAATGAGGTGGCTTTTAAAATTACTATTTGATCAAAATCATCATTTGATCAATCACATACCCAATAGTGATTTTAAATGCCACATTGTTTTTTAAATAAAAAAATGAGATTATTGCCCTGCATCAGTGTCATACGAGGAAGATGCAATCCATCCATTTTATTATGTATTTATTTTTCTATTTCGTTAAACAAACTCAAAAAAATAAAAAAGAAAAAAGAAAAAGAAAAAGAAAGCTAAGAGTAAGAGAGATATATATGGACCAGGATCGTCTATAATTACCTGCCTAAATTCTTTTAAATTCGAACAAATAATTGTAAACGATCGTTATCCTGTTTTCGTAAGAATAAGGAAAAGAAGTATTAAAGTGATCGCACAAATTAATCATAAAGTATCCATGTACATATCAGATTGAGAAATTATATTTTTACATCTTCTATACATATTTTGTACATCTCATTTTTAAATTTACCTTTGGATTTATGGAACCTATATTGGACTCCATAAATTCAAGAGTAGATTTGAAACTTGATTATATGTAGATGTATATGTGATGTATAGGAGATGTAAGTGTATTATCTCTCTATCAGATTAAGATCGTCTACAATTATTTTTTTGAATTTGATAGAATTTGGGAAGGTGATTGTGAGAGATCACTTATGGGATTCACTTGACCAAATAAAAATTGAGCTACCCAACTACTTATCCAGTTAGGTGAGTCTTATAAGTGGTCTCTCACAATCATTTATCCAAATTCTCTTAAATTCATACAAATATTTATAATTTATAGGCGATCCTAATCCATAAAAAGGAGTCATTTTCTACCGGTAATGAATACTATATATATCTTACTGATTTCTGCAGAGTTCGTGAACCATTTGGTACCAAATTTATTGAAAGTCCGAAATTACTTTGAAGAACATTAATTGACAGTGAATTGATGCGTCCTACCATAGGATAATAATACACAAATATAGTGAGAACTGGTTAACAACTAATGTGATCAACGGTCTATTCAATTTCGAGAAGCACAATTAAAAAAAGAAGAAGCTAGGGATCATATATTATTATAGACAAAAATCATCCAACTAGTTGAATGCCTTTTGAGGTCCTTTTAGGGCATTGCCGAACGAGACATGCTATATGTACCAAATTTTTTACAAATGAAGCTTTACAAACGGACGTGGTATTCTACATAAGACGAAACGGACGTGGTATTCTACATAAGACGAAAATGCCTTTTAAATTCAAAAAAAGCTACAGCCCAAGAAATGCCGATCCCGTCGATCTACCCGAACCCAGCAACGTCGGAAAACTCCAGACAGCACTTTCGCCGGTCATCCAGCCACAACCCCGACCCCTCGACGATCGGCGACCCTCCGACAGAGATGGCGACATGGAATCCGGCCGGTCTATTGTTTCTCTCTCTCTTTTTCTGTTGAACGGTGGATTTTTTTTGAGAGATCTGGTCAGATCTCTCAAACCCATGCCGGTGTGCGTGGGTTTTCGGCCAAAAATCCACACACACATTGGCATAGGTTGGTGGGTCGGGATGCGACAGCGACATGGAATCCGGTCGGTCTCTGGTTCTTGATAGATTAATGTGCATGATTGAATCTTGGGAATTATTTATTTGAAAGGTATTTCATGTTTGGCAAGTTTTTGATTCGATATGATTTTTGTTTATATCAAATGCTTAATTATTTTGTTTGATATGTTATGATTCGAGAATATAAAGAATATATACTTAATTTCTCTTAACATGTCATTAAAATCAAATTTTCAATCAAACTCCATCTCAATCGATTTTATTAATTTTTAATTAGTGCACCTCGTTGAGTTAAAAATAATATATATCTCAAGAAAAGTAAAAGAATGACATGCATGGATCATTGAAGCCATAGTGCTTTTCCTATTAATTTTTCTTTTTAACTTCATTTTAATTAATTTAGTTAATTAAAGCTATCTAGCTAAAGATCACAGATTACAACAGAAACGCTTAAAAGAGCATATTTGTTATTGGAATACGTATGGAATTATCAAATTTAAATCTATAATATAACCGATCGAACACCATTTTTAAAGTAAATAAACTAGGTATTCGCTAGGAGAATATGTACTAATTAAATTAGCAAATGTAAATCTAATATAACTAAACACCCTTTTTTTTTAGTAAGTAAACTAGCTAGGTTGATTAATTCGGTCATATTTCCTTCAGAAAGTATACGTTGACGTCGATCAACAATATTTGTCTATGAGATATATTATTGTTGTGCAAAATTGTTATGCAGGCTAACATATCTCTTCCGCTTGTATGTACAACTCGGGGAGATAGATCATATATGATTTCAAAGTCACTCAGATTTCTCTTATACATATATACAAACAAACATGATTTCGTTCAGTAGAAATGTAATGCTGCTTCTGATGTGGATTGTGTTGTTTATAAATGGGTTTGATATTGTCGTTGCAGGATGGGGGATTAAACATACCCAACTAACCGTCACGATCAACAATGATGTAGGTAATGGCTCGGATCTTTACCTTGCCTGCAAATCAGCGAGCGACGATCTTGGAAAGCACACACTGAAGCCAACAGAAACCTTCTCGTTCAGCTTTAAACCAAACTTTTGGGGGACTACACTATTCTTCTGCAGATTTATGTGGAAAGATGTCGACAAATGGTTTAACATCTACGATTATAGTAGAGACAAGAGAAAGGGCCCTCATTACAATTGGAAAATTGGACCTAATGGTGCATGTCTACAAAACAACGGGACCAACGAATATACTTGTATGGAGTTTAATTAAAATCATATTAATGTAAAAAGAAATATTCTGAAAAATCACCTGCTCCTGTATGTATGATTAGAATTAAGCATTCCAAAATTAAGATCTCTTCATGTAACCATATTATGTAATTTGTGAAATAAAGCATAAACTAATTAATATGTTATGTAATATTGTACGTAGACGATACGGGCTCGTGTTCTAATGCATGTTTTTTAGGATTTCTTAATTTTTAACATTTTAAAAGAAAAATAAAATAAAATAAAAAGTATTAACAAATAATTCAACACATAAAACACTCAAACCTGTACTGCGGGCTCGTGTCGGATTCCGATAGTGTCGAGACATGGGTATAAGCAGGCCAGGGTGGAACTGCCCCTGACCTTAGGGAATAGAAGTCTTTTCAAAAATTTTAAAAACCTCTAAATTTTTTAAACATTATCCTAAATTTTATGTTTTTTTATGAGTCCGGTCACCCAAAATTAATTTTTTACCCTCAAAGATCTTCATTTTTTTAGTTACGTCCCCCCATATCTCAAATCCTGGTTTTGCTCGGCCTAAGTATAAGATTATATAAGTTAATTATAACCCGACCTATTTAATTAAATGGGTCATGAAAACCCTCAAACCTAGCCCTCTTATAACCATTTTAATTCAATGTCCAATGTGGGGAGTGGTGCGTTACATTGGGATAAGGATTAGTTGGTGGATCCTAAGTTGCACCTCTACGCTTGGCAGATTCCGCTTTGGTGGGACTAGTCCGATCGAGGTACTGCCGTGCCATAAAAGATGAACCTGATATCCTGATAAAAGAAAAAAGATATCGGCTATAATAACTAAAAATATATGATTAATTAGAGCCTACGCGTTGAGGTGCTTAGTTTAAGGAGCCCAATTAAATTAGGAAAAGAAAATGCATTTAAATAACTAAATAACATGTTTTAATTTTTTGATGGGGGATGCTTTGACAATAAACATGGCTTGGTATTAATGTATGCTAAAATATAAAATTTTACAAGAATATATGGTTCCATTCTTTAGGATTACATACTCATTCCATCCAATTCTTCAAGATCTTAAAGGACGAAAGAGGTTTCTTTTGAACTATAGCTCATTGAAAATTTGTTTCATATCATTGAAATGAGATTGGTAGGAGATGAGTATGAGATGGTTTTATATAATTTTCCGATCCTATCAATTAATATAGAAATCCATCAACAGGAAAAGAAAAGGAGTTGGATTATTCCTGTAGTCTATTATTCATCATTATGTTACGTACAAACCCCAAAAGAAGCCATCGTACGTTCATCATTTTTTAATTAGAGAATTAGAACATATAAAGTAATCAAATCAATGAGCCATAGCATGTGAGTTCAATAATCTTTTTGCTCCGCCAGGAAGAGGGTCATCAACTCCTGCCACTAAAATGAAGGTACTCCAATATTGCTCCACTTTTTAACTCCATTATCTCAAGAAAAAGTAAAAGAATTAACGTTAGGTGAATCATTGAAGCCCTAGTGCTTTTCCTATTAATTTTTCTTTTTAACTCCTTTCTAATTAATTTAGTTCAGTTAATTCAATCACGTACTCCATTGCTCCACTTTTTAACTCTATTATTTTTTTCCCCTGCACGATAATAGAAAGTTTACTTGAGTGTCTACCATTCTCTGTGCAGCACCCAATGCTACAAAGCATTGCAAAACAAACACCAGAAAATTTGTCTCGGTGTAATTCGCTTGACATTTGCTGTGTTGTTTGGGCGCCAAGAAAGTTTCCATTTTTTGTAGTGAAGCCTAAAAGAAAACATACTCGAATGAAAAAATAAAGACAATAGCGGAAGTAATAAAATGAAGACAAGAAATTTAAGTAGTTCGGTCTATGACCTACGTTCACAGGGTAAAGCCCAAAGGGCTACATTGTTGCTCTTATTACTTGATTATTTTACAATACAAAATACTCCTATTTATAGGAGAATTGTGATAGGTAAGAATGGTAATTGAAATTGATTGGTTTGATTACCATCAAACTTAATTACAATCAACCTTATAAAAAAGAAGAAATGTACATGCAACATCAATATAATATATTTCTTTTTAATATAGGAAATATATTCTTTAACATCTCATAATGCATGGAGAATATATTCTCTAACATTCCCCGGCAAACTTAAGGTGGAAGAATCTAAAATCTTGAGTTTGATTTTTCTTCTCTCTCTGAAGATGGCTGGAAGCGGTGAAGAATGGAAATTTGCTGGAGATGGTAGTCGCGGTGACTAGAGTTAGGCCTTCAAAATATGGCTAACGATGGGCCAAAAAGAAAGCCAACTGTGGGCACTAAATGGGCTGGGTTTCGAGGTTTTAAGTAATACCTTAAAGGCCAAACACATAATGAGTTATTTATGGGCCAGAAAAAAAGAGCTAATTGTGGGCTGAAATAGGCATGGGTTTTAGGTAATACCTCAAATGCCAAAAAGATGGCAACTTGACCTCTTTTATTTATTTATTTTATTAATGTTTTTTTTTTGCTTTTTTTTTTTTGCTGGGTTAGGTATAACCCAAAATGAATAAAATATTCTTCTTTTCTCTCTCTCTCTCTCTCTCTCTCTCCAATCGTAACTAGGAATACAAGGTAGAAGTATTTCACATGCGGAAATTCAAAGAAACAAAGCTGAGAATAAGAGAAAGTGAACGATTTGCAATTGCAAATTCTAAATGTTTGTTCACAACAAAAGAATCTTATGATATTGTCAAAGATTCTCAAAAGAAAAGAAGAGAACAGCCTATTTCATATTGCCTTGCCGTATGATATAGTGTGTAAAATCATAGAGAAGGTCATGAAAGAAAAGATAAAGAAATAGAAAATAAAGCATTTTGCCTTGCCATATGATATAATAGGAAAATCATAGACAAACCATGAGAGAAAAGAGACGAAGCATAAGGAAATAAAGAAAACAACGATGGTGAAAAACCAAAAATGAAGGATCTAAGATAGAGATGATAGAAGCATGAAAAGGTAGGAAAAATAATAAAACAAAAAAAAAAAAAATTACACAAGACAATTTTGGATCGAAACATAGAGATAAAAGGAAACACCGAGATAAAAGAAAACGAAAAAATTCATAGGACTATTGGATCGAACACTGGTGTTAGCCTATTGCTCTGATACCATGAAAGAAAAGATAAATATATAGGAAAAATAAAGATAATAGCAGAAATAATAAAATGGAGACAAGAGAATTTTGCGTTGTTCGGTCTATAACCTACGTCTACAAGGTAAAGCCCAAAGGACTACACTGTTGCTCTTATTGTTTGATTATTTTACAATACAAAATACTCATATTTATAGGAAAATTGAGATTGGTGAGAATGGTAATCAAATTTCATTGATTTGATTACCATCAAACCTAATTACAATCAACCTTATAAAAGGGAAATAATGTACAATATCAATATAATATAGGACATAAATTTCTTACAGCCCACATATATATAAAAGTGACATGTGTTCTTTAAGCATGTGAGAATCATTTGTTTTTTTTATTAATGCTATTAAAAATGCATGTGAGAAGCACATGTTATTAAAAAAACATGTGATTCTCACATGCTTAAAGGACACTTGTCACTTTTATATGTGGGTTGTAGAAAATTTCTGTCCTATAATACATTTCTTTTCAATATAAGAAATATATTCTTTAATATTCTGAAAATATATTCTCTAACATCCCTTAATATATGGAGGATATATTCTCTAACAAAGCAACATTAGGTAAATAGTTAATTAAAGCTGTCTAAAGAAAAAGATCTAGAAACGCTTAAAAGAGCGCGCGTATTTGTTATTGGAATATGTATTGAATTAGCAAATCTAAATCTAATATTACTGAACACCCTTTTTTTAATTAGTAAATAAACTAGGTATTTGCTAGGAAAATATACACGTATTAAATTAGCAAATGTAAATCTAATCCAACTGAAAACCCTTTTTTTTAGTAAGTTAACTAGGTTGAGTCGTTCATATTTCTTTCAAAAAATATAAGTTGACGTCTTCTTAATCGCCTGACAAGGATCCTCTCTATTTAGTGTAAAAGTGATGATGTAATTGTCTTTTCACATTCATGCATATCAGTTCAATCGGGGAGATCATATATATATATATGATATATATCAAAGTCACTCAGATTTCTCTTATACAAACAAACATGATCTCATTCAGTAGAAGTGTAATGCTGCTTCTGATGTGGATTGTGTTGTTTATGAATGGGTTTGATATTTTCGTTGCAGGATTCGGGAAACATAGGCGAGTAACCGTCAACATCACCAATAATGTAGGCACTGGCTTGGATCTTAGCGTTGCCTGCAAATCACGGAACGACGATCTTGGAAAGCACGCACTGAAACCAGCAGAATCCTTCTGATTCAGCTTTAAACCAAACTTTTGGGGTACGGCACTATACTTCTGCAGATTTCTGTGGAAAGATGCAGACAAATGGTTTAACATCTACATATATGGTAGAGACAAGGGAAAGGGCCCTAATTACCATTGGTATATTACACCTAATGGTTCATGTATAACATACACGGGGGACCAGTTTCAAGAGTGTATGAACTATACTGAAAAATCACCTGCTCCTGCATACATGATTACAAGCATTCAAAGGTAAGAGCTCTTCATGTACCATATTATATATTGTGAAATAAAGCGTAAACTAATTAATATGTTACGTCATGCAGACGTTATGGGCTCGTGTGCTAATGCATGCTTTTTAGGAGTAATGTTACACATAATCCCATTTCTCCATATCCTTAGATGGCTTTTAAAATCATCATTGACTTTGATATGGATATTTATTGGATTTTAATCCAATGATAGTTTTAAAAGCCACCTAAGAGTGTGGAAAAATGGGTGTGAAGAAGTGGGAGTGTGTGTAACATTACTCTTAATAATTAAATGGTTCAAATCACCTCAACCCTAACCCTCTAATTTTGTATTGAGTTCATGTTAGGTCCAATTCACGGGTCATAACAAAAATTATCTATCATTATGTCGCGCGTCGGGTTCCGGTAGTGTCGAGGCATGGGTATAAGTATGGGTGGAACTACCCCTGACCTTAAGGGGATAGGTGTCCCTCCAAAATTTTTAAAAACCTCTAAATTTTTTAAACATTATCCTAAATTTTATGTTTTTTACCGAGTTTGGCCACCCAAAATTAATTTTTTACCCTTAAAGATTTTCACTTTTTAGTTTTGTCTCTCCACATCTCAAGTCCTAGTTCCACCCATGAGTATAAGACTATATAGGTCAACCATAACCCAACTCATTTAGTTAAATGGGTCAAAACCCCTCAAACCTAGCCCCCTTATAACCATTTAATTCAATGTCCAATGTGGGGTGCGTTGCATTGGACTAGGGATTACGCCCGATACGTCCCATTTCGGTGGGGCTAGCCCGAGGTACTGCCAAGCTCTAAAAGAAGAACTCGGATATCTTGATAAAAGAAAAAACATATTAATTGGCCATAATAACTAAAAAGATATGATTAGAACGAACACGTTGATGTGTTTTGTTCAAGGAGCCTGATTTAATTATGAAAAGTGAATGCATTTAAATAACTAAATAACAGGTTTTTATTTTTTTGATGGGGGTGCTTTGACATGGATAGATATGGCTTGATACTAATGTATGCTAAAATATAAAATTTTACAAGAATATATGGTTCCATTCTTTAGGATTACTCATTCCATCCAATTCTTCAATATCTTAAAAGGACGAAAGAGATTACTCATTGTCTCACAATATGCCTCATGAATGTTAATTATTTTCGTCGGTCAATTGAAACGTTTTTATGTTGACTAATATTTTACGTATGTTGCACCAAATAGTCAAAACTAATAATAAAAATATTTACAAAAATATTTACAACTCATTAAAATCAGTTAAGAACCTCAATCTTGTAAAAGTTTATGTGCCTAACTCACCCTCAAAAAAAGTCTTGAGAGAGGATGAGATCGACACTATGGATTATAAAGTGTCTAGGTGAAAGAAATCTTAGCGATGTAGAACACTTTAACACACCAGCCCCCTCATGTGTAGCAACTAATGGCCAATCACGTGGACAATAACAGGAGGGAAATGCCCATCATTGCAAGAAACTTGTGGTTTTGATATCATGTAAAAGTTCATAGGCCTTACTCACTCTCAAAAGACGTCTTGAAAGAGAAAAAGATACCATAGCTAATAAAGTGCTCAAGTCATAAAGGAAATCTTAGCAATGTTAGGTAAAAGTCCATGAGCTTTACTCGCTCTCAAAAGACGCATTGAGAGAGGAGATACCATGACTTATAAAGTGCCAAAATGAAAGAAATCTTAACAATGTAAGACACTTTAACAAATCTATCAATTTTGGATTTTTTTTTTTAAATACCCGATTAAAACTGCTTCTTAAATCCAAATTTCTTGAATTAATTGCATAAACACGCTTTACTTCATACCATAATAACCAAGAATTGAAAGAAATGGATGATTACCTTTGATTCTGGGATATCCGAACCTAAAAGAGAGGTTGCCCTTATGTTTTCAGCGTGCAAATTATTTGACACCACCTAGACTTTATATTGAAATTGTGGACTGCTAGCGCCTACATCGACCATTTTTTTTCAATAATAAATATAAAATGCTGTCTCCTTTTTTCTTTTGTATTGCAAAGGAAAAAAAGTCTATATGATGTTGCCCCCTCCCACATGTTCTTATAAAATATTCAACACAGATAATTATTGCCTCCTGGCGTACGTGCACATGTTCTTAAAAAATATTTATTACAGAAAACTATTAAGTTATTTTCCAATCTTATTAAATGCAATCCAAATTAGTTAGCATCAGAGATGAATGTTTTTTTTTTTTTTTTGTCAGCAATTGGCCAGCTAGATGACAACATGGCATGTACGTGACAGGTGAAGGATGCACGGATGCACTTATATATCTGGAGATTATTCTTGGTACGTACACCACAAATCATCTGAAAAAAGAAATTGCTATTTAGTGTTTTCCTATCCTTTTCTTATCATCCCTTTTAGGAATTAGCCATTACATCAGTAAGACTTAGGGTCTATTTGGGGTTGAGATATTAATATGATTTTAAAATGTGTAATTTTTTATTTTTTTTAAAAAATTGTTACATGTTTGACAAAATTGCTAGTTAGCATTTAAAATCATGTGTTTTCAAAAAGCACCTATTTGCTTGCGATTTGAAAAAAATAATTTTTTGCGTTTTCAAATCACAATTTTCGAACAATTTATATTTTGCGATTTTATTTAAAATCACATTTTTTGTTTACGAAATTGCAATTCTAAACGCACCCTTAATTCTTCACTGATGTGAGTTCTATAAATTTAATGGTTGAATTTTAAAAGATGAAAATTGAGAAAAAGATGAGAGAATACTGATCGAATAGCGTATTTCTTTTTTCATCCCTTCTTGACAAAGCAACCGCTACAATATTTTCTCTTCCCTTTTTATACTCAATTGAGAAATCAAACCCCATCAGTTTGGACGGCCACTTCTATCGCGCGGTGGTGGAGATTTTTTGTGACCATAAATACTTTTGGCTCTATTGATTAGATCTCACCACAAATTCTCGTCTGAAGTGGTACGACCGCCATTACCAAAGCCAAAATTTCTTTCTCGTAGGTTGACACCAAGAGCTGCTTTCCTTGCAAGGTTTGGCTTCGGAAAGTCATGGGTCGTTCCGGGTGTAGGACGACACCGATGCCTACCCCTGACAATGACTGTTGAAGTATCTACTAAGAAGGTGGAAGTACTAAAGGCCAGGGGTACTGTTAACGTGTTGAGGAATATGTGTTAAATATTTTGGGATAAGTTGTGATTTAATATGGTATTTGAGTTAGAGGTTATGAGTTCGAATTTTAACTCTACGATTTATCCTAATTTCAGTTAAATATTTCATGTATTGAATCTCACTTATTAAAAGAGAATTTAATCTCACATGTGAGAATGAGTGGTAAAGTATTGATTCGATGGCTAAATTTAATCATTTCAATCAGCTTAAAATTTTGGGATAAGTGATTGTTTAACATTTGTAACTAATGTCGGTCAAAATGCTTGCAACTATTTAGCCTGCCGTTGTCTTTCAAAATTACTGGTGAAAACGTATGTTTTAACAACGCCACCCTTGCTGTTTTTCAATGCCGGTAAGTTCTACCGTCGTTGGTTGCAAAACGCCAACACAACTGATACGGGAGTTTGTGACCCACACCAATAGAAACTGGCAGCCACTTAGCCGACCTCTTCCAAAATGCCAAGCAAAAAGCTTACCGGCGTTAATGGAACGCTAGAAGCTAAATGACGGGCTAGCTTTTGAATAGATTTCCGATCCCAAGCTAGTCCAAAACGATGACAAATACATGCAATTGCTGACACTATTTCATCCAATTAATAATAATAGCTTGAATGTGCATATTTTTTTTTTAAAAAAAAAAAAAAGAAAAAGAAAAAAAGAAATTGTACTAAGCATGCATTATCATATCTTATTTTGTACCAATATTTCTTACATTTTATATTTAATTGTGAATTATTGTTCAATCACCGATTTTGAGCTTAAATGATGTATTAATGCAATAAATTATCTTTTATAGGAATCGGTAGAATTTGTGGCAATAAAAGGTGTTGAAAAATCAAATAGAAAAATTAACTGATCAGAGGACAACCAACAAATTAAAATGGATTGATGAGATCGACAAAACTTTGTCTTAATTATATAACGCGTGGGATACAAATATGATGCTTGTGCCAGGAACTCAATTGAGAAAGCCAAGGGGAGAATTTTATTTTCTCTTTAAAATTAAAGGGGGGTCGTACGACGTCGTCTCTCATTTCCTCTTTAAAAATCATATTTTGATTTTCTTAGTTTTTATCTTTTCTTTTATTTGGTTGTATTTAATTTTTACAGTTTTGATCGGGTTAGAGGTCATGAAACTAATTAGCATTTCCTTATAGTTATGTTTGATGTTCTTGATATATAGATTCATGTGCATGATTGAATGTTGGGAATTATTTAGTTTGAAAGATATGTCATGTCGTTTGACAAGTTTTTTATTCGATATGATTTTTATTTATATCAAATGTTTATTTTGTTTGATATGTTATGATTCGAGAAAATAATGAATATATGCTTAATCTCTCTTAAGATGTCATTGAAATCAATTTTTCAATCAAACTCAATCTCAATCGATTTTATTAATTTTATTTAGTACTTGACTGTTCAATCTTCTGATTAGGAGGGTTGATTTTATTACCTCGTTGAGTTATATATATATATATATATATCTCAAGAAAAAATAAAAGTATGTTAGGTGCATGGATCATTGAAACCCTACTGCTTTTTTTTTTTTTTTTTTATTAATTTTTCTTTTTACCTCTCCATTTTAATTAATTTAATTTAGTTAATTCAGTCACATACTCCATTGCTCCACTTTTTGGTGGAAAAAACAACCATATCTTTTTTCTTTTTTCTTTTTTTGTTGGTACTATAATATAAATTTTACTTGAGTGACTATTATTATCTGTACAGCACCCAATACTTCAAAACGTTGCAAAATAAACCCCTAGAAATTTGTCTCGGCGTAATTCGCTTGACATTTGCTGCATTGTTTGGGCACCGGCCAAGAAATTAGCCTCCATTTTCTGTAGTGAAGCCACGTTAGATAAATAGTTAATTAAAGCTGTCTAAAGAATTAACAGATTACAACAGAAACGCTTAAAATATCATATTTGTTATTGGAATACGTATTAACTGAATTAGCAAATCTAAATCTAATATAACTGAACACCCTTTCTTTAGTAAATAAACTAGGTATTCACTGGGAGAATATGTATTAAATTAATTTAGCAAATGTAAATCTAATCTAACTGAACACGTACTCTTTTTTTAAGTAAGTAAACTAGATTGACTCGTTTATATTTCCTTCAAAAAGTATACGTTGACTTCTTCAATCGCCTATATATATATATTTATACAGTTCGGGGAGATCATATATGATTTGGAAGTCACTCAGATTTCTCTTATACAAACAAACATGATCTCATTCAGTAGAAATGTAATGCTGCTACTGATGTGGATTGTGTTGTTTATGAATGGGTTTGATATTGTCGTTGCAGGATGGGGGAGACATACCCGAGTAACCGTCAACATCACCAATGATGCAGGTGATGGAGTGTATATGAGCGCTACCTGCAAATCAAAGAACGACGATCTTGGAATGCACATACTGAAACCACACGGATCCTTCTTGTTCTCCTTTAAACCAAACTTTTTGGGGACTACGCTATACTACTGCAGATTTCTGTGGACAGATTACGACAAATGGTTTAACATCTACAAGTATAAAAGAGACAAGGGAAAGGGCCCTAATTACTCTTGGAAGATTGGACCTACTGGTGCATGTGTATTATACACGGGGGCCAACGAATCTGAATGTATGAGGTTTAATTTTTAAAATCATATGGCCGGCCGGCCGGTGAAAAGCGTCATAGACGTACAACAATATTCTGAAAAATCACCTGCTAGCTAGCTCCTGCATGATTACAAGCATTCAAAATTAAGAGCTCTTCATGTACCGATGTACGTCCAATCCATGTTATGTGATCGAAATAAAGCGTAAACTAATTAATATGTTATGTCATGTAGACGCTACGGGCTTGTGTGTTAATGCATGCTTTTTTACAGCCTTATAATAACACTTTAGGAAAAATCAAAAACATTAAAAAACAACTTTTAACGCATAAAACACTACATATACTTTCACATTTACGTCATGTAGTTTAAATTTGCCTATTTTTAAAAATAACTTTAATTGTTTACCACAATATATACATAGGGGTGGCAATTCGTATTCGTATGTCGGGTTTGGATCGTATCGAAGCATGTGTATAAGATTATATAGGTCAACCATTACCCGACCAATTTAATTAAAAAGGTCAAAACCCCTCAAACTTAACCCCCTTATAACCATTTAATTCAATGTCCAATGTGGGGAGTGGTGTGTTGTATTGGGCTAGGGATTAGTCGGTGGATCTTAGGCTGGGCCTAGCCTCTACTCTCGGCACATCTCACTTCGGTGGGGATAGCTCGAGATATTGCCAAGCCATAAAAGGTGAACCCCGGTACCCTGATAAAAGAAAAAAGATATTGACCATATAACTAAAAAGATATGATTAGAGCGTTTATGTGTTTTGTTCAAGGAGCTCAATTAAATTAGGAAAAGAGAATGCATTTAAATAACTAAATAACATGTTTTTATTTTTTTGATGGAGATGCTTCTTCTTTTCTTTTTCTTTTTTTCTTTTTCTTTTTTTTTTCCTTTTTTTTTTTTATTTTATTTTTTATGGGGGTGCTTTAATTTGACATCGATAGTTATGGCTAGATATTAATGTATGCTAAAATATAAAATTTTACAAGAATATATGGTTCCATTCTTTAGGATTAATACTCATTCCATCCAATTCTTCAAGATCTTAAAGGATGAAAGACGTTTCTTTTGAACTATAGCTCATTGAAAATTTGTTTCATATCTTATATTTTGCTTGATGTGATGGATGTTACAATCAAATAAATTTTTGAGATTATTTTATTTTAACGACAAAAAATGCAATACTTAATTTCAAATTGCATGGACATTGAAACTCATGTAACTGACGTCGATCAATTTATAGCTTCTTGTCACCACGCTTACTTGAAAGTGGATTGGCAATTCGGATTGTCGTGTCGAGTGACCCGCCAATCCAATAATTAGATCAATTCAAACCTGATATGATTATTAATTAGATTGAAACCCACAACTTGAATACGACACGATTTAGTTAATGGGTCATGTCAGCCTGACCTGACCCGACCCTATTTTATTTTATTTTAATTTTTTTAAAAAAATAAAAGATTTTGTTTTTAAAGATTTTTTCCTTTTCTCTTTTCCTAAATGCCGGGGAATTTTGTTTTAAGTTATTTACTTTTTTTTAAGAGCTTTTTTTTTTTTTTTTTAATAAGTAAACGGGTTGGCGGGTCAACCCATGAGTTGACGGGTTAACGGGTGACCCGAAAACTAAATAAGCTGTAAATGGGTCAGCCCGCCAACCCACCAACTCGTTTAAACTCGTTTAGCCTAAATCTTAACCCTATAATTTCTTATCGAATTCGCGAATCTTGTCAAAAATTGTCAATCATATTTGAAACTCTCATGTGATGGTGAATTTGAAATGAGATGGATAGGAGATGAGTATGCAGTGGCGGAGCCACGCACATGGTGGCTTGGAGGGGCTCCATGTTTTCCCAAAAAAAAAAAAATTTAAAAAAATTATTATAATTTTTTTTTATTATATATATATTTTCAATTTTGCCCCCCCTCCCCTCCCCCCCAAAAAAAATTCTAAATGCTGGCTCCGCCCATGGTTTTATATAATTTTCTATCTTTTTTTCTTTTTTTTTTTTTTTTTTTTTTTTTTTTTTTTTTTAATGAAAGATCTAAGTATTTCATTGATCAAAGGTCACGAGCATAAAGTTCTTACATAACAAAACATAAAAGTTCTGCAAAATCATAGTCACATGCTATGAGGTTACAAAGTCATAAATACAAACAAATTTTTTACAATAAAGTGCTATCTATGACTTTCATCTTCCATTAACTCATGTACAAAAATAGTTAAATAACATATATGCTCCTAGCAGACTAGATCTTAGACAAGGATAGCCAAATATCCTAAAAAAATTTATTTAAACCGGCCGTGAGAGATAGCCTCTCACACCGAACTATTCAGATCGTGAGAGATAACTCTTCACACCAAACTTTCCAGGCTGTGAGGAACAACCCCTCACACCTAATTAACATTCATCATTCATCCTATAAATTGACCATAAGGACAGATCTATGGAAAAGAAAACTCTTATTCAAAGTAAAAACATAACTAGGGGCCATGAGAGGAGATGAACGGTACAACACGGAGGTAGATGAACGGATGCATAACGAAGAAGTCAAAATTGTTGATCTGATTGGAGAACACTTGCAAACAAAAGAATAAAACAAGAATGGGAGGGGGGAGGGTAGGAGTGTTGGAGAATATATTCTCCATATTTTAGGGTATGTTAGAGAATATATTTCCTGGATATTAGAAAATACATTTCCCATGCATATTGAAAGGAAATATACTATATTGATATTGTATGTTATTTCTCTTTTACAAGCTGATTGTAATTAGGTTTGATGGTGATCAAATCAAGCAAATTTGATTACCATTTTTATCTATTTCAATTCTCCTATAAAATGTGAGTATTAATTCTGTATTGTAATAATTAAGTAATAAGAGCAACAATGTAGTCCTTTGGGCTTTATCCTGTAGACGTAAGTCATAGACAGAATCACGTAAAATTCTCTTGTCTCCATGTTCTTATTTCCGCTTTCTTTATTTTTCGTATGTATTTATCTTTTCTTTCAAGGAGTGGAGAGTAGAAAGGGAAAGGGAGACAAGGAGGATTTGTTCCCTTCTCATCTCAGATCTGTCTTTCGAGAGGGGTTATTTTTTTATTTTTTATTTTTTTAAAAAAAATTCCTATCAATTAATATAGAAATCCGTTGATAGGAAAAGAAAACGAGTTGGATTAATATTCGTGGGGTCACTGGGGTCTATTATTCATCATTATGCATGTAATTACGTACAAGTTAACCCCAAAATTAAGAAGCCATCGATCGTTCATCATTTTTTACTTAGAAAATTATAACATATAAAGTAATCAAATCAATGACCCATAGCATGTGAGTTCAATCTTTTTGCTCCGCCAGGAAGAGGGTCATCAACTCCTGCCACAAAAATGAAGGTACGATTTCTCCTTCGAGAATAGGATCAAATCCGGAAGGCAAACTTTGATATGGATTTCCAAATGCAGCAACGTTGCCAGGACGTGTGAATACAACCTACATTGTGGATATACGGTAAATATATTAAGAGTTATATATAGGATCAAATATAAGATACAGATGTGGTTGTAAATAAATAGAGCTGCTCATGGATAGGCTTTGGCTTGGCTCGGACTAATTCGGCTAAAAATTGGTTCATTTATTAAATGGATAGAGTTTGAACAAATTTTTATGCTCGTTAAACAAGCTAAGCTCGTATAAACTCGTAAAACTTTTAGTTCATTATTTTTAACTCTATAATGAGAACATCTTAAGTATCTAAAAAGATAAAAATGAATTATCTTCATAATGTGATAAATATAACTTGAATTATTGCAATTGTGAGTTTATATCTATATATATATATGTGTGTGTGTGTATATGTGTATACGTGTAATGAATGTATTTACTGATAAAGATTCTCATACATATCGAGCTTCATCAATATTTATGGGAGAAGATATGCCTTTGGTTTAGGAAGACATGAAATCTGGAATATTACCGTTGTGGCATTAATTTAGGAAGAAATGAAATCTAGTATTCTCTAGAATATTACCGTCGTGGTTCTTTGTTTAGGAAGTTACTGTTGTTGCCTCTTTAGTTTAGAAAGCTACCGTTGAGTGGACCTTGGTGGACTTTTATATTATTATGGACTTTTCCATATGGGTGAAAAGTCACCCGTTGTAGGCTAATTACCATAGCAGATTTTCCTTGATACAATTGCGCATGCCATATAGAGACATGCCTCCCTTTTGTATTCTTATTCAATAAATAGAAGAATTACACGGCTGGAGGCTGGAGCATTCATGTTTTTGAGTAGCTCTTTGTCATTCCTAAACCAATTGCTCATATTTTCTTCATTTACATACTATGAGAAAAACATATAGGCTCGAGATTAGATTTTTTTAAGAATTGAGTTAATTTATCTAATTAACTTAAATAATCAAATCTTAACAATAATTAATTAACTAATACGTAATAGTTGTTTCTGAGTTTAATTCGTTGGGGTATGTCGTTCTGAGTTTTATTTTCATGGGTTTATGCCATATAAAAAAAAAAAAATAAAAAAAATTCATGGGTTTATGTTGTTTCGGTCTATTGTTTTTGAGTTTAATTATTTTTTGGGTGTTAATTCTTCATAAAAAATGCTTATTTTTTTGGTATTTTTTTTAATTGTTTTGTTTTATGGGAATTATGGTTTAGTTTTTGGATAGTGTTGCTGCTTCTATAGTTGTCGATTTTGGGTTTGTTGTTTCTGAGTTTAACTTGTAAAGGTCTTGTTTCTTGGAGTTCAATTTTGATGGGGTTTTGTTGTTTCCGAGTTTAATTTATAAAGGACTTGATGTCTGGACATATGAAACTTTTCTGTGATTATCTGCATCTTCTACTTACCAAAAAGATTTATAAAGGACTTGTTATCTGAGTTTAATTTTGCTGGAGTTATGTTGTTTCTCAGTTTAGATTTGTTCAGAAATATTGTTTTTCAGTTCAATAATTACTGTGTTAACAAATGCTAATGTACACGTGTTTCATGTTTTGAGCTTGCTGGGTTCTGTTATGTTGTCATAAATTTTAATGGGTTCGGTTTAATTTTGGTTGGTTTGGAACTGGAGTGACCTTTATTGTTGGTATGTCTTCTTTTGTTTGTTTCTTTATCTTTGGTAGGGGGTTAAGGGTTGACCATTCTTTAATGACATTGTGATTACTTTATACTGAACTCCTATAATAAGAGATTTCAGTTTGTTTAGGTCTTCCTAATGCAGGTTTTTAATTTTTTTTTGGAAGTAACTTTTGTGGTTTAGGTAGAACTAATTTTGTTTTTTATGATCAAGGGATTGTACTATGCATTGTAATTTCATGTATACTCTGTTTTAACTTTGTTTGAACAAGTTCGGGAAACAGCTTGCGGCTGAGATGCTTTACTGTATTGTTTTAAGAAAACAAAATAACATTGGAGATTCCAAAGTGTATTTTTCTTTTTATTTTTTAAAAGTTTGTAAATTACCTTATTGGTCATTGGAGCTATATGATTTAAAGTATTTGTTATTGATCTGTATTAAAGAGTGAGTTTGTGCAAATTCCACTGCACTTCAGAGAAAATAAATTTCACAAACTACTTGTTAATAATTGTTGATGGATTGATAAATATTTAAGTGCTTATTCACCTTGTGCCCTGCATAGTATGGATCCCATGGATGTGTGCCAAGTGTTGACTGATGGTTCATGGATTTGGTGCTTAGTGCTATGGTACATTTTCTTGTTTGTTAGTGAAATATGGAATGGTGAAAAAGGTACTCATTTAGCTGGCCCAAGTTAGTTGGAATGAGCCATAATTGAGTTCAGGTGTCTAGAGAAGTCAAATAATTTTTGCTCATGGGGTTTGAAAGTATTTTTATTTACATTTCGTTAAATTATATGTTGATATCTATCTAACAGGACCACCTATATTTTTTTCCTATTCTATTTTTAAACTTGTGAGGTATCTACGTGTGGCAGGCATCTTATGTGCAGCAAGTCAATCTCATAGTTTGTTTTAGTCTTAGTTGTAGCATAGGTACCTTTACTATTTGACAACATTATAAAGCGTGTGGTGTGGAGAGATGCCCCTCAAGGAAGATTTCCCGGTTTTGTATGGCATAGCTCGTGACAAGGATGCGCCCGTTGCATCTCACTTGGTTTCGGTGAGTGGTACCTTTCAGTGGGATGTTAGCTTTATTCGAGTGGCCCACGACTGGGAGGCGGATGTCTTGGCTTCCTTCTTCACCTTGTTGTATTCCATTAGAGTGGGACGTGAAGGGGAAGACCAGCCTTGGTGGTCTCCTTCTCACAAAGGGAACTTTGATGTTAGATCCTTCTATAAGGTCCTCGCTTGCAAAGAGGTAGTTCATTTCCCCTGGAAAAGTATTTGGTGGACCAAAGTCCCCTTGACAGTGGCTTTTTTCGCTTGGTCGGCGGCACTAGGGAAGATCCTTACCTTGGATAATCTTAGAAATAGGCATGTCATTGTGATTGATAGATGTTGTATGTGCAAAATGAATGTGGAGTCTATGGATCACCTTCTTCTCCATTGAGAGGTTGCATGCGCTCTATGGAATGCTATCTTTAGTCGCTTCAGTCTGTCTTGGGTTATGCCTCTTCGGGTAGTAGATCTTTTTGCTTGCTAGTGGACGGGTTGTCGTTCTCGGAGTGCTATTATGTGGAAGATGGTTCCTTCTTGCCTTTTGTGGTGCTTGTGGAGAGAACGAAATGATAGAATTTTGAGGACAAAGAAAGGACGATTGAGGAGTTCATTACTTTTTTCTTTTTTTTCTTTGTTCTCTTGGACTGTTGTGTTCTTAGCTCCATTAGTGATTAGCTTTAATGATTTCTTTGTTCTTTTTTCTTCTCATTCTTAGTCGCTTCTCTTGTATACTTGTATATTTGACTGCGCTTTGCGTTTTTTAATGATATTACTCTTATATAAAAAAAAAAATCCTCATCACAGTGCTTGATGCTTTGAGAGTGGATTCAAATATGATTGTGCAAGTTCATAGATATTGAGTTGAGCTAATATCATTTCTTATCCTTTTTAGTGGCTTTTATTTTACTTTGTTGTTCTGGCTGTTTGTCCTTTGTTAAAACAATAAAGTGGAAATAATAATCCTTGTAGTTGCGTTATGAGGCTGTTGTATTTCATTCTCATTTCTAGGCATCTCATATGTGCAAATGCCTGAATGTTATCTGTGGTTTTGATATTCTTTATATATACTTGAAGTGGCTTTTTTTCATGATTTGATGTTAACACCTGTATCTAATAGTTCTTTACTTCAACATCACATTGTAAGTACTTGTTTTACGTTTCTTCAGGTTGAGGCTAAGAGGGCCTTATCAAGAGAGGAGCAGCAAACTTCTGCCAAAGCTGGAAATGTTAATCCTGCTCGGAACTATGGGGGTGGTGGAAGTTTCAGAACCAAGAAGATATTCGTTGGAGGATTGCCTCCCACTTTAAGTGAAGAAGGCTTCCGTCAGTATTTTGAGGCTTATGGAAATGTAACCGATGTAGTAGTCATGTATGACCAGAATACTGGACGACCTCGCGGGTTTGGGTTTATTACCTTTGACGCTGAAGAAGCTGTTGATAAAGTTTTACACAAAAACTTTCACGATTTGAATGGTAAGCAAGTGGAAGTAAAGCGGGCTCTTCCTAAAGATGCAAATCCTGGTGGGGGTAACCGTTCTATGGGTGGTGGGGCGGGGGTTGGTGGTGCAGTTGGTAGTGGTTATCAGAGCTATGGGGCATCTGGTGGCAACCCAAATACATATGATGGTCGAATGGATTCCAATAGGTACATGCAGCCACAGAGTACTGGAGGTAGTTTTACTCCCTATGGTTCCTCTGGGTATAGTGCACCTGGCTATGGGTATGGTCCTGCCAGTAATGGCATTAATTATGGTGGTTATGGTAGTTATGGTGGTGCCAATACTGGGTATGGTGGACCTGCTGGTGCAGCATATGGAAACCCAAATGTCCCTAGTGCTGGTTATGGTAGTGTTCCACCTGGTGCTCCTAGAAGTTCATGGAGCACTCAAGCTCCGTCTGGATATGGTGCCATGGGTTATGGGAGTACTGCTGCTTGGGGTGCTCCAAGTGGCAGCACTGGTACTGCTAGTGGTGGCCCAGGGTCAGCACCTGCAGGGCAGTCGCCCAGTGGAGCCACTGGGTATGGGAATCAAGGTTATGGCTATGGTGGGTATGGTGGAACTGATGGGTCTTATGGGAATCCTGGTGGGTATGGTGCAGTTGGAGGGCGTTCTGGGAGTGTCCCAAATAATAATGCTGGTGGTCCAGGTGGGGCAGAACTACAAGGTGGTGGTGGTGGCTACATAGGAAGTGGCTATGGTGATGCAAACGGAAATCAGGGGTATGGAAATGCAGCATGGAGATCTGAACAATCTCAAACTTCTGGAAATTATGGTGCTCAGGTGAATGGTCCTCATGCTGCGCAGGTTGGCTATGGTGGTGGGTATGGGAGTACTCAGGCCCGACCTCAACAACAGTAATTATGATGGCTACAAGTCCAACTGGATCTTGATCTTTGTTTCTTGACCACGAGGGTCAAAATTGTTTTCCGTGCCAAGCAGCAGGAGTAGCACGAGTTGAATGTCAATACGCTTTGGGACCGGTTGGATTGCTTGATTCCCAATAGTTTGCAGTATCTATTTTGCTAGTCTATAATAAGTAGTAATTTTGAGGCATACTAGATGCTCCTCTTATTTAATATTTGCTTCTGAGTGTAGTCTTAAATTTGGCGTGCCTATAATGCTCTACTAGCTCATCTGGATTTCTCCTCTGTCGTAGTGTTTAAGCTATGGTAGCTTATATAACCTCATTAATGTTGGTTTGATTACATTTGGGTATTTTGTTGTTACGTTTTTATTAGTGTTTAGTTCTGCTTTTCAATTTTTTTTTTTTTGGCCAAGAATAGATGCTGTAGGAAATTTAGTCAGTGGTGATACTTATGCATGATTTGGTCTGACAAGTAGGAACACAGAGATGTGTAGTGAAGTTTTTTTCTAATAGCAGTGGAGCTATGACCACTTGGGTTGATCACTTCGTAATGGGTAGCGATAATCGTAGTGGTAGTTGACACTTTGACGATGGCATAATCATTTCCTCCTGTATTTGCCCTTGTGTTGTACAGGAGAGATGCACGAGGTCTAAAGTGGAGAGAAAGTGTCCACTCATGGCTGAACACGAGCTTCGTCGTGGGGGCGGGGGGAAGTGTTCAGCGTGGAATGGAATTTGAGGACTTTGATCAGTTGAAATTACAGATTTACCTGGGCAGGTCATTCTCCAGCCTGGTCATGCCAACACTCAAATTTTGCTGATTCCAGGCATTTCAAGTGATAAACTTCCTGATCTTCACTCAGGTGTGGTGGACTGGTGGATTTTGTGTGGTGAACAGCTTACGGTATGTAGACTTAAGTGGTTAGAGGTGTCTCACTCATAAATTCATTGTGACCTAATTGCTTAGGCTACCTTTTGATTTGGAATATAACATGGTATGTGGTTCAAGATGTTCCGAAGTACTGAAGAATGTGTCCTTGTTTAAAACAGTTTCCATGAAGTTTCAGAATGAAGTTAAGGACTTCTATGGCTAGTTGTTTCTAATAATAATAATATAGGCTAAAATCATTGCAAACATTCTTGTCAATGTCTATTATGCGTTTTCCGATAATAGTAGAAAGGTGAACGGTTTGTCCAACAGACTACATGCCCTCTTGTTCATTCTTTTGCTTGGTGTTTGCTATGCTAGAAACATGGATATGGATATACTCATGGTTTTCTAATATTCTTACGTAGTGTTAAGGGGATGCTCTGTCTTGTGTGTGATTGGGGTTGTTGGGGGACTATTTGTTGATATCAGGATTTCCTGATTCTTAGTAGGGTTTCACTGTCATCTTTGCTGTATATACGAATTTTGTGAGGATGATTTTTGCTGACGGTTGGTAAGGAGACCATATTCTGGTAGGTTTTCTTGCTAAAAATAAGATGTTTTGTTTAAATACATGTACTAAAATAAAATGTCTTCACCTGTTTGCAGAAACTAAATACAGTAGGTTGACCATCATTCCCTGAGCTTCATTGTAGCAGCTGAACCTAGCTATAAGCGAAATGAATGGTTTTCTACCGTGAACCCATGTCAAAGGAGGGTTGTTGAAGAATTATAAAAACATGGGTTCTTAGTCCAGTTAAACCCTTCTTGCTTGAGGTTTGAAAACGAGGAAAAATTTCCTGTTTTCAGCTTGTCAACTTTTTCAAACGCACTTTAAAACAGGAAATGTTTTGCGATTTTATTTTAAAACACACTGCAAAGTCATGGCCCATGGGAGCCAATTGCACTTTAAACCCAAGTTGAAGCAGGAAGTTTTGTTGAAGTCTCTAAGTTCCTATCAATTAATATAGAAATTTATCAACAGATCCTATTCTCATTTCGATCACTTCATCAATTAATACAGAATTCTATCAATAGGTTCTGAAATGGAGAGGAGTTATTGTATGGTCTAAATTTTGTTTTGTTATATCTAATAGTGCCTCGTTGACAATTTTAAATGACGAGAAAAGATATACACAATTTTTTAAATGATTATTAATTGTCGCTTTCATCCATTGAATAGGAAAAGAAAAAGAGTTGGGTTATTGGTGGAGTCTATTATTCATCATTTTGTTACAAACCACAAGCACCATCACCACGCTCAAAAGAAGCCATTGTTCATCATTTATTATTCTTAGGAAATTATAACATTAGATAAATTATACCAAAAAGCAATAGCATCTGAGTTCAATCTTTGCTCCACCGGGAAGAGGGTCAACTCCTGTTACTAAAATGAAGGTTTGATCTCTCTCCTTGGAGAAGAGGATCAAATCCTCTCTAGGCAAAATTTGATATGGATTGCCAAATGCAGCAACATTGCCCGGACGAGTGAATACAACCTATGCATCGTAGATAGAAGGCAAATATATCAGAGTTGTAGGACCGAATATAAGCCACAGATAGATGGCATCAAGCCCATGAGTGAACAATAATAGCAATTTGCATTTAGAATTATTTAGCAATTGTAGCCTTTTCAATGAAATTGAGTCTAGCTAATAGTTTGCTTGTTTCTCTACTCGTACAAAGCTATATATGTAATGTGTTCTTTTCTCATTTATCTTTCAATGATTCAAAAGCAATGCTCTAGTTTTCCCTTTGTCAATTATCTTCATAGAATTTCATTGAGCAAAATGAAAATTGAAAATGAGGCATGATTTTATCCCACATGACTGAATCTGCCTTTCGTTACAGATTATTCACCAAGTCTTGGTAATTAATATAGTTTACAAGAAACATACACTTGGAAACTTTTACGTCTTTTTGATTGTGGTTTTAGCAAGAGGCTGTGGTAATTCTTTCCCTTACTCTTGAGAGGGAAAAAGCCTCGTAAGTGTTGTTTGTGAACTTGCTTAGGGTTTCATAGTTTACAATCTTTGGAGACAGGAATAGTTTGAAGTTTGGTAACCATATCTCTGTACAGAAGAAGAGATTCTACACCAAATCAATTGGGAGGTTTGTACTCGGGTTGTGGGGGAATTGCAAGGATCGGTTTAAAGCTTACGATGTCAATGAGAAGATTTGTCTTAATTTGGGGCATTCCTTCTCCCATCTTGCTGGTTTGGTTTCTGGAGGCTCTGGCTAGCTATGTGGGTTTTGTGTTGGAGCTGCTGGTTGACTGTTTGGGTTGGGTGTATATGCTGCTGTAGTTGAGTGATTTTTTTTTTTTTGGTTGTATTTCTTTGGCTTTCCCAGAAGATTGGGAAGTGCTTTTGATTGTTGTTTGTGTTAGTTACTTTGTAACCAGTGAGGTTTGCTTGCTAGAGAGACATAAAGAAATATATACCTGATAATTTAGAAGTGTACGTACATGTTTTAAAACCAGATGCAAGATAGTCAAAGCAATATTCCCACGTCCGTATGAATTTTTGCAGCTAGACTTAAACTACATCATTAATTTATAATCAAATTTTGAATTTCTTCTCTAGCTTTTTACGTACGAAAAGCTATTATCTCAGCTTGTTATATAGTTTTAGCTAGGATTGGAGACGTACATCTTCCTTCCTTTTTAACGGCCACTTCTGCTATGTCAATTTCAAAGGGAGTATGCTTAATTATTAGCAGCTGATCAATTTATGAAACTATTGTATTCAAATTCAGCCTGAATCTAGAAGGATAAGATCTCTAGTGTCTAT